>NC_068923.1:65189532-66389532 GCF_023091745.1 Budorcas taxicolor | reverse complement strand
TAAGTGTGTGTGTGTGCTTAGTTGCTCAGTCATGTCCGACTCTTTGCAGCCCCATGGACTGCAGCCCGCCAGGCTCCTCTGTCCATGAGGATTCTCCAGGCAAGAATACTGGAGTAGGTTGCCATGCCCTCCTCCAGGGGATCTTATCCAATTGAGGAATAGAACCCCGGTCTCCTTCACTGAAGGCAGATTCTTTACCATCTGAGCCACCAGGGAAACCTGATGAAGTTTTCAGCCATTATTTCTTTATATATATATATGTGTGTGTGTGTGTGTGTGTGTGTGTGTGTGTGTGTGTGTGTGTGTGTGTGTGTGTATATATATATTCTGTATATTTCTCTTTCTGAGATTCCAACTACAGTATTTCACCACATCATAGGGACACACTGCACTCTGATGATGTTTTATGTATTTATTTTATTTTATTTTTTGACTCTTTAGATTGATTAATTTCTATAATTCCTGTTTTAGTTACTGTTTCTTCTTGCATCTCCAATCCTATACTATCATTTACTGAAATTTTTATTTCAGTAATTATAATTTTCAACTGTAGAAAGTCTACATTTTATAAATTCTATCTCTGTAAAGTTATCAATCTATTTATTCACAAATGCAATATCATCCTTCAATTATTTGATCATACAATATTTTATTCCTTTTAATTTACTTATAATAGCTGCTTTGAAATCTATGTCTGCTAAAACCAACATGTGACTCCACTTGCAGTCACTTTCTGCTTTTTATTTTATCATAGGTTAGTCACACTTTCCCTTTGTATATCTTGTAGTATTTGGTTGAAAACAAGCAATGTAGTAATACATTGTGGAGATTGAATTCTCTCATGCTCTTCAGATGATTGTGAGGATTTTGTGTAACAGGGAGTTGTGTGGACGCAAGCTATAGTATGTCGCTTCTTACAATCTCTGCTCTCTTTTTAACTTTCCACTACTGCTTTTTAGATTAATCCTCTCTGAGTTATCCTTTCCCTAGAAAAACTATCAATAAATCAAGAATTATAGAAGAGGATGAAGCTAACACTTTCTGTGGATTCTTAGTCTCTGACAATTCCCTAATCTACAGCTGTTTAAATGATTGGATGGGCTTCCCAGGTGGCTCAGTTGTAAAGAATCTTCCTGCCAAACAGGAGACACAAGTTCAATCTCTAAAAGTGAAGTCCCTCAGTCGTGTCTGACTCTTTGAAACCCATTGCCTGTAGCCTACCACGCTCCTATGTCCATGGGGTTTTCCAAGCAAGAGTACTGGACTGGGTTGCCATTTCCTTCTCCAGAGGATCTTCCTGACCCAGGGATCAAACCTGGGTCTCCCACATTGTAGGCAGACACTTTACTATCTGAGCCATTAGGGAAGTCAAGTAGTTCAATCCCTAGGTCGGGTAGGTTCCCTGAAGAAAATGGCAACCCACTCTAGTATCCTTGCCTGGGAAACCCCATGAACCAAGGAGCCTGGCAGGCAAAAGTCCATGGAGTCATGAAAGAGTCAGACATGACTAAGTGACTAACATAACAGCAACAACATAATAGGAGAGTCTAATGGTGTGGGTCCAGGATAGTTTTCTTCCCAACCTTGAGAAGTAGGCAGGTTTATTTCTCCTAGTTACCCTCTCCAGTGGATCTTCCTATACTGAATTTGTTGTCCTTCCATGTGGGGCTTAAGTCTTTGGTTTTCAACGTAGAAAGAACCAAGCAGGGTATATGCCTTTCCTACAGCACTGTCACTCACCTTCCCTACTATTCCCGCCTCAGCCAAAGAAGTTTTCTCTGGACTCTCCCTGCCCCCAGTCTTTTTCATGAGAACTTAGTGAGGTCTGTGCGGAACAGCCTGCAAATACATTCAAAGGTCCCTGTGTCTGTGGTTCCGCTGGGTTCTGTAATTTCATGCTAGATCACAACTGGCCCCTTTAGCAACCCAGTAAACATTTTAGCAACTTCTTACCTGCCTGACTGGAGGCCTCATCTTCCTCCTGCTGTCAGAGGTTTGCAGTGCTCATTTGAGGTGCTGTCTTCTCTAAGCACACAGGCTGGTTGATTGTCATATGAACTCAGCTCTCTGCTAGGTTCAGAAAAAGTTATTATTTTGTAGATCACCCAGCTGTTTCTACTTGTCAGTGTGGGAGTGATGTTCTTTCCAGCTTCTACGTGCTAGGCAAAAAAAGGAAGTGTTCGCTTTCAGCAGTTCTTGTAATGAAGATGTACTAGGAGCATAAGCTCTCTGCTTTTGCCTGTCTGTTAATGTCTTTATTTTACTTTCCTTTCAGAAGCAAATGTTAACTGTATATTTAAAACCTTGGTTGATAATTCTTCCTTTTGTTTTAATACATCAAGGATGTTTCTCCACTGTTCTTTGAGTTGTGTATTTTCTGATGAGAAAACAGATTATTCTTTTAAATTGTTCCTTTGTATGTATTGTATCTTTTTATATATATTGGTCCTTTAAATATTTTTTATCACTGACTTTTATTAACTTTATTATAATTTGGCTGGGTGTGGTTTTCTTTGTGTTTATCTTACTTGGAGTTTGATGAATACTTGTTTCCAGAAACATTTTTCTTCAAACTTGGAAAATTTTTAGCTACCGTTTCTTCATACATACAGTGTTTTTTATATCCCCCTTCCTTCTAGAAATTCAATAGCATTTATGTTAGTTGGCTTGATCCATGGGATCAGGGATGGTTTGTACAAATTATTTTTTTTCCCTCTGTGGTTCAGTTTAGCTAGGGTCAATCGCTGTCTTCAAGTTGAGTGTTTTTTTTTTTTTTCCTCCTGCAACTCCTCATGAAATCTTAATTTCACTCAATAAATTCAATCTTTTCAACTTCCATTTCTAGTAATTCCACATATTTCCTTTTCTCCTCTTTTTATATTCATGTGTTCTGTTAAATTATTAAGCATATTTATAATAGCTCCTTTAGGGTTATTGTATACTGATCTCATCTTTTGTCATGTTATTATCTATTTTTATTACCTTATAAAATTCTCCTGATTTTGAGTCAAATTTGCTGATTCTTTTGCAAATAGTAATATATGACTAGATGACAGACATTATGATTTTTAAATTGTTGACGTTTGGATTCTTGTGAAATGACTGGCAAGTAATTTGCTAATCAGATTCATCTTTTGGAAGCTTGTTCATAAATTTTGTTAGAGGTTTGTTTAGTCTTTACTCAGGCTAATTTAGCCATATTACAGAAGCTTGTTTCTTCCTAGTTTTCTACTGATCATCACCTGTTCAACAGTCTTGTTTCTGACTGTATGAATTCAAATTTCTCCCACTGTATGTGTGCTGTGAGAATTATTTACTATTAGCACCTATTTTTTGCTTCTTTCTGTTTGCATGTTTGTTTTTCTTGACCAGTGGCACATGCTTTATGCATGATCAGAGTAGTATTATGTCAGAGAATCCAGAAAATATTCTTCAGTTTTATAGCTCTTA
Organism: Budorcas taxicolor; assembly: GCF_023091745.1. Taxonomy (NCBI): domain Eukaryota; kingdom Metazoa; phylum Chordata; class Mammalia; order Artiodactyla; family Bovidae; genus Budorcas; species Budorcas taxicolor. Next base: position 66,386,082 of record NC_068923.1, on the reverse strand, counting down.
TCCTATAAATATCTCCTACATGTTACTGTTTATGCCCACAATTTCCATCAACTTCCAAATTTTCAACTCCGATTTCTGTCTCCTTAGCTCTGAGACAAACACTGTCTACTTGAACATTTCATTCTGAACATCGGGCAAGGAGATATCCCTAGGTAAAGAGTTGGGGTGATATTGATATTCATCTCATTTATTTCCCTTGTTTCAGGGATCATAGCCATTTGCTACCTGTTGTCCAATAACTGAAAGCACCTGCTTAATATATTTTGTTCAGTTTTCTAGTTTTTATGATGTATGGTAAATTTGGCCTCACTTTATCATGGCCTAAAGTGGATATCCTCATAAGTTTTTAATTTAACAACTATCTAAAGCTTTTAAAGTATGAATATTTTAAATTCAATAATTTTTCTTTATTGAAGTCACTTATTGTGTTGGTCTCTTCTAAGCTACTTTAAAATTCCCAAAGTGAAGTCACAAATTCTTAGTCAAAGTCTTTAATTGGTTAGTTTCTTTTCAAATTCAATCATATAAAGTTAAAAACTAAGACAGGTTTTTTTTTTTTTTTAGTAATATGAGATTACACAGATGTGTTAGATTAAATATAATACTATAAAATGAATTGTTAATAAGTCTATAATAGTGTAATTGTTGAATAGACAAAATTCTACCTAGAGTTTCAGATGTGCTCTCTTTCAGAAATAGGGTTTTGCAGATGTAATTAAGTTAAGAAGAGATCATACTGGATGAAAGTAGACTGTAAACCCAATGACTAATGTCCTTAAAAGAAGAAGGGACACACAAAAATGAAAGTCATGTGAGAACAAAGGCAGAGATTGGATTTATGCTGCCACAATCCAAGGTACTCCAAGAATTGTCAGGGATGGTAGAAGCTAGGGAGAGGCTGGAAAGTATTCCTTTATAGCCCTATCAGAGAGAGCATAAGCCTGCTGACACCTGGATTTTGTTCTAGGTTTGAGCAGTGTAAGAGAATACATTTCTCGCGTTGCCCACCACCAAGTTCTAAAAAATTTTTTATGGCAGTCCTAGGAAGCTACTCAATTAAAGTACATAAGTTTAAAATATAGGAATTGTTATTATGCCAACCTTATAATTAAGGAAACCGAAGGAAGGAAATTTTAAGTAATTTTCCCAAGATCAATTGGCCAGAAAGTTTTGTAAAGACATTTTTTAAAATCTTGTTTCAGAATGATCAATGATTAAAACTACCATTACTGCCTTTGTTAGAGTGAAGGTTTCATACTCCAAACTATAAATTTATTTCTAATGCAATCTGTTGGAACTAACATGGCTGTTTTACCTTCCTCATGATCCATTTTACTTAATCTTTATTTGCAGGTCAGGGGTAAAATTATAATTAGTCTATGTTACTGGTCATAAACAGGAAAAACAGGGGTGGCAGGGAGAGAGAGAGATTAATTTTGATTGGTGATAAATACCCAGTAATCTTTTGAAAACTATATGGTATTCTGTACTCTTTAATACTTTCTTCTTCCATGAATGTTTGTCTTGCAAATAGTGTTCACCTTTGGCGTTGCTGTTGTTATTTGGTCAAACAAGTAGACCGCTCTCCTTGATAAGGATAATAGTTAACCAACCTTGAATTTGATGAAGTCCTAAAGGTTTTTAACTAATAGGTAGTTCTCTTCAAATTTATTTTGATGGTGATTTTTTAATAATATTTTCTGCAATGATTACTCATATTTGAAATTTTGTCTACCAAAGGTCTACCAATGGTAGTAAAATGTCTACCAATATGACTATAGAGATATTATATAATTACTTTTGTTGGCATAATGCATTCTTCAGTTTATCCTCTAAAATTATGAATTTTATTTATTTCTCATTTATTTCTCAGTATGATATAAAGTTTTTAATATTCTAAAAATATCAATATAATGGGGACCACTTATATTGACCATTTAACTTATCATTTATTCTTTTGCACGTTAGACAAAGTTTACTGGACATTGGCAAGGAGGGAATTATTGAAGGAAAATATGAAATACATCTTTTATCTGAATTTTATATACTTTACTGCTATTTACTGTGACAACACTTATGAGACGGGCTGGCTATTTTTCTAGTTTTCAAGTGAGCCCAGGTAAAAAGTTTTGATCAATTTAGATGCTCAAGTTTAGAATCATATTTATATTCCAGTAAGGTCAGAGGAGTTTGGAGATGCACTAGCTGACTTCCTATTAAAGTGAGCTTTGCATAATTCCCACTGACTTTTCCAAAAATCAACTTTATTTTTTCATCTTTCTGCTATCTGAAAAAATCCCAACTGAAGTATCAGCTTAAAGAATGTGCTCTACTGGTGGTAAATGATGGATTCATGTAACAAAATTTAGAGAACTACTAAAACTCAACATTTTTTCTTAAAAAAATGAATTTTAACTGGCAGTTTTATGACACCAATGACTTATTTCAGGATACAATACATTTTTTTTTTTAATGTTGACTAAGACAAAAACCCTGTTTTTAGCAAGTTGCACTTTAAAGTGTTCCAATAGGGAATAAACTGTCCATATTTTGAGATTGCATGGAAATACCTTAAAATAATAATTACATGATTTAATAGTCCAGTATAAATATGTGAAATTTATAGTAATTATGTGTGTTATATTAGTTTATACATATATATATCAATATAGTTTAAAAATGTTTACTTTTATATGATAGCATTATCTTTTCACCTCTCTTAAACATACTCTTCTCTTGATTAAAATGTGATATAACAATAATATCATCATGGATATTTCCATACATTTGACAGTTTTTTCACATAATATAATTAAGATATAGCATTCAGATATGAAAATTTTGTCATCCTAATAACGTATTGCCTCATTGAAAGCTATTTATTCTCAGTTTTTATTTTTTCTTCCAGTTGTTAACTACTTTTTTGCTAATAGGCTTTAACCAAGAAATCCAAGGTATATGTGGCTAGATAAAATCCTACAGGCATCTTTCTCAAGTCATACTTGTGAGGCGAATGGTCAGAATTGGAATGACTCTTTTTCACATGGCTATTCAAGGATTTTAGTTTATTCCAGTGTTATCCCACCATTTGGAAAAGGAAATAGCAACCCACTCCAGTGTTCTTGCCTGAAGAATCCCGTGGACAGAGGAGCCTGGTGGGCTGCCATCTATGGGGTTGCACAGAGTCGGACACAACTGAAGTGACTTAGCAGCAGCAGCAGGAACATCCCACCTTTTGCTGGTGTTTTGAACACATTTACTTATTCAGAGATGGTTTCTGCCTTGTGCAAATTCCAGATCTCAGGAAAAAGAGAGACCGACTTCAGGGCAGAAATTTTCTTTTAGTCGTGTGAGGTAGGATTGGTATACAAATCTTATGTTTAGCTTCTGTTTGTGTGAACTTAGAAATATGATTGCAGGTAAAAATTTTAAAAAATAGTGGAAAATATATTCAATATCTAGATAACATAGGCATAGGTTAAACTCTGCTACTATGGAAGAAAGGAAGGGCCAAATTCAGTCAGTACCTCCACAATTAATTATGACATTTTCCAGAATTTATGCTTATTTAATTTGTTTCACACTAAATAGTATATTAGTTTTTGTACATATTATATTGATAATTGATTTCACTTAATTTATCAATGTGAATTTAATTTTGCCAATAATTTGGATGAACAGTGTACCTGTAAAAACTCTCTGACCACGAAGAGATATACAAAACATTATCATATTCTATCTGTATGTCAACGAGCACAGAATTATAAAGCTGAAAGGTAGATTTTTAAAATGTTGGTATTAGTTCAGGTGCTCAGTCGTGTCTGACTCTTTATGACCCCGTGGACTGCAGCACATTTGGCTTCCCTGTACACCACCAACTCCTGGAGTTTGCTCAAACTCATATGCATTCAGTCGATGATGCCATCCAACCATCTCATCCTCTGTTGTCCCCTTCTCCACCTGCCTTCAATCTTTCCCAGCATCAGGGTCTTTTCCAATGAGTCAGTTCAAAATGTTGATATGTTAATTTTAAAAATCTCTGCCTTGTGTTTGTGTGAAGAAGACATTTGCTTCTGACATTTCCCAATAGTAGTGTTTAATTTTCTTTTGTAAGCATAGCATCCGGAGCACAAGCTGATTTCCTTTATTTCCCTATGAATAAACAGTTTGCTTCTGTCTACTTACATACAAAGAATAAAATTCATCTTCTGAATAAAGTATATTGCCAAGTTCCAATTTCAATACCTTTCTCTTAAACATTAATATTCCCCAAGACACCTCTCAACCCAATGTAAACTCTTCCATAGCATCAAGGGAAGCACAGTGCTACCTCACAGAAGAAACGTATAGTGACTATCATGGTAGTGAAATTAAAATATATTATTATTACCTTTTAAGTTATTATGGCATCATATTTCAGAAAGAAGAAAGAAAAGATATTACTTTAGAAATATTTGATTACTTATTTTAAAATTATATTGTTAACAGCAAAATAAAACAAGGATCTTATTTAAGCATTCCAAATTAATTTTTGAAATGAGTTTAATCTGTTATCTATCATCAAGTGATAATTTTCAAACTTTTAGAATTAGCAATATTAGTATTTTTCTTTGTCAGCAAGTTTTAGAATTCTTCTGATTGGCAGAAGATTCCCCCCCCACCCCCACCCCTGCCCAGTGCTAAGTTCCTAAATTGCCTTAGGTCACATGTGACACCTCTATATGAGAATGCGCATGTTGTCAGTGCCTTAGGGATAAAACTGATATGTCTATTTCCAAATTTCTGCAGTTTTATGTATTCCAGTATCATAAAAATTAGACAAACAATTGGTAAGATTATATGTGTCATTACAAAATGAAATACATACTTGAAATTAAAAATCAAATTCTTGTAACACTATTGACTGAAAAAAAAAAATCTCCTTAATCTCAAAGGGGAACACATTTCAATGATTTTCTATTTGTTTCTGTTCTAGCAGTTATTTCTACAATACTAGATTGTAAATTTATCTATTTTGACTTAGAAACTAAAATTATTGAAAATATCTCTAAACATTTATTTAATAAAGAGTTTTTTTGTGCAGACTATGCAAAATACACTTAGAATTTTCTAATAAGGCAACAATCAACATAAATATGTGCAAACTATTTCAACATGCACTTCACAAAAGAAAATACAATATACAAAAAACCAGCAAATCAAAGACATTCCCCAAATCATTGGTCATTGGGCAATATAAAAGAAGCTTTAATGAGATATTACTACACCACCTTTAGAAAAGTGAAATTTTAAATATCTGATTACCCCAAGTTCTAGTAAAGGTGTAGATCAACTAGAATTTTCACACAGCTGGTGGAATGAAAATAGTAGCAATTTGAAAAACTTCTTTAGCATTATTTGTTTGCATTTTTGATGTAGAAGCAGATTACTTTGTGAAAAAATATTTCCAGTTAACGTGTCATTTTATAAGGGTTGAGTATATCATATCAAACACAAAATCAAAGTCTGATTTCTCCCTAAAAAAGAAATTGAAGGCAATCTTTTTGTTCAAATGTAAGAATACATAATCTTAAAAATGCATGTATCACTGCTATGAAAAGCTTAGACATTCAAATAGAGGCAAATAATTCATACCCCCCAAACAAAAGAACTCTTGTGTGTTGGTCAAGTTGAATAGGTATACAAAAAAAAAAAAAATAATAATGACACAATAAGAAACATTTTTGTCAGATAGTATTTATAGTATATGAACCACAATTCATTAACAATGAAATACAGTATTGCCTGCCTGGTCACCAAGACTAAATTTGTAATCACACTGTTGGCCGTGAATTTAAGGTTCTTTCTTCATCAGGAGAGAATTTGGAGATGACATTTATTACTTTAATAAAGTAAAGTGAAAGTTTATTTAAGCAAGGATAGACTCTCAGATGGGGAGCAGGCTTTTTGGTGAGAACTGCCCCCTGGATTTCTTTGGCAAGATGGTTATGAACTGCATACAAATGAAGGGGCAGAATATTCACTGGGGAAGGAGGAGTTTGGGGGTAGACTTCCTGATTTTCATCCCAGCTCTGTCTTCCCAAGGCAAGGAAGGATTTTTGTCATTGTTTATCTTAGATTAGAAGTGTCATGATATAGGTATGTGATGGGTACTTCTTATCTGTAAAGCTAATCTCATGCTAATGAGAGCAGAACAAGCCAAATGTTACATTAGAAGCAAGAGATTCCTGCCTTTCCTCACCTTTCTTTGTCTGCTACTCTACACATCGACATCACCAGATGTTCAACACCGAAATCAGATTGATTATATTCTCTGCAGCCAAAGATGGAGAAGCTCTATACAGTCAACAAAAACAAGACCAGGAGCTGACCGTGGCTCAGATTATGAACTCCTTATTACCAAATTCAGACACAAATTGAAGAAAGTAGGGAAAACCGCTAGACCATTCAGGTATGACCTCAATCAAATCCCTTATGATTATACAGTGGAAGTGAGAAATAGATTTAAGGGTCTAGATCTGATAGATAGAGTGCCTGATGAACTATGAAATGCGGTTCATGACATTGTACAGGAGACAGGGATCAAGACCATGCCCATGGAAAAGAAATGCAAAAAAGCAAAATGACTGTCTGGGGAGGCCTTACAAATAGCTGTGAAAAGAAGAGAGGTGAAAAGCAAAGGAGAAAAGGAAATATATAAGCATCTGAATGCAGAGTTCTAAAGAATAGCAAGAAGAGATGAGAAAGCCTTCTTCAGCGATCAATGCAAAGAAATAGAGGAAAAGAACAGAATGGGAAAGACTAGAGATCTCTTCAAGAAAATTAGAGATACCAAGGGAATGGGAAAGACTAGAGATCTCTTCAAGAAAATTAGAGATACCAAGGGAACATTTCCTGCAAAGATGGGCTCGATAAAGGACAGAAATGGTATGGACCTAACAGAAGCAGAAGATACTAAGAAGAGGTGGCAAAAATACACACAAGAACTGTCCAAAAAAGATGTTCATGACCCAGATAATCATGATGATGTGATCACTAATCTAGAACCAGACATCTTGGAATGTGAAGTCAAGTGGGCCTTAGAAAGCATCACTATGAACAAAGCTAGTGGAGGTGATGGAATTCCAGTTGAACTGTTTCAAATCCTGAAAGATGATGCTGTGAAAGTGCTGCACTCAATATGCCAGCAAATTTGGAAAACTCAGCAGTGGCCACAGGACTGGAAAAGGTCAGTTTTCATTCCAATCCCAAAGAAAGGCAATACAAAAAATGTTCAAACTACCACACAATTGCACTCATCTCACATGCCAGTAAAGTAATGCTCAAAATTCTCCAAGCCAGGCTTCAGCAATACGTGAACCGTGAACTCCCTGATGTTCGAGCTGGTTTTAGAAAAAGCAGAGGAACCAGACATCAAATTGCCAACATCTGGTGGATCATGGAAAAAGCAAGAGAGTTCCAGAAAAACATCTATTTCTGCTTTATTGACTACGCCAAAGCCTTTGACTATGTGGATCACAATAAACTGTGGAAAATTCTGAAAGAGATCTAACCTGCCTCTTGAGAAATCTGTATGCGGGTCAGGAAGCAACAGTTAGAACTGGACATGGAATAACAGACTGGTTCCTAATAGGAAAAGGAGTATGTCATGCCTGTATATTGTCACCCTGCTTATTTAACTTCTATGCAGAGTACATCATGAGAAACGCTGGACTGGAAGAAACACAAGCTGAAATCAAGATTGCCGGGAGAAATATCAATAACCTCAGATATGCAGATGACACCACCCTTATGGCAGAAAGTGAAGACGAGCTAAAAAACCTCTTGATGAAAGTGAAAGAGGAGAGCGAACAAGTTGGCTTAATGCTCAACATTCAGAAAACGAAGATCATGGAATCTGGTCCCATCACTTCATGGGAAATATGTGGGGAAACAATAGAAACAGTGTCAGACTTTATTTTGGGGGGCTCCAGAATCACTGCAGATGGTGACTGCAGCCATGAAATTAAAAGACGCTTACTCCTTGAAAGAAAAGTTATGAGCAACCTAGATATCATATTCAAAAGCAGAGACATTACTTTGCCGACTAAGGTCCATCTAGTCAAGGCTATGGTTTTTCCTGTGGTCATGTATGGATGTGAGAGTTGGACTGTGAAGAAGGCTGAGCGCTGAAGGATTGATGTGTTTGAACTGTGTTGTTGAAGAAGACGCTTGAGAGTCCCTTGGACTGCAAGGAGATCCAACCAGTCCATTCTGAAGGAGATCAACCCTGGGATTTCTTTGGAAGGAATGATGCTAAAGCTGAAGCTCCAGTACTTTGGCTACCTCATGCGAAGAGTCGACTCATTGGAAAAGACCCTGATGCTGGGAGGGATTGGGGGCAGGAGGAGAAGGGGACGACCGAGGATGAGATGGCTGGATGGCATCATGGGCTCAATGGACGTGAGTCTGAGTGAACTCCGGGAGATGGTGATGGACAGGGAGGCCTGGCGGGCTGCGATTCATGGGGTCGCAAAGAGTTGGACACGACTGAGCCACTGAACTGAACTGAACTGGACCCTTATCATCCAAAATGTGTGTTTTCCTGTTAGTTTGAAGGCTCCTCCTTTCCCTGTCTGTCCACAGACGTCCGGTAATAACAAGAGGAGTAGTTTCCTCCCACCTGGCCCCTGACCACATTTCTCTGCTCATATCCAGCTACCCACCTACTGTAACACCATTGGCTCTGTGAATTGTTTTGCATGGTATTCTGATTTAAAAAGTTTCGTTCTGACCACAGACGCAGAGACTGGATAAGAACAATGGAGATCCCAGTATATCTTCACATGTAATGATAATGAATCTTAAATAATCAGGCCCTACACAATATTCATAATCAATATGACAGTTATGGGAGCACATTCTGTAGCCTGTGCCTACCATTTGGGTTTAATATCCATACTGAATTAAATGGATTACTTGGCAATAATCTTAAGCATTTTAGCCTCAGGGAATTACAATAATAGGACCAGGCATATAGGTTGGTTGTTAAAATAAATGAGATAAGCGATATAAAGCACTAGGATCATAATTTGGCACAGCAAGTGCCATACAAATATTAGCTATTATTACAAGCATCATTTCTCATGTTGTTTCTTGAAAATAATGCTAAATATTGTGAAAATTGAACAACTGGCAAACTTTTCTCTCCTTTACAGTTATATTTCATGCACTAAGATGAAAATGAATGCACTTTTATAACAAAACTGAACAAAGTTAATATGTTTAGTATAGAGAACTTTTAAGGTAATATTTGAAAATATGTTTTTGTGGAATTTTGGCTGTTCATGAAAGAATTACAAATGTCAGTATAAATGTATTTTGGGGGGTGACCGAACAGTGAAATGCGTAACCAAACATTTTCTTGAAACATAATACACAGACAATCAAGTTGTTTTTTAGTTGCTAAGTTGAGATAAATTCTTATGTGACCAAAGTGGACTGAAGCCTGCTTGGCTCCTCTCTCCATGGGATTCTCGAGGCAAGAATACAGTAGAGCGTTGCCACTTCCTTCTCCAGAGGATATTCCAGATCCAGGGATCAAACCCATATCTTCTGTAATGGCAGGTGGATTCTTTACCTCTGAGCTACCTGGAAAGCCCATGTTCTTAATAATAGAGCATTCACATCACTAATTAATTGGTATATCTTTTCAAAACAGAAATTTTTATTGGTTCCAATTTCAGTAAGTGTTATTGCAAATCTTCTGTTTCTTTGCCAACAGAAAGCACAGAATCTATAATGAATTAAGAGTTTCATTGCACAGTGCTTCTACTGTATTTTCTAATTTGTTTGTTTTTGAGTTTGAAAGGATGATTATACTTTTTGGCTTACATGCTACTAACTTTAATTCTGTTATGGTAGAATCCTAATTGGTATGTAAGAATATTTACCTTATTCTTTTTATCATTTTGGTAAAGATAACTAATGAGGAAAACTTTTAATTATGATTAAGATACAGAAATAAAACAACAGAGAGCACATTCAAGTTAGAATCCATACCTGGGTTTGCATATTGTCATCTCCCAGATTCAAGAAAAAAAAAATTACAAGCTCTTAAGTTGAAATAACAAATAAGGAAAAGTTTTAGAATTATACTCTAAGAAGCCATCCATATCTAAGTTTTAATTAAAAAATAAATAGATACCAAAGCTGTTAGGCACTTTATTGACATAAACACATTTATAACTTATTTTTTGGTAGTTCACATAATATTCTGAATTAGTGACTTTTTTATTTTGTAAATACATAGTCTGAAATTTATAATAAAATGTGCTTTTGAGAAAAGTGAGTAAAAGCTTTGTGCTTAAACTACACATTTGATACACAGTCTTTCTAAATGCCACCTCCTGTTCTCTTAACTGAAACTCTACTATTTGGGATAATGCTGGAATATGCATCTGAATGTAGACTTCTCCTTTCTGTCCTAGGCATTGGTTTTATCCTTCTTGATACTTAGTATTTCAATGAATGATTTAGGTTGTTTTCTTTACTAGACAGAAAGCTTATGATTTTTCTCCTCTACTAGAATTTAGAAATAACACTGAAGTTATCCATCAAGCTATGATAAGATATATTGCAATTACAACAACAACAGGGACAATAGCAACACAACATTTTGAATCTCAAAGGTATTAATTTCTCTTGTAAAATTTCCTACAAGTCTTGGTTATTGTGCCAGTGATGGCTACATGTACACCTAAACATCAACAACTATTTCCACAATCATCAGTGCAGAGGTATCTAGAATCTTGCACTAAAAATTAAATCTTCCCATGCAGAAGTGACACACTTACTGTCTCTTTTCTTTGACCAAAAGTCATCAAAATGGGCACAGTTCTGAAAGTAGAAAAGTGCAACTCCTCACTGTGCCAAAGGTGGAGAAATTATCAGTGAACAGGACCAAGATCTACTATTCTAGACTACATAATTTTTCTTTTTTGGCTATAAAATTAAGAAACTATTGATTCATAGGGTAACTCAAGTTATAACCTTGGAATATCCAGGTAATTTATGTGTTATAAAAAGAGGAGAATAGGTATCTTTTAATAATGCAACTGAAATTATTTTTTATGATGCATTCCACTATTTAAAAAGGGAACTTATAGCTCTTTTTACTTAGATAAATGTGTAAACCCTTTTAATACTTTCCATAAAATGAAATTTAACACTGACTGAGAGTGGTAGTGGGATAGAAGGATTCTTACAAATTTTAATTTCAATATATACTGAATTTCACAAGTTTTATTTCCAGTATATTTTATTGAAGTTTAAATGACCTTGCAGTAGACTATTAAGGTCAAATACACAATATTCTCAGTTATTAAATCCATCCTGAATTTCCCTCATAGTAGGAAAATTTTGTCCTCCTTGCCCTAATGGCTATAACAAAGTTTGCACTATTTATTTCAAATCTCTCATCTAACTCTGTGATAGAGATGTTATCCACATTAAGAATATCCAAATCTGGTCTAGGCTTGCAAACCTTGATATTATCAGAATCTGTGAAATTTCCACTTTTTTAAAAGTTATCCCTTAAAGCTGCTCATATATGGTGAGTTTCTGAATATATTCAGTTACTTTACAATAGAGAAAGCTACATGAAATACTTTGAATATAAAATAAGATATTACCAAAAGTATTGCAAATATTGTACTAATTATGTTATGTCTAATAATTTTAATCTGTCATTTGCTTTAAAAATTAATATGTGCCTATTAATTGGCAAATAGTTTATGAGTCTGGGGATACTTGAGGAACAAATGGATGGATACAATCTTGATATCACAAGTGTTTACTTAGGGACATGTTCTAGTAAGCTAAATATATAGTAATTTTCAAGAATATAGTTTTGCCCTGCTATGAATTTTAGATGGATTTATATTATAGCCAATAAAACTAATTACCCATATTTGCAGAACAATACTTAGCAGGGGTTATTTCATTACTTCTGTACATGATTAAGTATATTGGAGGGACAAAAATAAGATATTAACATTAAATTAACACCTAATAAGTAGTCATACATCTGGGAATAAAACATGTTAATAAAATAATGATGGCTCATGGCATATACAACTTTTTTGGGTGTTTTTGCACCATTTCTTACTGTACATACATGGTATTCATATATCCTCAGAATTATTTTTTTAATATAAAAGGGTGATTTAAATATCTTTTCCAGCATAACTGTAAATTGTTAAATTTGCTAATTTACATGAATTCTGCAATAATTTAGTAATTTTAACTTTCTATAATTCATTTATATCTGTGTACCATTGTTTTCATTTACATCTTCATGCTTGATAATTTGCCACTCAAAAGAAATATTTCACATTCAAAAAGTGAAACCATACATTTTCCTTTATTTTTTCCCCCAGATATTAGGTCAGTGGCTTGATACTAGTGAATGAGAGAGTAGAGATTAAATGGTGATTCAATTATTTCTTTCCTTATAAAATTTATATATCTAGTGTATTACTAAATGTTAAAGTAAAATTTTTTTACATTAATTGGTGGAATGATGGATTATAAAATTCATGTTAATCCTTAATGAGCTTTCTGTTAATGTCTAAAATCACACTGCAGTTCTTCTGCTGGTTGATCTTATTGGTATAGGGCAGCATTTGGGCCTGCAGTTCAGTTCTTCAGCTCCCATCCTGCTCATCTTCATCTCATAGTCAGCTTCCTGGGCCTGACCTGTGAAAATGAACACTGACAAACACATATCTCTAACAAATTCCTCTAAGTTTAGTCTATTTCCTTCACTATGTAAAGGCCTTCCACGCCCTTTCTTAGTCAACGAACAGCCCAGAAGTAACAACTTCTGTAGTTATTTTCATCACTGCCTGGGTTTTCCAGTTTTAGAATTTCGTATAAATGGAAATGTATAGAGTGCACTGTTCTGTGTTCAGCTTCTTTCACTCAGGATATATATGAGTTTTATCTATGTTGTTGACTCTGTCATTTCCATGTCACTTTGCAATGCTAAGCAACATTCCATTGTGGGAATACAAACATAATTTTTTATTTCTTTCACCTGATAATAGATTTTTTTATTGCTTCCAGTTTGGGGATTTTATGAATAAAGCTGCTATAAAAATCATGTAACTTCATTTATATATGCTTTTATTTCTCTTAGTTTGAAAACCACAGATAAAATTGCTTAAACAAGGCACAGTTTCTCCCAACACTCAAAAAGGGATTATACAAGGACTTAGAGGTTACCATGGGTTGTGTCTGCCCCCTAATATGATGTAGACTTCTTGGTTGACAGTTTTGTGGGATATTTTGAAAAATACTTTAAAGATGTTGTTCCATTGACCTCTGGTTTCCTTTTTTAATGAAAAACCAATTGTCATTCATATACTATACAATTGTTCTCCTGTATGTAATTTGTTCTTTTATTCTGTTTTCCAAATTATTTGTTTGTCTTGATTTTTGAGCAATTTGACTAAGATGTTTCTGGATGTGATTTTCTTTGTTTTACCTTGATTAGAGTTCACAGAACTTTGATCAATAATTATATAGTTCTCACCATATTTGGGAAATTTGAATCCATTAATCTTCCATTTTTTTCCCAGCCTCATATCTCTCATCTCTACCCTAGACTCCAGTTGTGTACATGCTGACTGTTTTACCACAGGGAGCTGAGGATATATTCATTTTTAAAACTATTTTTGAATCTATATTTCTAGCTTTTAAATCTTCTAGTGGTCTATCTGGGACTAAAATATACATTTGATTTTTCCTGCAGTCTACAGTAGGGTTTTAGGCCCATCCATTTTGATATTTTACTTCTCAATTCTTGAATTTCAATTTGCTTGTTTTCATTACATTCATTTTGCAGTTGTGATTAACTCACATTTAGTTAGAGTGACTATAGTTTTCAGTGAACTCTTCAAATTTAAAATAAATGTTAAATTCTCTATAAATTTCGAACTCTTGTTTTCAGTCACTTCTTTTACTTTCGATTATTGGTCACACTTTCCTGTTTCTTCACAAGTAGAGCAAATTTTGATTGTATTCTGGATGGTGTAGATGCTTGATTGTAGAAATTATGGATTCTGCTTAATTTTTTCAGCTTTTTGCTACTGTTCTCTGCCACTGGATCCTCTGGGATCTCCCACACTTCTGTATAATTTGGCATTATCTAAAGAGAGTTTACATATATTTTGGAGCATCTCTCTACAATTCCCTCCTTTAAGTGTATTTATTACCTACGTTTCACAATCCAGGGGATTGTGTTAAATTTGTCCTCCAGGTCCTCAGGATGGTAAGGCTGCAGATTCCTGTTTGAGTTCTAGACATCTTGTGTGAATCCTGGAGAGTGCCTGCAGGGAAAAGTCAGCACACATAATCATCGCACTTATTACAACCCCACTCTTTTAAGGATCATCTGTCTTTTTTCTCTCTCAAAGTACTTTCATATATTTTTTCTCGCTCATGTACATACATATTTTCTCATATGTAGGTATGCATATATATGTTTATTTTAAATTCAGACATATTAAATTCAGACATTATAGGTCTTATCTGTGGGAAGATTAGTTTAATATTAGTTCGTCCATCATTACTGAGTTGCTTATCTTTAAAATACTGATGGACAAAAAATAGTACTAAAGACTCTGGAGAATTAGAAAAGATTTTGTAGATGAATTCAATGCAGAAAAGACAGGAGGAAAAGCATGTCCCTTTAGGTAAGGAAAGATTATTTCAACATTTAATTATTCATTGCTATAGCCAGCTATTTGTTTACTTCTTTAGAAGAAGACATAGATGGAGGAAGAAGTGAATAAAATGTTATGAAAACATTCTCCAGGAACACCTCCATGATAGTTAGACATTTTGTGTTTAGAAATGCAGGATACAAGACAGAACAACTGCCTATAGGAAAAATATTGTCTCCTGGAAGAAAAAGGAATAAAATGTTATCAAATGCTGAAAACGTTAATATTGCCCACATAGCATACAGTGTGGAAAGTTAATGTCAATTATTTGTTTTTAAACTAAATGGCAGCCACTAAGCATTAGAGATGAGATGTGCAAGATTTATATCACATGATATTAGGTATTCTTCTTGAGAAAGTATGATGAGGAGCTAGTAGAAAAGCATGTGTGAATGCTAAGTTGCTTCAGTCATGTCTGATTCTTTGCAACCCAGAGGACCTTCCAGGCTCCCCTGTCCATGGGATTCTCAAGGCAAGAATACTAGGGTGGGTTGTCATTCCCTCCTCCAGGGTATCTTCCTGACCCAGGGATCAAACCCATATCTCTTGTCTCCTGCATTGGCAGGTGGTTCTTTACCACTAGACACCTGAGAAGCCCAGAAAAAACATGCACAAAGCTTAATATTTCCTAAATATGCATAATATTCAGTGAATTCAGTAAGCAATTTTTCATTCTAGAAATATAGAGAAAGCCAAGTTGGAGAGCAGTTATAGTGATTTCTAGGGACCAGATTAGGGGGATATTTGTGTGCCAAGCTGAACTATTTGAACTATATGTTAGACAATAGTGGTCTATTGTAGAATTTCAAATAGACAAATATTATGATCACATTTATATTTTAGAATGACCCCTCTGGCATTGTTGGGAGGAGGAACTGGAAGTATGAATTTAGAGATAGCAATGGCAGTAATGGTACATTTCTAACAAGATTAGAGATGCTGATAACTTGAACCAAGGCAATATCAATGTGGATATGAAGGAGAAAATTATTCGTGGAGTTGTTGAGGAGTTAGTAAGGAGATAGAACTGAAAAAACTACAATAGCCATTAGATACCTGTGGTAAGATAAAAGAAAAATGCTGACCCCCATAGTTCTGGTTTTAGTGACTGAATTTATAAATATATCAAGACCTCAAATCTCTCTCTCTTACTCTCTCATAATCCTTAAAGCTATAATTAATATCTGAGAGAAATGTTCTAATTGATTCCAATTCTGAGATTCTGCCCATATGGATTTGTATATCTTAAAATTTAAAAATATCTTTAGTGGTCTTAGTAGTCTTCTAAACCAAACAGTGCTCTCTCCCAATGGCTCAGCAGGTAAAGAATCTACCTGCAATGTAGAAGACGTATGAGACACCGATTTGATTCCTGGGTTGGGAAAAGCCTCTGGAGGAGGAAATGACAGCCCACTCCAGTATTCTTGCCTGAAAAGTCCCATGAACAGAGGAGCCTGGAGGGCTACCATCCATGGGGTCATAAAAACGCATGACTGCACGACTAAGCACATGTGCAGACTAGAGTGGAGAAAAAAAATCTCACATTTTCACATAACTGTCTGGAAATAGGTTTACACTGTCACTTGTAAAGAGAAAACAGATACAATGTCTCCTTCTGGCAAATGCTTTTCTATCCTCATCTTGAACAAACATGCTATAAAATTAAGTGCTGTAGAACTGTATTTGTCATGAGTTCATGAGCTATCAGAATTGATACTGCTCATCAGCAAAGGAAATATGGCAGAGGGGTTAAGGTTAGTAGTTTGGTATGACAAAAAAAGCATTCTCAGGATACCGTTGAAACAAATAAATCATTTTCATGATGTCATTAACTAGTTACTATCTATGAGGCTAGAATAAAATATTTCAGAATAATATGAGATGAAATGAATTATTTAGGATCTTCAAAATTCTTTAAAGTTAGCAATCAATTATCAAAAATCAGAAGTAATAGTTATAATATAGATAAAAAATGATGAGACATTATAAACAAGAAAAATCAGTTGGGGAGTCAAATAAACCCACCATTGTTCTTAAAAGGGTGAAATACATTCAGCAGTACTATTGCCTGGAAAATCCCATAGACGGAGGAGCCTGGTAGGCTGCAGCCCATGGGGTCGCACAGAGTCGGGCACGACTGAGCCACTTCACTTTCACTTTCCACTTTCATGCATTGGAGAAGGAAATGGTAACCCACTCCAGTGTTCTTGCCTGGAGAATCCCAGGGGCGGGGGAGCCTGGTGGGCTGCTGTCTATGGGGTCGCACAGAGTCAGACACGACTGAAGTGACTTAGCAGCAGCAGTTACACATATTATCAAGACTTAGAATCTCATTTTCAGTGTGCTGATTTCTGCCTGATTTGCAATACACCATTTCATTTCATATCTTTGTCATATGTTTCTAAAATACATTTAAGTTTCCTTTGAGATTGTAGGATAGGAAGGGGAGAAGGAAAAAGGCTATGCCAACAACCAAAATATTTCTAGTAATAAGGTACCTAGGAAGTGTGTGAAGCTTTTAATTTTGTCACACTGGAGTAGAAATTTCAGAAATATATATTTGTTGTATAACAATGAAGGATGAGATGTAAGAGAAGTAGAATAGTTGATAGTTGAACATACGTTTCTCTGCCACTCTTCATACTCGCCTGACGAGTCTTTCTTCAAGTAACTGATAAGAATAGCCCCAAACTTCATCTCAAAGTCTAATGTTTGATGAGTTCCTCTTACAGTGTGTAACTTATATCTCAATAAAGCTGCTTGTGAGAATTGGACTGTGAAGAAAGCTGAGCACCGAAGAACTGATGCTTTTGAACTGTGGTGTTGGAGAAGACTCTTGAGAGTCCCTTGTACTGCAAGGAGATCCAATCAGTCCATTCTGAAGGAGATCAGCCCAGGGATTTCTTTGGAAGGAATGATGCTAAAGCTGAAACTCCAGTACTTTGGCCACCTCATGGGAAGAGTTGACTCATTGGAAAAGATTCTGATGTTGGGAGGGATTGGGGGCAGGAGGAGAAGGGGACGACCGAGGATGAGATGGCTGGATGGCATCACCGACTCGATGGACGTGATTCTGAGTGAACTCTGGGAGTTGGTGATGGACAGAGAGGCCTGGCATGCTGTGATTCATGGGGTCGCAAATAGTCGGACACGACTGAGCGACTGAACTGAACTGAAGAAAGACAATTCAATTTACAAAGAAATTAGGATATTCATGGCATAAAGTTTGTTTCCTTAAAAGATGAAATGTTACTGTATTTAATTAAATGTTGAAAAGTTTATTTTTTTTCCCTAATGAACAGACTAAAATTATTTAAAACTCTGTCATGCAAAGTGAAGTGAAAGATGCTCAGGTGTGTCCGACTCTTTGTGACTGTATAGTCCATGGAATTCTCCAGGCCAGAATACTGGTGTGGGTAGCCTTTCCCTTCTCCAGGTGATTTTCCCAACCCAGAGATCAAACTCAGGTCTCTCGCATTGCAGGCAGATTCTTTACCAGATGAGCCACAAGGGAAGCCCAAGAATACTGAAGTGGGTGGCCTATCCCATCTCCAGGGGATCTTCCCAACCCAGGAATCGAACTGGGTCTCCTGCATTGCAGGCAGATTCTTTTACCAGTTGAGCTACCAGGGAAGCCCCAAACTTTGTCATATTTCCATATAAACATTTCAGGAAATAACACCTATTTTATTTTTAAAATTCAATAATTTTTAGTGTGTGAAAATTCATTTTAAAATAATATCTTTATTTATTCATTTTTGGTCACACCATACTACTTGCAGGATCCTAGTTCCTGGATCACAGATTGAACCTGGGCTATTGCCATGAAAATGCTGAATCCCAATCACTGTGCCACCAGGAGATCCCCCACAAGTGTCTTTATTTTAAATGTAATTGATTTAAAAACCATCTAGAAACACTACTGATACATTGGGGGTATCAAATAGATATTTTAGTAAATAACTATTTGAATTAATGAAAATAATTATAGTTTGAAAGCATCGGTTTTTAAATGTATAGCAAATACTTAGTATAGTATTGAATGAAAGCAATATTTTTCAATTCAGTTTTACCTTTTGGAAAAGAAAATCCTTCTAGAAAAATGCTCTTAAGCAAAAATCTACTTATTAAATTCTGTTTGATATTCCTTTAGTCTATTTGTTTTTTTTTCACCATTTACTTATGAAAAGTTTCAAAAATCCATGAAAATGATATAGCTGTTCAATGAAAATTTATACATAATCAGTATTTTAAAAAAATATATGTGCTCTTCTCTCAAATCGAGTACTAAGAGAATTCTCTTGCATTCCAGTGCTTAGAACTCCACACTTGCACTGCTGAGGGCCCATGTTCAATCTGTGGTTGGGGAGCTATGGTCCCACAAGCCATGCAGTGTGGCCAAAAAAAAAAAAAACAACAACCTTAAAAAATCTATTACTACTTACTAAATTGATTCAACTCTCATGTTTTATAGATTATTTTTCTTCTTGAGCATACCATAGGGAAACTTCCCCTGAAAACAATAATATTTTTTAGACTAGAACTTATAGTTTAGGCTGTATTCATACAGATTGACTTGTTAAGTTATTTAAATGCCTCCATTATGAAAAATAAATATCATTTACTAAGACCACAAATTAACTAATAAGATCCAGGGTTAGGTACTGGCTGCTCCCAGGAACTCCTGGGTAGACCACAGTAACTGGCAAAGTGCTCATCCCATCCCCATCCACTACTCTAAAACAGCCTGGAATTTGGCTGGGGTGGCCATGTGTGTAGCATTAGTGTTAATGTTTTAGGGGAAGCTAAAACCTAAGCCTCGGGTTCAAGCCATGTGGGAAGCTCTGACACTCAGCTTCACTCTGGCTAAAAAGAAGTTCCCAATGCCAGTGTTTTAATTCTGTTAACTTAATGTAAAATTTTTTCTAAAATTTTGATTTTTTTAAAAATCATGGTTCAAATAGGATGCCTCTTTAAGCTAATGACACTATTTCTAAAATTCAGAATATGGCTTATAAGTTGTAATAAGGTTTAAATCAGTGAATTATACAAAGCTTAGATTATGTGGTAAGGTATTTTATTATATATAATATAAGAATAAATTAACATTATTTTATATTTCTGAATAATAAATTAATGTATAATTTATATTCTTATACTTGGTAAATTTTTAATTATAAATTTTACATAAAAGTATACAGAATTTGATGCTAAATCTGCATTTTAAAGTAAATTAAGTTACTTTAATGTGTTTTCAAAAATTAATTTTTCCTGCTTGCTTATTCAACATAATTCATTACAATTCATGATTTAAAAAAAAGATATTTTCTTCCTATCGCATATACCTCAGGCACTGCTGCCTTCATTCCATTGCAAGAAAGAATTTCTCTCATTCTACATATAGAAAAACTAACAGACACTATTAGAAGAGAAATAGCATGAATAAATATTGTTAGGAATGAAACATTCAAAGTAATGTTATATATACCAGAGGTCTGGTCAGTTATTGAAATTTATCTTGAAAATTACTTCTCTATTTCCAGTATTGTACCCAATACTTTTCATAATAACATAGGAAGACAGAATTGTTTATTCATCAAACAATTGCAGAATACCTTCTATATTCTAAAAAATAAATACTAATGCTAGGGGATATATAGAATAAGATAAAAACCTGACTTAAGGAATATGTCTTCAAATGAGAAGCTAACATGTATATTAATAACAGTGAAGTGTATGATAACATACCATTTGCCAGATTCTTTACCAGCTGAGCCATGTGGGAAGCCCAGTTTGCCTTTGGGCTTCCCTGATAGCTCAGTTTGTAAAGAATCCATTTGAAATGTGGGAGACCCTGGTTTGATTCCTGGATTGGGAAGATCCCCTGGAGAAGGGACAGGCTACCTACTCCAGTATTCTTGGACTTCCCTTGTGGCTCATCTGGTAAAGAATCCATCTGCATTGCAGGAGACCTGGGTTTGATCCCTGGGTTGGGAGGATCCCTTGGAGAAGGGAAAGGCTACCCATTCTAGTATTCTAGCCTAGAGAATTCCATGGACTTTATAGTCCATGGGGTCGCAAAGAGTCAGACAGGACTGAGCCACTTTAACTTTCAACCTACCTTTATCTAAACTGTCAGTGGAAATTATATTAAAATTACATAATATGTGAAAATAAAACTTTTATTTTTTTCACTCAAAGAATGAACGAATATCTTCACTTTTCAGAAACTGAGTTTCTTCAACAGATATCATCTGATGTCAATCATATGTGAAATCTAAAGAAATGATACAAATGAATTTATTTATAAAAGAGACACAGGTTCACAGACTTAGAAAATAATCTTATGGTTAGCAAAGAGATGAGTGGTGGTTTAGTCCCTAAGTCATGTCCTACTCCTGCAGCGCCATGGGCTTGAGGGGCAGGGATAAATTTGGGAGCTTGGGATTGACATGTACACACTACTGTATTTAAAATAAGGACCTACTGTATAGCCCAGGGAACTCTGCTCAATATTCATGTAATAACCTAAGTGGGAAAAGTTTTGAAAAAGAATAGCTATATTTAAAATAAGGACCTACTATGTAGCCCAGGGAACTCTGCTCAATATTTGTGTAATAAGTTAAATGGGAAAAAATTTGAGAAGAATAACATAATCACTTTTCTATACACAATATTACTAATCAACTATACCCCAATATAAAAGAAAAATCTTAAGAAAATAGGAATTTTCTTCCTTATTTTGAACAAGGAAAAAAAAATAAATTGAGTTTCTTCTTTTTATTCTTTGTAAAACTAATTGTGATGCCTGAACCATTTACTACTTGGCCAGGAGATACTGCCACCCACTTCACCTTTTTTTTTTTTTTTTTTTTTCTGTTTGGCTTAGTCAGGAGTTTGGATACATGTTCCTGTTAAGTGAATCAATGACTTAGGTGTTTGTGATTGTGTATATGTCTTTGTGCTCTTGTGTTGTTGGTAAACCCTAAGGAATTTAAGCATATGTGCATAAAATAATAAGATGCACTTGTATACTATTTCTCTACCATAAATAATCAAGTATTAGACCAAAATAAACAATAATATCAAAAACACAATTGTTTATTTCTGAAGCTCTATGGTTGATGAATCTCTGAAAAAAATATTCACCTCAGTTTTTTATGAATTCATTCTGAGGAATCTTGAAATACAACAGCTATATACAACTTTTGTTATATAGATAAGATCTGATCCATTATTCTCCTAGTGTTAGATAAAATATATCTTTTTCCAAAGCTATGTTTAATATCCCTAAAAATGAAACATAATAAATTATTTCTAGTGAATGAAGACAAAGATATATGTGGTTTCCATAACTGTATACACTTAGTTTTATATTACAGAATAGTTTTATATTACAGAAAGTTTTTATGAATACAACAAATTATGTGATAAAATCACCAGTTCAATTGTCTAATTACCTCAATAATAAAATGTCCACTTGTTTGAAACCAATTTGAAATAACAATAGACTGATTATTATAATCTTAAAGATTAAGAGGTATCACTTTATTGAGAGTGTGAGATCCTCTAAATAACAATTATTTTATCTTAAGTCACCTTTATTAAGAATAAGTAAATTCTCACATAATTTGATAGTAAAAGACAGAATAAACTAGTGAATTTCCAAGTAATTCCAACTGACTATGAGATGATGCTGAGTGACTTAGACTCAGTATACCTGGAAGTTTTGCTCTCATAAAGAAATCATCTGAGAAACTAATTAAATAAAGTCATATTTGAAGACACATTCTCACTAATCTTTATTGTACATCATTCAGGAAAAGTCAATTTGATGAATTTATTCTAAATATAACACTCACTCAGACTGTTTAAGAATTGTGTATTTTAACAGAAGTAATCAGTTCAGTTCAGTTCAGTGGCTCGGTCATGTTCGACTCTTTGCGACCCCATGAATCGCAGCACGCCAGGCCTCCCTGTCCATCATCAAATCCCGAGTTTACCCAAACTCACGTCCATCGAGTCCATGATGCCATCCGGACATCTCATCCTCTGTCATCCCCTTTTCCTCCTACCCCCAATCCCTCCCAGCATCAGGGTCTTTTCCAATGAGTCAACTCTTCACATGAGATGGCCAAAGTACTGGAGTTTCAGCTTCAGCATCAGTCCTTCCAGTGAATACCCAGGACTGATCTCCTTTAGGATGGATTGGTTGGATCTCCTTCCAGTCCAAGGGACTCTCAAGAGTCTTCTCCAACACCACAGTTCAAAAGCATCAATTCTTCGGCACTCAGCTTTCTTCACAGTCCAACTCTCACATCCATACATGACCACTGGAAAAACCAGAGCCTTGAGTAGACGGACCTTTGCTGGCAAAGTAATGTCTCTGCTTTTGAACATGCTATTTAGGTTGGTCATAACTTTCCTTCCAAGGAGTAAGCATCTTTTACTTTCATGGCTGCAGTGGCCATCTGTAGTGATTTTGGAGCCCCCCAAAATAAAGTCTGACACCGTTTCCCCGTCTATTTGCCATGAAGTGATGGGACCAGATGCCATGATCTTTGTTTTCTGAATGTTGAGCTTTAGGCCAACTTTTTCACTCTCCTCTTTCACTTTCATCAAGAGGTTCTTTAGTTCTTCTTCACTTTCTGCCATAAGGGTGGTGTCATCTGCATATCTGAGGTTATTGATATTTCTCCCAGCAGTCTTGATTCCACCTTGTGTTTCTTCCAGCCCAGCGTTTCTCATGATGTACTCTGCATATAAGTTAAATAAGTAGAGTGACAATATACAGCCTTGACATACTCCTTTTCCTATTTGGAACCAGTCTGTTGTTCCATGTTGAGATCTAACTGTAGCTTCCTGACCTGTCCCTAAAAATCAGTTCCTTAATTCAATTATGGAAATCACAATTATCTCGATTAGTTTAATTTGTGGAGGAAAGAGGTTAGCATTTTCCAATTATTTTTTCTTTGATCACATAAAATGTTTATACCAGTCCTAAACAATTTTTATTCCATTTTCTAAATGACCTTGCATTTTAATTATACTCTAGTACTATAACAATTGAATAAGTCAAGTTTCATTTATTTCAAGATATATCACTATGGATTTACATAAAATAAATTTATATTATAAAACCATAATTTATAATGATTTTTAGAAATATGTTTCATTCATAACTTAATGAACTGCCACCAAAATTGTAAAGGGGGAGAGGAAAATATATCAGTAAAGTTTAACAATTTTTAGTGTGAGGAATGGAAAGAAGGTAAGGGGAGGGGAACATTGACTTGCCAAAATTAGCAGTTCCAAGCCAGGGATGCCCTCTATTATCATTTAAGATTACTACACTGAATGCTGTCTAATTTACTATAGATCTAGAATATATCTTTCTAATGAAATTTTTGTGATAATGGATATTTTCTTATATCTACACTGCCCAATACAGTAATCACTAGCTACAGTGTGTCTACTGAGACCTTAAAATGTGGCTAGTAGTATAAACTGGTTCTTTCACCAAATGTTATATCTAAAATTAAGAGATTTCTTCCTTCTATTTATACTAACTCTGCACAGTTATACCTACTGATATATCTGGGTCAGTATTGAAGACAACATGCAGCACAGTAGGAATTTCAGTTGTATATCTTGTGTAGGATTATAGTATAACTGCTTGGTATAAGTATATACACACATTTTGAATACAAAATGAACCTTTGATTTATATAATTGTTGACTTTCTTCGTTTGGATTTTGTTATACATCCATAAAGATACATCCTTAAAGATGATACTGTGAAAATGCTGCACTCAATATGCCAGCAAATTTGTAAAACTCAGCAGTGGCCACAGGACTGGGAAAAGTCAGTTTTCATTTCAATCCAAAAGAAGGGCAATGCTAAAGAATGCTCAAACTGCCACACAATTGCACTCATCTCACACGCTAGTAAAGTAATGCTCAAAATTCTCCAAACCAGGCTTCAACAATATGTGAACCATGAACTTCCAGATGTTCAAGTTGGTTTTAGAAAAGGCAGAGGAACCAGAGATCAAATTGCCAACATCTACTGGATCATCGAAAAAGCAAGAGAGTTCCAGAAAAACATCTGCTTCTGCTATATTGACTATGTCAAAGCCTTTGACTGTGTGGATCACAAGAAACTGTGGAAAATTCTGAAAGTGTTGGGAATACCAGACCATCTGATGTGCCTCATGAAAAATCTGTATGCAGGTCAAGAAGCAACAGTTAGAACTGGACATGGAACAACAGACTGGTTCCAAATAGGAAAAGGAGTGTGTCAAGGTTGTATATTGTCACCCTGCTTATTTAACTTATATGCAGAGAACATCATGAGAAAAGCTGGGCTGGATGAAACACAAGCTGGAATCAAGATTGCCAGGAGAAATACCAATAACCTCAGATATGAGGATGACACCACTCTTATGGTGTAAGGTGAAGAAGAAGTAAAGAGGCTCTTGATGAAGGTGAAAGAGGAGAGTGAAAAAGTTGGCTTAAAGCTCAACATTCAGAAAAGAAAGACCATGGTATCCAGTCCCATCATTTCATGGCAAAACAATGGAGAAACAGCAGCAGACTTTATATTTTGGGGCTCCAAAATCAATGCAGATTGTGACTGCAGCCATGAAATTAAAAGATGCTTACTCCTTGGAAGAAAAGTTGTGACCAACTTCGCATATTAAAAAAACAGAGACATTACTTTGTCAACAAAGGTCCATCTAGTCAAGGCTATGGTTTTTAGAATAGTAATGTATGGATGTGAGAGTTAGACTATAAAGAAAGCTGAGCACCGAAGAATTGATGCTTTTGAACTGTGGTTTTGGAGAAGACTCTTGAGTGTCCCTTGGATTGCAAGGAGATCCAACCAGTCCATCCTAAAGGAAATCAGTCCTGAATATTCATTGCAAGGACTGATGTTGAAGCTGAAACTCTGATACTTTGGCCACCTGATGCGAAGAGCTGACTCATTTGAAAAGACCCTGAGACTGGGAAAGATTGAAGCTGGGAGGAGAAGTGGATGACACAGGATGAGATGGTTGGATGGCATCACTGACCCAATGGACATGAGTTTTAGTAAACTCCGGGAGTTGGTGATGGACAGGGAAGCCTGGCATGCTGCAGTCCCTTGGGTTGCAAAGAATCAGACATGACTGAGCGACTGAACTGAACTGAACTGGTACATCCATAAAATTAGGATTTTGTTTCTCTTTCTTTTCTGGGACTCTACTTATTTATTTATTTTTGTGATTGTAAGATACCCTTGAAGCTCACCTGACTGCACATCTATCTTCTAGTGATTAGATTCTTCCTGCACAACAGTTACTGACTGAAACTCTGTAGAAAACATTCTCCATATAAAAAATGTTTCCAGAAACCCACCTTCTGAACTATTTTCTCCTCATTTTCTCCCGACTGAATTATATCCTTCTTTTTAGTGAAATTTTTACTGTGTTAGAAACTGCATTATTATAATGCTCAAATTCTTCCAGAAAAGCCCTACTTTTAATG
Source organism: Budorcas taxicolor (assembly GCF_023091745.1). Lineage (NCBI taxonomy): Eukaryota > Metazoa > Chordata > Mammalia > Artiodactyla > Bovidae > Budorcas > Budorcas taxicolor. Next base: position 66,359,785 of record NC_068923.1, on the reverse strand, counting down.
TTTAAAATTTTTGGACAATATAATTTCTTATCCAAGCTTCTTTTTTTCTTTCCACTCAGCTATGTGCTGGATTTTAACATGCCCAAAACAGTCAGTGACTCATACCACTTCTGTAATTTTAATAGTTTAAAAAATTAGTTGAAATGAAGATTTCCATAAAAAACAAATTTCAAGCTTATGGAGAAATAACAATTTAATTTGGTAAAAATATTACTAATTGAAATAAAATTATTAGGAGCAGTTTATATGGAAATTAAACCTATCAAAAAGCTACCAAAAAAGCGTGATGCATGAAATGAAAATTATAGTGACAGAATTCTGGTCAACATCATAGTGACATGAAATACTCCCTTCATTTCTCCCCTTCAATCTACAACCAGTAAAACTTTAAAATTCAAAAAAGTTTCCTCTATTCAATACACCAGGATGCAAGAGAGTTCCACGCATCTGTACACCTAAATGTAGGTGGACTGGAACACATAGAGGAGGCAGAAGTCGGCAACAACATAAAATGCATGCAATACTGGACTGCCTCCCCAGCCATGGGATCTGAGCCCACGGTCTTTGAGAACACAGCAGCAACAGGGGAGGTGGCAGAAATGACTCCAGTCTTCTGAGAAAAGTGGTGCTGATAGCCCCAGAGACTTAGGCAGCAGTGAAGGTGGGGCCTGTGACCCCATCCCTAACCTGCAGAAGCACCCACCACTCAAGCTCTTTGCCTGCCATGGTGGCACCTGTAAACTTGACAAACTCAGAAGTGGCAGAAGTGTCTGTGACCCCTAACTCCTGGCAATCCTCCACCCCAGGCAGTAGAACCCACAAGCCAAGCAAATCCAGATGAGATGGAGGGTGCCTGCCATCTCAGTGTCCCGGGTACCGTAACCAGTGACAACACTGACACCACCAGCAGCAGCAAATCACCAGCAACCCTGTAGGCATAAGCAATGAGGTCACTGAGTGACATCTCTGGGAGGTGGTGGAGGGTGAAAAATGTTAAAATATAGCCAGAGGCATCTCAGGTAGAGGGGGGAGGGAAAAAATTAAAAAGCAAACTTATGCTAGAGTGCCATCTACTCAAAAACAAAAGAAAAAATCAAATTAAAAAGTTCTCCAGCTGGCTCAGTGATAAAGAATCCCCATGCCAATGCAGGAGATGTGGCTTTGATTCCTGAGTTGGGAAGATTCACTGGAGAAGGAAATGACAGCCTGCTCCAGGTCTTTTGCCTGGGAAATCCCATGGACAGAGGAGCCTGGCAGGCTACAGTCCAAGGAGTTGCAAAAGAGTCAGACATGACTTAGCTACTAAACAACAACAGTGTTTTACCTAAAGAAAGGTGTCCACTATGTTACTTGCATTGGCAAAGAAATATTTCATCCGGAACCATTAAAAATTACCTTAACACAGTATCATAGAAATAATAATTCTATAGAAACCTAATTTAAATTCATAGAATATTGTGATCTAACTGATAGAGAATTTAAAATATACATCATGAGATAACTCTGAACAATGAGAAAACTCAGGGAAAAAAATGTTTACTAGCTCAGAATTAAAATGAATGAACAGAAGCAATATCTTACCAAAGATATTGAAACTCTAAAAAGGAACCAGTCAGAAATTCTGGAGCTGAAGAACTCAGTAAAATAAAGAATGCATTTAGAAAGCAGTGGTAATACAGAAGATCATCAGGGAGTGAGACTAGCAAGCTCAAAGATAGAAATCTAAACATGATATAGGTAGAAGAAGAAATAAGATATTAAAATGAAATTCTACAAGAGCTATCTGACTCCATTAGAAGTGCAACATAATAATAATAGGTACAATATAAGGAGAAAAGAAAAAGTAATAGAGAGGATATTTAAAGAAATAATAGCTGAGAACTTCCAAAACATGAGGAAGGAACTGAGATAAACATTCATGAAGGTAACAGAATATCTAATAGCCCTAATACAAAAGGTCATTCTCTAGGAGACATTATATTAAAACTGTAAAAAGTTAATGAAAAAGAGATATTTAAAGGCAGTCAATTAAAAAAAAAAATAGCAATCTACAAAGGAACTCCCATTAGTCTATCAGCACATTTCTCAGCAGAAACTCTACATATCAGAAGAGAGTGGAATCACATTCTCAAAGTATTGAAAGATGAAAGCTATTAGCTAAGAATATTCTATCCAGCAAAGTTATCATTCAGATATAAAGGAAAAATAAAACTTTCCCAGACAAACAAAAGCTGAGGAAGTTTATTACCTCTAGACCTGTCTTACAACGTGTTGAAACTCCTTACTTGAAACAAACAAACAAAACAAAAATTTTGAGTAAGGTGATAAACAGTATCAGAAAATTGTAAATCTATATATCAAAATAGGTTGTTAAACATTTCATTATAAATTATAAAGATTAAAGAGGAGGAAATATAGTAAATAAAAGCTATAACTATTTCAATTTGGTAACAAACTCAGAACATAAAATGGGAAAATTTGAGACAACAAAGCATAAAGGGGAAAAATAAAAGGATGGAATTTGTATAGGCAAATTAATAAGATGCTATCAGCTGAAAAAGGATGATTTTATCTGAGATGTTTTATGTAAAACTTGTGGCAACCACAAAACAAAAATCTAAAGTAGTAGACAAAAAACATAAAAAAAGGGAATTGAGCAAAATATCATATAAAACCTCCAAACAAAAATGGTGGACAGAAGCACAAAGAAAAAGAAATTGTGGAGATCTAGAGTAAGGAGAAGGTAAAAAACAGCAACATAAATCCTCATTTATCAATAATGACCCTCAATATAAATGCATTGAACTCACCAGTCAGAAGACAAAGAGAGAATGAACGGATTAAAAAACAAAATAAAACTAAATATGCTGCCTTCAGGAAACTCACCTCAATTGTCAAGACAAACATGAGCTCAGTGTGAGGGGATGGAAGAAGATACACCAAGAAAATTACATCCAGAAGAAAATGGGTGTTAGTCATACTCACATCAGACAAAATAGACTTCAAGTCAAAAAAGAAGAGAAGGAAACAGGATATAAAAATCATCATATGATTAAAGGGGACAATTCATCAAGAAAATGTAAGTTTTTTAATACATGTGAACCTACATGGAAGCACCAACATATTTAATGATTATTAATAGACCTGAAGGGAGTCTAGAGAGACATTAATAGACCTAAAAGGAGTCAATCCTAAGGAAATCAGTCCTGAATATTCATTGGAAGGACTGATGCTGAAGCGGAAGTTCCAATATTTTGGCCGCCTGATGCGTAGAACTGATTCATTGGAAAAGAACCTGATGCTGGGAAAGATTGAAGGCAGGAGGAGAAGGGGACGACAGAGGATGAGATGGTTGGATGGCATCACTGATTCAATGGATGTGGGTTTAAGCAAGCTTCGGGAGTTGGTGATAGACAGGGAAGCCTGGTGTGCTGCATGCAGTCCATGGGGTCACAATGAGTCGCAGATGACTGAGCGACTGAACTGAACTGAAAGGGAGACCTTGAAAACAACACAATAATAGTAAGTGAGTTTAACACCCCACTTATATCAATGGATATCTAATTCAGACAGAAAATCAATTAAAAAAATAGCAGGCTTTAATGAAACACTAATCTACATGGACTTAATAGATTTATACAGGACATTCTATCCAAATGCAGTAGAATGCTGCTGCTCCTGCTAAGTCACTGTGCGACCCCATAGACGGCAGCCCACCAGGCTGCCGCGTCCCTGGGATTCTCCAGGCAAGAACACTGGATTGGTTTGCCATTTCCTTCTCCAATGCATGAAATTGAAAAGGGAAAGTGAAGTTGCTCAGTCGTGTCCGACTCTTAGCAACCCCATGGACTGCAGGCTACCAGACTTCTCAGTCCATGGGATTTTCCAGGCAAGAGTACTGGAGCAGATTGCCATTGCCTTCTCAGCAGTAGAATACATATACATTTTTCTCAAATGCACGTGGAATATTCTCAAGGATAGGTAATATATTAGGACAAGCCTCAATAAACATAAGGAAATTGAAATCATATCAAGCATCTTCCAGCCACAAGGGTATGAAGGTAAAGATCAGTTATAAGAAGAAAGCTGGAAAAAAAAAAAATCACAGATATATGGAAACTGAGCACATACTACTGAAAAACTATTTCATCAACAACAACAAATCAAAGGGAAAAAATACCTGAAGATAAATAATATTATGAAAACAATATACCAAAATTTAGCAGATACATCAAAAGAGTATGAAGAAGGAAGTTTATAGAAATACAAAAAACAAAACAACAACAACAGAAAAACAACTCAAATGAACGATCTAACCTTACACTTAAAGGACCTAGAAAAATAAGAACAAACAAAAAGAAGGGAAACAATAAAGACAATAGAAAATATCAATCAAACTAAAGAGCTGTTTTTTTTTTTAACAAAAAAGATAAAATTGACAAATCTTTAGCTAGATTCACTAATATAAAAAGAGAGATGATTTGGATAAATAAAATCAGAAATTAAAGAGAAGAAATTGCAGGGCATACCACAGGCGCACCAAGGACTAAAACAGAATACTATGAACAGCTTTAGATCAATAGACTGGAAAACTTAGAAGACATGGATAAATTATTAGAATCATACAATCTTCCAAGACTGAATCTTGAAGAAATAGAAAATCTGAATAGATTAGTCACTAATACAGAGATTGAAAAAAATATCAAAACTTCCTCAAAAGAAAAAAAATATTTGAGGAACAGATGACTTCAAAGGAGAATTCTAGCAAACATTCAAAGAATTAACACCTATCCTTCTCAAATTATTTCAAAAAATGTAATAGGACAGAATGCTTCCTAACTCATTTTACAAGATCAAGATCATCCTGATATGAAAGAAAGAAAAATACAGACCAATCTCTCTCTGATAAATATAGATTCAAAAATACTCAATAAAACATTCAGTTCAGTTCAGTTCAGTCGCTCAGTCGTGTCCAACTCTTTGTGACCCCATGAACTGCAGCACTCCAGGCCTCCCTGTCTATCACCAACTCCCGGAGTTCACTCAGACTCGCTTCCATTGAGTCAGTGATGCCATCCAGCCATCTCATCCTCTGTCGTCCCCTATATAGTAAAAGGAGTAACATCATGATCAAATGGGGTTTATTCTAGGGATGCAACAATGATTCAATGTCCATAAACCAATCAATGTAATATACCACATTAACAAAATAAAAATTGTATGATAGTCCCAAAAGACGGAGAAAAGGCATTAGACAAGATTTAGGACTCATTTATGATTAAAATAAAAAACCACAGTAAAATCAGTTTAGAAAAAATATACCTCAGCACAATAAAGGAATCTACCTCAACACAATATGACAAACCTACACTAACACTGTATTCAATGATAAAAAACTGAAATTTACCCCTCTAAGATCAAGAATAAGACAAAGATGCCCACTCTTACTACTTTTATTCAACACAGTGTTGAAAATCTTAACCATACACATAGGTAAGAAAAACAAAAGGAATCCAAATTGAAAACGAAGAGGTAAAACTGTCACTATTTGTGACTGACATGATTTTATATGCACAAAATCCTTAAGACTTTGCCAAAAAGCTATTAGAAAAAAAAATAGAAATAATAAATTAACAGAGAAAAGTTGAGGATATAAAATCAATATAAAAAATATGTTGCATCTCTGTACACTCAAAATGAACTAGCAGAAAGAGAAGTTAAGAAAACAATTTCATTTACAATAGCAACAAAAGAAAAAAATACCTAGCAGTAAATTTAACTAAGGAGATGAAAGACCTGTACATTGAAAATTCAAGACATTTTTGAAAGAAAATGAAGACACAAAAATAATATATTTTATGCTCATGGATTGGAAGATTAACATTGTTAAAATGTCCATATTACCTAAATCAATCTACAGATTCCGTGTAATCCCTATCAAAATCCCAATGAAATTTTCTACAGAAATAGAACCAAAAACCCTAAAATGTATATAGAACCACAAGACTCCACAGCAATCCTGAGAAGAAAATAACTAAGCTGGAGATATCACATTCCCTGATTTCAACTTATACTACAAAGCTACAGTAATCAAAACAGCATGGAATTGGCTGGCAAAACAGACACAGAAATCAATGAAACAGAATTAAAATTCCAGAAATAAACCCATATATGTATGAACAATTAATTACAACAAAGGAGCAAAGAACACAATATGGAAATAACAGTTTCTTCAAAAAATAGTTTTGGGAAAACTGGACGGCCACATGCAAAACAATGAAACTAGACCACTCTTTTATACCACACAAAATTAACTTAAAATGGATTAACTTGAAAGTAAGAGCTGAAATCACAAAACCCTTAGAAGAAAACATACACCATATGTTCCTTGACATCAGTCTTAGCAATATCTTTTTGGATATGTTTTCTCAGGCAAAGGAAATGAAAGCAAAATTAAACAAATGGAACTACATCAAACCAAAAAGCTCTACAAGCAATGAAAAACATCATCAAACCCAAAAGATACCTATAAAGTGGGAGAAAAGATTTGCAAATCATATATCTGATAAGAGGTCAATAACCAAAATTATAAACAGCTTATATAACTCAATATCAAGGAAACAAGCAACCAATTAAAAAAAAAAAAGGGGGGGGGCAGAGAGCCCAAATAAGTATTTTTCCAAAGAAGACATACAGATGATCAAGAGATTGCTCTCTGTTTTTGTACTTCAATCCTTCTTTTATAATTTAAAGATATTTTGAAGAAAGTTAGTTTAGGTCTAGTATCTTACTTGAATTAAAATTTTGTAAGATTTATTTTTGGTACAGGAGAATATTCTTACCAAGGGTATCAAGTTTATTTAAAATATCAAGTGCTCTAAGGAGATATAGCCAAATAAATCCATCAATGAATAAAAAGCCTTTATACAATATCAAATTATATTAAAAAAACTCATAAATCAGAGATAATACAAAAATGTTATTTCCTCTTTTAGGTATTCTTAATCAAATGTTGTGAAGTATAAAGTTCCCATTTCACCATCCACCCAATCATTTTCTTTCTAGGTAAAACTTAGAAGTGTTGATTGCTCGTAATGCTCCTTAATTTTCAATCATATTGTTATATAATTTGGAGGAAAAGACAATCAACAATGTTTAGTATTTTTAATTTCAAGTAGGCTCAGTGTCTCAATTCTACTATTTCTTTAAAATTTTTTATCATTATTCTCATATAACAATATAGAAAACTTGCACTTGCTTACTTTTTCACAACAGAGTAGTGACATTCAGAGCTTGTGTTTATATGCAAAGGTAGCAAAAATAACTGAAAAGTAACTATTTACTGATGGATTGCTATGTGACAGTTTCTGTGATAAATGCATTACATATTCTATACCCTTACTCCTATAAGGAATTATTGCACAATTTGTTTTCCAAATTTGGCTTGCAGAAGATATATATACACACACACACGCATCAGGTCAGTTCAGTTCAGTCACTTAGTCATGTCCGACTCTTTTCAACCCTATGAACTGCAGCACGCAAGGCTTCCCTGTCCATCACCAACTCCCAGAGTTAACTCAAACTCATGTCCATTGAGTTGGTGATGTCATCCCACCATCTCATCCTCTGTCATCCACTTCTTCTCCTGCCTTCAATCTTTCCCAGCATCAGGGTCTTTTCCAATGAGTCAGTTCTTCACATCAGGTGGCCAAAGTATTGGCATTTCAGCTTCAACATCAGTCCTTCCAATGAACACTCAGGACTGATCTCCTTTAGGATGGACTGGCTGGATCTCCTTGCAGTCCAAGGGACTCAAAAGTCTTCTCCAACACCACAGTTCAAAATCATCAATTCTTTGACACACACACACACACACACACACACACACACACATATATGTATATAATGTGTTTTTTTAATTTCAAAACTTAGTATGAAAAGTAATAATCAAAACAGTGGGGGCAATATATTTTACAGATACTTTACCCTAGAAATATTCAGGTGTCAAATAAGCACTTGAAAGTGATCTAACATCATTAATTAAAGGAAAATGCAAATTAAAACCCTAAGGAGATACCTATTAGAGTGTCTAAAATGAAAAAGATTGACCATTGATCAGGGCGTAGAGAAATTAGAACTCTCATACACTGTTGGTGGGAATGCAGAATGGAACAACAACCTTGAAAATCATCAGGGCAGTTTCTTAGAAATTGAAGCTCTACCTACTCTATGATCATTCCACTCCATTTCTAAGTCTTGAATATATATCTACACGAAGATTTATACATGAATGTGCATAGTAATTTTACTTATAGTAGCCTCAATTGGAGAAGGAAATGGCAACCCATTCCAGTGTTCTTGCCTGGAGAATCCCAGGGACGGGGGAGCCTGGTGGGCTGCCGTCTATGGGGTCTCATAGAGTTGGACATGTCTGAAGCGACTTAGCAGCAGCAGCAGCAAGCTTGAAATAATAAAAAATTCATCAACGGGTGAGTAGACAAGCAAATTGTAGCATATACATGTAATGGAATTTGAAGTATTGACACATGCAGTGACTTAGATGAATCACAAAGTAATAATTCTTGAATATTAGAAGCCATACCAAAAACAGAGATTACATACTTTAATACCTTTTATATAAAACTTTACAAAGTGCAAATTAACCTAGGTTGGTCAGCAGTAATGCAGATCAGTGGTTGTTGTGGGCAGGACTGGAGAGGTTGATGCAAGACTCAAAGTAGGATGAAAAGTTTCAAGTGACAGATATGTTAGTTATCCTGATTGTAGTGATGGCTTTATAATGTATACATAAGTCAAACCTTATCAAATTATGCACTCTAAGTTTGTTTATTGCATGCCATTTACACCTTAATGAAGCTATTTTAAAATAAAGTACCTTTAAAAGTTTTTTATTGAAGTATAGTTGATTTACAATATTGTGCTATTTTCTACTGAAAACAAAGTGCCTTTTAAAATGTGCCAATGCATAATCATTCTCTACATAAAATCATTGTTCTGTGATGTATAGGAGCAAAACTTTGTGTTTGCTAAGAAAGGAGGAAGTGTGATAAAATTAATGATTTAAAATGTATACATCTTCTTTTATAGTAGGAGTTGATTTTTCAGGCTTGTTTTTGATTTCTTGTTTGGCTGGTTTTGGATTGTTGCCTTTTATATTCAGTTTTTAAAGTTGAAGTTAATAATGACTTGAAAAATAGGGTTTCTTCCATTTATCCTCTTCAGAAACATATATCTTCATGTTAGGTGCTGTTCATCTTTACACTCAGTAGTCAATTACAATTTTACATTCTCTTCTGGGATGCATTAAAATTTGAATTATTTTATCTGTCACTGAATTTTTCAAGGGATTTTTTATTAACCTCATTTTTCCTTCATATTCACTAGAATATATCTTGAGGATGCTTTTGTATAAGTTTTCTGTTTCATAGCTCCTTTTTTTTTTAAACTGAAGATATGAAATCCACTTCTAATGAGGATGATATATCCCCTTGGAGATACTTGGTGACAATTATAATGTACAAATTACTTTTAAACCCAATATCGTTTATGGTATACAAACTACAGTACACTAACCTGACCAAGTATAATACAGCCAGGATGAAGTTGTGAATGAAGGTTAGTGGTTACAAAAGAAACATGACTAGAAGACAATGATCAAGGAGGAGAAGATTGTGGTCACTTTAGTCTGTGATGAGTTCACGAGTCAAGTAAGTCATGAGAGAGATGAAAAGACACAGGCAGACAGGTATAGAAACAGAGAGAATAGAATTACTATTTCATAAAGAACACTCTAAGAAGCCACCAGATGGGGTCACAGAAGTTTAGAAGGCAAGGAATGTGGGGAGTCAGGAAGTATACAATAGTCAAGTGTAAAATAAATCTCTTCCTTCTGCCAGGAGACATTTGCTTGAATAGCAAGTTGCTCATTTCTTTGTGACCTAGAAAGAGCTGAGCAGTGAGCCATGATAGGGAGATAACCAACAGATTAGCTTTAGTGTTTGTGTCATAGAAGCAAGATTTTCTGGCAGATGGCTAACATAAAGAGATGCTAGACTCAGTGTTTAGAGCACAATTTGATTCCAAACTTTTGGATTATTCTATTTATTATAATTTAACAACATGTGGGAGACAAATCCTGGGTCTTGATGCATCATGGATTAGTATATATACAATTTATGCTTAAGTGGATACAGTTAAAATATTTAGTTCATCCATCATCTAATGTTTTTTAAAGTTGAAAATTACTCATCCAATTCTTTTATCATCAGCAAATGCATATTGTAGTGTTGTTAGTCCAGTGGTTAATATCTTTTTTTCCTTACGAATTTTGAACTTGCATGCAAACAGAGGAAAATGGCCACAAATAGAATGCACTAGGCTGACTGGACCAGTGTTCACTGGAGGGAAACTCATGTTCCCTGGTGATGGGTAAAGGGTAATTGTCCAAGTGTGTCATTGTCCATTGGATTTAGGGCTGTGGATAGAGATTCAGCAGGTTCAGATATCAGATTCAGGAGTTCAGTTCAGTTGCTCGGTCATGTCTGACTCTTTGTGACCTCATGGACTACAACATGCCAGGCTTCCCTGTCCATCACCAACTCCCAGAACTTGCTCAAATTCATGTCCATCAAGTTGGTGATGCCATCCAACCATTTCATCCTCTGTCAGCTCCTCCTGTCTTTAATCTTTCCCAGCATCAGGGTCTTTTCCAATGAGTGAGTTCTTTGCATCAGGTGGACAAAGTATTGAAGTTTCAGCTTCAACATCAGTCCTTCCAATGAATATTCAGGGCTGATTTCCTTTAGGATTGACTAGTTGGATCTCCTTGTAGTCCAAGGGACTCTCAAGAGTCTTCTCCAATACCACAGTTCAAAAGCATTAGTTTTTCGGTGCTAAGCTCACATTCATACATGACTACTGGAAAAACCATAGCTTTGACTAGACAGGCATTTGTTGGCAAAGCAATGTCTCTGCAAGCATCTTTTATTTTCATGGCTGCAGTCACCATTCACAGTGATTTTGGAGCCCCACTCCCCCAAAAAAAAGTATCAGGAGAGGGAACCTGACACTTGAGCTATCAGTTCCGTAAACTGCATGTTTAAGTAATTAAAGTTCACTTCTTTCACGTAATCAGGAGCCAAGACAAAAATTTTAACTTGTAGCAGAAATTGTATTTATCCCTATTCAGCCTCCTTAGCATTCCTGGTTAGGGAAGCACTAGTGCATCTTTTTCTTAAACTCAAAAGTGCCATAGAATATAACCTAACCACGGAAGTAAAATACATGGATTTACTGTCCAAGAAATTAATTATATGGGACAGGTACACAAGGATGTGTAAAATCCGTTAGGACATATTAAAACTCAGCTTACCACAACTATTATTACATACTCCACAGTCTAGCATATCTCTCTCTCTCTCTCTTTTTTTTTTTTTTTTGCCTTAGATCTTTCTCTAACCAATGATAATACTTTATGTTTTTACAGAAAGCTAACTTCCCTGGTGGCTCAGATGGTAAAGCATCTGCCTACAAAGCGGGAGACTCGGGTTTGATCCCTGGGTCAGGAAGATCCCCTGGAGAAGGAAACAGCAACCCACTCCAGTACTCTTGCCTGGAAAATCCCACGGACGGAGGAGCCTGGTAGGCTACAGTCCATGGGGTTGCAAAGGGTTAGACACGACTGAGCGACTTCGCTTTCACTTTCACAACCTGGGTTCAGTCCCTAGGTCAGGAAGATGCCCTCAAGAAGGGCCTGGCAACCCAATCCAGTGTTCTTGCCTGAAGAGTCCCATGGACAGAGGAGCCTGGTGGACTACAGTCCATAGGGTTTCACAGAGTCAGACAAGACTGAAACGAATTAGCATGTTTGCCAAGTGTATGGCACAAGATAGTAACTTGGTAGATATGTTTTATAAATTAATTAGCATGTTCATCTTACTAATAATTTGAGCCCATAGCAACAAATTTATTGTATGACTTTACTGACATTTCCCCAATATTTTATGAGAAAGAGGTATAAATAAATTTAAAATGCAACTATCAGTATCTCAAGGGTTAGCTATGAGAAAACTTATTAAACACACTATTATCAACATCACTTTGATGACTACATACAATAATATTTAATTGAGATATAATTACCTTGATATCATCATCAGATATTTACAAATTGCAGAGAAACAAACTATTGTTATAGCTAATGCTGAAATTAATCTCAACATATTTAGTAATATATTTATGGATTTTAATTTTAACTTCCAGGATTGAAACTTTGGTATGATGAAATGAAATTGGCAGCTGTTAGGTCAAAAATGGTTTTGATAAGATCATTTTCATCAAATATGTTTTACAATTCTAAATACCTTCTTATATTTGATCATTTAAAATCTCTACAAAGCACTTAATAAGTAGGAAATCACAGGACCATTAGTGTTAAAGTATTCCCAATATAAGCATTTTATCATCTGTTAATTAAAATTTAGTAATGCCTTACTAAAGATATGATTATTTTGATATATTGATTAATTTAGATGTATCTGTAAAAAGAACACAAGAGATGGAGTTTAAGAAATAATGATTAGATTTTTTCCTACCAGATTAATTAAATGGAAATGTAAGTTTGAAATCTTGGAAAGTTCTAAGCAAAACACAACAAAAAGAAAAAATATTTTTGTTATGTTTTGTAGGAATTGACAATCTAATGATAAGATTTATACAGCAATGCTAACAAATTAGAATATCCAAGACATTCTTAACCTAAGTAGAACAAAGGTAGAAAATGTACATTATCTGACTTCAAATAAAAGTAGAAATTGAAGCTTGGGTAATCAAGAAGGTATGATTTTGACATACAATTCAACAAAGAGACAAATAGAATATATTATATTGTTCCTAGATCAATCACACTTATATCATCATTTTTTTTAATAGCTAACAATTCACTTCAATGGAAAAGGGAAAGTCTTTTTAAAAAATTATGTTTATATAGCTGGATATTCATATACTTAAAAATGGAATTTTGATGTCTACCTCACAACATAAAAATCAATTCAAGATTGTTTATGAAGATAAGCATCAAAGATAAAAACATAGAGGGAATATTAGAAAGTAATTTTATGACTTGCATGTAAACAAAGATTCTTAGAAGGATACAAAATGGAATAAAAATCAAAGGAAATATTGATAATTAGATTTTATCAATCTGAAGGCTTCTGTTCATCAAAATTAATTTAAATAAAGAGTCAAAAATTAAGACATAATACTTATGCAATATTTATCTCAGAAAGAATATAGAAAGAACTTTTATAACTCAAAAATAAAAAGTAAAATAATGTGAATATATATAGAAGTCAAATAGAAGATATATGACTAACGTATGAAAAATATTTTAAATATCATTAGACATCAGAAAATACATATTAATATCATGAATAGATAAAAAAATCATGCCTAACTGAATAAGATTACAAAGACAAAAAAATCAAATATTGCCAAAGATTTGGAAAAACTAGAATTTTCATATATTATAGAATATAGAATTTTCATAGTGCAAAATAGTGTAATCATAAAAAGCTCCAGCTATGTCTTACAAATGTAAACATGTACTTAAGCCATAACCCAACCATTTCATTATTAGGCACTTCCATAAGAGACAAGAAAACATACGTCCACAAAAAGACTTGGATACATATCCATCTCAGAAATTTGGACTGGTGCAAGTGTCTATTAATAGGATATTGGATAAATAGCATGTGGTGTTTCCATATAATGTAATATCAATATTACTCAGCAATGTAAATGAATGGAATGCTGATATACACCAAGACATGAATGAATCTCAAAAATATTATGCTATGTGAAATAAACTTTATATTATATGTATAAACAAATTACTTCATTTATATGCTATCATAGAGCAAGCAAATATTCCATATTCAAAAGTCATAACTATGAGTACCTTGTAGGGGTGTTAATGGGAATGACTGGTAATGGGTATAAAGTAACATTCTGATGTCATGGATCTATAAAAATTCAGAAAATGTACACTTAAAATTTATGCACTTTGTTGTATGTAAATTTCATGTTAAGGGAAAACAAGTTAAAAAAATAAAATTTCAGTAAATTATATGCATGCTGAGGTATTTATGGAACGTATACTCATGACTGAAACTAGCTTTAAAATACATCATATTCAAGATGGATGAAGGGATGATCAGAGAGATGGTTAGATGGATAAATATAAGCTAAAGGAAGGATAAAGATAAAATATCTGTAGAATCTAGCTGGTGTTCGGTGAATGGTCATTCTAAAATTATTTCAACTCTACTCATAATAAAATATTGAAGAGAAAATAGTACAACATAAGTGAGGTGGTAGCATTCTGCTTCAGGCAAAAGTAAGAAAATAACCAATTATATGAATTATTGTAATCTTCACAGGCTCCTCATCATCTGGGATCCGTGATTTGGAGTTTTGAGAACCCCACATGCAGTATCTAAAAATAGGACTAAGATGATCTCCTAGTTTCACTGTTTCTTCAGTTTACTTAAACATTATGTATTGATTGCCTGTCATGCTCAGGTGTTTTCAAAACAGCCCCTGAAACTCTCTCAGGGCCTTTTAATTCTAGTAGGAGGAGGTAGACATTAAGTAAAACATATAATCACTTTCATAGGTCAGACTTGATAATAATAAGAAGAAATAAGTTAGAGGAAGGGGATAAGGAGTTCTATAGTCCTGAAATGGATGTGGAACTGGATTCTATTTATTTTTATTTATTTTAAAGAAGCCATCAATAAACATGTAAACTGGAATAAAGGTTTGAAGGAGAAAAGGAAGTAAGTCACACATTCTAGGTATAGCGAATAGAAAGAAAATCCTGTGTTCAGAACATAGGGAGTTTGAGAAAAAGCAAGTGTCCCAAGACTGAAGAAGAGTGGTCCACGAGAGGAGAGCAAAGAGGAGTTAGAGAGGCCCATCCTTGTAGGTTGTTATAAAGACTATGGTTTTTGTTTTGAGTGATATGAAAAGTTATTAGATGGTTTTAAGCACAGACTCATGATTCAACTTATATTTTAACTAGATTACCTAGCTACTGTGTTTAGAGACTGAAGAAGAGAAACTGTGTAAGATCATTTAAGAGAATAATGTAATAATCTAGGCAAGAAACAATAGACTCACACAAATGAAACATCTAAAACAGAACTGACTTCATTTCAGTACTTTTTCTTTAATTCTGAAATGATACTTACCATGTGTGTATCAAAATAACCATATATTCTGCTGAAATAATAGAAACAATAAATATTGTTAATAATTTTACTGAAAGAATTAAAAATACAGTAATTTTAACAACATAGTAAAAAATATTGTTTACCAAAGCATTTATGGAAAAAATTGCATTGTTACTTTATACCTAAGTAATTGAGGGAAAAAATACTCAGTAAATGAGGAAAGGGAAGAAACTGAGAAAGAGAAGACATAAGTTTGGCAAAATGATAAATGTTGAGGCTGAAAGATGAGCATATGAGTATTATTATATTATTCTTTTACATTTTGAATGTTGGATTTTATAAGTTTTCTTTTTTTAATCCAAATTAACTGAAGTTACGAGTATTTGAAATTAAACAATAAAGTTATTATTAATTTAAATAAGTGAAAACCAAAAAGCATATTTTGTTGAACAGTTAGGGTACCTGCCTAAGTAGTAGTAGTAGCTGCCTGTAATAAAATGCCTTTTTGCAATAGGAAGAAGAAAGGAAGATGATCAGCAAGTTATCTAAGGAAAATAATTAAAGGTTCTTTCATAAATAGTTCAATTCAGTCGTGTCTGACTTTTTGCAATGCCATGGACCATGCAGCACACCAGGCTTCCCTGTCCATCACCAACACTTGGAGCTTACTCAAACTGATGTCCATCGAGTTGGTGATGCCATCTAACCATCTCATCCTCTCTCATGCCCTTCTCCTCCAGCCTTCTATCTTTCCCAGCACCAGCGTCTTTTCCAATGAGTGTGTTCTTGGCGTCAGGTGGGCAAAGTATTGGAGTTTCAGCTTCCGCATCAGTCCTTCCAGTGAATATTCAGGACCGATTTCCTTTAGGATGGACTGGTTGGATCTCCTTGCAGTCCAAGGGACTCTCAAGAGTCTTCTCAGTTCAAAAGCATCAATTCTTTGGGACTCAGCTGCCAGGGTCAAGCCCTGGTGGATCCAGAGAATTTGAAGCGGGGACGGAGTCAGAGTCCAGGAAAGGACTATTTAATTAGAAATATAGAGAAATTAGGAAAGAATAGTGTAGTGGGAAATTTAGTAGAAAAAAGAGGCTGAATAACTTGGTTTATGTGGAAAACTAATAAAACCTCAGGACAAGAGGTTTACACCATCTATGTTAAGCCACCGGAGCCTGTTTGAATAGTGGAGGGTCCCCCGCCTTGGGCTCCCTCTCGCGTGGGTCTTAGAAGCCAGTGCAAGTAAGTAGACTTGGTGAGCCTCCGTGCTCCAGATGGGAATTCAGCCTGAAAAGGAGAGGGAGGGAGAGGGAGAAAGAGAGACACGGGGGAAACCAGTATTTCCAGTGACTGGCCCATCCTTTATTGTTCAGGAACGCTTTTATACTTTTGGTTGTACATAGGGATCAATGGATAATACAAAATTATGCAGCATCAGCAGCCCTGACTCTTATCGAACACAGGCTTTCTCTTTGCATACCTAGTTGTATACACAACTCTTAGGTGATTTACATCATCTTCTGGCCAGAAGGCCAATTAACATTTTATGGCCCTTTTCTGATAAGGGTCTGTCAACCAGAGAACTTATTTGCCTTAATAGTGTTGTTCTTCCCAAAGTCTGGTGCCACTCTCAGAAAGCACTAAATAAAGTTACATTCTTACATAGCAAGGACACAATTTATAACAATGAAAGAAGTACAGTGATTTATAACAAAGAGAAAAGTAATTAACTCAAAAGTCTAATGTTGCTAATATCAAAACTACTATATTCCTTTTTCTATATCCCAATTACATTGATTAATATCCTTCAGGTGTCTAAAAGATAAAAAGAATATGGAGGCCTGGCAGCAGTCATTGACTCAACTGTGAAAACCCTCTACCAATATAATTCTTAGCTCTTTAAAAAAGGCTCTGTATCTTTAAGATGTTTTAAGCTTTGTGGCTCTCGCTGTTGGGGGCTGTAAACAATCACAAGTTGTAAAAGTCCGGGGGAACCTGTCAGGCAAGTTAGAAAGCCATCAAAGGAGTTTAAACCTAGACATTCTTTTTATATGCAGGAGACTGTTAACTGGAGCTCTGAGTTAACTCTTTCCAGAGAAAGGTGGTTGGGGATAGCCCCCTGTTATGTCAGAAGAGTGGAAAGCACAGTACAATAAGGCAGGCAGACTATGGTTTTTGGGGGTAGATGTTCAGGAAAACCCAGGGGGAACCCCTGAAGCCAGATCACGCCTTTGCGTATGTCAGGCTTCCTTCCTCATGACCTTTGCCACAGGCGGGATTCCTCTCGCTGGCTCCCGGCACTCAGCTTTCTTTATAGTCCAACTCTCACATTCATACATAACTACTGGAAAAATCATAGGTTGGACTAGACGAACCTTCGTAGGCAAAGTAATGTCTCTGCCTTTTAATATGCTATCTAGGTTGGTCATAGCTTTCCTTCCAAGGAGTAAGTGTCTTTTAATTTCATGGCTTCAGTCACCATCTGCAGTGATTTTGGAGCCCAAAAATAAAGTCTCTCACTCTTTCCATTGTTTCCCCATCCATTTGCCATGAAGTGATAGGACCAGATGCCATGATCTTAGTTTTCTAAATGTTGAGTTTTAAGCCAACTTTTTCACTCTCCTCTTTCACTTTCATCAAGAGGTTCTTTAGTTCTTTGCTTTCTGTCATAAGGGTGGTGTCATCTGTGTATCTGAGGTTATTGATTCCAGCAATCTTGATTCCAACTTGTGTTTCATCCAGCCTGGCATTTTGCATGATGTACTCTGCATATAAGTTAATAAGCAGGGTGACAATATACAGCCTTGATGTACACCTTTTCCAATTTGGAACCAGTCTGTTGTTTTATGTCCAGTTCTAACTGTTGCTTTTTGACCTGCATACAGAATTCTCAGGAGGCAGGTCAGGTGGTGTGGTATTCCCATCTGTTTACGAATTTTCCACAGAGTTCCAAAGAATAGCAAAGAAAAATATCAAGGAGAGATAAGAAAGACTTCCTCAGTGATCAATGCAAAGAAATAGAGGAAAACAATAGAATGGGAAAGACTAGAGATCTCTTCAAGAAAATTAGAGATACCAAGGGAACATTTCAGGTAATGATGGGCACACTAAAGGACAGAAATGGTATGGACCTAACAGAAGCAGGAGACATTAAGAAAAGGTGGCAAGAATACATAGAAGTCATTCAGTTGTGTTCGACTCTTTGTGACCCCATGGACTATAGCCTATCAGGCTCCTCCATCCATGGGATTTTTCCAGGCAAGAGTGCTGGAGTGGATTGCCATTTCCTTCTCCAGGGGATCTTCCCGACCCAGAAATCTAACCTGGGTCTCCCGCATTGCAGGCGGATGCTTTATTGTCTGAGCCACCGATAGCCACAATGGTGTGACCACTCACCTACAGCCAGACATCCTGGAATGCAAACTCAAGTAGACCTTAGGAAGCATCACTATGAACAAAGCTAGTGGATGTGATGGAATTACAGTTGAGCTATTTCAAATCCTGAAAGATGATGCTGTGAAAGTGCTGCACTCAATATGCCAGCAAATTTGGAAAATTCAGCAGTGGCCACAGGACTGGAAAAGATCAGTTTTCATTCCAATCCCAAAGAAAGGCAATGCCAAAGAATGCTCAAACTACCACACAATTGCACTCATGTCACATGCTAGTAAAGTAATGCTCAAAATTCTCCAAGCTAGGCTTCAACAGTATGTGAACCATCAACTTACAGATGTTCAGGCTGGATTTAGAAAAGGCAGAGGAACCAGAGATCAAATTGCCAACATCTCCTGGATCATTGAAAAAGCAAGAGTTCCAGAAAACCATCTACGTTTGCTTTATTGACTATGCCAAACCTTTGATGGTGTGGATCACAGTAAACTGTGGAAAATTCATGAATAGTTAATGAAACATTATTTCTATATCTGCATTATTACAAAGTGTATCTTGGGCTGCTTTAATGAAGTGTAGATTATTAAGCTATTTAAATATGAAAATTAACTTTAAATGTAGAATTTCTAATATATCGATGGAGTAATATAAGTATTTATCCTGTAGTATTCCTTTTTTTAAATAGAAAAGTAGTTTATTTTAAATATAGCAGTGTATACATAATTCCAACCTGTCAGTATATCCCTCTAACCTGTAGTATTCTTAAGCTATATTTATGATAAAGAAAATTACTTTATATGGTGTGTGTATGTATGTCTGTGTGTATGTGTGACTGTTCATTATTTTATGATCAGAATTTTCTTGTTAAAATGAGCAAAAACAAAATGAAGGGGAAACATGTAGATTCTGTTCCTTTAAACATACAAATACCTGGCACATGGAAATTAAATCTTAATTGCCTAGGATGGAAAATTGATACATATTAAAGATTTTAGATGTAGAGACACAGTGTTGAAATCTGCACTATATGCAGAAGAGTAAAAGATGGTTTTCTAATTTACATTAAAGCTTCTACTGCTAAGTTGCTTCAGTTGTGTCCAACTCTGTACGACCCCATAGACAGCAGCCCACTAGTCTCCGCCATCCCTGGGATTCTCTAGGCAAGATCACTGGAGTGGGTTGCCATTTCCTTCTCCAATGCATGAAAGTGGAACGTGAAAGTGAAGTGGCTCAGTCGTATCCAAATCTTAGCGACCCCATGGACTGCAGCCTACCAGGCTCCTCCATCCATGGGATTTTCCAGGCAAGAGTACTGGAGTGGGCTGCCACCAGTTTTTAAATTGAAAATCTCAAATATCCCAAATAAAGGAAGAATTGTTTAACTTTGAAATTTTAACATTTCAGGCAAAATGGCAGGAGATATCTAAATATAAGCCTGCATGTAAATAATTACTGATGATTATATCTATGTGAAAAATGGGTATAACTGGTCTATAATTTCCATATAACAACAGCAAGACAATTAAATGCTTGCAACATGTTTTAATATAAAATGTATCTTGTGGATAGGGCAATTTTAAAAGTTGTTTTGAAAGCTTTTTATGAACAAGCTTGAATTTTTAAAGGTGAAAGTCACATCTGTTATTTAGTTCATATTAATTTGTATGTTCTAAAAATATAATTATGGAAGATATAAGGTATTTAAGACTTTCAATGATGTCATTTTGAGAGATTTGAAGTGGCTCTATTTAGCTAGAAGAAAATCTTGGGGCATTTTTTGCTTGTATTTTTGAGATTAAAGTATTATCTTTCTTGAAACTCATTAATTCTTCCTGCCATTTTTTTCACTTCCTTTCCCTTTCACTCCTCTATTGGAAACACATTTTTATCTCATTGTTTCTGTGATCAGTCTGGCTAGAGGTTTATCAGTTTTATTAATACTTTTGGAAAATATTTTTCAGCTTCATTGGTTTTCTATATTATTATCTTTTTACTATTTTATTAATTTATGCTCTTACCATCATTGTTTCCTTTCCCCAATTTTTGAGCTTAATTTACACCTCTTTGATAGCTTCTGAAAATAGAAACTAAGATCACATAATTTAAATTATTTTTCATTTTCTAGAATTATTAAGTAGAGTTAAAAATTTCCCTTTGATTACTGCCTTAACAACCTCCCACAAATTCTGAGGCTTTGTCTTATAAACATCCTATTAAAAAAAATCTTTTAATTTTCACTTTGAATTTTTTTTCTCTAATATATTATTTAGGATTGCACTATTTCAGTTCCAATAGTTAGGGAATTCTGATATATCATTTTCTTTTTTATTTCGCATGGAATTACACTCTATCTAAATCACATACTGTATATTCTTTCAATCCTTTTAGGTTTATTGAGACTTCTCTATTGGTCTAATGTAGTCTATCTGGTTTATTGGTAGTGAGGTCTTGGAATTGTGTTTATTCCAGTGTTTTTGGGTATAGTGTTGTATAAATAGCAAATACATGAAAATGACTGGTAGAACTTCCTTGTTTTATCCATTTCTGTGATAGGAGTCTCAAATATAATTGTAGGTTTATTTATTGCTCCTTTTACTTCTGGGAGATTTTACTTGAATTACTTGGAACAGCTCTCATTTGATGCCTGTACATTTAGGATACGTATGTATGCCTTGCTGATAAACTGACACTTTTATTATGAAATTTACCTCTTTTTCACTGGTAACATGCTTTAACTTGAAGAGTTTTTCTGATACTAATATACTCAGTCCATTTTTTAAGGTGGTAAAATAAACATAAAATTTAACATCTTAACAATTTTTAAGTGTACGGTTCAATAGCATTAGCACATTCACATTGCTGTGCAACCATTATCACTATTCATCTTCAGAACTGATCATATTCCTGAACTCTGTACTCTTTGAACAATAACTTCCTCCCTATTCCACATCCTGGCAAGAGGAACCTTCTTGGATCAGGGATTGAACCCTCCTCTCCTACACTGGCAGGTGACTCTTCACTATTGAGCCATTAGGGAAGCCTCTCATTGTAGTTGTAATTTACATTTCTCTAATGATTAGTGAGTGATCACACCATCATGATTATCTTGGTCGTGAAGATCTTTTTTGTACAGTTTTTCTATGTATTCTTGCCACCTCTTCTTAATACCTTCTGCTTCTGTTAGGTCCATACCATTTCTGTCCTTTATCTGGACCCATCACTTCATGGGAAATAGATGGGGAAACAGTGGAAACAGTGTCAGATTTATTTTGGGGGGCTCCAAAATCACTGCAGATGGTGATTGCAGCCATGAAATGAAAAGACGCTTACTCCTTGGAAGGAAAGTTATGACCTAGATAGCATATTCAAAAGCAGAGACATTACTTTGCCAACAAAGGTCCCTCTAGTCAAGGCTATGATTTTTCCAGTGGTGATGTATGGATGTGAGAGTTGGACTATGGAAAAAGCTGAGTGCCAAAGAACTGATGCTTTTGAACTGTGGTGTTGGAGAAAACTCCTGAGAGTCCCTTGGACTGCAAGGAGATCCAACCAGTCCATTCTAAAGGAGAGGAGTCCTGGGTGTTCTTTGGAAGGAATGATGCTGAAGCTGAAACTCAAGTACTTTGGCCACCTCATGCGAAGAGTTGACTCATTGGAAAAGACTGATGCTGGGAGGGATTGGGGGCAGGAGGAGACGGGGACGACAGAAGATGAGATGGTTGGATGGCATCACCGACTCGATGGACGGGAGTTTGAGTGAACTCCGGGAGTTGGTGATGGACAGGGAGGCCTGGCATGCTGTGATTCATGGGGTCGCAAAGAGTCAGATACAACTGAGTGACTGAACTGAACTGAACTGAATGACTAGTGATGTTGACGATTTTTTTCCATGTGCTTATTAGCCACTTGTATACATTTTAAGAGAATCTCTTCAAGTCTTTTGCCCATTTTGAATAGGATTTTTTTTTTAAATTTTTGAGCTGTATTAATTCTTCATATATTGTGAATATTGATCATTATCAGAAAATGCAGTTCACAAGTATTTGTTCTCACTATGTGGTTTGCTTTTTCACTCGGTCGATGGTGTAATTTCAGGCACAAAAATTCTTAAGTTTGATGAAGTCCAATTTATCTAATTTTTTTCCCTGCTTGTGCTTTTGGTGCCATATCCACTAAATCATCACCAAGTTCAGTGTTGTGAAGTTTCACTCTGTTTCCTTCCAAGAGCTTTATAGCATTACCTGTTACATTTAGGTCTTTAATTCATTTTGAGTTAATTTTTGTATCAGATGTAATGTAAGGGTCAAATTTCTTTCTTTCTTTCTTTTTTTTTTTTTATCTTGTGCATATTTAGTTTTCCCAGCAGCAGGTTTTGAAAAGACTGCCTTTTTCCCACTGAATGATCCTGGCATCCTTGTAGAAAATTATGTTTAGCTAGCTAGCTAGCAAAATATCATCTCTCTATCTCTCCCTTCCTGTCTGTTGGTTTATATGACTAGCTTTTTGCCAGTACCACACTGTTTTGATTCACAGTTTATTTTCATAAATATTTGCATTTCATGTATTTTCTATCTTTTAAATCTAGCCTATCTACAACCTGTTGTTAAAAGTTCACTTCTTTTAGCATCATTGAGCTAATGTAAATATAGGTAAAGTCAGATTCACACGCAACTACCAATTATGACCCTCTCATTCATGTGTATAGTTCTGCAGTTCCACTTAGCTTATTTTCTTTCAGCCTGGGAAAGGTTCCTTTGTCATTTTTTATAATGCAGGTCTGCTGGAGATGAATTCACTCATGTTTTGTTTATCTGAAAGTATCTTCAATTTACTTCTTTTTTTAAGGATTTTTTCTTTGCTACATATATTATTTATTTTTTAAACAATATTTATCTTGTTTGTAGCTCCTTAAGCTTCCAGGATCCATAAATTAAACTTTTCTAGCAAAAAAAAAGAAGAAAAAATCATTATTTTTTGTTTTCTTTAAAATAAGCCTGTCTTTCTCTTTCCCATTTCTTTCTGGGACTCTTCTTTTACATGATTTTAGACAAGTTGTTTTTGTCCCTACATCCTTGAGGCTATGACAATGGTTTATAGCCCATTGTCTCTTTTTGCTTTGATTTGAATAGTTTCTATTATTCATTCTTCCTTTCTGTTTCCTACTCTTTTCTTTTTCATTGTCTAATTGGCTGTTCCAATATCCTGTAGACATTGTACCATTCACTCTTGAATTTTGATTTTTTATGATTGAGAATTCTCTATTGAAATCTCCAATTTTTCACATTTTTCCTTAAATTCTTAAACATAATCCTAACATCTTTTAAAATATTTGTCTGCTAATTCTAACTTCTTGGCTATTTTGAAGCTGTTTCTTATTTTCTGATGTTAGCTGTTTCTTTTCTTTTCTTTTTTTTTTTTCTGATTTCCTCACATCTCATTTATCTAATAATTTATTATTGTGTTGGGGAGAAAGAAATTTTCCTCTACCCTTCTATGTTCTTATGGCTGACCTAAGAATTAAATTGTCTTGAGACAAATTAACAAGGAAAAGTAAAACAAATTTTAATTGTGTGTACATGAGAGAGACCCAGAAAATTAGGTAACTCGATAAAATGGCCAAAGCCATCAACTAAAGACTAAAGAGGATGTTGAGAGTCAGTTTTAGGAAGCTTACCAGGAAAAGCTCATTAAGCAAAGGTGATTGTGATACAGATGTAAGTTTGGTTCGAAAGGATACATGCACCCCAACATTAATTGCATCACTGTTTACAATAGACAAGACATGGAAGCAAACTAAATGTCCATTAAAAGTTGAATGATAAAGATATGGTACATACATACAATGGAATATTACTCAGCTATTAAAAATAATAAAGTAGTGCTATTTGCAGTAACAGAGATGGGCCTAGAGATTATCATACTAAGTGAAGTAAGTCAGACAGAAAAAGACAAATATCATATGATATCACTCATTTGTTGTATCTAAAGAAAATGATACAAATGATTTTATTTACAAAACTCAAACTTAGTCTAATAGAAGAAAATTATGATTACCAGGGGGAAGGATAAGGTGGAGAGGGATAGTTTGGGAGTTTGGGATGTACACAGTACTGTATTTAAAATAGATTATCAAGCAGAGGGAACTTGGTTCAGTAATCTGTAATAACCTAAATGTGAAAAGCATTTGAAAAATAGTATATACTTATGGGTATAATTAAATTATTTTTCTGTACATGTATAACTAACACATCATTGTTTATCAACTATACTCCAATATAAAATATATATTTTTAAAAGAAAAGTTATTGCTTCCTTCATTGATATGAGTTTCTTCAGATTTGGTCACCCTCTTCTCCCAGGTTTGGAGAGGGAGATGCCTTTATATATGGAGATTTCCCTTACAATGTAAATGTTTCTTACCAAAGGGTAAATGGTACTTGGTTTTTAGAGCCTTTCCCGTGTCTGCTGTTTCTCAGAAAATTACCAACTTAGAACAATTAATATGCCAATGAGACATATTTTAGAGGGCAAATTCTGCTCCCCTACAATTGTATACTGAACATCGAGGACTCTACATTTTTGAAAATCAGCACCATGTGCTCCTCCTTTTCCAGGATGTTGAATTTATTCTAGAAGGCAGTGAAGTTACCTGTGAATCAGTGTGAGTATTTTAAGGCTTTCAAAAAGCTTTTATTAGGGCTAGTCTAAAACAGGACTCTTGAAGTGTGATGTTTCTAAGGTCTCAATTTTATACTAGGGATTATAGTAATTTCTCTCCTTACTAGCTGGATAAAACTCTTATCTCTCATACTGCACAACCTTGGGTTCCCTCACCTATTGCACAGCAAAGCCCATTTTCTGACATGAGGTTGTAGGGAAGGAAAGTACAATGTTTATTCAGGGGTTAAGAAGGAGTATAGGTAGCTCATGCTCAAAAGACTCAATCACTCAAATGGGTTTCAGGGAAGGGTTTTTAAAGGCAACGTTTGAGTTGAGGGCTGCAGGGTAAATGACTTTCTTCTGATTGGTTCATGGTGAAGGTGGTGTTTCTAGAATCTCAATCATCAACCTCCTGATTTCCACCACTTTAGGGTGTACATTCTTGTGGGCAGCGTGCAGTCATCATCTTCCACTTGGGCAGGGTCTTTAGTTTCCACAAAACCACTCAGAATTGTATGTATTTCTTTGAGAAGGAACTAGGATTCTGTTTTATAACTGAATTCTTGTTTCTAGACTGCTTTCCCTTTGTTTCTGAATTCTCTCACTTCCCTAGTAAGTAACTGCTTGAATAAGTATTTTGGAATTTAGGGAAAATAATAGGAGATTAAAACAATTTTTTGTTGTTGTTTTTGTTTTTACAAACAAGAAATGGAGGACACATAGGGTCTTTTGTACAAGGGAGGTCTCTGCACAGACTTATTGGGTTTCAATCTGCCCTTTTCTTTGATAGTCTTCAATCCTGAGGGAACAGGGGTAGGACAAGAGAAGGAATAACATTTTAGAAAGAGAGGTTAGTTGCAAGCTCAGCAAAGGAACTCAATTTTAAGGGGACTTGGTTTCAGTATTCCTGTGCAGATACCTGGAGCTCTTTCTTTGCACAGCCTCTTTCTTTCAGGTGTCCTGCTCTACAAATTCCAGTAAATTCAGCAGAACTGAACTGTAATTACTGCTATGTTCCTGGGCTCAACATCCACGTGTGAGGCTTCAAAAAGCCTTATGGCAAATAGTTGTATTGGTACTGGGGCTTATGTTTTGTATTTTCCTCTTTGGAGAGGACAGTTGATTTGCAATATTTGAAATTTGGTTCTAATTTTTCATATAATATGGTCATTTTTGTTGCTGTTTACAACTACAAAGGATATTTCAGCATCAGTTTCTCTCTCGGAGTTTCAGATTCAAGTCAAAAAACAATACTATATTTAAAAATAATTAGTGTTATTACCATTTTATTGTTTGAGAAATGAAGATACATAGCTTTTTATTCTCTAAGTTTAAGATACTTACCATAAACATCATGATGTATATATGTGGGGGAAATAAATGTACAATAATCTACAACCTAAGACTAGTTACTTTTATCAAGATTTTGATTTCTTGAGTAGGTGGATAGCAGTTCTGAAACTAATCTCCCTAATCCACACTCCTCAATTGGCAATTTTATCAGAAATTAACAATGAAGAATGATAAAAATAAGATTTCACTTGTGAAATGAGTAATATTTAAAATTTGTTGTTGATTGAAAAGATTATAAATATACCTCTATGCCTCCATGTGTAAGCTATAAGAATTTAATACACCAGTGCTCATATAGGTTTAGCTTAGAGCTCTTAGTTTAGAAACATGTAGCTGTTTATATTTAAATTAATTAAAATTAAATGAAATTAATTTGTCATTTAAGGTGATTAAGTTGCTAACATATTTTATAGCACATATATGGAATAATGTTATCGCAGAGCATTCTACTGTATAATAGTGATATAGAATTCCAGTGGGACTCCAGTGGATCCTTACCTCTGCCACATTAAATAATTCTCTCTCATCTGGTCAGAATGGAAAGTTCACTGATCCAGTTTTCAGTAGATCGCTATGTATTTCTAGAGGTGAAATTTTAGCAAAGTTCTTGTTAAAGTACTCAAAATGATGAGAAAGAGAAGTTCATGAGTGTTCAAGGACAGTTTTTATGACACTTCTATGCTTGCGTGGATGAATTCCATATGAGACTTGCTTACATTTTATAAATGAGACGTTAGTGAACTTGTGAAACAGAAGATATATAGCTTTGACTTCCAAAGTGTTTTTAGAAATCATGAGTGTTCACTATAGGAAAGTGAAAATTGTGAATACCAAAATTCCTAAGGTCAGTTAACGATTGATCAATTTACAAATATGGCATCATCAAAGAGTGGTTTGATAGAAATGGAAATTTATGTCACTGAATTGATAACCCAAATCAAATCAATCAGTATTTCGCATTAAAACACAGGGCCTATTATGATACAGTAGCAACAAGTAAGATTCTTACCTTCTCCCACTGGCTTCCATACAGTTTTCCCATCCCATTCAATAGAATTTCAGTGATACTATATGATATTAATCTCAGATCTGTCTAGAAAAAGCACACATTCTTAATCTGTTTGTTCTGTAGCACATATCCAAAGGACAGTTCAGTTCAGTTCATTTCAGTCACTCAGTCATGTCTGAGTCTTTCCGACCCCATGAAGGACATGCAGCACGCCAGGCCTCCCTGTCCATCACCAACTCCCGAAGTTCACTTAGACTCATGTCCATTGAGTCCATGATGCCATCCAGCCATCTCATCCTCTGTCGTCCGTCCCCTTCTCCTCCTGCCCTAAATCCCTCCAAGCATCAGAGTCCTTTCCAATGAATCAACTCTTTGCATGAGGTGGCCAAAGTACTGGAGTTTCAGCTCTAGCATCATTCCTTCCAAAGTAATCCCAGGGTTGATCTCCTTCAGAATGGACAGGTTGGATCTCCTTGCAGTTCAAGGGACTCTCAAGAGTCTTCTCTAACACCACAGTTCAAAAGCATCAATTCTTTGGTGCTCAGCCTTCTTCACAGTTGAACTCTACATCCATAGATGACCACAGGAAAAACCATAGCCTTGACTAGATGGACCTTAGTCGGCAAAGTTATGTCTCTGCTTTTGAATATGCTATCTAGGTTGGTCATAACTTTTCTTCCAAGGAGTAAGCATCTTTTAATTTCATGGCTGCAATAACCATCTGCAGTGATTTTAGAGCCCCCCAAAATAAACTCTGACACTATTTCCACTGTTTCCTCATCTATTTCCCATGATGTGATGGGACTGGATGCCATGATCTTCATTTTCTGAATGTTGAGCTTTAAGCCAACTTTTTCACTCTCCACTTTCACTTTCATCACGAGGCTTTTTACTTCCTCTTCACTTTCTGCCATAATGGTGGTGTCATCTGCATATCTGAGGTTATTGACAGGTCCAGGGCAATTGATGAAATTCACTAAGTAGCCAAAGACTAGCTCTTAAAAATAAATAAATAAATAAAAATTAGAGTCACACAAAATTGAAATATTCCCCCATCTTTCAAGAACAAATTTTGAGTATCTGCACCAATTATGGAGCGGTGGAAAGATCTTCACGACCCAGATAATCATGATGATGTGATCACTAATCTAGAGCCAGACATCTTGGAATGTGAAGTCAAGTGGACCTTAGAAAGCATCACTACGAACAAAGCTAGTGGAAGTGATGGAATTCCAGTTGAGCTGTTTCAAATCCTGAAAGATGATGCTGTGAAAGTGCTGCACTCAATATACCAGCACATTTGGAAAACTCAGCAGTGGCCACAGAACTGGAAAAGGTCAGTTTTCATTCCAATCCCAAAGAAAGGCAATGCCAAAGAATGCTCAAACTACCGCACAATTGCACTCATCTCACATGCTAGGAAAGTAATGCTCAAAATTCTCCAAGCCAGGCTTCAGCAATACGTGAACTGTGAACTCCCTGATGTTCAAGCTGGTTTTAGAAAAGTTAGAGGAACCAGACATCAAATTGCCAACATCCACTGGATCATGGAAAAAGCAAGAGAGTTCCAGAAAAATATCTATTTCTGCTTTATTGACTATGCCAAAGCCTTTGACTGTGTGGATCACAATAAACTGTGGAAAATTCTGAAAGAGATGGGAATACCAGACCACCTGACCTACCTCTTGAGAAATCTGTATGCAGGTCAGGAAGCAACAGTTAGAACTGGACATGGACCAACAGACTGGTTTCAAATAGGAAAAGGAGTATGTCAAGGCTGTATATTGTCACCCTGCTTATTTAACTTATATGCAGAGTACATCCTGAGAAACTCTGGACTGGAAGAAACACAAGCTGGAATCAAGATTGCTGGGAGAAATATCAATAACCTCAGATATGCAGATGATACCACCCTTATGGCAGAAAGTGAAGAGGAGCTAAAAAGCCTCTTGATGAAAGTGAAAGAGGAGAGTGAAAAAGTTGGCTGAAAGCTCAACATTCAGAAAATGAAGATCATGGCCTCTGGTCCCATCACTTCATGGGAAATAGACGGAGAATCCGTGGAAACAATGTCAGACTTTATTTTTGGGGGCTCCAAAATCACTGCAGATGGTGACTGCAGCCCTGAAATTAAAAGACGCTTACTCCTTGGAAGAAAAGTTATGAGCAATCTAGATAGTATATTCAAAAGCAGAGACATTACTTTGCCAACTAAGGTCCATCTAGTCAAGGCTATGGTTTTTCCATTTGTCATGTATGGATGTGAGAGTTGGAGTGTGAAGAAGGCTGAGTGCTGAAGAATTGATGCTTTTGAACTGTGGTGTTGCAGAAGACTCTTGAGAGTCCCTTGGACTGCAAGGAGATCCAACCAGTCCATTCTGAAGGAGATCAACCCTGGGATTTCTTTGGAAGGACTGATGCTAAAGCTGAAGCTCCAGTACTTTGGCCACCTCATGCAAGGAGTTGACTCATTGGAAAGGACTCTGATGCTGGGAGAGATTGGGGGTAGGTGGAGAAGGGAATGACCGAGGATGAGATGGCTGGAAATGGCATCACGGACTCGATGGACGTGAGTCTGAGTGAACTCCAGGAGTTGGTGATGGACAGGGAGGCCTGGCGTGCTGCGATTCATGGGGTCGCCAAGAGTTGGACACGACTGAGCGACGGAACTGAACTGAACTGAACTGAACTGGACCAATTATTACGTATGCTGATTATGTGTGTAGGCTTTCCCAGCTGAAAGGAAATTGAGCAATGGTTATGTTTCCTTGAGCTCACTGTGACATTTCTAGACAATTTCCAAGTAGTGGTATAGTGTTCAAAGGAGAATTCTATTCCCAGTGCTCTTTGTCTGCAAATCCCAGTAAAAACTCCTAAATAATTTGGCATCCTGGCAATTAAGCCTTCTTTCCATGCCCAACTCAATAAAGATACCCTAAGTATGACAACCAGCTGCTCTGCAACCAAGTAGGCAGATTTGGGTTTAAAGATAGAATGATTTTGACAATAAATATCATGTTTACAAAGATGCTATTAATAGATAAGCAGAAACCCATAGGTGGTGTATGTCTCAATTGAAACGTTGTTGTTGCTGTTTAGTCACTAAGTTGTATCTGACTCTTTTGTGATCCCATTGACTATAGTCCACCAGTTTCCTCTGTCCATGGGATTTCCTAGGCAAGAATACTAGAGTAGGTTGCCATTTCCTTCTCCAGGGGACCTTCCTGACCCAGGGATAGAATCTGTATCTCCTGCAGTGGCAGATGGATTCTTTACCAGTGAACCACCAGGGAAACCCAATAGTAATATACCCATATTCTATACCTTTGAAATACTTTTTAAAAAAATGGCCTCTGAAGGTTGAATTTTGATACAGGATTATTGTTTATTTTTTGAAAAGCATACTTTAGAGACAATTCATATTCTTGGATGAGTGTTTGGAACACAAAGAAATTCTCTGAAGATGGAGTCACCTTTTTAGACTAGGTGTAAAGGTCAGTATTATTTTAAAATCTTAGCTGTTGTGTAATACCTGAATATTTCTCACTTTTTTAGCTGTAGTCTTTTTTTTCTCTAATGATATTTAGTTATAAATCAATTTTCTTGTGAGACTGGGTCAAATATTGTCTTTTTTGAATGATTGTGTTCAGAGACATTCACAACTCACAATTCCTCATATTCATTTTAACAAAAATCCTTTCTTATTTATTTTTCTTAAATAGACAACTCATTCATTTTCAAGTTCTCTGTTTGAAAGACTTGAATATATAAAAAGTTCTTATATTACTTCATAATTAATGAAAATATTAAGTGTTGTAAAATCTTACAGCACTTATGGGGAAAGTAACATGGATAGAAGAAAGTCTCATTATCAAGGAATTGAATATGCAAATTAAAATTTATTTCTTTGATTAGATGAGGTGAATCAAAACATTGCACATAAATTTTCAGTTATTCAAGCATAGTCTGCAAAACAAAACAAGAAACTTTTAATTAAAAATTCAGTAAGTGTAGAGAAAAAGCTTAAAATTATAGTTGATTGATACTTTTTTGGCATTAATATTCTCTGTAAGAAATAGAATAAAAGATAAATCAAGCAACTTGATGGGAAGGAAAAGGTAATGCTAAATAAGAAAATAAAGGGAAAGGGTAATTGTGAAACATATTTTTGCTTATTTTTTTATTAATCTTTTGTTTGGTGAATGTGAGAATGACAAGTTCAGAAAGTCATACAAAAAGAATTTTATAATAAAAATGTTTTATACTATTTTTAAATTAATGGAAAAAATGAAAAAGAAAGAGTTGTCTAAGAAATGTAGGGAAGTTTTTTGCCTAGAGCAGAGTAAAGAGACTAAGATATCACTTATCTTCTATGTAAGAATCTGTTTATAAACCATTTGAAATTGCTAGTGCAGTTGTATGACCATGAAGCGTGAAAATTGCAAATAAGTAAATATGAGTGGAATTATCTCATTTAAATAGAAACCCTAATGTGTAATTTACAGTAGAAATCAGACTGTCATGCATGGTTTAGAACATGTCTATAGCACCTGTTTTTGTAACGCTTACAAAGCATTATTGCTTACATGAGTGGGGAAAGGTTAGGAGCCCATCGCTTAATTGGCCTGCACAGTCCTTTTTTCATGCACATTGGGGAGTGTGCAGCCCACTGTGTTTAGGTATAACTTCCCATCAAAAATCCCTTGCAATCACTTTACAAGCTCATTCAAGTAAGTATTACACTCCTCTATTTGGAAACATTGCTGTCAGACTTTTTATCACTCTGGAATGAAGAGATATGCAGAGAGGCTATTAGAATTAAGCAAGAAATGTACCTGTAGAAGATGACCACTAGACAGCATTTGTAAGCTTTAGTAATAAAACTGAAGCCCTGACATGCAGGAAGAGCAGTAATAACCAATCCAATTTCTCAACACTGTAACTCCTGTTGTTTGAACCTCACTGGAAGACAGAAGTCATGTGATTTCCAGACAATGCCTTATATGGAACTCAGCATCAAGGACACAGAGAAGAGCTGAGAATGGATCTAGAGAAACAAAAGAATACTCAGAACACTTACCCATTTCTCTAATATTATCCAACCCTGTGCTTTGTCCAGATGAGAAGATTTTTCTCCAAATACCAGAAACACAGCTACTATACCATTATGCAATGATGTTAACCCAGGTATATTCTTATTATGGGTTGAATTGTGTTCCCTTCTCTCTCTAAAATATATTGAAGTCTGAATGCCTAGGACATGTGAATGTGACTTCATTTAGAAGTCTGTAAATATATAATAAAGTTAAAATGTGGTCATTAGATCCCTAATTATAAATGACATACGGCCTTATAAGAGGGAAATTTGGACACACACATAGAGAATGCCATAAAAAGACACAGATAACAGAGGAAGACGGTCCTATGAAAACTCCTAAGGAAATATAATTAAAAATAAAATCTTCTACCAACCTAGAAATCCTCTCCATAAAAGGTAGAAGGTAAATTGTTGAAAATTTTTAGTTAGTGAATGAGCATTATACAGGAATAGTACTGAATGGGCATTATACCAAAATGTAATGTGTAAAACAAATTCCCACTAAGAGACTTAAAAGACAGAAATAAATTTCACTTTTATTTAGGCAAGCAGATACAACTCATTAAATACATGTTAAGATAAACTATAGCTAGTCCTCAAGTAAGAGGATTGACAGTACCATTTGTCACATGTAGTTCATGCTAACTTTATCTGGTAATTGAGGTAACATTCTGTCAGCTAATTGGCTCATTCCAGAGGAAGAGCAAACTTTGATGCTTACATATCAAAGAGATGGCTTCTGTTTCTTTGAGAAAGACATTCCTGCATCAGAAACCTGACAAAAGACTTATCTAGTTTTCAAAATGATCTATTTAAATTTCAAAGAGGGGAAAGCACTTAAAATTTTAAGTTTTCTACAGTAGATGCTGTAGGAAAAGGAGGGGAAAGGAATTTCTCCCTTATTTTCAACAGGGAAAATTTAACCTCTTACTTTTTAATTTTTATTTGTCCTTACAAGAGGGAGACCAGCTGGAGTTATGCTGCCCTAAGCCATGGATACCCTGGGGATATCAGAAACTGCAAGATGCTAGGAAGGATTCTGTCCTGGAGGCTTTGAAGGGAGCATGGCTCTGCCAGTACACTGAGTTCAGAATCCAGCCTCCAAAACTGAGGCAATACGTTTATGTAGTTTTCTTTCACCCAGTTTGTGATACTTTGTTCCATTAGCCCCCAGAAACTAATACTGCCCATCTAAAACTTAAAATGTTAATAATTAACATATAAGTTAGCAAGAAATTTGTGAGAATATAAGAGGAGAAGGCAATGGAAACCCCCTCCCGTACTCTTGCCTGGAAAATCCCATGGACCGGGGAGCCTGGTGGGCTGCAGACCATGGGGTCCCGAAGAGTCAGACACGACTGAGGGACTTCACTTTCACTCTTCACTTTCATGCATTGGAGAAGGAAATGGCAACCCACTCCAGCATTCTTGCCTGGAGAATCCCAGGGACGCGGGAGCCTGGTGGGCTGCTGTCTATGGGGCCACACAGAGTCAGACACGATTGAAGGGACTTAGCAGAAGAGGAGACACAACATTAATTAATCTAAAGCACAGCTACTTTAATCTTATCTTCTATTCACCAGTAATGGAAGTTATGTCAGTAATCATTGTTTCTTACCTGGACATCCCATTTCCTAATTCTGTACCTTCTGCTAGGAACAGGCAAGTCAGAGATACTTAACAAGTGGTGTGACTTTAACACTCTCAAAATCCAAAATTTTAGTGGTCTTAAGCATTTTCTCATTGACCAATAATATTAGCAATTGAATTAAATTGGAAATTAGAAATAAGACTTAATTAGCAATTAGAAATGCCAGACTGAATGAAGTAGAAGCTGGAATCAAGATTTCCAGGAGAGCTAGCAATAACCTCAGATATGCAGATAATACCACCCTTATGGCAGAAAGTGAAGAGGAACTAAAGAGCCTCGATAAACGTGAAAGAGAAGAGTGAAAAAACTAGCTTAAAACTCCACATTCAAAAACCTAAGATCATGGCATCTGTTCCCATCACTTCGTGGCAAATAGATGGAGAAACAGTGGAAACAGTGACAGACTTTACTTTCTTGGGCTCCAAAATCACTGTGGATGGTGACCTCAGGAATGAAATTAAAAGACACTTGCTTCTTGTAAGAAAAGTTATGATCAACGTAGACAGCATATTAAAAAGCAGAGACATTACTTTGTCAACAAAGGTCCATCTAGTTCCAAGCTATGATTTTTCCAGTAGTCACGTATGGATGTGAGAGTTGGACTATAAAAAAAGCTGAGCACTGAAGAATTAATGCTTTTGGACTGTGGTGTTGCAGAACACTCTTGAGAGTCCCTTGGACTGTAAGGTGATCTAACCAGTCCATCCTAAAGGAAATAAATCCTGAATATTCATTGAAAGGACTGATGATGAAGCTAAAACTCCAATACTTTGGCCACCTGATGCAAAGAACTGACTCATTTGAAAAGACCCGGATGCTGGGAAAGATTGAAGGTGTGAGGAGAAGGGGACGACAGAGGATGAGATGGTTGGATGGCATCACCGACTCAATGGACATGAGTTTGAGTAAGCTCTGGGAGTTGGTGATGCACAGGGAAGCCTGGCATGCTGCAGTCCTTGGGGTCGCAAAGAGTCAGACACGACTGAGCGACGTAACTGAAGTGAACTGTTTGCTAAAAGACAACTTGTTTGCAGACAGACAGTAAAAATTTCAAGTAGAGTTAGGTGCATTATACTTGTCATATTTGGGGTGAGTGGGTGGGTAGTTATTTCTTTCAGGAAGTGAACATCCTTAGTTTGATACTTACAACACTGTTAACATGCAAAAGTTGAAACAAGTTGAAAACCTATTATCTGTTCCTAAGTGTTTTGTTAGTCTATGAAACACAAAAGACTGGGAACCACAGGTTTAGAATATGTACTTGGGCACCAGACAGCCTGGGCCCATATCCCAAGGTTCAGACCATAAACAATCTGCTTGCAATGCAGGAAATCCATGTTCTATCCCTGGGTTGGGAAGATGCCCTAGAGAAGGAATGGCAGCCCATTCCACTATTCTTGCCTGGAGAATTCCATGGACAGAGGAGCCTGGCAGACTATAGTCCATAGGGTCTCAAAGAGCCTGAAGCAACTTAACATACATGCACCACCTATTAGCCAGATAGAATTGTGTGAGTGATGTAAGATTTCTAAGGCCTCATCTTTTTATACATAAAATAAATATAATTCTCAGACAAAAAATAGTTAATAAAATCATATACAAATTCATTCACAAAAGAGAACATATGAGAGAATTTGTCAACTCATTTAGTTAACAGGAGCATCTTGAGTATATACCCTGACCAGGATATATTACAGGACCAGAAAATAAGGCAAACACTCTCATACACTTAAATGTAACATATTAGCATACTTATGTTTTCTCTATGTTAACATGTGAATGTCATGACAAATTTTAATACATTATATAGTCTGTCTAGTCAAGGCTATGGCTTTTCCAGTAGTCATGTATGGATGTGAGAGTTGGACTGTGAAGAAGGCTGAACGCCGAAGAATGGATGCTTTTGAACTGTGGTGTTGGAGAAGACTCTTGAGAGTCCCCTGGACTGCAAGGAGATCCAACCAGTCCATTCTGAAGGAGATCAGCCCTGGGAATTCTTTGGAAGGAATGATGCTAAAGCTGAAACTTCAGTACTTTGGCTACCTCATGCAAAGAGTTGACTCATTGGAAAAGACTCTGATGCTGCGAGGGATTGGGGGCAGGTAGAGAAGGGGACGACAGAGGATGAGATGGCTGGATGGCATCACCAACTCAATGGGTGTGAGTCTGAGTGAACTCCTGGAGTTGGTGATGGACAGGGAGGCCTGGAGTGCTGCAATTCATGGGGTTGCAAAGAGTCGGACACGACTGAGTGACTGAACTGAACTGAACTGTACTGATGGCTTCAAAGTCTATCTTTTCAAATCATCAGTTTTTTAAATTGACAGAGTAACTGAGCAAAGAAGATAATGGCTTCATATAATGCCAAAATTATACTTGATAACTTTAAAAATATTTATATGGTAGATGTTCAGTTCAGTTCATTTCAGTCACTCAGTCGTGTCCGTTACTTATGCTTAAACTGGGCTTTTATTGTGGCTCAGCTGGTAAAGAATCCACCTGCAATATGAGAGACCTGGGTTTGATCCCTGGGATGGGAAGATCCCTTAGAGTAGGGAAAGGCTTCCCAGTGCAGTATTCTTGCCTGGAGAATTCCATGGACTGTATAGTCCATAGGGTCACAAAGAGTCAGACACAGCTGAGTGGACTTTCATGCTGAAACTATAAAGCATACCTATATAAATCTTGAAGCAAATATTGTATTCAATGATAAAATATAACTTGCTTTGATAACACTGAGAATATTAAAATATCACTACTTAACTGATAAGTTTTAGCCAGTGTAATAAGACAAGAGAAGAGACATAAAAACTGAAAATGAAAAAAGAGGATCATATTGTGCACAGTCTTATACATAGAGTTATTATAAATATACATAGCATCAATAAGAGAATTAAAGTTACTAAAAAATTCAGTGCGTGAAAATCAATTTTATTTCAATAAATCAGAAGCAAAGAGTTTAAAAATAAAAATTTTAAAGATAGCTTTAAAACTTAAGATGACTAAGCAATGTGATGAAGAGTATGCCAGTTCTGTCACCAAATGTTGAAATATTATATATTAGAAGAAGTTAAAGAAGAATAAATAAACAGAGGGATATAGCATGTACATGGAAAAATGTTATTTAAAGATGTCAGTGTTTTAAAAATTGACCTAAATAAATATAATAAAACCATAAAATATTTTCATTAAGTTCATATATGATAATTAATAGTTACGAAGAATAAGAAAACTGATAGCTTAAAAAAACTGATGAAAGTTATAAAGCTAGAAAACATAGTAAAGTTTTGCATAAGAGTAGAAAAATAAAATAATGGAAGAAAGTAGAGGGATCAGGAGAGATTCAACCCTGCTGATCAACTGGTTTTTAATAAAGCTGCTCTTAACCACGTAGTGTAGACAGGTGCTTTGAAGGAATGTCCTAGGTTAAATGAAAATTAATGTGTGAGAAGTAAATAAACTCTGATATCTAACTCACACTGTGTTTAAAAAGTCAGATATAATAGCATTTTAGAGAAAGATATGAAAGGTATATCAATCAAATGTATGCTGCTAAGTCACTTCAGTCGTGTCCGACTCTGTGTGACCCCATAGATGGCAGCCCACCAGGCTCCCCTATCCCTGGGATTCTCCAAGAACGCTGGAGTGGGTTGCCATTTCCTTCTCCAATGCATGAAGATGAAAAGTGAGTGAAGTTGCTCAGTCGTGTCCGACTCTTTGTGACCCCATGGACTGCAGCCTTCCAGGCTCCTCCGTCCATGGGATTTTCCAGGCAAGAGTACTAGAGTAGGGTGCCATTGTCTTCTCTGAATCAAACATATAGCTAAAAGAAAATGTAAAGAGAATATTTTTATGACCACAGGAGAAGTGAATAATCCTTAATCAGAAAACAAAAGTAGATATAAAGAAAATATTGGTCAAAAATGCTTCATCAAAATTAAGAACTCATCATCAAATGAAACAATTATTATATTTCATTATTATAGTGAAAAAATTAAAGCCATAGTGTTAAAGACAAATTTTTAATTATTTCTGACAAAAATTACTAAATACTAAATTACTTAATACTTATTAAATCAAAAATCAAATAAAAACAGCCTAATAAACTTTGGGAAAAGACCTAAATATGCACTTTACAAGAGAACATCCAAAACATCATTAGGCATAGAAAAAGGTGTCTTATATCATTATTCATCAGATAAGTGAAAATTAAAACCACAATGTTTTTAAGTCAGAATCTGTGAACTGTCCAGTATTTTACCCTATTTTCAGGTGTGTGTGTATGTCTGTATGTATGTCACACAGAGAGAAAATAGAAGACTTTCAACTTGGAAGCAAACACATTTTATTATCACAGGGAAAGCAGAAACCAGGGTAAAATTATAATGGTAATTCCTAGAGCCTCATTTCCCATAGAGCAATGTAGTGAGTTCCAGTTGGTAACTGTTCATGTATTCACTGTGTGTTACAGAATATAAAATATAAGATTGAAACACTCTGATGTAGAGGAGCTGCTGGAAAATTTGCTCATCCTTCCATCCCCTCCAATTTACAGCAACAACAAACATTATTTTTATTACCCTGGAATATAAGCAAATGTTTCTCGGGAGGGGAGTAAGTCATTCCTACATCTATTACCCTGAAAAGTAGGCAAATTTCTTCTGAGAGACATCACTAAGTGACTCTGGAAGGAGTTACTATCTCTATCTTTATTTACCCAGAAAAGTAAATAATTTGCTTCAAGGAATTTCCTGTCCCTATGTTTCCAGAGCTGCATAAAAAGATTCCAGATAATACCCATATATGAAATGCCTCCACATATTTATGGAAAGTTGATTTCCAACAAATATAGTACTAGGCAAATAGAATGGCTGAATTTGAAGAAAATGTCAAAATCAGTTTTCGAAATCTTATGCAATATTTTGAAATCTCATGCAGTGTGGGTGATTATATAAACTGGTGTCACCACTTTAGAAAACTGTTTAGTATTATCTACCAGAATGAATCATTACAATAATCTACAGCACTACAAAGCAATTCCACTTTTAGTAATATAGTCCACAGATGAGCAAGATTATTCCGAGACATAGATAAGAATATTCAACATAGCATTATTTATAGTGGCTCCAAACTTGGGGAGAGAAACTCAACTTTCAATCAAAAGTAGATTTAGTAGTTACCTCATAGCATATCAATATAATCATATAATTGTCAGTAAAGAATGAACAATACCGAACTACTACCATAGAACCAATATGACATGAAATACATTAGATACAATATAACACATGCAACTGTTCAAATAGGCAGAAACAAATTATTATGATACATGTCAGAATTACCTTTACTTTTGATGGGATTAATGCCTGGGCAGAAACACGAACGAGGCTCTTGGGATTCAGATTACATTTTCTATCTTGATATTTCAGTATTTTATGAATATGTTCACAAAATGCACTTATGATGTGTGCTATTTACAGTATGTTTATTATACTTCAATTTTAAAAGTAAAAAGGGGTTTTGTAGAGTTTTAGTTGAATAATATATAGTTTTCCAATAAACTCTTGTGAAATTTAATTAACCATGTTTAAACTTTATTTCAAGTGCTTTAAATGCTGTAAAATCCCATTTAAAATGTTTATCATGCCTGTACAAATAAAGCAATATTTTTTCTATGCAGTCAGCTATTTGTTAAAATGTTATCATTAAAGTATTAGTAGCTTTTTCAGATATTTTGTTTATTGTGGCAGTAAACAAATGCTTCAGTATCTTAATTCAAATGTAATTCAAATAGTAT
Organism: Budorcas taxicolor; assembly: GCF_023091745.1. NCBI lineage: Eukaryota > Metazoa > Chordata > Mammalia > Artiodactyla > Bovidae > Budorcas > Budorcas taxicolor. The sequence continues at coordinate 66,319,576 of NC_068923.1, read as the reverse complement.
CTCCAAAGATACATAAAATTATTATCTATGTTGAGATTTCTTTTAGCATGTGCTCTGGAATGGCACTATTAAAAATCCAATTATATCAGTTACACAAGTATAATAATAAACAAAAATTAACTTCATGAAATTCATCTCAGCTTAAGTAGCAAAACTATCAAAAAAATTATCTTTACATTTGGAAGATGAATATTAAAAGCAAAATTTTAGGGACAAGTCTCACATCCAAAAATGATAATGACATTTCAAAAAGTTATACCTACATTGAAGTACATTTGTTATTTTACTTAAATTTTTTGCTTGAATTCTTTGAATTATGTGATGACTTAATAAAATATGAAAATAATACCTTTGGAAGCATTTAAAATATAAAATTTCTAATTAAAAAACTGGAAAAGTTATCTCCAACTTACACTAAATTGTTGACAATTGTATTCACCAAAACAAGAGATATATTGAAACATGACAAATATCAATGGTGATTTATTTGACAATTATACTTTAGGCATTTCCCCCCATAATTAGCCACAAATCTAAATCCCCAGTTACTGTTTTTACCACATCCTTCCTGATAGTTTCCTATTGCTTCTGAAACAGATGACCATACCTCACCTGAAAGCAACATGAATGTATTACCTGGAAGTCAAAAGTCTGAAACAAGCCTTGCTGAGTTAAAGCTAAGAAATGGGTAGTCAGGAAACAGTGATTTTGTTTGTTTATTTGAACCTTTTTTGGCTTCTAGAGGTCAGTTGCAATCTGTGGCTCATGGCCACTTTCTCTATTTCAGAGCCAAAGATGACTAGCTAACGTTTTTTTCACACTACGTTATTCTGATTCTCCTTTTTTATAGACAAATCCCCCTCTTCCTGTCTCTTATAAGGACATTTGTTATTACATTGGGCCCACCTAGATAATCCAGGTACTCTACCTGATTCAAGATCCTTAACAATTACTTTTGTGCTGTGCTTAATTGCTCAGTCCTCTTTGATTCTTTGTGACCCTTTGGACTGTAGCCCTCCGGCTCCCCAGTCCATGGGGATTCTAAAGACAAGGATACTGGAGTGGGTTGCCATGTCCTCCTTCAGGGGATCTTCCCAACCCAGTGATCAAACTCAGGTCTCCTCCATTGAGATTTTTTACCAGCTGAGCTACCTATCTTAAACAGTCCATTTTCAAGCTTTCAGCATTTTGATTTTCATTTACTTAGCTGATTTTAAATCAGAACTTATTTTTAATACAGACATACCTCAGGGTGTGGTTTCAGTTCCAGACAACTGCAATAAAGCTTATATTGCAATAAAGTAAGTCACAAGAATTTTTTGATTTTCTAGTGCATATGTCTTTATACTACGCTGTAATCTATTAAATGTGCAGTAAAAGTATGTCTAAAAAACAATGTATCTACCTTAATTAAAAAGATTAATACTTACTTCTAAAAATGTGAAAACAATTATGACAGTAACATAAAAAATCACTGATCACACAAGGTGCATCTGTATATTTTTTTAAAGTAGAATGTATAGTAGGGTTAGTGTTAGTTGCTCAGCTTTGTCTGACTCTTTGCAACCCCATGGACTCTAGCCTGCCAGGCTCCTCTGTCCATGGAATTCTACAGGAAAAATACTGGAGTGGGTAGCCATTCCCTTCTCCAGGGGATCTTTTCAACTCAGGAGATTTGGGAAAATAGTGAAATCGAAGAGAAACTTAAGGTCGCAGTTTTTACTGTCTGGAAAGGGAGGGAAATAGCAGGAAGAAAGGAATGTGGTTACTTCTAGGAGACTAGAGAAGTCAGGTTTGAAGAAAATTTTGACTAGCACCCCATGAGATAGTATAGGCCCACAAAATCATCAAATTATGGCAACTGTTACAGACCATGTCTAAAACAATAATTATGTTTTGGGCCTGTATTTAAAGAAAACAAAAGTGGTACAATTTGTTATTGATTTTTGACCATGATGATATGATAAACCAAGAATCTTGAATCAATATAAACCTAAAGATTCAAAATAAGGTGGTAAATTAATAATTATGAATTTTATTGTTCTCAGATGTGGGGATCTATTGTTTAGCCACAGCATGTGCTCCTTTTTCAATTTTATTTTATTTTTTTAATATTGAGTATTAAGAGTTTTTATACAATCTAAAGACTAGTCTGTTTTTGTATATCTGGTTTGCAAATATTATCTCCCAAACACTATGCTGTCTTACTAACAAGGTCATTCACAGAGCAATGAAGCCCAGTTTCCAAGTGGGAAATTTGTATTTATAGATAATATTTTTAGTATCCAGTCTAGGAACTTTTTACCTAGCACTAGATTTCAATTATTATTTGCCATTTTTTAGAAAAGTAGTTTACTTAGTCTTATTTGAAGGAAGATTAATGATTAAAGTCACTTACAGCTCCATGGTTGTGACTGCTGTAAACTTTGAAATAGGAAAATCTAATTTTATCAAGTATCTTATTTATTACTGGTGAATTCTGCAACAATTTTGTAACTTAAAACAACACAAATATATTATCTTATGGTTCCGGAGACCAAAAGTCCAAAATGGTTCTCATTTGGCTAAAATCAAGTGTTAGCAGGGCTGTATTCCTTCCTGGAAACTCTATAGGAAATTCTGTTTTCTTGCCTAGTTTCTAGAGGCTGTTCACATTCTTTAGCTCATTGACCCCTTCCATCTTTAAGCAAGCAATAGTTGGCCAAATATTACTTATATCACAGCACTGTAAAATTAACTCTCCTGTGATTGTCATTACTTACAAAAACCCTAATGTAATTACATTAGGCCTACTCAGATAATCCAGAATATATCACCAACTCAGTTAATTATCAACTTCAATTCTATCTGTAACCTAAGTTTCTGTTACCATAGAACATAATAATCACAGGTTCCAGGGATTAGTCCATGGGCATCTTTGAAGGGGGCTATTATTCTGCCTGCCACGTTTGCTATAAATATCAGCAAAGCTGTTGAACAGAAAACTGTGATCTAAATTAATCTCCTGGCATTGTGTAGACATAGATACCACAAAGAAAGACCGTGATATACTTTGAATTTTGAAAACTTTATCTTCTGCTTCTCAAAATAAGCATTACCACTTGGTAGCATTAGTTTTGATTGATATATACCAGGGTGCACTCAGGAACTCAGTAGTTGGACTGTTTTTATTTGGGATTAATAAAAAGGAAACTTCAGAGGAGAACAAGACGGCGGAGGAGTAGGTGGGAGTGGAGTACATTTCTCTCCATGGATACATAAGGAATACACCTTAAGACACAGAAGTGCATGCAGAATACCAGCTGAGAGTGGACAGGAGGACCTGAGCAATGGAAAATAATATGTAGAACCACACAGAACTTGGTAGGACAAGAAACTAGGGGGAAAAAGCAAGAGTAGTAATAGGACTGGACCTAGCTTTGGCAGGTGGGGGATCTGAAGCAGGGGTCCGATCCCCACAGTGGGCAATTGTCTGAGTCAGAGGAGAAGCATTTAAGGCTGAGAGTGAGACAGGTGATCTGTGGCAGTCTAAATGGAATGAGAATCAGACAATCCTTGCAATAACCATATATATGCCTGGCAGGAATGCGGGTCTCCTGGAAGGGACAGCGGCTGGGAGCTGGAGTTTAGGGATTGTGGAGCAGTTCCAGTGCGAGGGCTGCTGTTGACTGCGGAGAGTCAGATCAAGGGGATGTGAGGGAGGACATTGTGGTGGGAAATGTCTGTGGAGGAAAGCCAGGCAGCCATGGAAGCAAGGCGATACTGCTGAGTCACACGTAGCGGATAGAGCCATCACCATAGCCTCTCTCTCTCCACATGCCAGTGATGGCAGATGAACAATAGAGAGGCTGGCCCATCAGATGCCTGAGGCACTGAACTACAGAGTAGGACCCCACCCAGGGTGCCCCTTTAAGTACCTGATGGGCTGATCTACAGAGTAGGACCCCAGTCCCAGTCAGGAGTGCCCCCTCTATGTGCCTGATGCACCAAACAACAGAAAAGGACCCCAGGTAAGGGATCCTTTTAAATGCCTGAATGGTGGGTGCTACAGAGAAAGACTGGCCAAAGAGGCCTTCTGATCATCAGCTACAACAGGCTCAAAAAAAGACTCTGATAGGGCCATAACTCCTGCCGTGGAGGCAGTTTGTGTCTCTGAACACTTGGCGCTGCCAGGGTCCCTGCAAGCCAAGCAGTTGCACCACCTTCATGCTCAACTCTCACTGGGGCAGAGCTGCCACAGGCAAAAAAAAAAAAAAAAAAATTCTTGTGTTTATGCATGCAGGGTTGCTTCGGTCTTGTCTGACTCTTTGTGACCCTGTAGACTGTGGCATATCAGGCTTATCTGTCAGAGAGGGGCTTCACCAGGCAAGAATACTGGAGCATATTGGGCAATTCTGGTTGCCATACCCTTCTAGAGCACTATATTTCCTGCTGCCCTAACCGTCAACCCCCCTGAGTACCCGGTGCTGCCAGAACCCCTGTGACCCAAGCAGCTGCATCACTTCCACACCTGGCCCTCACAGAGGCAAACCCAAGCCCTCCAGGGCAGCCTCAGGAGCTAAACTCCAGTGGACGACCCACATGTAGAGGAGGAAATAATACCACAACTGAAACCCAGGGTCAGTGTGGCTAAGGAAGAAGACCCAAAACCTTCCCACCAGCAGTGCAAGCAGGAGATTAAATCCACAGGATCAACAAAGCAGACTCTGTGTCTATGGAATATATAAAAGGCCATTGAGAGCTCCCACAAAAGAAAACACACTAGCTCTGATAGCTGTGGACATTGGAGTCAAGAACACACAGGAGTAGAACCAGATTAGATTCTGAGCAGCCACCATAGAAGGTCCAGAGGTCAGTATAGTGTTGGAGGGCATCCTAGGGAGGTAAGATGGACTGTGATTCCCAACACGAAAAAGGCCACTGACAGCACTGATTCAAGAAAAACATTTATTATTCTTATTTTTTGACTTGTTCTGTAGATTCTTTTGGAGTTTTGTTACTTCTTTTTTCCTCCCACCCACCCCCCTCCATTGTAGTTGTCGATTTTATTGGCACTAAGAAATCCAATTAAGATTTTGAGCTTTTATTTTTCTTTATCCTCAGTCACATCCGTTGCTGTCATAAACATCTGTCTCTATGTTGGGCTTTTGCAGTTCTGTGGAGCGACCCCCCGCCTGTTTTTTTATTTTCTCTTTTTCTAATTTTAATCTTTTAAACCCATAATTTTTTCTACATTTATTCCTTTGTTTACTTTTCCTACTGTTCTTTTCACCTTGCAGTTAATCTTTGCTGTATATAAATCTTCTTTATCTACCTCCATTTAACTTTGAATATCTATTCTCATTATTTTCTTTCTCTCCTTTCCTCTCAACATATTTGTTAGTTTTATTTTCATTGCTTTATTCCCAAATTTGTACCTTGCTTTAGTTTTGTTTTCCAGTTTGTGCTTTAATTAGTTTTGTTCTGGTAGATATAGTTTTTGGTTTCCTTTGTTCACCAACTCAACCTACTGTACTTAATTTTTGTTGGACTGTTTTGATTTTGCTTAGGGGTGTATATGTATATGTGTATATTCAGTCACACTTTCTATTGTTGTTATAAACCTCTGCCTCTATATTGGGCTTTTGCAGTTCTGTAGAGGGTTTTTTTTTTTTTTTTTTTACCCCCTTTTTTCTTTCTTCTTCCATTTTTTCTCTTTTCTATTTTTTATAATTTTAATTTTTAAAAACCTATTGTGTATTTCTACATTTATTCTTTTGTTTACCTTTCCTACTGTTCTTTTCACCTTGCAGTCAATCTTTAATGTATATAAATCTTCCTCTACCTCTATTTAACTTTGCATATCTATTCTTTCTTTCCTTTCCTCTCAACATATTTGTTAGTTTTGTTTTCATTGGATTATTCCCCATTTCATTGCTTTATGGTACTTTGCTTTAGTTTTGTTTACCAGTTTGTTCTTAAGTTCGTTTTGTTTGTAACTGATAAATATAATTTTTTATTTCCTTTATTCACCAGGTCAATCTACTGTACTTTATTTTTGTTGGACTGTTTTCACTTTGCTCATGGGTGTACATGTATATGTGTATATCCCATTATTTTAATTATTATTTGCCTGATTTTGTAACTGCCATTTGTCTGGGGTTCATCTTTGGTTTCACATTTTTGGACATATGTATTACTCTCCCTTAATGCCATAACAAACCACTTGTAAAGAATCTTTTTTCTTGACCAGAAATCAAACCCTGAGCCTTTACAGTGGGAGCACTGACTCCAAGACTCTAGACTACCAGAGAACTAACCTTAGGGGGTATCAAAGAGTGAGAACTCACACAAAGGAGACCAGTTGAATACAAGACCCAGCATCACTCAACCACCAGTAGCACACTGTGCAGGATGCCTCATCTAAACAACAAACAAAACAAAAATACAAACCAAATCATCAGCATACAGGATTACCACCTCCCTCAGCCTTGCCCATCAGAGGAAAAACAAACAACAAAAACTCAGAACAAATCTCATGGAACACTAAGCTCATACAAACCACTGGATCAACCTTAGGCAGGCAGAAACCCAAAGGAAGAAAGAACTCAGACTTCTTCAAGGAAATAATTCAACTTTCCTTGAAGCCAGGGAAAAGGAGACCTCAAACACAATAACTTAAAAGAAGAAGAAAAAAATAAAACTGCGGAGAAATACTGCACAAATGAAGGAACAAAATAGAAACACAGAAGTCCAATTAAATGAAGAGGAAATAGGAAAATAACCTGGAAACGAATTCTGAATAATGATCAGTTCAGTCGCCCAGTCGTGTCCGACTCTTTGTGACCCCATGAATCGCAGCACGCCAGGCCTCCCTGTCCAGCACCATCTCCCGGAGTTCACTCAGACTCACATCCATCGAGTCCGTGATGCCATCCAGCCATCTCATCCTCTGTCGTCCCCTTCTCCTCCTGCCCCCAATCTCTCCCAGCATCAGAGTCTTTTCCAATGAGTCAACTCTTCTCATGAGGTGGCCAAAGTACTGGAGCTTCAGCTTTAGCATCATTCCTTCCAAAGAATTCCCAGGGTTGATCTTCTTCAGAATGGACTGGTTGGATCTCCTTGCAGTCCAAGGGACTCAAGAGTCTTCTCCAACACCACAGTTCAAACGCATCAATTCTTCAGTGCTCAGCCTTCTTCACAGTCCAACTCTCACATCCATACATGACAAATGGAAAAACCAGAGCCTTGACTAGGCGGACCTTAGTTGGCAAAGTAATGTCTCTGCTTTTGAATATACTATCTAGGTTGGTCATAACTTTTCTTCCAAGGAGTAAGCGTCTTTTAACTTCATGGCTGCAGTCACCATCTGCAGTGATTCTGGAGCCCCAAAAAATAAAGTCTGACACTTTCCACTGTTTCCCCATCTATCTCCCATGAAGTGATGGGACCAGATGCCATGATCTTCGTTTTCTGAATGTTGAGCTTTAAGCCAACTTTTTCACTCTCCTCCTTTACTTTCATCAAGAGGCTTTTTAGTTCCTCTTCACTTTCTGCCGTAAGGGAGGTGTCATCTGCATATCTGAGGTTATTGATATTTCTCCTGGCAATCTTGATTCCAGCTTGTGTTTCTTCCAGTCCAGAGTTTCTCATGATGTACTCTGCATAGAAGTTAAATAAGCAGGGTGACAATATACAGGCATGACATACTCCTTTTCCTATTTGGAACCAGTCTATTGTTCCATGTCCAGTTCTAACTGTTGCTTCCTGGCCTGCATACAGGTTTCTCAAGAGGCAGGTTAGGTGGTCTGGTATTCCCATCTCTTTCAGAATTTCCCACCGTTTATTATGATCCACACAATCAAAGGCTTTGGCATAGTCAATAAAGCAGAAATAGATGTTTTTCTGGAACTCTCTTGCTTTTTCCATGATCCAGCGGATGTTGGCAATTTGATGTCTGGTTCCTCTGCCTTTTCTAAAACCAGCTTGAACAACAGGGAGTTCACGGTTCACGTATTGCTGAAGCCTGGCTTGGAGAATTTTGAGCATTACTTTCCTAGCATGTGAGATGAGTGCAATTGTGCGGTAGTTTGAGCATTCTTTTGCATTGCCTTTCTTTGGAATTGGAATAAAAACTGGCCTTTTCCAGTCCTGTGGCCACTGCTGAATTTTCCAAATGTGCTGGCATATTGAGTGCAGCACTTTCACAGCATCATCTTTCAAGATTTGAAACAGCTCAACTGGAATTCCATCACCTCCACTAGCTTTGTTCGTAGTGATGCTTTCTAAGGTCCACTTGACTTCACATTCCAAGATGTCTGGCTCTAGATTAATGATCACATCATTATGATTATCTGGGTCGTGAAGATCTTTTTTGTGCAGTTCTTCCATGTATTCTTTCCACCTCTTCTTAATATCTTCTGCTCTGTTAGGTCCATACCATTTCTGTCCTTTATCGAGCCCATCTTTGCATGGAATGTTCCCTTGGTATCTCTAATTTTCTTGAAGAGATCTCTAGTCTTTCCTATTCTGTTGTTTTCCTCTATTTCTTTGCATTGATCGCTGAAGAAGGCTTTCTTATCTCTTCTTGCTATTCTTTGGAATTCTGCATTCAGATGCTTATATCTTTCCTTTTCTCCTTTGCTTTTTCCTCTCTTCTTTTCAGAGCTATTTGTAAGGCCTCCCAGACAGCCATTTTGCTTTTTTTCAAATATAAATAAATATAATAAAATATAAATATAAGTAAATAAATAGATAAAATGGTGGAAATAACTTCTGAAGAGCAGAATGAAATAAAAAGAATGGAAAAACCTGAGGAAAGTCTCAGAGACCTCTAGGACCATATCAAACACACCAACATTCAAATTATAGGTGTCCCAGTCCCTTGGACTGCAAGGAGATCCAACCAGTCCATTCTGAAGGAGATCAACCCTGGGATCTCTTTGGAAGGAATGATGCTAAAGCTGAAACTCCAGTACTTTGGCCACCTCATGCGAAGAGTTGACTCATTGGAAAAGACTCTGATGCTGGGAGGGATTGGGGGCAGGAGGAGAAGGGGACGACCGAGGATGAGATGGCTGGATGGTATCACTGACTCGATGGACGTGAGTCTGAGGAACTCTGGGAGATGGACAGGGAGGCCTGGCGTGCTGCAATTCATGGGGTCACAAAGAGTCAGACACGACTGAGTGACTGAACCGAACTGAACTGAACAGAAGATGAAGAGAAAAAGAAAGGGTAAGAGAAAATGTTTGAAAAGATTATAGATAAAATTTCCACAACCTGGAAAAGGAAATAGCCAATCAAGTCCAAGAGGCACAAAGAGTCCCATACAGGATAAACCCAAGGAGAAACATGCCAAAACACATACTAATCAAACTAACAAAAATTAAACACAAAGAAAGATTAAATGCAGCAAGGGAAAAGCAGCAAGTAGCATACAAGGCAAACCCCATATGCTTAACAGCTGATCTTTCAGCAGAAACTGCAGGCCAAAAGGGAATGGCAGGATATATTTAAAGCACTGAAAGGTAAAAATCTACAGCCAAGATTACTATACCTAGCAAGGATCTCATTCAAAATTGTTGGAAAAATAAAAAGCTTTCCAGACCAGCAACAGTTAAGAGAATTCAGTACCACCAAACCACCTCTATAACAAATGTTAAATAGACATATATAGTCAAGAAATACAACAGAAGAGAAAAGATCTACAAAATCAACCCCAAACAATTAGAACATGGCAAAAATAACATATATATCAATAATTAATTTAAATATAAATGGATTAAATATTCCAACCAAAAGATACAGACTGGCTGAATGGATACAAAACAACACCCATATATATACTGTATATAAGAAACCCACTTGAGACATCAAGTCACATATAGACTGAAAGTGAGAGGATGGAAAAATATATTCCATGCAATTCAGAAGCAAAAGAAAGCTGGAGCAACAATTCATATCAGACAAAATAGACCTTAAAATAAAGATTACAAGAGATAAGGAAGGACACTCCATAATGATCAAGGGATCAATCCAAGGGGAAGATATAACAATTGTAAATATATATGCACCCAACATAGGAGCACCTCAATACATAAGACGAACACTAACACAATCATAGTAGGAGAAATTGATGCTGGGAGGGATTGAGGGCAGGAGGAGAAGGGGACGACAGAGGATGAGATGGCTGGATGGTATCACTGACTTGATGGACATGAGTCTGAGGAACTCCGGGAGTTGGTGATGGACAGGGAGGCCTAGCATGCTGCAATTCATGGGGTCGCAAAGAGTCAGACACAATTGGAGAAACTGACAGTAACACAATTATAGTAGGAGACTTTAACACCCCACTCACACCAATGGACAGATCATCAAAACAGAAAATCTAAAAGGAAACACAAGTCTTAAATGACACATTAGATGAGATGGATCTCATTGATATCTTCAGGACATTCCACCCAAAGGCAGAAGAATATACCTTCTATACATTCTCCAGGATAGACCACATCTTGGGTCACAAATCAAACCTCAGTAAAATTAAGAAAACTGAAATTGTATCAAGTATCTTCTCTGACCACAATGATATGAGACTAGAAATAAATAACAAGAAAAAGCTATAAGAAACACAAACACATGGAGATTAACCAACATTGTTTCTAAATAACCAACAGGTTACTGATGAAACCAAAAGGGAAATCAAAAAACATCTAGAATAAAATGACAATGAAAACACAATTCAAAACCTATGAGATGCAGCAAAAGCAGTTCTAAGAGGGAAGTTTATAGCAATACAATCCTACCTTAAGAAATAAGAAAAACATCATATAGGCAACCTAACTTTATACCTAAGGCAACTGGAAAAAGAAGAAGAAAAAACCTGAAAATTAGTAGCAGGAAAGAAATCATAAAGGTCCAAGCAGAAATAAATGAAAAAGAAATGAAGGAAACAATGGTAACAATTAATAAAACTAAAAGCTGGTTCTTTGAGAGGATAAACAAAATTGACAAACCCTTAGCCAGACTCACCAAGAAAGAATGAGAGAAGAATCAATCAACAAAATTAGAAATGAAAAAGGAGAAGTTACAGCAATCAATGCAGATATACAAAGGATTATAAAAGACTATTATGAACAACTATGTGGCAATAAAATAGATAATCTGGAAGAAATGGACAGATTCTTAGAAAGGTTCAATCTTTCAAGACTGAACCAGGAAGAAATAGAAATTATGAACAACCCTATTACAAGCACTGAAATTGAACCTGTGATCAAAAATTTCCCAAAAAACAAAAGCTCATGTTCAAATGGCTTCACAGGAGAATTCTATCAAACATTTAGAGAAGAGCTAATGCATATGCTTCTAAAATTCTTTCAAAAAATTACAGAGGAAATAACACTTCCAAACTCATTCTACGAGGCCACCATCACCCTGATGCCAAAACCAGACAAAGACAACCCCCAAAAAGAAAACTACAGGCCAATACCACTGATGAACATAGATGCAAAATTCCTCAACAAAATTTTAGCAAACAGAATTCAGCAACACATAAAAAAGCTCATACACCATGATCAAGTTGGGTTTATTCCAGGGATTCAAGGATTTTTCAATATATGGAAATCAATCAATGGGATACACCACATTAACAAATTGAAAGATTAAAAACCATATGATCATCTCAATAGGTGCATAAAAAGCTTTTGACAAAATTCAGCACCTATTTATTATTAAAACTCTTCAAAAAATGGGCATAGAAGGAACCTACTTCAACATAGTAAAGGTCATATATGATAAGCCCACAGTAAACATTATTCTCAATGGTGAAAAACTGAAAGCATTCTCCCTAAAGTCAGGAAGAAGACAAAAGTGTCCACTTTTGCCACTATTATTCAACGTAGTTGTGGAAGTCCTAGCTACAGCAATCAGAGAAGAAAAAGAAATAAAAGGAATCCAGATCAGAAAAGAAAAAGGAAAGCTCTCACTGTTTGCAGATGACATGATGCTGTACATAGAAAACTCTAAAGATAGTATCAGAAAATTACTAGAGCTAATCAATGAATTTAGGAAAGTTGCAGAATACAAAATCAACAAACAGAAACCACTTGCATTTCTATATATGAACAACGAAAATTTAGAAAGAACAATTAAGGAATCAATCCCATTCACCATTGCAACAAAAAGAATTAAATATCTAGGAATAAACTTACCTAAGGAGACAAAAGCACCATTCACAGAAAAATATAAGACACTAATGAAAGAAATCAAAGATAACATAAACAGATGAAGAGATATTCCATGTCCCTGGGTAAGACTAATCAATATTGTGAAAATGACTATACTACCAAAGGCAGTCTACAGATACAGTGCGATCCCTATCAAATTACCAATGGCATTTTTCACAGAACTAGAACAAAATATTTCACAATTCATATAGAAACACAAAAGACCTTGAATAGCCAAAGCAGTCTTGAGAAAGAAGAATGGAGCTGGAGGAATCAAGCTTCTTGACTTCAGGTTAAACTACAAAGCTACAGTCATAAAGACAGCATGGTACAGGCACAAAAACAGAAATGTAGACCAATGGAACAAAGTAGAAATCCCAGAAATAAATCCATGCACCTAAAGGTACCTTATTTTTGACAAAGGAGGCAAGAATATACAATGGGGCAAAGATAGCCTCTTCAATAAATGGTGCTGGGAAAACTGGACAGCTACATGTAAAAGAATGAAATTAGAATACTTCCTAACACCATACACAAAGATAAACTAAAAATTGATTAAAGGCCTAAATAAAGACCAGAAAATATAAAACTCTTAGAGGAAAACATAGGCAGAACACTCAATGACATAAATCAAAGCAAGATCCTCTATGACCCTCCTCCTAGAGTAATGGAAATAAAATAAAAGTAAACAAGTGGAACCTGATTAAATTTAAAAACTTGTGCACAGCAAAGGAAACTATAAGCAAGGTGAAAAGACAACCCTCAGAATTGGAGAAAATAATAGCAAATAAAACAACTGACAAAGGATTAGCTTCCAAAATACAAGCAGCCCATACAACTCAATGCCAGAAAAACAAACAACCCAATCAAAAAGTGGGAAAAAAGACCTAAACAGACATTTCTCTAAAGAAGACATACAGATGGCTAAAAAACACATGAAAGGGTGCACAACATCGCTTATTATTAAAGAAATGCAAATCAAAACTACAATGAGATATCACCTCACACCAGTCAGAATGGCCATCATCAAAAAGTCTACAAACAATAAATGTTGGAAAAGGTGTGGAGAAAAGGGAACACTCTTGCACTATTGGTGGGAAAGTAAATTGATACATCTACTATGGAAGATGGTATGATGATTCCTTAAAAAACTAGGAATAAAACCACCATATGACACAGAAATCCCACTCCTAGGCATATACTCTGAGGAAACCAAAACTGAAAGAAACACATGTATCCCACTGTTGATTGCAGCACTATTTACAATAGCTAGAACATGGAACCAACCTAGATGTCCATCAACAGATGAATGGATAAAGAAGTTGTGATACATATACACACAATGGAATATTACCCAGCCATATAAAGGAACATATTTGAGTCAGTTCTAATGAGGTGGATGAATCCAGAACCCATTATACAGACTGAAGTGAGTCAGAAAGAGAAAGATAAATACAGTATTCTAACATATATATGGAATTTAGAAAATTGGTACTGAATAATTTATTTACAGGGCAGCGATGGAGAAACATGACATAGAGAATAGACTTATCGACATGGGGAGAGGGGAGGAGAGGGTGAGATGTATGGAAAGAGTCACATGGAAACTTACATTAACGTATGTAAAATAGATAGCCAACGGGGATTTGCTGTATGGCTCAGGAAACTCAAACAGGGGCTCTGTATCAACCCAGAGAGGTGGGATGGGGAGGAAGATAGGAGGGAGGTTCAAAAGGGAGGGGATATATGTATACTTCTGGCTGATTCATGTGGAGGTTTGACAGAAAACAGCAAAATTCTGTAAAGCAATTATCATTCAATAAAAAGTAAATTAAATTTAAAAGAAAGAAAGAAAGAAACAAACTTCAACTCTCCCATGTTGTCTTCCTTTGCTCGTCTCCCATTACAAAGCCAGGTGTGAACAAGCAGTGACAAAGCAACCTAGATGGAAAAACAACTTTTTAGTGTTACAGCTTTTTCCCAGGAGCTTTTAACAAGGGATATGAAAACAGTGTTGAACAAAGATCACTAAGAGTGATAAAGAAATAAGAAAATATTGTGTTTCCTAAAACTATTCCTTATAACAATTCTATTAATCTTGGGTGAAAATTTGCCATGGACCAGCTTGCTGAATATCCAAACTCTCCTGGTTGAACAGGATTGTAAACTACAACAATGACCTCCTAATAGTGTTTGCCATGTCTAATATTACCTCCTGGGATAATAAATTTTAAATAATCGTTTTTTTCTTATCTTATAATGGGGATGTTTTATTATATGCAACCTATAGTATCTGTTTTATTTTGCATAGGCCATGAGTGTAGGAAAGTAGAAAACAAATGATTGGCTATGTATCTTTCAAAATATTTACAGGAATAATAGTAAGCTTGGCCTCTGTTGGTATTTTAAATTTAACATCAATATTCTAACCTCAAATATGAGATAAATTCCATTTCAATTTTTCTCTTGTTTTATAAGACAATAAATAATTTTATTTATGTAATAAAAACACTATATCTAATTGCATTGTAAAATCTTAGCCTAATTTGTAATGTGGAATTTTAGAATAACCCTATCATTTTTGTTTTGTTGCATATCACAACAATAACAAACTGTGATAAAAATGAAATGAGTTTTAACTTAAAACTGTTTTTTGTGCATTTCCAATTATGGATTAACTACATATTTCTTCAAAAATATTTAATAAGCATCTGTTATATTCCAGGAACTGTTTTATTTATACATAGTACATATTCACAAGGACAAAGCAGAAAGACTCTCTTAAATTGTACATTCTGAGGGCAATAAAAGATACACATATAATTAAATAATTCTGAGCAAAATTATATGAGATTACAGAATGAAGAAATTTAAAGTATGAGCAAAAAGGATATAGAATGGAAATAGAGATCTGTCTTGGTGGTCAAGGGAGTTATATCAGACACAATCTTTTTTTTACTTTATTGACAGAGAGTAATTACAGGCAATGAAAGTAATCTTCATCGGCATTACTCAATGGAGATTCAGACACAGACCATGAAACACAGTGGATATTTATTCTAAAATAGTCTTTAAGGAGATTTTTAACAATTATAGTGAAATGGAGTAGGGCCCTATGTAGGGCTTATGTTCCCTATGTCTTTAGCCTGCCTTTTGTCTCTGCAAAAACTTAGCTGAGGAATAAGTTTAATTCAGTTCAGTTCAGTTCAGTTCAGTTCATTTCAGTCACTCAGTCATGTCCAACTCTTTGAGACCCCATGAATCGCAGCATGCCAGGCCTCCCTCTCCATCACCAATGCCCGGAGTTCACTCAGACTCACATCCATCGAGTCAGTGATGCCATCTAACCATCTCATCCTCGGTCATCCCCTTCTCCTCCTGCCCTCAATCCCTCCCAGCATCAGAGTCTTTTCCAATGAGTCAACTCTTCGCATGAGGTGGCCAAAGTACTGGAGTTTCAGCTTTAGCATCATTCCTTTCAAAGAGATCCCAGGGCCGATCTCCTTCAGAATGGACTGGTTCGATCTCCTTGCAGTCCAAGGGACTCTCAAGTCTTCTCCAACACCACAGTTCAAAAGTATCAATTATTTGGTGCTCACCTTAGAGAAGTGAAAAAATGCAGAAGCAAAGAATATCTGTCAAACAGGACAAAGCAATAACAATTTAGTCAGTAAGCAAAGTAGGATCTTTACTTTCTTCTCAGGGCTATTGATAATATTCTGAGCTATATATCCTGTAAGCTGTCCTACAGATACTGAAAGCCACACCAGGTGGAAGAAATTAATGACATGATCACCGAAGTGTAGGCACGACTTAAGCTGCAACATTCCAAGAACTGGCTTCAAGAAAAAGGGAACAAACTGACCCTAAAACTGAACATTCACTGTACTTAAAACAATCAGAATGATACTGATTAAACCACTGCATGACCAGTTTCAAGAGGACTGTCAGAGCTGACTGTGCTGTTTCTGCCTGTAGCCCCTGTCTATAAAAGCTCTTACCTACTGATTTCAGGGAAGTCAGCCTTTGGATCAGAAATTCCTTTGCCCCCTGCCCCTATTGTTGGCATCCAAAAAAAAGCAAAAATTATTTCCCACCAGCTTCTCCACCTTACTGGCTTTTGAGCAGTGAGCAGCCAGACCCTACTTTCCATTACTATAACTAATGAACTTCAGTTCAGTTCAGTTCAGTCACTCAGTCGTGTCCGACTCTTTGCGACCCCATGAATCGCAGCACGCCAGGCCTCTCTGTTCATCACCAACTCCCGGAGTTCACTCAGACTCATGTCCATCGAGTCAGTGATGCCATCCAGCCATCTCATCCTCGGTCGTCCCCTTCTCCTCCTGCCCCCAATCCCTCCCAGCATCAAAGTCTTTTCCAATGAGTCAACTCTTCACATGAGGTGGCTAAAGTACTGGAGTTTCAGCTTTAGCATCATTCCTTCCAAAGAATTCCCAGGATTGATCTCTTTCAGAATGGACAGGTTCGATCTCCTTGCAGTTCAAGGGACTCTCAAGAGTCTTCTCCAACACCACAGTTCAAAAGCATCAATTCTTCAGCGCTCAGCCTTCTTCACACTCCAACTCTCACATCCATACATGACCAGTGAAAAAACCATAGCCTTGACTAGACAGACCTTAGTCGGCAAAGTAATGTCTCTGCTTTTGAATATGCTATCTAGATTGCTCATAACTTTTCTTCCAAGGAGTAAGCGTCTTTTAATTTCATGGCTGCAATCACCATCTGCAGTGATTTTGGAGCCCCCCAAAATAAAGTCTGACACTGTTTCCACTGTTTCTCCATCTATTTCCCATGAAGTGATGGGACTGGATGCCATGATCTTCGTTTTCTGAATGTTGAGCTTTAAGCCAACTTTTTCAGTCTCCTCCTTTACTTTCATCAAGAGGCTTTTTAGTTCCTGTTCACTTTCTGCCGTAAAGGTCGTGTCATCTGCGTATCCAAGGTGATTGATATTTCTCCCGGCAATCTTGATTCCAGCTTGTGTTTCTTCCAGTCCAGCGTTTCTCATGATGTACTCTGCATAGAAGTTAAATAAGCAGGGTGACAATATACAGCTTTGGCATACTCCTTTTCCTATTTGGAACCAGTCTGTTGTTCCATGTCCAGTTCTAACTGTTGCTTCCTGACCTGCATACAGGATTCTCAAGAGGCAGGTCAGGTGGTCTGGTATTCCTATCTCTTTCAGAATCTTCCACAGGTTATTGTGATCCACACAGTCAAAGGCTTTGCCATAGTCAATAAAGCAGAAGAAGATGTTTTTCTGGAACTCTCTTGCTTTTTCCATGATCCAGCAGATGTTGGCAATTTGATCTCTGGTTCCTCTGCCTTTTCTAAAACCAGCTTGAACATCAGGAAGTTCACGGTTCATGTATTGCTAAAGCCTGGCTTGGAGAATTTTGAGTATTACTTTCCTAGCATGTGAGATGAGTGCAATTGTGCGGTAGTTTGAGCATTCTTTTGCATTGCCTTTCTTTAGGATTGGAATGAAAACTGACCTTTTCCAGTCCTGTGGCCACTGCTGAGTTTTCCAAATGTGCTGGCATATTGAGTGCAACACTTTCACAGCATCATTTTGAGGATTTGAAATAGCTCAACTGGAATTCCATCACCTTCACTAGCTTTGTTCATAGTGATGCTTTCTAAGGCCCACTTGACTTCACATTCCAAGATGTCTGGCTCTAGATGAGTGATCACACCATCGTGATTATCCGGGTCATGGAAATCTTTGTTGTACAATTCTTCTGTGTATTCTTGCCATCTCTTCTTAATATCTTCTGCTTCTGTTAGATTCATACCATTTCTGTCCTTTATTGAGCCCATCTTTGCATGAAATGTCCCCTTGGTATCTCTAATTTTTTTGAAGAGGTCTCTAGTCTTTCCCATTCTGTTGTTTTCCTCTATTTCTTTGCATTGATCGCTGGAGAAGGCTTTCTTATCTCTCCTTGCTATTCTTTGGAACTCTGCATTCAGATGCTTATATCTTTCCTTTTCTCCTTGGCTTTTCACTTCTCTTCTTTTCACAGCTATTTGTAAGGCCTCCCCAGATAGCCATTTTGCTTTTTTGCATTGCTTTTCCATGGGCATGGTCTTGATCCCTGTCTTCTGTACAATGTCATGACCTCATTCCATAGTTCATCAGGCACTCTATCTATCAGATCTAGGCCCTTAAATCTATTTCTCACTTCCACTGTATATTCATAAGGGATTTGATTGAGGTCATACCTGAATGGTCTAGTGGTTTTCCCTGCTATCTTCAATTAAATCTGAATTTGGTAATAAGGAGTTCATGATCTGAGCGACAGTCAGCTCCTGGTCTTGTTTTTGTTGACTGTATAGAGCTTCTCCATCTTTTGCTGCAGAGAATATAATCAATCTGATTTCGGTGTTGACCATCTGGTGATGTCTATGTGTAGAGTCTTCTCTAGTGTTGTTGGAAGAGGGTGTTTGCTATGACCAGTGCATTTTCTTGGCAAAACTCTATTAGCCTTTGCCCTGCTTCATTCCGCATTCCATGGCCAAATTTGCCTGTTACTCCAGGTGTTTCTTGACTTCCTACTTAGGGGCCATGCTAATCTTCTCTGTATCATTCCAATTTTAGTATATGTGCTGCCGAAGCGAGCACAATGAACTTCAAAAATACTAAATACTGAATAAAGGTTCAAACATAAAATAATCCTCAACCAGTCACAAAATTAAAAACTATCACCTGCCATGTTAACTTTTTTTTTTATCTTAAAGCAGTTTTAAATAGGAAAGCTGTTAACTTGCATAAATTATTAATTCCTGATTTGGGGAGTGTCAGTTCTTTTTAACTATTCTGAAAGAAAAAAGAAAGTAAAAACATTGAGAAAGAATAAAAATCCAGATAGCTGCTGTTATTTCAGATAAATTATGCTTTCACCCAAAGATCTAGTAATATTCATGGGAAAGTGAAGGTTATAAAACGAGACAACAGTTGCAGAGGTCCACTGAAGACCTGGAAAGAGATAGCTATGTTAAATCTGATTTTTAGTCTATTGTGTTGAATCAAGAGATTTTTTTCTTTTCTCTTTGTTTTTAGATGGCATCAGATGGCCAAAGTATTGGAGCTTCTGCTTCAGCTTCAGTCCTTCCAACGAATATTCAGTGGTGATTTCCTTTAGGATTGCCTGGTTTGATCTCCTTACAGGCTAAGGGACTCTAAAGAGTCTTACCTAGCACCATAACTCAAAAACATCAGTTCTTTGGTGCTCAGCCTTCTTTATGGTCCAACTCTCATGTTTAGTGATTATCAGTTCTGGCATGAACATGTAGAATATAGATGATATATTGATAGATGTGAGTCTCTATCTCTTCATATTATCTTTCTGCATAATTACCATAGGGCCCAAATGTGCTGGGCATTGAAACTATAAAAGTTAATGGGAGATTCTTCATCTATATGAATAGCTAATAAACTAATGATGGGTTGGCAAATAGATTTCATTTTATTTGCTTGGTTTGACCTATTGTTAGTAGGTGCTTGGAGCTCTCCATGAAAAATCATTTAAATTACACACACAGAGGAAAAATGTCCTTTTCAGCTTTGAATATCAAATATGGGTAAAGAATGGGTGAGTGTTTATACATTTGCTGTGTATTATATTTGCTGAACCTAATCTACTAACTTTATGCAGTTATTTAAAAAAAGCTATGTGAATTATAATTCAAAAATTATAAGAAAATTACTACAGAAAAATAGGGGAAGGGAAAGAATTGGCTTCAGTCTATCAGGCAATTCTATTTAAGAAGATTTAGGGAACAAAGAAGAGTTTATGTTATAAGGAAAAAAGAGACAGATTTCACTAATTATAATTAATAACTGCCTGAAGTCTAACATGTATCATTTTATAGGTGAAAGTGATTTTTTTGTTGTTCCTAACAAAAATGTCCAACAAATCCCTTATAGAGGTTTTATTCACACCTAAGTAAATTCTTCATAATGATTCAGTTTCATCATGCGATTAGAATGGGATTTAATATCAACATTCCAGAATTATATAATTAATTACTTTCAGCTTCAATTACAATTACTAATTGATACAAAGCCTTTAGCTTAACTCGTGGAGGTAATCAATTCACAACATGAATTGTGAACAAGTGGTTAGATCACATTAGCCCAGTAGTTCATGTGTGCTGGCTAATTAGACAAAATTTTGTTTTACTAAACAGCTCAAGAAAATGGTACTAAGAAATTTGGTAAGTAAAACTTCTCCCAGTTTTTATTATTATTTTGTAGTGATCTCTTCCAATATGCTCAACTGTATTCTGTTCAGTCATTCTGTATGGTCAAGCACACAAGAAAACTGTTCCTGTGCTCTGTGAACATTCCCTGCTGCTAAACCAGTGCCTGCTTCACCTACACCCTACCCATAAACAACTGACCTTCCCATATACTTGACTTCCCCAGCTAGTGATTGTTCTTATCTTTAGATCAGAACATCTTCACCAAGATAGCTTATCACAGGGGCAGTGAGAGGGCATACCCCTTTTCTGATTTCTCCTGGTAACTGATGAGCCAACCTGACTTCAGTTTCTCCTATAATTGGGAACCTCCCCTCCCTGCTACAAAGACTGCTGTCATATCCTACCCGTCGCTGCTGTCTGTGGCACATGATGTGGAGTCCCTCCAGGACCTTGCTTCAGAAATGTAAGATTTACCCCACTCATTAAACCGTTGATGTCTTCGTCACTGACTTGAGTTCTTTGTTTGATCTTGAGGCTGAGCACAGGGCTTGTAGCCTGCAGGGTGCAGACCAACACCCACTCTGTTCCTTCTCTTTCCCGCTTTCCTATGAATGCAAGGCAGAAAGTCCTACCTAAGTGGGCCTATTTTTCCATTTCTTTCATGTCATCAGTGCCCACTGTAGTTTATAGGAATTCTATCTGTGGTATAAAGGAATTTATAAGAAAAGGAAGACACAAAAATATATTTATTAGCACCCCAAGGTTTCAGTCAATAATATGCTTGAGCCTTAAAAATGGTTAAATAGTATTTTTTATTTCTTTTGTTTTTCAGCTTTTAAGCTCCTGGTTTGAAACATTAAATTTTGAGTTTAGAGACACATAGTATCAATGGATGCATTACTTAAATTATAGATTCCCAAAAGTCACACAGAGCATCTGATTCAGAGACTGTGGCCTCTAAAACACAATTTTAGAAAACCCGACTTTGAAAATAAGGAAGAGATTATTTCAGGTACCAGCTAGTCTGTGGCCCTCATGTAACATAAAAAACCAGACAGACAAAATTGATCTGACTTATGCAAATTGTGGGCTTTTATTTTCCTTATGAAGCCAAATACTCACATCAGAAAGAGGTGAAGTAGTTTCTTCAACCCATCTAAATGATAAACATTTTGAATCAAAACTTGTGTAAATTATTATTAAGTTCTTTCCAGTCTGTTTTTAAATGTTCTCTCTAGTTCTTTTTCAACAATCAAATTTCCAACATAAAATGACAGGTTAGGAAAGAAAAATTCTGAAACAGGAATGAATAGGAAAACCTTGACCTTCATCCAGAAATTTGACCACTGTTTTCCTATAAGTATTGACTCATGCAAGTCATGTAAAAGTGGACAGAATAGCTAGTTGCTGCTGCTGCTGCTAAGTCGCTTCTGTCGTGTCTGACTCTGTGCGACCCCATAGACGGCAGCCCACCAGGCTCCCCCGTCCCTGGGATTCTTCAGGCAAGAACACTGTAGTGGGTTGCCATTTCCTTCTCCAATAGAATAGCTAGTAGGTCTCTTGAATCTGGGCCTCTGCTTCAGATCACATGAGCAGAAAAATAGAAATCACCATACACATCACATAACTGTAACTATAAAATCACTCTCTGTATGAAAAAACACATAACGGTCACTTTGCATGCATGCTAAGTTGCTTCAGTTGTGTCCAACTCTTTGTGACCCTGTGGGCTGTAGCCCTCCAGGTTCCTCTGTCCATGGGATTCTCCAGGCAAGAATAATGGAGGGGATTGCCATGCCCTCCTGCAGGGGATCTTCCTGACCCAGGGATCAAACCCACAGCTCTTATATCTCCTGCATTGTCAGGTGGGTTCTTTACCACTAGTGCCACCAGGGAAGCCCAGTGGTCACTTTGGATACTAATAATTCCATGAATCTGATCCCCAAAATGAAAGCCAGAACCACAGACTTGACTACAACCAAAGTCTTCCTAAACATATATACATACAACTTTTTTTATATTGCAAATCCTGTGAGTATTTTATAAGTATCCATTATTTTTACATTAATTGAAATATGCTATCTATTGAAATATATATGTGTGTATTATACATATATATTTATTTATAAACATATGTATGCATGCTGCTGCTGCTGCTGCTAAGTCACTTCAGTCGTGTCCAACTCTGTGTGACCCCATAGATGGCAGCCCATCAGGCTCCCCCATCCCTGGGATTCTTCAGGCAAGAACACTGGAGTGGGTGTGTATAAAACTTTATGGGGCTTCCCTGGTGGCTCAGACAGTAAAGAATCTATCTGCCTGCAATGCAGGAGACCCAGTCAGGAAGTCCTCTGGAGGAGGGAATGGTTACCCACTCCAGTACTCTTGCCTGAAGAATTCCATGGACAGAAGAGCCTGGCAGGCTACAGACCGTGGGGTTTCAAAGAGTCAGACACAACTGAGTGAGTAACACTTTCACTTTCATAATACTTAATGTAAATTTTATAAATACCTCAATATTATCACATAATTATTACATATATTGCATTAGTACTATATGCAATACACAACAATACATTATATAATTACTTAAATCGTGTAATACTGCTGTAAGTATATGTGTCTTTGTGTGTATTTCCTTTAGAACTTGTTTAGGTACAAGTGACAGAAAATCTAAATCAAATTGCCTTAAACAAAATAAAGCAATGTATTGACTCATGTACATGAAAAGCCAGGACTACTATTAGATACAAGCACAGCTGTATTAGGTGTTGAAACAAGTGAAAAAAAAATTGGATTCACTTATCGGTTGACTTGGCTTTCTTTACCTCAGTCTATTTATTTTCAGGGCAGTGTGGCAGTTTAACAGATGTAGATGCTGTCTTTACCATCCTAGATTCAAAGACTTATTACCACTGACTATTCTAGCACTGTGTGCGGGATCTGAATTGCTTAGGTAGCTTGACTTGGTTGATGAACTTAGCCTTGAACCTCACTGAGGACAGGGAAATGTCACTATTAAGATGGAATTTTTAAAGGAGGCCTTCTAAGTCAATAATAGCCTAGGCTTTTCAAGGATGATTGCTAGATTTTTGGCAAGTTTAACAGAAAGAATGCCGTTTTACAAATATAGAAACTTCAAAATAGAAAAAGTTCAGGGATGTTAACATAATTTCTATTGCAGTCACTTTTAATTTAAGGGATTTGATGGTATTAAATAGATATATTAAGTAAGATATTGGCTAAATAGAAACGTATAGGCTAAAAAATAAATTTAAGAATCATCAGCCTAAATGTTATTCAAAGTTGGGATTAAAACTGTAAGGCCTGAATATTTAGGAGAATATTGGAGAAAGACTAACCAAGAAGGCAAAAGAACAAAGGCAGAGGGATGTAATTTCAAGGGTGCTGATGTCCAACTGCTTTCTCTTCACCCAGTACACATTAGGAATCAGTGCATGACCCCTGTTGCTGAGTGTGGCTGAGTGACTGGATCTGCCAATACCTTCTTGTGACCTTTGTGAACTATCGCATCTGACTGACACATGGAACTCTCACTCTTTCTTTCCTTCTCCACAGCAAATAGCAATTTCATGATGGTAGCTGGTCTGTCTGGACTCATAAGTAATTCTAGTGAGCATAGTTTTCCTTCTAACTAGTAATTTGAATAAAGTATAAGCGTGTGTGGATATTTATAACTATGTAGCCCAGCCTATCCTGGTTGAAGGGCTTCCCTGGTGGCTTAGAGGTAAAGAATCTGCCTGCCAGTGTAGGAGATGCAGGTTCTATCCCTCAGTCAGGAAGATTCACTGGAGAAAGAAATGACAATCCACTTCACTATTCTTGGCTGGGAAATCCCATGAACAGAGAAGCCTGTCAGGCTACAGTCCATGAGGTCACAAAAGAGCTGGATGTGACTTAGTGACTAAATAGCAACAACAATCCTGGCTGAAACATGTACCTCAGCTACAAATAAAAACATGTATTCAAAGGAGCATGTGGAAGAGTCTATAAAGGCAAACTGAAAATCAAAGTGTATCGATAGGATTATTTGTAGAAAGTGGTAATTATCTATATAAATATTGAATTGAGGGAGATGTAGTTATTTTCTGTTGTTTTTTGTTTGCTTAATACTCTGGGAGTCTGTTAATTGCGGGAGTTATTAGAGAAAAACATATTACTAATAGAAAGCAATCTTTAACCTTACATTTATTACTTATGTTGTGATCAATAAGGAAGTTGCTTCTCAGGTGGATAACATCAAGTTAAATAATCATGACAAGATTTACCAACACTGTGGATAATCTGAGCAGAACATCCCTCTGCAAATAGCCTAAGTGGCCACTGGATGTCAGTATTATGTTATGCCTATTGATTATTTACTCAGTTTTGATTAGTACTTCCCTGGGGTTGTTTCACTATTTAAAAGTCTATCTTTTTAAAGAAAAACCTAAAAAAAAAAAAGTTAAATTACATTAAAAATTATTCATGTTTATGCAGTACAACATTTAAGGTACACTTACATACCAAGGTTCTTTGTTTTGTTTTTAAATAGGATATTGAATTTTAAAGGTTTATTTTGGAAATACACAGGACAGTTATTTTTTGCTTTGTTTAAATTCCTATTTCAATTTTTTCACGTTACCACTAGAGCCAGCAAGCAGGTTGCAAAGAGTTAAAATAAAGCTATGCTTACTTTTGATTTATCTGTTACAATTACAGAATTAAGATTATACTAAAATTGGTAAAGTAATTACTCAGTATAATTTGACATTCCAAAACTGTAGAAAACTAGTAGTACTGGCTTTAAAATATTTATTATTTTGTTTCATGAAAAAGTCTGTAGATTGTTATGAATTGATCTCAATATAAGTTTTTAAATATAATAGGCACAATTTTTCATTTTACAAATGAAAAATTTGAGAATTATATAAGCTAAATGATTTGAGCAAGGTCAGAAGTGGCTAGGATAGGCTAGGATATGGAGTGTATAGTTTTTGAAGTTAAGATTAAAACTAAGAAAAACCATTCCATAGATATGTTGCAGTCAGAA
The DNA here is from genome assembly GCF_023091745.1 of Budorcas taxicolor. Classification (NCBI taxonomy): domain Eukaryota; kingdom Metazoa; phylum Chordata; class Mammalia; order Artiodactyla; family Bovidae; genus Budorcas; species Budorcas taxicolor. The sequence goes on along the minus strand of NC_068923.1, from coordinate 66,294,094 downwards.
GTTCATGAGATTCTTATTCAACTCATGTCCCTAGACATAAGGCCCCTGAAGCCTAAAATGTAATGCAAATTTTTATAATTTGGAAATTTAAATACACATATACTTTACTTAAAAATTAATGTAGCATATCTCTTCCAGCAATGGGTTTGCCAAAATTAAGTTTAATAACAGTCATCCATAAAACTGCCCTCACTTTATAGACACTAGTGACAATTTTAGGGGGTTGGCTTAAAGCTCAACATTCAGAAAATGAAGATCATGGCATCCGGTCCCATCACTTCATGGGAAATAGATGGGGAAACAGTGGAAACAGTGTCAGACTTTATTTTGGGGGGCTCCAAAGTCACTGCAGATGGTGACTGCAGCCATGAAATTAAAAGATGCTTACTCCTTGGAAGAAAAGTTATGACCAACCTAGATAGTATATTCAAAAGCAGAGACATCACTTTGCCGACTAAGGTCCGTCTAGCCAAGGCTATGGTTTTTCCTGTGATCATGTATGGATGTGAGCGTTGGACTGTGAAGAAGGCTGAACGCTGAAGAACTGATGCTTTTGAACTATGGTGTTGGAGAAGACTCTTGAGAGTTCCTTGGACTGCAAGGAGATCCAACCAGTCCATTCTGAAGGAGATCAACCCTGGGATTTCTTTGGAAGGAATGATGCTAAAGCTGAAACTCCAGTACTTTGGCCACCTCATGTGAAGTGTTGACTAATTGGAAAAGACTTTGATGCTGGGAGGGATTGGGGGCAGGAGGAGAAGGGGATGACCGAGGATGAGATGGCTGGATGGCATCACTGACCCGATGGACAGGAGTCTAAGTGAACTCCGGGAGTTGGTGATGGACAGGCAGGCCTAGTGTGCTGTGATTCATGGGTCGCAAAGACTCAGACATGACTGAGCGACTGAACTGACTGACTGACTGAGGGTCACCCTGGAGAAGGCAATGGCAAGCTACTCCAGTACTCTTGCCTAGAAAATCTCATGGATGGAGGAGCCTAGTAAGCTGCAGTCCATGGGGTTGCTACTAGCTGGACATGACTGAGCAACTTCACTTTCACTTTTCACTTTCATGCATTGGAGAAGGAAATGGTAACCCACTCCAGTATTCTTGCCTGGAGAATCCCAGGGACGGCAGAGCCTGGTGGGCTGCCATCTATGGTGGGCTGCACAGAGTCTGACACGAATGAAGCGACTTAGCAGCAGCATCAGGGTCACCCTTAATTTAGACTAACTGCATACAAACTTGGGGGTGCCTACAGTTATCCAAAGGTTCCATAATTTGCTGGAAAGGTACACAGAACCCAATTCAAGTGCCATACTTACAAGTGTAATTGTATTGTAACCAAAAGATAGAAATAATAACCAGCTGAAGGAAGAGGCTTATAAGTGTTAGGTAATTCAAATAGGAAACAGGAGTCCAAAATGGCGGTGGCTAAAAGAAAAGGACGGAGAAGACAATGGCACCCCACTCCAGTACTCTTGGCTGGAAAATCCCATGGACAGAGGAGCCTAGTAGGCTGCAGTCCATGAGGTCGATAAGAGTCAGGCACCACTGAGTGACTTCACTTTCACTTTTCACTTTCATGCATTGGAGAAGGAAATGGCAACCCACTCCAGTATTCTTGCCTGGAGAATCCCAGAGACAGAGGAGCCTGGTGGGCTGCCGTCTATGGGGTCGCACAGAGTCGGACATGACTGAAGCGACTTAGCGGCAGCAGCAGCAGCAAAAGACAAGGAAGGGAAAAACCCACGAAAATAGAACAAAGGAAGGTCCGAGGACTGGAGTGAGGACTTCTGGTAGAACAAGCAGCACTCCTAGCTAGCCCAATTTGCATAGGGCAGGCCCGGGGTGAGGGAAAAACATAAAAAGCGGAGCCAAAGGGCTCTCTCTCTCCCCCTCTCTTTCTCTCTCTCTCCCGCACCCTGGTGCACTCCTCCACTCTCTTCTCTTCGTGTCTTTGGGTTGGCATGCCCTCACGCTTCAAGGATGGATTCTCCTGCTATTTTCTAAATAAAATAGAGCTGTAACACTGATTTGTCTAAGAGTTATAACATGGTTTGTCCAAGACCTGAGAGCTGTGACGCGCCGAGGGTTTTAATGTCCGTCACTCCAAATCTTTGTTGTGACGCGACACAGAACCGAGGAGCATACATTTGCCTGACATAAGCAAAGTCTGAAACAGTTCTAGATGTGAAACTTCCATGCTGATTCCCTCCTGAAACTGATGCATAACAGTACTCAAAGGATATAGCCAACTAGAGAAACTCAACTGAGCTTCTGTGTTTGGAGGTTTTTTGAGTTTCATTGTATAGGTATGATTGGGAAGTCACTTCCAGGAGACTAGATTTCTAGCTGGAGGTCCAATTGATATCATGGGACTCAAAGAACCCTCTAATCATCTGGTTAGTCTTTCTAACATTGTCAGCCATATCCTGGGTCATCTTGTTAAAATAAGCTATCTAAAGCCCCATCCTGAGTCACCTCATTAGCATGATGAAAGGCTTACCATGCATAACAAAGACACTCTTATTATGCGAGAATTCCAAAGATTTAGAAGTATATTAGTCAGGGTTCTCTGGAGAAACAGGATAAGATGTCTTTCTAAATAGATAAACATGTGGGTAGATTTGTTTTATTTATTTATTTATTTTTTAAGTTTAAGGATTTGGGTCATATAACTGTGGAAGCTTGTCAAGTCCAAATTCTATAGAGTAGGCCTTCAAGCTGGAGACCCAGGGAAGACTTGCAGTTTGAGTGTAAAGTCAGTCTGCAACCTCTTCTCTTTAATAAGTAACAGCCTAATGTGGTATTTACATCTATTTGTTTCTTGGAGGAATGTGTAATTTCCTTGGTTCTGTCTTGTCTTGCCACAGCAAAAATTATAAACAGTGGACCATTGTTACAACTTGGAAGTGAAGTGAAGTGAAGTCACTCGATCATGTCTGACTCTTTGTGACCCCATGGACTGTAGCCTACCAGGCTCCTATGTCCATGGATTTCTCCAGCCAAGAATACTGGAGTGGATTGCCATTTCCTTCTCCAGGGGAATTTCCCAACCCGGGGATTGAACCCGGGTCTCATAAATTGTAGGCAGACGCTTTACCATCTGAGCCACCAGGGAAGTTCCACAGCTTGGTTACAACTCAGTTTTATTTGGCAAGCAAAGGATAGTATACCCTGGAGACATAATCTGTCTTGATTTCCTCTTTTTATATGTTTTTGTCTCTTCCCCCCGATCCTGCTTTATGCAAACTGGGCTAGCCAAGAAGGGGATGTGTTTGTTCCACCTAAAGTTCTCACTCCAGTCTGTGGATTTTCTTTTGTTCTGTTTTCCCAGGCTTTTCCCTTTCTTTGTCTTTTAGCCACAGCCATTCTGGACTCTTTTTCCCTCTTCTAACCACCTAACATTTCCCACTCAAGATATGGGAGGCCCAATTCTTTAGGAATAGGGTGTTGAGATCTCTCTGATTACTTCCTGCTGAGCTGGGATGGCAAGGGGCATTGGGCTTCCCCCTCTTGCTAGTCTTAAGCCTCAGAGTCATTATAATGGTGTCCATCTAAGGGTGAGTGATATTTTCTGTGGTTGGGTATAGTTTTAGATATCCTTGTTGAACTAGCACAGCATTTTGTAGCTTGTTACCTGAGCAGAGAAAAAATGGGTTAAACAATTTATAATACATGGAGCAATCATAAGCAGCATCAATATTGTGATAACGGGTTAGTAGGGGTGTTAGCCAACTCCAAATTCCCCCTCACTAGGAGATGGATCCTCCAAAGAGAGATTGTAGTTACCCCGACAACTCTCCAGTTCATTCTTTGAGATTCCATAGGATTTGTGAGACTTTCTTTAACTTAGCTGGAGGTATTTACCCAGAAACAACACATCTCATTCAAGATGGCTCAAGTCCCTCTTCTTCAGGGATCAAGAGATCTATCTCCTGTCTATTTTGGAGTACAATCCCTGCCAAGCTGTGTTGGCTCTTTAGAGCTATCCTGAGAAATCTTATCCCCAGAAAATTAATTTTGGGGGTATTCATTAGAATAGCAGTCATTTGTAGTCCTAAAGAGATATCTGAGATCTCCCAGGAGCTCAAAGGTGTATTGAGCATCCTCTCCTGTTTTCTTCCACAGCTTGACTTATAAGGAGTGAATCCAGGAGCTGTGCCCTGGTACCTTGGTTACTATGGGAGGTAGAAAGTATTACAAGGTAGGGGCCCTTCCATGTGGGCTGGAGTTGAGCCTTTGGGGACCCTCCTTCCAGACTTTAGTTAGGACTTGAGTCCCTGGAGCATATAATGGTGGCTCTTTAGAATCTTTTGGGTCCTGGTTGATACCCCACAAGCATATATTTTGTTGGAATTGCACAATGGCCATAGTATAAGACTGGAGGGTCTGAGCCTCTGGATCTAGGAAGAGGTCTTTGATATAAACAAAAGGTCTCCCATATAGCATCTCATAAGGATTAAGGGCAATATGGGTGCAGAGAAGAGCAATTGCTAAAGCCTCCTTCCATCCCAGGGAGATCTCCTAAGTTATCTTTTTTATCTCAGATTTTAAGAATTGGTTGGCTCTTTCCACTTTCCCTGAAGACTGAGGCCTCCAGGCAATGCAGGTAATAAGTAATGCCCAGTGCTTAAGAGACCCCTTGGGTGGCCTTAGAAGTAAATTATATAAAAATATATATATATTAAAAAATATAAAAGGATATAAAAAAATATTAAAAAAAAAAAAGAAGTAAATTATATCCCATTGTCACTGGGTAATGACTTGGGCTGGTCAAATTTTGTAATGATTTCATGGAGCAGTTTTTTTTTAGTATCCCTTCAGCCTTCTCAGTCCAGGTGGGAAAGCCTTCAATCCATCCTGTAAATGTACCTATCATGACTAGTAGGTATTTATATCCTTGAGGAACTTGCATCTTGGTGAAGTCCAACTGCCATTGGATGGGCTGGACCATCTGGGGTCTTCGAGATAACCTTGTGGTTTGTTTAATTGGCAAGTGGGACAAGAGGAGGCTACTTGCCTTATAGTCGTTTGGAGGCCTGTTACTCTGAAGGAAGTTTCTAGTAATCTTTGGAGAGCCTTCTCCCCTAAATCAGTAGTGGCATGTAAGGACTTAACCAACTTCCATTGGAAGTTCCCAGGCAGAAAAAAGGAATCCCTCCTTTTGGAACCACCCCATAAGATCTTCTTAAAAGCCCTCACTCTTAATTTAAGAGTCTCACACTCAGTATATGAGGGAGTTTCTGGAAAATTAGTCTGTGGAACTACAGTTGCAAACCCTATTAGGTCTTTGTTCTGTAATGCTGCTTTCTTAGCTGCCTGATTGGCTGCTTGATTTCCTTGTGCCACTTTGATGCTCCTTTTTTGGTGTCCTTTACAATAGAAGACTGAAACCTCAGGGGGCAGATGGACTGCCTCCAATAACCTAAGGATTTAATCACCATATTTGATTGGGGACCCTCGGGTGGTGAAGTGGCTTCTTTCTTTCCAAATAGCAGCATGTACATGTAGCACCAGAAAGGCATACTTGGAGTTAATGTTAATGGCTACTCTTTTTTCTGTTCCCAGCTCTAAAGCATGAGTCAGGGCTATGAGCTCAGCTAATTGGGCTGAAGTATCAGGTGGCAAGACCTGGGTTCAATCCCTGGGTTGGGGAGATCCCCTGGAGAAGGGAAATTCTACCCACTCCAGTATTCTGGCCTGGAGAATTCCATGAACTGTATAGTCCATGGGTCACAAAGAGTTGGACACTACAGAGCGACTTTCACTTTCACCAGGTGGCAAAGGTTTGGCCTCTATGGTCTCAAAACTGGAGACTACTGCAAATCCAGCTCTTCTTTTTCCATCCATGACAAAGCTGCTTCCATCAGTGTACCAGATTTGCTCAGGATTAGTCAGAAGATCTTCTGACAATCCCTCTAGGGGTTTTGTCCAGTGGTTCAAATTTCCTAGGCAAGAGTGAAAGGAGAGAGAACACTCTGGGGTAGGCGGGAGGGTAACTGGGTTAAGAACCTGGGAAGGGGATATAGTCAGGCCTGGATTTTCCATCAGCACTACTTGATACCTGAGGATCCTTTGATGAAACATCCATAAATGGTCTCTCCAATTCAGGAGTTGTTTCACTTGGTGGTTGGTAAAAATGGTTAGTTTGCCCCCAAAAGAGAGTTTTAAAGCATCTTCTATCTGGACTGCAATAGCTGCAAGATTTCAAAGGCAGAGACAGATCTCTTCCCAAAAAGGGAGTAGGACACTCAGGGACCACCAGAAACTGGTGGGAAAATATTTGTCAGTCCCAGCAACAAAGAAGTGCTTGGGTGAATCTTTTTGCAATTTTTTATCTGTAGCACCCAAAATGGTACAGGTTTGGGAGGAGAAGGCTCCAGAGTAGGAGGTCAGGACAGAGTAGGTAGTCCCTGTGTCAACCAAGGAATACTCAGACATACCTGCCACATCCAGTTGCTCCCTTGGCTAAAGCCCTGTGATGGTTATCTGTGACAGGTGGGCTGGCTGGAGCGGGCTGCTTCAGTCCTGTTGAACCATTGTGAGGGAAGACTTGGCCCTTGACCTTGAGGCTCTTGTGTCTCCAGGGCAGAGTACCACCCAATTTTCCATTTGATGGCATTTGTAGCAAGCTGCTTTGGGAAACTTGACATGGTTTCAACACTCTTTTGCCCATTTGGACACTCTTTTGCCCAATGTCCTGCCTGTCTACAGAATAGGCATTTGCCTCATGTCTTGTCCTTCAAGGACTCAGAGTTTGCCATATGGCTTTGCTGGAGGGCGACTAGCATCTGGGCATGCCTATCTCTTTCCTTTTCTGCCTTTCCTGCTCTGCCTTTCCTGGGCCTTGGCTTCCCTCTCCTTTTCTCTGTTATAAAAGGTATTTGCTGTAGCTGTTGTAACTTTATCCTGATGCACATTGGGACAGGAATTTGTCCTTTAAAATCACCTGTTCTTCATAAGAGTCTAAGTCTAGACTGGTAAACTTTTAGAGGGCCTCTTTTAGTTTTGGGGTTCTCATTGGACTCTTGAGTTATTGCCGAGACCAGGTACTGTCCCACAACTAATTGGCTTCTTTCTATTTTCATGGGTGGGCTTCCTTAGCAGTGACTCTTTCTGAAGCTTACCCTACCCAGTAACTGTTGCAACCTAAGAGCTGGGTATCCCTGGGTCAAGATGCAGATCCCTAAGCAAGCTGAGGCATGACAACCTCCTCGAGATTGAATCCCCTGGCAGGTCGAGGCATATTGGCATCCAAGAATTGGGTCCCTGGTCAGGTTGAGGCATGTCTACCTCCTGGGACCCTGGACTGGCAGATCCCTGAGCAGGTTGAAGCAAGACAACCTCCCGAGGACCAGATCTCTAGGCAGGTCGAGGCTGACTGACCTCCTGGGGCCCCCAGACTGGTGGATCCCCAAGCAGGAGAGGCGTGACAACCTCCCAGAGACCAGATGTCTAGGCAGGTCGAGACAGGTCGAACTTCTGGCACCCTTGGCTGATGGACCCCTGAGCAGGCTGAGGCATGACAACCTCCCAGAGACCAGATCCCTAGGCTGTTGAGGCAGGTAGACCTCCTGGGACCCCAGGCTGCAGTTAGGCATCCCTAAGATCTCTGGCATAACTACTGCTGGGTAGGATTAAGGGGGTGTAATCTTAACTCATTGCTGGTTTGTACACCATGGATGGGAATAAATACCATGATGTAAAGCAAGCCAAGCCTGTGCCCTGAGACTGGGAACCTGGCAAAACAGCCATATCCTTTATTGCTCCGAGGGAATATAAGTCACTGCTTTCCTCCCCTAGTCCTCTATAAGGGCAATTTAGAGTAAAAATGTTTCCAATGGTAAACATTTCATTGGCAAAGACCCACTCTAGATAATAGCAGAAGTAATGACAAAGGAATCAATTATCTGGTCCTGTTAGAGGCTTCAGGAGTATTTTAATAATAAGCTGGGTGGAGTGATGTTGCCTACAAGGGGGCAGGGTCCTGGTTGTAGGAGTTAGTAACTGGCTTAAGTAGAACTGTACATGGAACAACAGACTGGTTCCAAATTGGGAAAGCAGTATGCCAAGGCTGTATATTGTCACACTGATCATTTAACTTATGTGCAAAGGACATCATGTGAAATGCCAACACGGATGAAGCAAAAGCTGGAATCAAGACTGCTGGCAGAAATATCAATAACCTCAGATATGCATATGACACCACCCTTATGGTAGAAAGCGAAGAACTAAAGAGCCTCTTGATGAAAGTGAAAGAGGAAAGTGAAAAAGTTGGGTTAAAATTCAACATTCAGAAAACTAAGATCATGGAATCCAGTTCTATCACTTCATGACAAATGGATGGGGAAACAATGGAAACAGTGACAGACTTTATTTTCTTGGAGTTCAAAACCACTGAAGATGGTGACTGAAGCCATGAAATTAAAAGATGCTACTCCTTGGAAGAAAAACTATGACCAACCTAGACAGTATATAAATACTATATAAGTATATAGTATTTAATATATATAAATAAATATAAATATATTTATATTAAATATAAATATAGTATTTAATAAATATATAAATATATATATTACTTTGCCAACAAAGATCTGTCTAGTCAAAGCTATGGTTTTTCCAGTAGTCATGTATGGGTGTGAGGGTTGGACTGTGAAGAAAGCTGAGCGCTGAAGAATTGATGCTTTTGCACTGTGGTGTTGGAGAAGACTCTTGAGAGTCCACTGATCAATCAATCCAAAAGGAAATCAGTCCTGAATATTCATCGGAAGGACTGATGCTGAAGCTGAAACTCTAATACTTTGACCACCAGATGAGAAGAACTGACTCATTGGAAAAGACCTTGATGTTGGGAAAGATTGAAGGCAGGAGGAGAAGGGGATGACAGAGTATGAGATGGCTGGATGGCATCACCTCCTTGATGTACATGTATTTGAGTAATCCCTGGGAGTTGGTGATGGAGAAGGAAGCCTGGCGTGCTACAGTCCATGGGGTTGCAAAGATTCAGACATGAGTGAGCGACTGAACTAAGACCAAATTGATAAGAGTCCACAGACCAGATGTTCCATAATAGTGGAGCAGAGATTTGATCTGGGGGTATATTTGCAGCTTTAGGAGAAGAGTGGTAAGGTTTTGGGCCCAAATGGCCCACAGAACTAACAACAAGTGCAAACATTATCCCTGGAAGCACAATTGCCTTTGAAGGGATGCCAACAACAGATGGAATTCTAGCTGGCATTTGTGTGTGTGTGTGCCTGTCACATGCCCTAGCAAGTTCACTGACATGAGTTGTTGACACATATGTTGTAGGAAACATGGAAGATGAAAGCTTGAATATCTGGTTGGATTGGATATTTTAAAGTATTTTCTTCCCTAGGGCCAGCAATTTTCTGGTCATCCTGCCAGAAGACAGGCAGGACGACCAGAAACACTGTTGCCACAATGTATATGCAACATTGTGGGCCCAGATGTTCAGTTCAGTTCAGTTCAGTCACTCAGTCGTGTACGACTCTTTGTGACCGCATGAATCGCAGCACGCCAGGCCTCCCTGTCCATCACCAACTCCTGGAGTTCACTCAGACTCACGACCATTGAGATGGTAATGCCATCCAGCCATCTCATCCTTTGTCGTCCCCTTCGTCTCCTGCCCCCAATCCCTCCTAGCATCAGTCTTTTCCAATAAGTCAACTCTTTGCATGAGGTGGCCAAAGTATTGGAGTTTCAGCTTTAGCATCATTCCTTCCATAGAACACCCAGGACTGATCTCCTTTAGAATGGACTGGTTGTATCTCCTTGCAGTCCAAGGGACTCTCAAGAGTCTTCTCCAACACTACAGTTCAAAAGCATCAATTCTTTGGTGCTCATCTTCCTGCACAGTCCAACTCTTACATCCATACATGACCACTGGAGAAACCATAGCCTTGACTAGACGGACCTTAGTTGGCAAAGTAATGTCTCTGCTTTGGAATATGCTATCTAGGTTGGTCATCACTTTCCTTCCAAGGAGTAAGCATCTTTTAATTTCATGGATGCAGTCACCATCTGCAGTGATTTTGGAGCCAAATAATAAATATTAATAATAATAATAATAAAGTCTGACACTGTTTCCACTGTTTCCCCATCGATTTCCCATGAACTGATGGGACCAGATGCCATGATCTTCATTTTCTGAATGTTGACCAACTTTTTCACTCTCTTTCACTTTCATCAAGAGGCTCTTTAGTTGCTCTTCACTTTCTGCCATAAGGGTGGTGTCATCTGCATATCTGAGGTTATTGATGTTTCTCCTGGCAATCTTGATTCCAGCTTGTGCTTCTTCCAGTCCAGCATTTCTCATGATGTACTCTGCATATAAGTTAAATAAGCAGGGTGACAATATACAGCCTTGACATACTCCTTTTCCTATTTGGAACCAGTCTGTTGTTCCATGTCCAGTTCTAACTGTCGATTCCTGACCGGCATATAGGTTTTTCAAGAGGCAGGTCAGGTGGTCTGGTATTCCCGTCTCTTTCAGAATATTCCACAGTTTATTGTGATCCACACAGTCAAAGGCTTTGGCATAGTCAATAAAGCAGAAATAGATGTTTTTCTGGAACTCTCTTGCTTTTTCGATGATCCAGCAGATGTTGGCAATTTGATGTCTGGTTCCTCTGCTTTTTCTAAAACCGGCTTGAATATCTGGAAGTTTATGGTTCACTTATTGATGAAGCTTGGCTTGAAGAATTTTGAGCATTACTTTACTAGTGCGTGAGATGAGTTCAGTTGTGCAGTAGTTTGAGAATTCTTTGGTATTGCCTTTCTTTGGGATTGGAATAAAAACTGACCTTTTCCAGTACTGTGGCCACTGCTTAGTTTTCTAAAATTGTTGGCATATTGAGTGCAGCACTTTCACAGCATCATCTTTCAGGATTTGAAATAGCTCAACTGGAATTCCATCACGTCCACTAGCTTTGTTCATAGTGATGCTTTCTAAGGCCCACTTGACTTCACATTCCAGGATATCTGGCTCTAGGTGAGTGATCACACCATTGTGATTATCTTGGTCATGGAGATCTTTTTTGTACAGTTCTTCTGTGTATTGTTGCTACTTGTTCTTAATATCTTCTGCTTTTGTTAGGTCCATACCATTTCTGTCCTTTATCGAGCCCATCTTAGCATGAAATGTTCCCTTGGTATCTCTAAGTTTCTTGAAGAGATCTCTAGTCTTTCCCATTCTGTTGTTTTCCTCTATTTCTTTGCATTGATCGCTGAGGAAGCCTTTCTTATCTCTTTTTGCTATTCTTTGGAACTCTGCCCAGATGGGGCTCATGAAAAGAGCATGGAACAAGAGGGAAAGGGCAGGGTGCAACTTTTGAAAGAATAACATAGTCCAAGGGCATAACAGAAACCCATTAAAATCAAATGGGTCTAAGATAGCAGACAAGTCATATTCAACTAAACCTAGATCCTTAATCTGCAAGTTAAAGGACACACCCAGAGGCTCCATGACAGTTCCAAGGCACTGTCAAAAGACTAAGAAGTGGGTGGTTCCCTAATTGTTGGAAGCATATGAAACTACCCAGGGCATAAAAAACTAACCACATTCGATGACCTCCAACTCTCCCTCTGTGATGGCCCAAACTCTGTGAAGTGTGCTTCTCTCTGAATCCAAACAAATCTACCTCTTACCTATTGCTGTGTCTCTCACCAAATTTTTTTTGCAATGAGACACCAAGAACCTTCATTAGGTACTGAAACCAGGCCGTTTGAGTTTTGGTCAGGTTCAAGTACCAGTCAAACACGGGTAGGTGACTAAGCATAGCAGAGTCCCTGCCAGATGGGTCCCAATCTTAGGTAAACAGTTTCAAACACAATTTTCAGAAGTAGAAAGATGATGACTTGCCCAGTACTTTGTTAAGAGTGGCATGGATGGAGAGAGGAGCTGAAGGACAGGAGGGAAAAGCAGTGGGGAAAATGAGCCAAGGAACCCCTGTCATAACTTGCTGGAAAAATTGCTAAATGCCTGACCTGTGCCCACAATGTTCATTGGCCTGATCCTTAGCACAAAGAAGATCAAGGGCAGAAGAACCCTCACCTGCTTGGGCAACAGCTACTAGGGTGCAGCAGATAGTGAAGCCTTTGGGACACTGGGGAGTAGCCTCTGCCAGAGTCCCTCAGTTGCACCCACTGCTGCTCGCCTGTTCACAGGGGCTTCAAGGAAACAAGAAATGAGAGATTGTAAAGGAATTAAAATTTTATTAGCCAGATGTCCTTCCAGCCATAGGTGTGAGGAGGTGGGTGTGACCTACCTTAACTAGAGGTCTTCTGGAATCTGATACTGAGCTGTGTGAGCTTTCTGCCAATTTTATTTTTGCTGCCCCAGTTTCCAGCACTCTGGTCTTGTCACTTCTACTGTGCTGGGTTTCCGTCACTTTCGGTTTCTGCAGCATGAGCTTTCACCGAGTTGGGCTTCTGCTGTGGTTGGCCCCGCCTTGTAGGGGCTTCAACCAGGGTACATCCGGGTCACAGAAACAGATATGTGGAGGGAGTGTGTAATTTCCTCAGTTCTGTCTTGCTGCAGCAAAGATTTGAAATGGCAGACCAGTGTTAAACCTTGTTTAAACCTCAGTTTTATTTGGCAAGCATAGTACACCCTCAAGGCATAATCAGTCTCAGTTTCCTCTTTTTATACATTTTGTCTCCTTCTCCCTGAGCCTGCCCTATGCAAATTGGCTAGCCAAGAAGCGGGTGTATTTCACCTGAAGTTCTCACTCTGGTCCACAGCTTTTTTTTTTGTTCTGTTTTCAGGGGCTTTTTCCTTTCTTTGTCTTTTAGGCACAACGATTTTGGACTCATTTTTCCTATTCTAACTACCTAACAAGTTTATTTTGATATTTAAATTTTGAGAAAGCTAGCCTTGGAGTAAATGAGAACTAACCAGTTAGTCTGTCAAAATGATGAATTGACTGGGCCATGGCCAAATATTCTTTGTATGTATAGAGCAAGACAGAGACACATTTCTAAATTTTGTTATTCTAGTAATGCTTAAAATTCTCCAAGCCAGGCTTCAGCAATACGTGAACCATGAACTTCCAAATGTTCAAGCCGGTTTCAGAAAAGGCAGAGGAACCAGAGATCTAATTGCCAACATCTGCTGGATCATGGAAAAAGCAAGAGAGTTCCAGAAAACATCTATTTCTGCTTTATTGACTATGCCAAAGCCTTTGACTGTGTGGATCACAATAAACTGTGGAAAATTCTGAGAGAGTTGGGAATTCCAGACCTCCTGACCTGCCTCTTGAGAAACCTATATGCAGGTCAGGAAGCAACAGTTAGAACTGGACATGGAACAACAGACTGGTTCCAAATAGGAAAAGGAGTACGTCAAGGCTGTATATTGTCACCCTGCTTATTTAACTTGCATACAGAATACATCATGAGAAATGCTGGACTGGAAGAAGCACAAGCTGGAATCAAGATTGCCGGGAGAAATATCAGTAACCTCAGATATGCAGATGACACCACCATTATGGCAGAAAGTGAAGAGGAGCTAAAAAGCCTCTTGATGAAAGTGAAAGAGGAGAGTGAAAAAGTTGGCTTCAAGCTCAACATTCAGAAAATGAAGATCATGGCATCTGGTCCCATCAGTTCATGGGAAATCGATGGGGAAACAGTGGAAACAGTGTCAGACTTTATTATTATTATTATTAATATTTATTATTTGGCTCCAAAATTACTGCAGATGGTGACTGCATCCATGAAATTAAAAGATGCTTACTCCTTGGAAGGAAAGTGATGACCAACCTAGATAGCATATTCCAAAGCAGAGACATTACTTTGCCAACAAAGGTCCATCTAGTTAAGGCTATGGTTTTCCTAGTGGTCATGTATGGATGTGAGAGTTGGACTGTGAAGAAAGATGAGCACCGAAGAATTGATGCTTTTGAACTGTAGTGTTGGAGAAGACTCCTGAGAGTCCCTTGGACTGCAAGGAGATCCAACCAGTTCATTCTAAAGGAGATCAGTCCTGGGTGTTCTTTGGAAGGAATGATGCTAAAGCTGAAACTCCAATACTTTGGCCACCTCATGTGAAGAGTTGACTCACTGGGAAAGACTGATGCTGGGAGGGATTGCAGGCAGGAGGAGAAGGGGATGACCGAGGATGAGATGGCTGGATGGCATCACTGACTCAATGGACATGAGTTTGAGTGAACTCTGGGAGTTGGTGATGGATATGGAGGCCTGATGTGCTGTGATTCATGGGGTCACAAAGAGTCAGACTCATTTGAATGACTGAACTGAACTGAACTGATTATTCCAAAGGCATTGGATGTGATTAAGTCATGTGAGAAAAATTAGATTGAAGTTATTAGCAAAAGACTTGGTATTTCTCACAAAGCTAGTTAAATAATAGGCATTTTTTTGGACATACTTTTCTTTTTTACTAGGAAGATATCACTTATACTGTACACAATTTTGAAGTCTGTTCATTTTAGATATCCTTATAAGTTAGTGAGTTCATCACAAGATTTATACAATGATCAGTGTCCTTTAAGGCATAAAATAAATCAGTCAGTTCCATAGTCATACTATCAAAGTCGTCAAAGAAGAGTGGATAATGATGTTTGGGGATTAACCACAAAGAGCTATTTAATGTGGTTTGTGATCTTTGTATTTTTCACTGTTTTTTCCCACTATTTAAGCTTTTTTCTTTGTTTTTATTTTCTGAATTAAGTTGTAAGCATAAAACAAACAAACAAAAAAAACAAACACTTTAATATTATTTTGCCAGTGTGGTGACCTTGAACAGCTTCATTAAAATTTCAGTTGGTAAAGATATCACAGACCGCTTCTAGTATATGCACTGGTGTGCATGCAGGTGCTTCAGTTGTGTCCAACTCTTTGTGACCCTATGGACTGTATAGCCCGCCAGATTCTTCTGTCCATGAAATTCTCCCAGCAAGAATACTGGAGTGGGTTGCCATGCTCTCCTACAAGGGCATGAATCAAATCTGTGTCTCATGTCTCTTGCATTAGAAGGTGAGTTGTTTACCACTGTTGCCACCTGGGAAGCCCTGTACTAGCATACAGAAGCTAACGATTTAAAAACTACATTTCTAAAACTATCTTGCAAGTTTAGGAATATGACATAGATCTTTCTTAAGAGTTTGATTTAGAGCCAAATCACATGGAGAGAGACAGAGAAAGTATAGTGCATCCCCTTTGTGGGTACAGTCATAGCCAAGGTGCATGATTCTAGAACAACTGACTGGTAGAAGTGCCTTTCCTGATTTCTTGACTTTGAGACTTGCGTGTTTGGGAAGGCACTACAGATTCTGGCAGATTGTGAAGTACTGTATTCAGGAGAGACCCAGGTCACTTCTATTATTCTATCCATCCTATACCCAGATAAAAGGTGACAGGTGGGGTATTAGTAAGAAAAAGAGAACAGATATGTGAGATGTTAGCCGTCTCTTCACTAATTTATATCAACTTCTTACATGCACACACACAAATGGGTGGATTTATAGATTGGAAGAAAGGAAACATCTCAGTAGTTTCCATAAACCAAACCTATACACTACAAGAATAACAGAATATCACACAAGATAGTGAAGTTTTTCTCTGTTTTTTTTTTTTTTTTAATGTAATAGTTTATTCTCTTAACCATCCTCTAGGTTCATTATTTTCTGCTATGCTGCACAACAGATAATTATTTTTGTTCCTATTTAAATATGAAGTAGTATAATCATAATTTGCTTACAAAAAAAGCAGCACAAATGGCGGGAATGAGTAAGCAAATGCTAAATAACTAAAATTGACTCAATATATACTTAGTACAATTTTTTCTGTCTTTTTCTTCTTTTAAAAAAAACATCTCTACAAATGAAATTATAGTGCTTTCTAAGAGTTAATGTTTATGCTAAAATATCCTCAGTCCCCAAAAGGGAAATTGAGATATATTCATCTAACTTCAAAGGGATTATTAATTCAATTGTAAACAGTAAAATTGTATTATTTAATTAGAAAGTTGAGGAAGGAAGAGAATTCAACATTATCCCAACATAGAAAATTTGGCTTAAAAGGGAAAATTTGACTTGAAAACAGAAATTAGAACTTCAGTAAAATTCACAAATATACCATGACTAAATGCATAAAATAATAGCAACATCCAAGTTTTACCAAATGACTGATAATTACTACTTAAAGACATTTTAGGAATACTCATAGGAAATAGCTACAAGACTTTTTTTTTTTTTTAACTTAAAGGTCTAACAGCTTCAACAGCTAAATGAACATTTGAAAGAAAGCATAATAAATAAAGCAATAAATAAAATGATCCATCATGAGCCAATACCTGTATCTTATTGTTTTAAAGATAACATCTCTAGAGTAGAAAAGAACATTTATACGCTGGCTACTATTTTCCCAGTCTTCTCTTTCATCATTCTTCATGTTCTGTACATTGTGTGTTCTGATCTAAATGTGATTCCTTAAATAGATCAAGACATTGACTAGTCGTACTTGCTTTTTCTGCTTAGAATAAAATCCAGCCCTTTCAACCACCTGATTAACTCACCCTGTCTTTTAAGACTCAGCTGTGTCCAACAATCATCTTAGAGGCCTTCCCAGAAAAAAATTTTAGATCATTCCCTGAGTTTCTCATGGTCAGGAGTTAGGGGCATCTTCTCTGTTTGTCACATGGCTGATGACTTCTATCACAGTATTTGCATGGCATTCTAATCTTCAGCTTAACATTCATTAAATGTGTTAGAAAAAAATGAAATATCGTTTTGTACTCAGACGATCACCTCTCTGAAGTCCACTTGCTTGAAGCAGGCAGACTTCCCAGTGCTAAATTGCCCCTGGAATAGGTTATGATTCTTCCCTAAAGATCAAGTTGGTTGAAAGTGCTTTAATTCTTGACTTTTGTATGTGTGTGTCTAAAACCTTCATTTTTCTAATTGGGATTCTGGTAAGGATTGAAGATAAGTGGTGTGGAGGAGACCAGTGGAGGAAGTTATTGAGAACTGGAAGGAGGTTGAAAGTCATCAATATGAAAAGAAACAGCAGCACTCATAGGAAGTAGCAGTATTTCTGAAGGGCTTCTCTGGTGGCTCAGATGGTAAAGAATCCACCTGCAGTGCAGGAAACCTGGGTTTGATCCCTGGGTTGGGAAGATCTCCTGGGGAAGGAAATGTCTACTCACTCCAGTGTTCTTGCCTGGAGAATCCTATGGAAAGAGGAGAGTAGTGGGCTGCAGCCCCTGGGGTTGTAAGAATCAGGCATGACTGAGTCACACACACACACACACACACACACACACACACACACACACACTATTTCTGAGGAGGTGTTGTGAGGTCCACTAAGGAGAGTGACTCTGTCAGGCACAGGGTCTTCCAGGCTCTCACATGTTCACCCTGCTCCATACATGCCTGAAGCAGCAGAGCCTGGCAATCTGGTGGAGCCACGGTTCTGGTGCAACAGGTGTCTCACCTGGAAAAAATGTAGTCACATAATCAGTAAGATTTCTCTCTATCATCTTCTTCCACTAACCTTGTAGAAAGAAAATGATTGTGGTAGACTCACCAGTCACCTCTGCTAGAGGTGTACATTTACAGAACTGTACAGAGACTGTACATTTACAGAACATCAAAAGAAAGCAAAAATATTAACAAGAATCATCCATGTTCATACCAAATAAATTCATTTATAACTCATTTTATTTTGGAAATTATTCAAGCATACCTATACTCAGTCACGTAGTCATGTCTGACTCTTTGTGACCCCATGAACTGTAGCCCACCAGGCTCCTTTATCCATTGGATTTTCCAGGCAAGAATTCTGGAGTGGATTGCCGTTTCCTTCTCCAGGGGATCTTCCCAACCCAAGGATTGAACCTGCATCTCCTGCATTGGTAGGTGGATTCTTTTACTACTGAGCCATGTGGACGGAGGTTATTAATTATTTCAGCTGCTGTCCTCTTCTATGTTATGAAACCCTTGAAGGCAGGCATTCTGTGTTTTTGTTGTTGTTGTTTTTGTCTCTATCTTCAGTAGTCATTATAATGCCTGACTCATAATGGGTGTTATATTGAATGAGTAAGCATAAGGCAGAATGTCTCATATATGTTTCATATTGAAACTTCATTACAGACTTCAAAGCCCTCATTCACAACAGGTTAAATAACTTGAGATTTTTCAAAAAATACAAGAGAAGGAGGGGCATTTCTGGGAGCTCAGGGGACACAAAAGATTCATTCATTATTTGGTTTAAATTTCTGTGGACAGGGAGCTTGTTTCTGTTGTATCTTGATGCGAAGCAAAGGAGCATGAGTTTGTTTATGAAGGTGCATAAAACAAACACCTAAGCCTCAGTAAACATGCTGTATTGTATAAACCCTCTTACAGTCATTACTATTGATACTATTGATAAAATATTGATATTGTGTGATTGTTGTTCAGGGGTTGATTATAACACTAAATAAGGGAAGCCAAACTGAGTTGACAAGTCAGTT
This sequence comes from Budorcas taxicolor, assembly GCF_023091745.1. Classification (NCBI taxonomy): domain Eukaryota; kingdom Metazoa; phylum Chordata; class Mammalia; order Artiodactyla; family Bovidae; genus Budorcas; species Budorcas taxicolor. The sequence goes on along the minus strand of NC_068923.1, from coordinate 66,275,586 downwards.
GTAGCAGGAAAAATAAATTCAAGAAACAGCAACAATACAACAACAAAAAGCATGTGGATTTTCTGCAACATCTGGAGGGTTTTTTCCCTTACTCAAACTGGGCAAATGAATTGTTTTGCTGAAATCATTTCACACTCTGCCTGGACAACAGTGGGGTCTGGTCAGAGGATGCTATAAAAATGGCCTTTCTCCTGAGTCAGATGGCCAGGCTTTAATGGCACTGATCCAATCTCTCTTCTGAGGTTCTTTGTCAATGTTAGTTTTCTAGGAATTAAAAACCTCTTTGTAAGAACTGATTTCAAATTAGGAAGTAAATCTTGAACTTCTTTAATATCTTCAGGTTATTTTGCAAAATAAAGTGATTTTAAATGTAATTTTCCAGCATACTTGAACAATTTCAAAATTATTTCAATGCAAATCAAAGAAGTACAATTTTTCTTTGCATATTGGTGAAACAAGGGGCAGAATAGTGATTCAGAGGACAGTAAGAGCCAAGAAGCATATACATGCTTACAAAACACAAAGAATTAGGGCTCATAGTGATTTATATTTTACCTAGTTTAAACTCAAATAACCAATAACATGCTACTCACCTAATTATTTTCTAGACTAAAGTCTTTATGCTTGAAATAAATGTGGACTGGTTTATATAGGTAAATTAGATGGTAGGAGAAAAACATTACTATTATACAAAATTAATGCTTATCAGAAAGCAGGTCTGTGTATGAGTGTGTGTGTTTGTGTGTGTGTATAAATTCCAGGAAAAGCATTCTTTTTGCTCAACAAGGTAGTGATCTTAGAGACAAACAAGTTAACACCAGTAGAAGGATACTGTGGGTATCCAAGGTACAGACTTTGAAAAATTAAATTCCCTCTGAAATACACAAAGCTTTAAAATAAAATCACTTTGTGCTGAATATAAAGAAGTTTGAGGTTCAAAACTCTTTCAAGTTTTCTAAATTTTTATGAAGTTTAGACATCTAAGGAAAATTATTTCCTTTATGTTATTAGAGTAACTTCAAATTCTCTTATATTAAATACAAAAATATAAAATAGATACCATTCTCCAAATGAAACCAGGGATCTAACACACAGTTCAAAAAGATATATTACTATCATAATGTGGCAAAGAGCCTAGACTGAAACTTTAAACATCAGCATGGTGTACTTTGTTGCGAGGACAAGAGAGGTTATAGGCTCTGGGTTCTTTCTTTGAAAGAATTTTCCAGGTGAGAGAACTGTATTTTCCAGCATCTGATCACTCTCTTTATACTTCTATACTCCTTGGCTTATTTCATAGATATACTTATAGTCCATTCTAAGAAATTCAGTAACCACAAACCACTCATCATCTTGTAAAAATGGTTGTTGACCACAAACCACTCATCATCTTGTAAAAATGGTTGTTGACATCCAAAAAGTGATGTTACAATAAAATATTTTATTTCTCTTTCTTGTAAAGTGTGGATTTAAGGAAATAAATATGCAAAATATTATAATAATAGAAACATTAGGTTGACTCTATCTCTAACTATTCACGTGTATTTTTTTTTTTTTTACTTTGTGAGAATAAGCACAATTTAAAGTCATCTATTCATGTATGTGTTCACTAATTCAGTCATAAATATTGAAACTCACTATGTGCCAACTATTCTGAATTAGACACTATAAGATAAAACACTCTTCCAAAAAGAAAATGCATTCTGGTGAAGAACGATGAATCAAGGAGGCCCAGAAGAATATAACACCGACACATGTGTTCATGTGTGTGCACCATATATTTTGATAAATGATGACAAAAGCATGGACTCTGAAGATTAGAAGATGGACTTTAAAATAAGAGACACTGAAACAATTTTCACACACATGGTTACAGACATTCAAGCTTCTTTGCTCTCCATAATTGAAATTCAAGACCGTTGACTATAGAGTAGGAGTATTTTGCATACACAGATTTTGTTCATTTTGCCACTGAACTGAACTTGCCAGTTATCCATAATATTGGCTTCATAAAAACGAAGCTATGAGGGTGCTGTATATTGTATCCTAAATAAAATCATTTTCAAATTTTTATTTTCTCAAGTCTGTTGAGAGCCAGTATCTATGAACTATTTCACAAGCTAGAGATTATTTGGGATTTGAGTTAAACCATTTTAAAAACTACATTAAATTTAAGAAAATTTACTCAGTTAAGCTGCCCACTGACATGCTTTTGCCTTTCAAGAGAAGGTGAATTTTAGCACATTTAATACTTTCTGGCATCATTAGGAGATAAAAACCCTTCTGATAGAAGTGTTCACATGTTTTTCTGAGTTATCAACCTTATCGTAGCATATATTCTTAAAATTTCATGCAGAGCTATAAATAAAACAATTCTTTCTTGGAACCAGTTGAGAAACATTCAGAAGACACTGCACCTATATTGGGTATTAAACTTCATCTTATCACTAAAAGACAATAAGTAGTTAATCAGCTTACATTTATATCAGATAACAAAGTATTCCTAAATTTTAATGGCTTACAACAACAAAAAGACTTCTTTGTCACATTATATTTCCCTGTGACTTGACTGTGACACTGCTCCCTGTCTTCTTCATTTGGGGATCTAAGACACTGGGGGCAACTCCTATCTGAACCCCTTCACTTCTCTCATAGTGAAAGTGAAGTCGCTCAGTCGTGTCCAACTCTTAGCAACTCCATGGACTGCAGCCCACCAGACTCCTCCTCCATGGAATTTTCCAGGCAAGAGTACAGGAGTGGGGTGCCATTGCCTTCTCCATGAGAGATGAAAAGAGTGATGGCAGAGACATACTTCAGTGCTTAAGGCTCAGAAATGATTCCTGTCCCTTTACACATTTCATTGTCTAAAACTGAGTTTCTCCAATTCACCATTATTAACATTTGAGATCAGAAAATTCTTTGTCTTTTGGGGGAGGGAAAAGAGGGTAGCATTGTCTTGTGCATTATTGTTTACCAGTCTTCGATCTCTTTACCCACTAGATACAAGTATCAATCCCAAGTTGTAAAAAATAAAAATGTCTCCAGAAAATGCCAAATGTTCCCTGGGGACAAGATATGGGTCAGGTTGTGACTCACAGGTTTAAAGAGATTCACCCAGCCAAGGCTGATAAATGGTAGTATGGTCTAATATCATGGAGAGGTCTAGTGGAAAGGGATACAATAGAGAGAGTTCCAAAAGGAAAAAGCTTAACAAGAGGATAATGCATATTTTTACAATAATGCAATCCAGCAAAAGAGAGATTGCAATTGAACCATTCTGCTTGTAACTTCATGTGCCCCAGTCACTTGCTGATTGTTCTAATATCACTTCTAAAGAAAATTACAATTTTAAAAAAAGTCATGGTGTACATTAATTCAGATATCTGCAAACCAACTTTAAACCTCAAACCAAAAATGTTCAAACTTTTATCAATATATATTATGAAAGTTTTACAATGAGATTAAATGATAAAATACAGATACTCCAAAAATAAAATGTCAACCATGATGAGATTCTCAGTTGAATTTCCACCATTACCAGTGTCAGGAAAAATTATCTATTGATCACATATTAAATGTCCTTGAGGTAGGTTAAGTTCAAAATCCTTCATGAAATTATGTGCTAATAACTATTCCAACATAAATCAAAATATAAAAAAATCTGATCATAAAATTATTCCAGTTTCCCCCAAATCCTTTTTTCTATACTTAATCTAATCTTGAGACATGTTAGATACCTGGGTTGATTTCAGTTTCATTCAAAGTTTTAATATTGTATATCAAAAAAGAATGAAAGATGCTTTGAGATATAGTGTTATACTCAGGTGTGAGTATTTCCTGGGTCTATGAAAGAGCCCAACAAATGAATAAAAGAGGACAGGCTCATACTCAAGTGATTTAGTATCATCAGTTCCTATGGCAAAATTATTCCTGGCAAAATTATATTTTGGTAACCCAGGACCTAGCATTGTCTAAGAAATTAGAGGTTTTAATGGTGTCTTGGTTAAATGGAATTGATGGGGAAAACCATTTGACTTTACCTTTGACAGAAAACCTGTCAGTCTATTCCTGATGCTTGGAGACCAGAACTCTGGAAAGTAAAGTTAAATGTGAAAAAGTGTCCATGAAGAGTATGCTTATGACACATTGTTGACTACACTGAAATAAAAATTCACCCAGGAATGCAGGCTCAACTGTAATTTTTTGAGCTATTTCTGACTTTTAAAGAAATTTAGGCTTTATTTTAACTAAGTTGTTTTTCAAAAATATTCAAAAATTCTTATTTTTTCTAGGTCTCTCACTTTGGTCACCCTGATGCTGAACTGAGGAGGAGGGAGTTCACAGTCAAGCTATAGTGCTTTTTACTATAAAAGTCTATTTACTAAGGCTGCATTGTTAAAATTCAACTGCACAATTTTGTAAGTGTTCTCATGCTACAATATAATTCCCTATAAATTCTGCATGAATTGAGCCAAACCAAGTTCCTCTAAACATTAAAGGCATAGCATTGCATGTATATTTCACTTCCTAATATCAGTCTGTGTCTCTGCCTATAGAGTCACAGGCAAGTGCACCTGAATCTAGGATGAATACAAGTAAGACATGAAAATTTCCCCCTTATCTGTGTTTAGCCTCTATTAACAGAGGGTCACAGACTTTAAGCAGACAGAATAAAATATTTTTTATAATGATATGCTGACAAAGTCTAGATTTGCATACATGGCTATAGATTTAATAATAAAGTGACTTGTTTGCATTACACTCCTGAATAAGCATACTCACTAGACACAGAAATTTCTAGAATCTAAGAGGTTTAGTAAGACAACTTCCTTAATGGGAACCTGTCTTACTCAATCTAATCCGTGGCCTAGAGAGGATAAGAATGAGACTCTGTGCTGATTGGCAGACTTGAGAGAATGAAGATAGGTGGGACTGAGCTAAACACAATTTCTCATTACTCCACTCTGAGATAAGCCCATCTTCTTCTGATGAGGAAGAACAGCTGTGCTGTATGGAAACTGACCAAGAGTGCCACTCAGAACAAACTCCCCACAGGAAAATAGAGCCAGAAAATGGAAGTTTCCCCTCCCTAATATTGCAAATATTATATTGAATTGGAACTCTGCTGATTATGACTGCAATTATTATTATTATTATGATAAAACTTATTTAATATTGTCCAATTTTTAGTCAGTAAGAAACATTTTGTTTAAAAATACATGGTCATAGAGAATAAGATTAAAATGCAGTAGTGAGTTAGTTGTCTTTGGCATTAAAACATGAGCAGACTTTAAACAAATAATTTCTTGGTGTCTTTATATGATTTATTGCTCTTTGGATAAAATATATTATGATTTGACAATATATTAAGACAACACACAGAAAAATAAATTTTTGATGTATGTTTTAATAATTTCACAATTTTTAGATTTTCCTCTTTAGTTTAACATGGATTATTCAAGTCTCAATAGATAATATAATTCTATCTTCTTTTTTTAATCATATCTAGGGATAAGGGATGCTTTAGAAGATGCTGCCTTCCTTCTTTTTATCAATAGACAGTGATTTTTTAGGTACAGCTTACAAAGTAGAGAATGATTTTGTTTCTTTGAAGATCCAATGCAATACTAGGCACATTAAAAAATATCATACTTTCATATGATGATGTTTGTAGGAAGTATGTTTTTAACATGAATGGTCACTCATTTATTTATTGTGTTAGTGTTAGTCACTCAGCCCTGTCCAACTCTGCAACCCCCTGGGGTGTAGCTGGCCAGGCTCCTCTGACCATAGAATTCTCCAGTCAAGAATACTGGAGTGGGTTGCCATTTCCTTTTCCAGGGGATCTTCCAGACCCAGGGATCATAGTGGGGTCTCCTGCATTGCAGGGAGATTCTTTAACATCTGAGTTATCAAGGAACAAGTATAAATAAATGGCATTTAACATTTGTGTGATGCCTTTCTGGGATCATTTCTGTCTTGTGTAACAGGATCTTGCTTCATCTTAATAGTAGGGCTAAGTACCATGCGTCTTAGAAGCTTCAGTTGTGTCCAGCTGTTTGCAACCCTGTGGACTGTAGCCCTCCAGGCTCCTCTGTCCATGGAATTCTCCAGGATGAATACTGGAGATATCCTCCAGGGGATCTTCCTGACCGAGGAATTGAGTACAGCTACCTCAGACATTAAATTAGCCCTGATACTCTTAGAGGAAAATGGTGTTCAGAGAATATAGTATAGTAACTAAAGGTAATTGTCAATACTGGTACTAGTCATTGTCTCCATATTTCAATAGTAGAGCTCAGAGATAGTTTTATATATATATATAATTTAATGCATTTGAAACTGGCACTCATTTCCAATTTTAATTTAGGAAGACTGTATTTTACTTATATTTTAATTTCTTTCATGCTTAAAACCTTGAATTCTAACAATTATAAACTTGTTTTACATTATATGCTTTTAAGTATGAAAATGACTTTAAAAAGATTTCAGAAATTAATGTTTTAAATTTAAATTATTAGCTCATTAAAAAATTACCTTGAGGTTCTTTTTGTCCTTGAAAATATCACACATACACCAATCCATTATGAATACTACTTAGATATACATTGCAGAGTTTTTAGAATCTTATGTCTGCATTTTTTATTGGGTATATTTATGGGACATGAATTTTGGGGTTATAAGGTATGCATATGTAGTAGATATGCCAAGGAGTTTTCTAAAATTGTTGTGCAAATCTAGTTTCTACCAGCAGTAAATGAATTGTTCAATTGTTGCATATCACTAATAAAACTTGATATTGTCAGTTTATTATATTTTAACCAGTCTGATTGAAAATTCTATATCTTTGGGTTTTATTTTAATGTTCAGTAATTCAACTTTAATTTAGGATATGCATTTCCATGAATTTTAGTGTGTGCAGAGCCACATATAACCAATATCACACCACATCAACCCTAAATTTTAACAACCACTCATCTTTTTTCCATCACTATAGTGCTGCCTTTTCAAGCATGTCATAAATAGAATCTGTATAATTTAAATTATGTGTTTATAGTCTGACTCTACAACTAAAATATATGTGTGTGTGTGTGTGTGTGTGTGTGTGTATGTGTATGTGTTTCATTCGTTACAGAATCCACTCCGTGGACATCTGTTGTATAAGTGAATAAATGCATATTATATGCTACTTTATTTCAATTAAGTTTTCTGTCATTTTTAATAAAAATAATAAAATTCATTGCGTCCTACCTTCCCCAAATGTTAAACTTATTCTCTCTTCAAATGTACACATTAAAGCTAAAACTTGATAGGTCTTAAATATATTGATTTTACTGAAAAATAAAAGTATCTAATCTGTTCTTAGGGCTTCTCTGGTTGGTCAGATGGTTAAGAATCTGCCTGCAATGAAGGAAACCTGGGTTCAATCTCCAGGAAGATCTCCTGGAGAATGGAATGGCGATCCATTCCAGTATTCTTGTCTGGAGAATTCCATGCACAGAGGAGCCTAGTGGGCTACAGATCATGGGGTCACAAAGAGTCAGACACAACTGAGTGGCTAATACACATACACAATCCATTCTTAATACACCTACAATGCAATAAAATGTACAGGTACCTTCAATTAGATGGGTTTATTGAAGAGAATAATCAATGATATCAAGAAAGAAATAAAACTTCCAATAATTTAGACCCAAGAAGGTAATAGTAATAATAAAATATATTTACAGAAATATATTTTGGTTTAAAGGATCAGAATTTAGAAATGGTTTTTATGAGAATTGAAAAGTTTTTCATTGGGAGTTCTGTAGCATTAAGGAACTTGCAAATGTAAAACCTGTTTCAGATGTGTGGAAGAGTGCTTTACCTATTGCAGTCCTGAGAAGATAAAATAAGGTTAAAATACATAGGGTCAATCAATATGACGCTGACCCAGATGTGAAAAGGTATATTTATAAGTAACTTTTCTAAGTGATAACATATAGCTATTATAATTAACTCACATGTTTTCATGAATGTCTCTGTGTTTCTATTTTTTTCCCCTAAAATCCTGGGGCACTGAATTTCTTCATTGTCTCAGTTAAGCCTCACATCTCATCCAACCTTTGTTGGAAACTCAGGCATTGGCAGCCCACTCCAGTACTCTCGCCTTGAAAATCCCATGGATGGAGGAGCCTGGTGGGCTGCAGTCCATTGGGTCGCTGAGAGTTGGACACGACTGAGCACCTTCCCTTTCACTTTTCACTTTCATGCATTGGAGAAGGAAATGGCAACCCACTCCAGTGTTCTTGCCTGGAGAATCCCAGGGACGGGGGAGCCTGGTGGGCTGCCATCTATGGGGTCACACAGAGTCGGACACGACTGAAGCGACTTAGCAGCAGCAGCAGCAGCCAATTCTTAAGACATGTCAAGTTAGAATGTAGATTGTAAACATAAATAAAAAGTGCAGAAATTTCTCAGGGACCCAGAGAAAGTTGCATGTGACATGAATCATCACTTAATTTTATGTTTGTTAATTTCTCTATCAAATTGCTTTGGTTTCTTCCTCCCAACATATGGGGGAAAAAAAAAAAACCTGAAAAATGTGAAATTAGTAAAACAAGACCTGATGTCACAATTCAGCAAGGGTCTTTGGATAGAAAGGGTAAGATACTGTTTTTTATTTTCTCTGAAGTCAATGCATAAGGAGTTTCTGCCACTGTTTCACAAGTCAGGTGATTCTAAGCAAAAAATGCAAAACAAAAAACTGAATTTCTTGCCAATCTTAAACTGAAATAACATGAATTCAACTATTATAGTAACTTTAGTTTGAATTCAAGTGAGTTAATTTAGGTCTATGGTAATATTATGACTGATACTATATGTATATATTTTCACCTAGTGGTAGCATGTATGTTTAACTGTACATGTCATCTACAGTTCTTTACAATTGATTATTTAGTTTTGAAGTGTAGTTCTCAGTAGAAAACTGAGAGGGATAGGAGACTGAGAGCCAGAGCAGGAGAGAGACAAAGAGAGAGAAGGAGAAGCTAGAAATGAGGTGAAGTAAATGGAAGGATGAGAGAAGGAAGGAAGAAAAGGAGGGGCAGAGGGTGAGGGGGAGAAGGGTGAGAGATTGAGTCTTAGCCAATAAATCTACTAGCTGAAATAACTCAGTGTATCAAAGGCGCTTTTATAAATGGGGGAAAGACAATCTAGGGTAGAGTACATAGATAACAACTGATAAATGTGATGTTTAAAAGGAAGCAAGGATTGAAACAGAACCGACGGGTAGTATACACAAGCACAAAGTAAAAAAGGTCAAGTAATATGTTGTAATTAATTTTCAGACATTGTGTAGGAAGCAGGTAGTCTGTAATACTGATTCCATCAATAGAAGGATAAAGGTCAGGTTGTGGCAAATTGTACAAGAAGGGTTTTAATATAACATTAGATTCTCTCCATCATTCCCTATGAGATAGTGCTTCATGCAAAATGGACTTACGTTCAGTCCAGAAAGCTAAGTTTCCATAGAAGTGGTATTTTATTTTCATATTAATCAAACATGCATGCATGCTAAATCGCTTCAGTCATGTCTGACTCTTTGCAACCCTATGGACTGTGTAGCCCATCAGGCTCCCCTGTCCAAGGGATTCTTCAAGCAAGAATACTGGAGTGTGTTGCTTTGTCCTCCTCCACGGATCTCCCTGACCCAGGGATCAAACTCATGTCTCTTATGTCTCCTGCATTGGCAGGCATGTTCTTTACTACTAGAGCCACCTGGGAAGCCTATTAAGCAAATATAGATATTTGATTAATCAAATCATAGGTTTCATAGCACATGCATACATAAAGGAAAATAATATGTATTTATTAAAGATACAAACTATGTGCCATATTTTATATGTTGTTTAGAGTCTATAAACCATTCATCCTAAATTAATAGAGATTATCTTCATGAGATATTTTAAGAACAAATAGTGAAGAGTTGTATAAAAGTTGCCTTCCTTCAAATCTCAATTTGCTACTTACTAACTATGTGAGTTTGGTAAGATCTTATTGCCTCATTTTCTTCACATATAAAATAGTGATAATAAAACATATTGCATAGGGTATTGTGACTTAGGATAACATCTGACGCACGAGGACTACTCAAATATTAGATAGTGTTAATAATTAAATGTCCATCATCTAAGTAAAAAATTCTTTGAATTCTTAATATAAACTCTGCTTTTCAAAACAGGCACTATATCCTTCTGCGTCTAATCACATTTGCCCTGTGACTGAATACATTATTCAAAGACATATTTGAACAGCCTTAGGGTGACCCCATTGGAGAAGGAAATGACAACCCACTCCAGTGTTCTTGCCTGGAGAATCCCAGGGATGGGGGAGCCTGGCCGGCTAAAGTCCAGGGGGTCGCAGAGAGTCAGATACAACTGAGCATCCACACACACGCACACAGGGTGACCTCACCAAATAGACACAATCTTGTGTAATTCCTTCTCAGGGTGAGTTTGGCAGGACTTGTTACTTGATTCTGAGCCATAAGAACGTGGTGAAGGTGACGTGATGCCACTCTCTTAATAAAGCTATGTTATATGGCAAGGGGGAATGGGTGTCACAAATGACCATGTGGCACAGGACTGGCAGAGGCAACTCCTGGCTAACAACCAGCAAGAAAATGGGATCTTGGTCCTAAAACTACAAGGAGATGAAGTCTGCCAGAAACCTGAGGGATCTTAGATGCAGCACTTTCCCCTGCCAAGCCTCTAGTAAAACTGTAGACCTTGATTTTATTTAGATGATGTCCTAAGCAGGGTTCAAAGTATATATACATTTCTGATACACACATATACATAATCTACTATGAAGATAAGCCTAAGGAAAGAGAATAATTTATAGCTTTTATCATTAATGTTATTTCAATATGAGGCTCTATGAAGACCATGCTTCCTAATAAGCTCAGCTATTTTGGAAGTCTTTTATGTGTCTACAGATCTACGTTAACAGGTTAACTGGGGAATTTCCCGGTGGCTCCAGTGGTTAGAACTTGCTCTCACTGCTGAGGGCCCAGGTTTGATACCTGATCAGGGAAATAACTGTCCCTAACTCCCTTTCTTATATGTTCCCAAATAATACTTGGTAAATGAAACTTGATGACTAAAAATTTCTTTCAATATTACCTTGATATAGCTGAATTCTTAAATTTATGGATTGTTGAATTACATGCTCAAGATGCAGATTTCCTAAATGTATTTCAGAGAAAAACAAAAATAACTGTAATTTAAAAATACAGTCATTTTCAAATAACCATTTCTTGTTAGAAGTAGGATGCCAAGGAATTATTGCTTGTATCACCCAAGACACCACTTCAGGCTTCCATTTCATTAACATATGTGTCCTTCAGGTTGAGGCCTTCGTGTCCTCTTCTAACTTTTACATCTAACACAAGCCTTCTCTGGAACAGTAGTCCAGTTGCCACATAATGATCACCCAAAAATTTAGTGGTGTTAAATTATAAATATTTAACAGTGCTTCATATTCTATTGGACAGAAATTCAGAAAAGACTCAGTGGTGAAGTTGTCTCTCTTCTCCATAAATACTTATCTTCAAAGACCTGAGTGGCTGGAAGGTAGAATGATTTGGTCTGGAAGACTTACTTCCAAGACAGGTAACTGCTTTATTGACTTAGTGCCTGGGCTGGGTGAGATGATGGTTTGGAATAGTTGTGATTATCAACCAGAGCATCTACAGGTGGCCTCTTTGTGTGACTTGGGCTTCTTACCATATGGCATTAGTATGAGTGGAAAGATCATGAGAAGGAGTGTTCTAGAACCAAACTTCCAGGAAAGTCAAGTGGCAGCTGTACACTTTTTTCTGACCCAGTCCGTGAAATCATGCCATTTTCTTTTTTACTGGAAGCAGTCATCAAACCAACCAAGATTCAACAAGAAAAAATTTGAGTCCAGATTTTGATGAGAATTGCAGAATAGAAGAGTGTGTTGGATGGGAGACAGTGTGGTTTGGCCAAGTTTGGAAAATACATTCTGCTACATAAGGCATGTTAAATTTCTGAATGAAAAACTGGAGAATTGGGGCTATAGGAAACTTCCATTACATAGAAACTAAAGACTTTACATAGAAAGTCATTAGCCACTATGATCTTTAAGGTTTGAATGGTTTGAATTTAAATCTGAAAGGTTTGAATGCATAACCTTTATAGCCTTTTAGGGTTAAAGGAAGCTATGATCCAGAATGTAGCCTATGAGTAATTTTTTAATTTGTGGTTCTCCTCTTTCCTGCCAGAACTGCTGGGGTAGTCATTAAACCAGTGGTGAGTGCTAGTTTAATTTGATTTCTACTAGAAGACAGTAAAGGTAGATGAAAAGTAAATAATAGGGAATAATGTGACTACTAATACAATTGTATATTACGTAGATAAAATGTTGGTGTGAGGTAGAACATAGAAGGAGAAAACGTTCTCTCATTTTCTTTATTCAGCATTTTCAGTTGTTTGCTTAATGTCATTATTAGAATATACTAAAATATTAATATATTTTTATTATAAGAATAGACATCTTGGAATGTGAAGTCAAGTGGGCCTTAGAAAGGATCATTACAAACAAAGCTAGTGGAGGTGATGGAATTCCAGTGGAGCTGTTTCAAATCCTGAAAGATGATGCTGTGAAAGTGCTGCACTCAATATGCCAACAAATTTGGAAAACTCAGCAGTGGCCGCAGAACTGGAAAAGGTCAGTTTTCATTCCAATCCCAAAGAAAGGCAATGCCAAAGAATGCTCAAACTACTGCACAGTTGCACTCATCTCACATGCTAGGAAAGTAATGCTCAAAATTCTCCAAGCCAGGCTTCAGCAATACGTGAACTGTGAACTCCCTGATGTTCAAGCTGGTTTTAGAAAAGGCAGAGGAACCAGACATCAAATTGCTGACATCCGCTGGATCATGGAAAAAGCAAGAGAGTTCCAGAAAAACATCTCTTTCTGCTTTATTGACTATGCCAAAGCCTTTGACTGCATGGATCACAATAAACTGTGGAAAATTCTGAAAGAGATGGGAATACCAGACCACCTGACATGCCTCTTGAGAAATCTGTATGCAGGTCAGGAAGCAACAGTTAGAACTGGACATGGAACAACAGACTGGTTCCAAATAGGAAAAGGAGTAAGTCAAGGCTGTATATTGTCACCCTGCTTATTTAAGTTCTATGCAGAGTACATCATGAGAAATGCTGAGCTGGATGAAACACAAGCTGGAATCAAGATTGCCAGGAGAAATATCAATAACCTCAGATATGCAGATGACAGCACCCTTATGGCAGAAAGTGAAGAGGAGCTAAAAGGCCTCTTGATGAAAGTGAAAGAGGAGAGAGAAAAAGTTGGCTTAAAGCTCAACATTCAGAAAATGAAGATCATGGCCTCTGGTCCCATCACTCCATGGGAAATAGATGGAGAAACAGTGGAAACATTGTCAGACTTTATTTTTGGGGGCTCCAGAATAACTGCAGATGGTGACTGCAGCCATGAAATTAAAAGACACTTACTCCTTGGAAGAAAAGTGATGACCAACCTAGATATTCAAAAGCAGAGACATTACTTTGCCGACTAAGGTCCGTCTAGTCAAGGCTATGGTTTTTCCTGTGGTCATGTATGGATGTGAGAGTTGGACTGTGAAGAAAGCTGAGTGCCGAAGAATTGATGCTTTTGAACTGTGGTGTTGGAGAAGACTCTTGAGAGTCCCTTGGACTGCAAGGAGATCCAACCAGTCCATTCTGAAGGAGATCAGCCCTGGGATTTCTTTGGAGGGAATGATGCTAAAGCTGAAGCTCCAGTACTTTGGCCACCTCAAGTGAAGAGTTGACTCATTGGAAAAGACTCTGATGCTGGGAGGGATTGGGAGCAGGAGGAGAAGGGGACGACAGAGGATGAGATGGCTGGATGGCATCATGGACTCAATGAACATGAGTTTGGGTGAACTCTGGGAGTTGGTGATGGATAGGGAGGACTGGAGTGCTGCGATTCATGGGGTTGCAAATAGTCGGACACGACTGAGTGACTGAACTGAACTGAACTGAAGTTTTATTATAAGAACATATATTCCTTTATTTGCCTTCAAAAGACATCATACTAAAGAGGTTTGATTTTTATTAGTTCATTATATACCTTTATAGTTTAGAAAATAAAATGAACTTACATTATTTAGACATTTTAGTGAGATTCATACATTAGTGTGCATAAATATTCACATTCATATGTAGTTCTCTGAGTAATAAGAATTCATTGAAAAATCACATATTGGGTGGAATGCTCAGGATCATTTAGGTTTATTAAATATTAGTTGCAGCATATTTTTTTAGCTAGTTATAATTTTTAAGTAAATGCAAAAGAAATACTAAGAAGAGAGATAATCGAAATTATATATTTATTTTTATACTTGATAGCTGCATGTACTTTGGCAAGTTGTTTAGATATGAGTTGAATCATTTATAAGATTAAAAAGCTATATTTACAGATTTCTAAGACTCCTCACTCCAGTACTCTTGCCTGGAAAATCCCATGGATGGAGGAGCCTGGTAGGCTGCAGTCCATGGGGTCGCTAAGAGTCAGACACGACTGAGCGACTTCACTTTCACTTTTCACTTTCATGCATTGGAGAAGGAAATGGCAACCCACTCCAGTGTTCTTGCCTGGAGAATCCCAGGGACCGGGGAGCCTGGTGGGCTGCTGTCTATGGGGTGGCACAGAGTCAGACACGACTGAAGTGACTTAGCAGTTAGCAGTTACATATATAAATTTCTATGCAAAAAATATAAAAATGATAATTAAAATATCAATTTAGTGAATAAAACTGACATTTCAATGCCAGACATTTGATATTCTTTGTCATTAGAACTGAACAGCTGTATCTATACATCCATCCGTATATCTATTTATAATATTTTTATGTACCCTAGATTCACAAATAAAATACACAATTTAATATTAGTCCATTTAGCACTTACTCTATGGAATAAACAATACAGTCATCAAAATATATTATTTATACTGGCAAAGTTTAACTTGTAATTTAGAATGCGTAGCATATTTTTAAGAGTTTGGAGACAGGATATATCAAGTTAAACTACTAACTGTCCATTTAGTTTTTTGTTCTTTAAGCCTTTTTTGGGAACACAACTCTGAATCAATTTCATGTTCTTATTCCTTTTCAGGAAGTCCATTTGTCTTTTACCCAAGTAAATATGTCAAACTGCTGAGAATAATACTACAATCTGGCAAATCTATGTTTAACTTGGAGATCCAAATAACTAGTTTATATGAAATAGGTTAAGGATCTCAGTATTTGTAATCTAAGATTTTAAAGTTGTTCTTAGAATATAATTTATTGACATGGAACTACTCAGGAGTTTAGAATCAATAAAGGCTATTAAAACTTGAAAAATTTTCAAGTAACTTACCCAATGTAAACATAAAAACATTAAATTTGTAGACTCATTATTGTGTTAAAGGTGAATAAAAGTATCATCTGGGTGCTTAATTCTCTTTAATGCAGAAATTAAATGATGCAAAAGACAGTTTTCTCAGGATTCTGAATTGAGGAACTGATTCATTCAAGTTTTCTAAAAGACATGAAATTTTCACACACTAATTTTTTGAAGTTGAATAATGATCTATGTTAGGTACTTGTATAATGAAAATATTCATTTTGGGAAAGATAAACACATCTAAACAAAGGGAAACTACCTTTAGGTGGATTAATCATTAATTACCCATCATCTACAAAGTCGGATAGTAGTCAGTGAATAAATGGTTACATGGCAGCAAGATGTCTTAATGAGAGTTAAGAAATTGTGCCTAGTAGTTCTGAATGAAGACATATTTGGAAGGGATAGTTAGCCATGAGCATGGCCAGAGTTATCCAGAAACTGTCTAAATTTTGCTGTAGAGGCTATTGGTTGAAGATAATAAAGAGAGTCAAAACCTGTTCAAAGGATTTTCTAAAATTCTCTTCTTAGATAATATAATCACTTAAGTATTTGTCAAATTTAAATATGGTATATTTTTGTTGTTTGTGTTAATGTTTTAAACTTACTTATTAACAAAATAGTAGAAGGGAATTTGTATTTGTTTTAAAAATTAAATGTGTGAATACACAGACAATATGCAATAATTATTTCAAATGTTGCTTGGAAAAGGTTGTGTGCTTAATTTTAGCAAGGATATCAATATGGTTACTATTGCTAATTTTAAAACCAATTTAGTAAATACTAGATAAATCAATATTTTTAAAAGTTTATTTCTGAAGGATCATACTTTTTAAGGATAGTCATGCTATATATTTTTTCACTTAATACTGCAGAAGAGAATATGTCTTATGATATAAAATTCTAAAGATATTTATAAATTATCTTTCATACTCCTGGGCTAGGACATATTCTCCTTTCATCAAATATGTGTATAGTTTGAGTCATGGAAGAAAACTTCAGGGCAAAAATGTTCTTTGATTGTCCCTGTATTTATCTCTCTTGGCTTCAAGCTCGAGAATAAAGTTGAGTAAATTCTAGTACTTGAGAGAAATGAGAAACCAGGTGTCTGTGAATTTTTATTGGCATACTAAACTTCAGTATGCAACCTCATCCTTTGTATCAGTTCAGTTCACTCACTCGGTCGTGTCCGACTCTTTGTCACTCCATGAATCGCAGCACGCCAGGCCTCCCTGTCCACCACCAACTTCTCGAGTTTACCCAAACTCATGTCCATCGAGTCAGTGATGCCATCCAGCCATCTCATCCTCTGTCGTCCCCCTTTTCCTCCTGCTGCAAATCCCTTCCAACATCAAAGTCTTTTCCAATGAGTCAACTCTTCGCATGAGGTGGCCAAAGTAATGGAGTTTCAGCTTTAGCAACAGTCCTTCCAGGACTGATCTCCTTTAGGATGGACTGGTTGTATCTCCTTGCAGTCCAAGAGACTCTCAAGAGTCTTCTCCAACACCACAGTTCAAAAGCATCAATTCTTCGGCACTCAGCTTTAATCACAATCCAACTCTCACATTCTTACATGACTACTGGAAAAACCATAGCCTTGACTAGACAGACCTTTGTTGGCAAAGTAATGTCTCTGTTTTTGAATATGCTATCTAGGTTGGTCGTAACTTTTCTTCCAAGGAGTAAGCGTCTTTTAATTTCATGGCTGCAGTCACCATCTGCAGTGATTCTGGAGCCCCCAAAAATAAAGTCTGACACCGTTTCCACATCTATTTCCCATGGAGTGATGGGACCAGAGGCCATGATCTTCATTTTCTGAATGTTGAGCTTTAAGCCAACTTTTTCACTCTCCTCTTTCGCTTTCATCAAGAGGCTTTTTAGCTCCTCTTCACTTTCTGCCCTAAGGGTAGTGTCATCTGCATATCTGAGGTTATTGATATTTCTCCCAGCAATCTTGATTCTAGCTTGTGTTTCTTCCAGTCCAGGATTTCTCATGATGTACTCTGCATACAAATTAAATAAGCAGGGTGACAATATACAGCCTTGACTTACTCCTTTTCCTATTTGGAACCAGTCTGTTGTTCCATGTCCAGTCCTAACTGTTGCTTCCTGACCTGCATACAGATTTCTCAAGAGGCATGTCAGGTGGTCTGGTATTCCCATCTCTTTCAGAATTTTCCACAGTTTATTGTGATCCACACAGTCAAAGGCTTTGGCATAGTCAATAAAGCAGAAATAGATGTTTTTCTGGAACTCTCTTGCTTTTTCCATGATCCAGCGGATGTCGGCAATTTGATGTCTGGTTCCTCTGCCTTTTCTAAAACCAGCTTGAATGTCAGGAAGTTCACGGTTCACGGATTGCTGAAGCCTGGCTTGGAGAATTTTAAGCATTACTCTACTAGCATGTGAGATGAGTGCAATTGTGCGGTAGTTTGAGCATTATTTGACATTGCCCTAATTGGAATTGGAATGAAAACTGACCTTTTCCAGTCCTGTATTATTATTTAATTTTAAAACTCAGGGGAATATAAATTATGAATAAAGAAATAATATCTCTATAAATAAGTGTTCCAATGTTCTTCTTACATGCTTATGGACGACATACATTTTCTGGGATGCATACCTTCATTTGGAGACTGTGCCCAAGAAAATACTTTGTGAATGAAGTAAATGTACTTGTCTTCATTATTATATACTTATAACTTTAAACATTTCTATCCTTATGAGCTCATTTTATGCAACAGGCAGTGTGCTAAGTAAACATCTTGGAACTTAATTTATTAATTAAGACTGAAGAGTAGAAATTATGAAGCAGGTCAGGAAGCAACAGTTAGAACTAGACATGAAACACCAGACTGGTTCCAAATAGGAGAAGGAGTGTGTCAAGTCTGTATATTGTCACCCTGCTTATTTAACTTATATGCAGAATACATCATGAGAAACGTTGGGCTTGGTGAAGCACAAGCTGGAATCAAACATTGCTGGGAGAAATATCAATAATCTCAAATATGCAGATGACACCACTCTTATGGCAGAAGGTGAAGAAGAACTAAAAGCCTCTTGATGAAGTAAAAGAGGAGAGTGAAAAAGTTGGCTTAACACTCAGCATTCAAAAACCTAATATCCTGGCATCCAGTCCCATCACCTCATGCCAAATAGATGTGGAAACAGTGGCTGATTTTATTGTTTGGGGCTCCAAAATCACCTCAGATGGTGACTGCAGCCATGAAATAAAAAGATGCTTACTCCTTGGACGGAAAGTTATGACCAACCTAGACAGCATATTAAAAAGCAGAGACATTACTTTACCAACAAAGGTCCATCTTGTCAAGGCTATGGTTTTTCCAGTAGTCATTTATGGATGTGAGGTTTGGACTATAAAGAAAGCTGAGTGCTGAAGAATAGATGCTTTTCAACTGTGGTGTTGAAGACTCTTTAGAGTCCCTTGGACTGGAAGGAGATCCAACGAGTCCTTCCTAAAGGAGATCAGTCCTGAGTGTTCATTGTAAAGACTGATGTTGAAGCTTAAACTCTGATACTTTGGCCACCTCATGTGAAGAACTGACTCATTTGAAAAGACCTTGATGCTGGGAAAGATTGAAGGCAGGAGGAGAAGGGGACAACAGAAGATGAGATGGTTGGACAGCATCACTGACTCAATGGAGTTGAGTTTGAATCAACTCAGGAAGTTGGTGATGGGCAGGGAGGCCTGGCATGCTGTGATTCATGGGGTCGCTAAGAGTCAGACACGACTGAGTAACTCAGCTTAACTAAGGTAGTCTTTCCTCTCCAGTATCCTTGCCTGCAAAATCCCATGGATAGAGGAGATTGGTGGGCTGTAGTCCATGCAGTTGCAAAGAGTTGGGCAGGACTGAGCAACTAACACTTTCACTTCATATAGCCTTTTCTAGATTTGTCTTATGATTCAGTCCCCAATTTTTTTTTATCATTGTCCCTGTACCTTTGACAAATAAACAATGTGTTATTCTGTATGTTTTCTTACACACATGGGCAAATTCTGATGTTTTATATATATATATATATATATAAAGAAACAAATACATATATATATATATATATATATATATATATATATATCTTATGACTCTTTTTCTTTTATCAGTTGTCTCCACCTTTGTTATTTTTGCAGGTGTCTGTAAATAGCCCACTACTCTTTAGTGCCTAATGCTCAGAACCTTAGATTAACATTCAGAGATGTATCCACCTGCCTTTGATATTTCTTGCAAAGTTCAGTTCACATTCACCCATGTGTAGATCTTATGCTTCAGCTACAGTGCAACTTTTATTGTTCTCTGGACTTCACAGTTCTGAAATTTTGCTCAAGTGCTTTTTTTCTGCCTAGAATTTTCTTCTCCAGTCATGTGTTCTTTCAATGCTAGCTCAAGTCCTACATCTGTCACCAATCTGATATCCTACTTGGATCTTCCTTCTTCTTTTGGATTACTTTTGTGTGTGTTTGTGTGATAAAATATGCATAACAAAATTTGCCATTTTAGGCATTTCGGTTTATAATTTATTGCTATTAAGTCCATTTAAATTGTTCTTTCACTATCACCACTAGCTTCTACATCATCCAAACTGAAAATCTATACCCATTAAACACATCCTCCAGTAACCACTATTCTACGCTCCATTTAAATGAATTTGAGTATTCTAGGTACCTTGTATAAAAGAAATTTTACAGTATTTGTCATTTTTATCTAGCTAATTTCACTTACCATAATGTTTTCAAGGTTTATACATCTTGTGGCATGTATCAGAGTTTCATTCCTTTTTAATGCTGAATAATAATACATAGTTTCTATATGTCATATTTTGTTCATTTGTTGATGGACATAGTTCTTTTTTTTTTTTTTCCTATCTTTTGGCCACTGTAAGTAATGGTGATTTGGAATACAAATATCTGTTTGTGTCTCTTTTTTCAATTATTTTTGGGTATAAACTTAGAAGTGGGATTTCTGGATCCTGTCGTAATTCCATGTTTAATTTTTTGAGGAACCATCCTACTATCTTCTACAGTGACTGTACAAGTTTACATTCCCATCATCAATGTCCAAAAGTTCTAATTTCTCCACATCATCTCCAACACTTGTTATTCTCTAGATTTTTTTTTCTTTTTAAAAATATTATTTATTCTAATGGATGTGAAGTAGTAAGCGAAGGATCTTTCCTTAATATAACAAATTAGAAATAATATTTCTGTCCTTTTATAATATGATCTATTTATGATTTTATAATTTATTGTAGTCTCCATGGAGATCTGTCTGATATTACTAAAACATTTGGAAATTAGGGAAGCCTCAATGGCTCAAGAAGTAAGGAATGTGCTTGCAATGCAGCAGACATGTTTGATCCCAGAGTTGGGAAGATTCCCTGGAGAAGGAAATGACTACCCACTCCAGTATTCTTGCCTGGAGAATCCCATGGACAGAGGAGCCTGGTGGGCTACAGCCCATGGAGTCACAAAGAGTCAAACATGACTGAATGTGCGCATGCTCATTTAGGAATTAGATTTTGTTTACACCCATTTTTTCAATACACCACATATTTTATAATATATGCTTGATAAGTGTTGGATAATCATTACATTTCCACATTATTGCTCTCATTTTAATACTTGAAAGTGTTAAACAATCTATTATGGAAATTATGGCAAAATTCCTTTAAAATCATGTTATTTCTGTTTATGACTCTGATTCATCTATAGAAGTACTTTATTCCTTGTACACAATTCTTGTCATTCTTCCAAATAGAATGTATTGATTTTTTTTAAGCAGTGTTGGAATATTTAAACATTTAAAAGTAAGTATTGAGGTAAATTGTTTATTATTTTATAAATATTGCTATTTGATATTTATATAATGAAGGCACTTTAATGCATTAATTAAGGTTTGCAATATCTAAGTATATGTTGCATAACATTTTAAATATATGATATATCTTACTAAATTTGGTTATTTTTCCTGTGACTTCTATTCACATTCTCCAAGCTTATTCAGAATTCTAATAAGAGTCTTTGAAATCCACAAAAGATAAATTATAAATGGTTCATTAGATCTTTGGCAGTCAGAAACCTAATTTAGAGTTTAAAATGTGGACAACAACAAAGCATTTATCACAGAACCATATGCTTGCTAACTCTTAGAAACATAAAATCTGTGAAATATAACTCTTTCTTGAAAGTCAGTAGGCAGGCTGAGTGTTATGATGGTACAAAGTAATGTTTATATATTGTATAATGTATATACAGCAATATATTAAAATCAATTTGAAATGAGATGTATATGAGTAAAATCCTAACCTATATAAATTGTATATTTAAACAAAGAAAAGTTAGATAGTATAATACTACTTGTCTTAAAATTTCTAAATATTTTCAGCAGGGCATTAAAAAATTTAACAGTATGTGTTCACTGTAATATATATCAAAGGAGGATGCTATAATTTCTATATTGACTATTTT
The DNA here is from genome assembly GCF_023091745.1 of Budorcas taxicolor. NCBI lineage: Eukaryota > Metazoa > Chordata > Mammalia > Artiodactyla > Bovidae > Budorcas > Budorcas taxicolor. The sequence continues at coordinate 66,253,620 of NC_068923.1, read as the reverse complement.
ATGAGTAAATTAGAAGAAAGCTGAAATAAATTTGTCACATTTAGGGGCGCTCAAGAGCAAATATAATACATACTTATGTACATAAAATTGGTGCTAAAGTTAACCTTTAAGAGATCCTGAGATTAGGCACGTGATGAACTAAAAATACTTGGAACAGACTGCATATTTGGTCATTTGACAATATTGGTTAGAATGATGGGGGAAACATTAGAAATCTTCATTGTATATAATGAGAAGTATGAACTTAAGAATTTTTTTCCCATTTAGGTTTTGATTTTTTCTTTCATATATTAGTGTTCCAGCAATGATAGTAGAAAAGACTCTCAATTTAAATAACTTGAAATTTTGGTTGTAAATCAAGTGACATATATTTAAATTTCTCTTTCTGAATTTCTCTTAATCTATGTGCTTGTGCTACTATCACATTGTCTTGATTACTGTGGCTTTTTATTAAATCATGAAATCAAGTAATATTAATGTTGACTCATTGGAAAAGACTCTGATGCTGGGAGGGATTGGGGGCAGTAGGAGAAGGGGACGACCGAGGATGGGATGGCTGGATGGCATCACAGACTCGATGGACATGAGTCTGTGTGAACTCCGGGAGATGGTGATGGACAGGGAGGCCTGGTGTGCTGCGATTCATGGGGTCACAAAGAGTCGGACATGACTGAGCAACTGAACTGAACTGAAAGGGGGCTCAGAGGTTAAAGCATCTGCCTGCAATGTGGGAGACCTGGGTTCGATCCCTGGGTTGGCAAGATCCCCTGGAGAAGGAAATGGCAACCCACTCCAGTATTCTTGTCTGGTGAATCCCATGGATGGAGGAGCCTGGTGGGCTACAGTCCACAGGGTTGCAAAGAGTTGGACATGACTGAGCGACTTCACTTCATTTCAAACTTTTTCGTCTTGCTATTATTATAGACTCTTCCCTTTTCAATGTCAATTTTCAAATAAACATCAAGTCTACAAAAATTTTGTGAGATTTAGATTGTGGTTGCAACGAACTGGCAGAAAAATTCAAAGAGAATTTCTTCTACTGATACAGAAAATGTGGCATATTTCTATATTTATTTATTCATTGATATTTTTATTTAACTTCAAATATTTTACATATTAGGGGATTCCCTGATGCCTCAGCAGTAAAGAACCTGCATGAGATGCAGGAGACACAGGTTCGATCACTGAGTTGGGATGATCCCATGGAGGAGGAATTGGCAACCCACTCCAGTATTCTTGCCTGAAAAATCCCATGGACAGAGAAGCCTGGTGAGATAGAATCCATAGAGTAGCAAAGAGCCAGACACAACTGAGTGACTGAGCACACATGCACATTTTGAATATTTAGTTAGATATCCCTAAATATTTAATATTTGGGGATGCTATTGAACATAGTACAGTGTTTTGGTATATTTTAATTTAAATTCTAATTATGCATTACTAAGATCAAATTGCCACATCTGCTGGATCATGGAAAAAGCAAGAGAGTTCCAGAAAAACATCTATTTCTGCTTTATTGACTATGCCAAAGCCTTTGACTGTGTGGATCACAATAAACTGTGGAAAATTCTGAGAGAGATGGGAATACCCGACCGCCTGACATGCCTCTTGAGAATCCTGTATGCAGGTCAGGAAGCAACAGTTAGAACTGGACATGGAACAACAGACTGGTTCCAAATAGGAAAAGGAGTATGTCAAGGCTGTATATTGTCACCCTGCTTATTTAACTTATATGCAGAGTACATCATGAGAAATGCTGGGCTGGAAGAAGCACAAGCTGGAATCAAGATTGCCGGGAGAAATATCAATAACTTCAGATATGTAGATGACACCACCCTTATGGCAGAAAGTGAAGAACTAAAAAGCCTCTTGATGAAAGTGAAAGAGGAGAGTGAAAAAGTTGGCTAGAAGCTCAACATTCAGAAAACGAAGATCATGGCATCTGGTCCCATCACTTCATGGGAAATAGATGGGGAAACAGTGGAAACAGTGTCAGACTTTATTCTGGGGGCTCCAAAATCACTGCAGATGGTGATTGCAGCCATGAAATTAAAAGACACATGATCCTTGGAAGGAAAGTTATGACCAACATAGATAGTATATTCAAAAGCAGAGACGTTAGTTTGCCGACTAAGGTCCGTCTAGTCAAGGCTATGGTTTTTCCTGTGGTCATGTATGGATGTGAGAGTTGGACTGTGAAGAAGGCTGAGCACCGAAGAACTGATGCTTTTAAACTGTGGTGTTGGAGAAGACTCTTGAGAGCCCCTTGGACTGCAAGGAGATCCAACCAGTCCATTCTGAAGGAGATCAGCCCTGGGATTACTTTGGAAGGAATGATGCTAAAGCTGAAACTCCAGTATTTTGGCCACCTGATGCGAAGAGTTGACTCATTGGAAAAGACCCTGATGCTGGGAGGGATTGGGGGCAGGAGGAGAAGGGGACGACAGAGGATGAGATGGCTAGATGGCATCATTGACTCGATGGACGTGAGTCTGAGTGAACTCCGGGAGTTGTTGATGGACAGGGAGGCCTGGTGTGCTGGGATTCATGGGCTCGCAAAGAGCTGGGCATGACTGAGTGACTGAACTGAACTGAACTGAACTTACTATAACTATTATCACCAAACTAGACAGACCTTAGTCAGCAAAGTAATGTCTCTGCTTTTCGATATGCTTTCTAGGTTGGTCATAACTTTTCTTCCAAGGAGTAAGCGTCTTTTAATTTCATGGCTGCAGTCACCATCTGCAGTGATTCTGGAGCCCCCCAAATTAAAGTCTGACACTGTTTCCACTGTTGCCCCATCTATTTCCCATGAAGTGATGGGACCGGATGCCATGATCTTCGTTTTCTGAATGTTGAGCTTCTAGCCAACTTTTTCACTCTCCTCTTTCACTTTCATCAAAAGGCTTTTTAGTTCCTCTTCACTTTCTGCCATAAGGGTGGTGTCATCTGCATATCTGAGGTTATTGATATTTCTCCCAGAAATCTTGATTCCAGCTTGTGTTTCTTCCAGTCAAGCATTTCTCATGATGTACTCTGCATATAAATTAAATAAGCAGGGTGACAATATACAGCCTTGACGTACTCCTTTTCCTATTTGGAACCAGTCTGTTGTTCCATGTCCAGTTCTAACTGTTGCTTCCTGGCCTGCATACAGATTTCTCAAGAGGCAGGTCAGGCGGTCTGGTATTCCCATCTCTCTCAGAATTTTCCACAGTTTATTGTGATCCACACAGTCAAAGGCTTTGGCATAGTCAATAAAGCAGAAATAGATGTTTTTCTGGCACTCTCTTGCTTTTTCATGATCCAGTGGATGTTGGAAATCTAAGGCTATATGTAATGCTTATAACTAACTATACACATATAAAAAATGTTTATATATTCAACATATAAACAAAATTCTGTTTCAGAGAAAAAAAACGTATATTCAGTCCAACATAGCTAAACATACTGACATTTCTAATTAGGAATATTTAACTGTTATCAGTGGGCTTCCCAGGTGGTGCTAGTAGTAAAGAACCTGTCTGCCAATGAAGCAGACATAAGAGATTTGGGTTGGATCCCTGGCTTGGGGAGATCCCCTGGAGGAGGGCATGGCAGCCATCGACAGAGGAGCCTGGCAGGCAATAGTCTATAGGGTTACTAAGAGTCAGACACAACTGAAGCAACTTAGCATGGGTGCACGTACTGTCATCAGTATGATTATTGATGACTGTCAGTAGTGGAAAATATAGGTTGGGGTAATTTGTTCTTATCAGAGTGAGGGGTAGAATTTAGGTAGAGTCAGGTTAGGAAAACTAAAATCAGAAAAAGCAGAGCTGCAGGACTCATGCCACAGGAAGTAGACGGGAAGACAGAGAAATAGAAAAGTACCAAAAAGGACATTCCTACCAAAATGAAATTCAATCAGTAGAGACGAGTAAATAAACAGAAAGGAGTTTGGTCAATCTTTAAAAACCAAAAGACAATGAAATACAAGTAAAAGACTCAATACTAGTTTGCAAAAGACTTTGATAGATAGCAATTCTTTACCTCTGATAGGGCTTCTCAGGCGGCTCAGTCAGTGCAGAATCCACCCGCAAGGCAAGAGACTGCCTGCAATGCAGGAGACAAGTGATCAAGACATCAGTTCAATCCCTGGGTCAGAAATATCCCTGGAGAAGGAAATGACAACCCACTCCAGTATTCTTGCCTGGGAAATCCCATGGACAGAGGAGCCTGGCGGGCTACAGTCCATGGGGTCCCAAGAGTCGGACATGACCAAACCACCATCACCACACCTGTGATATATGAATGCTTCAGACTGGATTATTTTAGGTCAATTGGGAAGCAAATGGGAAAATTTTGGTACTAGCCATTTCTGTTAGGATTGGGAACTTGTGTACACCCGTGGCAGATTCATGTTGATGTATGGCAAAACCAATACAGTATTGTAAAGTAAAATAAAAAAAACTAAAAAAAATAAAATGTCAAAAAAAAAAAAAAAAATTCCCTGTATCCTACAGAGAAATAAGTACTTGTCAAACTGCTCAAGTTCGAAAGAGCAAAATATTTATGTAGATAAAAAGTGGTATATGCTGTCAGATATTTTAAAGGTCAGATACTCTTTTATTGCATCTAATTAGAACATTAATAAATTATACATAACTTTTTCAGGAACCAAATGGCACTTTAAAAGATGCAGAAATAATTTTTACCTTTGAAAATATCAAAGAAAGTCAAATTAATTACTGCTAAATAGACAAATATGCAAGACTTAAAAGAAGGAAGCCTCATTCATGTTAGCTACACTAGCAAATACTATTTGTGAAGTGAGATTTAATCTATGTTGCTGAATTCTCATTATATGCAGTAAGTAGAACTGTATTCTGCTGTAGCACTTTTCATCTTCAAAGCTCTCTATATACATTAGCTAGGAGTGATTTAGGTTAAATTTTGTAGTACAGGCATCTTTAACTAGGAAATAAAGTAGAAGAGATTAGATAAAAGATGTTCTCTCTAATGAATATGAACACTTCAGTTTCTACAACAGCCAGGACTCTTGGCTTTAAATTAACTCTTTATGATCATTAGATTTTTCTTCTTGTGTAAAACTGAAATATACTTCAGTTCCATCAATAATTATCAGTTTAAAAACAATACACAAGATTTTTTAAGAGAAAGAAAAAAGACCTGCCAGTTTTCACGAGTGATAAAAGCAAAACAACCATTGTGACAACAAAAATACTTTGAAGATCATTTTATACATTTGTGTGAGTTTTTTGGCAAACATTAGCTCAACAAATGATGTGTGGTAGATGACATAGAGTTTCAGCTGGCTGGAGCAGAAATGATGGCCTCAGATAAAATAGAAAATGAGGTTAAAACATTTGTCAGGATTTACAATACAAAAACAATGGCTTATGTTTTTACTGAAAAAAAGGTGGATGCATTTTTGATGTTTGAGTTTCAGAATTATCTCAAATTCATAATGAGAAACTACATGCTTAACCATGGTTCTGCTTTTAAAAAATGTTGGCAATAAATCAAGATTCTTTGTCTCCAAGAACACTGTTTTTTAAATTTCATCATGTTGTCCTTCTGAGAGGTCAAGAAACTGATAAAATACTTCCATTAATAGTATAATTCTTTAAGTCTTAGGCAGTAGGTTATATGGTAGCCATACTGGATCTCATAGATATATTATAAATAATATGGCAAAAATGAACCCAACATTTAAATAATAAGAAATTATAAAACTGTAGCTGGGTTATTCTTTAATAAAGCACTTATAAGTACCATGATATTCTGTACATGTTTGACTTTATAAATTTAAGAGTTTGAAAATGGGTATTAAAAATTTTGTCCTAAAATTCTTCTTACATAATATTGATTGGTATCATATTGAATATTATTATTCATATGAAATAGTACTATAATCATATTGACTATTCTTATGATAGAAGTATATATATTGATCATAAAAAGATGAAGAAAACTAATATTTCTAGCTAAGATACTATGGTTATTGCTGAGAGAAAGAAAAGTATAAGAAATACAGAAACTAAAAAATGAAGAGGCAAAGGAATGCTACATTGCAGAAAAAAACTAATTAACTTGATGATTGAAAAATATACAAAAAAAATAGTTGTCAGAAATAATTATAAATCTGATTTTCCAAAAAGTAACATAATACAGTATAAATTATGTTAATGAGAAAAGTGGGAAGCAGTGCATATTTGAAGAGATAGTACTTGATTTATAATATATTGTTTCATTTTTTGATGTGTCTAGATGTTTATTTCCTATATAATAAAAGTATAAAATGTGAAAATTTTAAGATATAGTTTTGAAAATTTGCCTCCTTCCTTCAGGCAGTGGAGTGATCATGATAGTGACTGATGAGAGAAAAGAAAGTGTGATTATTTCTCTTTATTTGATTTCCTTTAGGCTTGTGTGGAAAATTAAGAAGTGAACTTAAAAGTGAATTCCCAAAATGGAAAGAATGAGAAAAAAAAAAATGGAAGTAGAAATGTTTTCAAATTATAAAAGAAAAAATCTTCACCAACTAGGAAGTTATTTAGAATGAATATTAGCCTTGATCTCACAGATTTCCATTTAATTAATTAAGAAATATTTTAAAAATCAGAATAATCATTTGCAAAATTGAATTAGTGGTTACCTTATCAAATCCATCAGCCAGCACTTAGAATTTCATTTCTCAAAACTGACAATGGAGACAAAGTGAACTTTGATCCAATTAGGAGAAAAACTGAATAAGATGTTAAGCAATTGCCTTTTGGAAGAGAAGTCAAATAAAAATCATATTAAACTACTACAAGGAAGAAGGTGGAGTCTTAATGTGGGCTATCAGGATGACAATGACCCAATTAGCTTATGAGCGCACTAAGCCCTAAATACATTAATGATAGGAATTGTTGTCAATTAATGCTAGTATCACAGATATCTCACCTAATGCCTGAACAAAGTAAACAATCAATGAACATTACTAACATAATTGGATTAATATTGGGATTAGACTCCTACATTTTCCACCAATTGCAAATTTATTGATTATAATTTTTCTCTCTCCCTAAGACACTTAGTTCCTGTGGTGAGGATTCATTTCTTTGAAAATATCTTCACTAATTCCTCTAAAAACACTTACAAAGAACAGACAGAAATGTCTAAGATGTTAATAAGTGATTAAGGCTTCTAAGAAGCTTTTGAACCCATACAGCAAGATTTTTTATGAGATTTCTTAGGCAAATTGCCCCGTAGGGGAGCAATATTCCAAAAAAGCTTTTACTAGCCCCAAACCCAAACCTCAGCAATGTTGCTTCCTGAATCCCAGTTATTAAAATCTGTTTAATCTCTTTATGACCATAGTTCTCATCATTGGCTGCACATTATAATTAACTGAGAAGTTAAAAAAAAAATACTGATATTTGGATTTCATAACTAGAGAGGACACCTAGCCAGGGTTAATTATCACTGGTGTAAAAGTCCAATTTTAACTTATTACTAGTCTGGGGTATACTGATTAATGCAAATTTAAAATCTGTTTTTGTGAGGGCTCCATTATTTATCCATTACGAAGACAATTAATTCTCTTTAGTGTTTACACTATGAATTATTAGGGATATTAGCATTCAAGACTGTATTATTCATTCTTTCTAATTTCCTATATTAACACTTTGATATGTTTGCAGCATCTTTCATCAGAAAAGCAAAAGAGTGAGGGGCTTCCCTGGTGATTCAGATGGTGAAGAATCTGCCTGCAACATAGGAGACCTGGGTTCAGTCCCTGAATTGGGAAGATTCCCTGGAGAAGGAAATGGCAACCCACTCCAGTATTTTTGCCTGCAGAATTCCGTAGACAGAGGAGCCTGGCATTTAGGCTGCTGTTCATGGGGTTGCAAAGGGTTGGACATGACTGAGTGACTAACAATGCATAGAACTGTTAACATAGCAGGCCTGAGTAAACTGTCCTTAGAAGGACTACTAACATTGTTGATCTTTGATAGATATCCAGGACTGTGACTGATTATCAGTAAGTTTCCATAAATGATGAATAGAAAGTTGTGCAAAATGATTTGTACAAAAACATGTCATAGGCAGTACAACAGTATCCTTTTGAGAATCTGGAATTTTGATACATGACCATCCACCAATAAAAAGTCTCAAATGTGCTTCCTTAATAAATACTTTTAACATATTTTCCCAATTTGTTGCTGGAAGAATTAAGCATATCCTGTGTCTCCATGGAAGAAGAGTCTTGAAGTTTTACCTACATGGATTTTCCCTTTGTTTCTTTCACTTTCTATTCATTCACTGTAATAAATATTAGCCAAAGTAGTTTTTTAAGTATTTCTAGCAAATCTCCAAAAGTGAAAGTTGTCTTAGAGATTCTCAACACAAATGTCTTGACCACATATCAGATAGAAAGCTAGATTTTATAATAACTAATTCTTTATGTGGGATTTAAGGAAGATAGAATGTCACAAGTGATTTTCAGTTTTGGCTAAAACCTAGAGTTTCTTTCTGTTTCAGGCTACCTCATTTTAAACTGAGGATTATTTTCACTTTCTCTTATTTTACCTCTTGGTTGTACATACTCTCTCACATAATTTAGGAGAAATAATAGACATAATGGAATTTATATTAGGGCAAACAGCTTACTATTAACAGTCAAGAAATCAGTTTACTATACCTACATATAGAAATGGAAGTCATTGCTAGCCATCAGCTTTGACTATGAATCCATAATAGGTAAGGACTGAAACTTGATACTTGAAGAGAAAAGACAGAAACAAAACATATATGAACAAAACATTATATGAACGTATAATTCTCTTTCTGGATCTAAGACCAAGTCTGATAATGCAAAAACTTAAGAGAGTCCTTTAGGTTGATAATATGAGTTAACTTAAGAGTTACTCAAGCGTGGGTCCCTGCAGTGACAAGAAAGATGTGTCAATATACTAATGAAAATTAAAACACATTATTATACACTTAAGAGCACTAGAAGGTTTTAATGACTTCTACCAAGTTATTAAAAATAAGAGTGGTATCTTTACAACAGAAGTGGACAAATATCTCAGTCGATGTCCTTTACCCCATTCTGGGAAATTATTTATTCTCAAAAGTGCACTTCAGATGTATCTTCCTCATTAAAACATTATATAATTTTCAGTCTCTTGAAAATCATCGTTTAAAAAAGGAAAAAAGAAAAGAATAGATTGTTTCTCATAGCTACAAAATAAAGAAATCAGCCCCCCTTTAAACATGTAAACATAAACAGATTATGTTTTTTTGACTCATCTTTTTTGTGCTGTCTTCATTTTGAAAACTTCTTTCTCCATGTGATCCAAGGTTGGACACTGAGTCTCCAGTTTACAAGATCTTTATATCCAGGTAGCACAGAGAAAGGAAAGCAGTGCTCTCTAATGTAGGACATTCAAATTTCTGAAAAGAACACTAAATATTTGGCCAGGATGAGGTGCTCCCTGCTTTGACTGGGAAAGCAGGACTACATCGTTTATAGCTCTACCAGAATCACAAGGAATCCACACAAATTTAAAGAAATTCCTCTGGAATTTCCACCCTCACTACACCAAGTCAATACATCTGACAACAGGCTTATTATTGTCAGTCAACAGGCTTATTCCTCTTGTCTTTGTCTGGTTAGATTGTAATGAATGTTATGAAAAATTTAAAGCATTAACTAATTTCTACAAGATCAAACAACACACCACTGTTTAACATAGAAGTCTTGATTGAACCTAGATATGTAAAACTGCAAAGCTGGTGCACTTTGCACACGTATTTTGTCTTTATTTTTTGTTCTCAAGATTCTGATGGGCTTCCCAGGTGGAGCTAGTGGTTAAGAACCTGCCTGCCAATACAGGAAACAAGAGACGGGTTCAGTCCCTGGGTCAGGAAGATCCTCTGGAGGAGAAAATGGGGACAACACCAGTATTCTTGCCTGAAGAATCCCATAGAGAGAGGAGCCTGGCTGGCCACCATCCATAGGGTTACATAGAGTGGGACATGACTGAAGCGGCAGCACACACGCAGACTACACGCACACAGACATTCTGATCTTCGAATTGAAAGTGTTTTACCATTTAGTTCTTTTCCATCTTCTGCATTTATTTATGACTCTGGGTCTTACATTCTTGAATTTGTTCTAAAATGTGAAACTCTCTTTTCCTCTGTGTGTGGACACATGTTCCTTTCTTAAAAAAAAAAATTGTGGGCACCAATGTTTGTGAGCCCCAAAATTCATATGTTGAAACCTAATCCTCAAAATGATGGTATTGAGAGGCAGGGCCTTTGGAAAGTCTAGAGGGTGTAGCTTCTATAATTTTAAAAAAAAAATTTAATAAAAAAAACGACTTTTTATAAAATAAAGTGAAAGTGTTAACCACTCAGTTGTGTCCGACTCTTTGCGATCCCATGGACTGTAGCCTGCCAGGTTCCTCTGTCCATGGGCTTCTCCAGGCAAGAATACTGGAGGGGTTTCCAATCCCTTTTCCAGGGGATCTTCCTGACCCAGGGATTGAACTTGGGTCTCGCACATTGCAGGCAGATTCTTTATTGTCTGAGCACTAGGGAAGCCCAATTAAAATCAAACAAACAAACACCACACAGACCTAGCTTCCCCTTTGTACCATATGAGGACACAGAAAGAAGACAATCATTGAAAAACCAGGAAATGGATCTCACCAGCCATGGAAACTGCTGTGCCCTGTTCTTGGACTTCTCAGCTTCCAGAACTGTGAGAAATACATTTCTATTGTTTACAAGTCACTCAGGCTATGGTAATTTTTTACAGCATTCTGAAAGTAAGACACCCACCGTATATTAAATATTTTTCTCTTAGCAATATGTAATATTTCTTCCTCTTTAAGAACAGCTTTCTATTTTATGTCTCCTAAAGTCCTGATTTCAGAAATATAAATGGTTCTTTATTCCTTCTCTTTCAAGAGCAGGGATATATCAAGCCAGCTGTAAGTTGGAACTCTATTAAGTTCACCAGCCTGTTTATGCTAAATCTTCAATAGTTTCAGAACAGAAGATAAATTTTCTCATATGATTTCAATAATATATTCATAAAATACATGAAAACGTAAATGCAATAACATCAATACCTAATCACAACCTATCTAAATTATTTCAATATTTCAAAGCCTAGTTCAACTTTCACTTTCAGTTACTACAAATCACATTAGAATATCTTATCTTCAAATTTCTATGAAAATTTTAGTCAAAAATAGAGAAATTCAAATAATGTTATTAGTTAACCATTGTGTAAATGACATTGCGCTATTTATACCCATTATTATACTTAATACTCATAAAAAACGTGTAGAATTACCTCTATTCAGACAGTTCAGTTCAGTTGCTCAGTCATGTCTGACTCTTTGCAACCCCATGGGCTACAGTATGCCAGGCCTCCCTGTCCATCAACAACTCCTGGAGTTTATTCAAACTCATGTCCATTGAGTTGATGATGTCATCCAACCATATCATCCTCTGTCATCTCATTCTCTTCCAACCTTCAGTCTTTCTCAGCATCAGGGTCTTTTCAAATGAGTCAGTTCTTTGCATCAGGTGTCCAAAGTATTGGAGATTCAGCTTCAGCATCAGTTTTTTCAATGAATATTCAGGACTGATTTCCTTTAGGATGGACTGGTTGGATCTCCTTGCAGTCCAAGGGAGAAAAACCATAGCTTTGACTAGATGGACCTTTTTTGGGCAAAGTAATGTCTTTTTTTTTTAATATGTTGTCTAGGTTGGTCATAACTTTTCTTCCAAGGAGCAAGCATCTTTTAATTTCATGGCTGCAGTCACCATCTGCAGTGATTTTGGAGCCCCCCAAAATAAAGTCTGTCACTGTTTCCCCATCTATTTGCCATGAAGTGATGGGACCAGATGCCATGATCTTCGTTTTCTGAATGATGAGTTTTAAGCCAACTTTTTCACTCTCCTCTTTCACTTTCATCAAAAGGCTCTTTAGTTCTTCTTCACTTTCTGCCATAATAGTGGTGTCATCTGCATATTTTGACATTATTGGTATTTCTCCCAGGAAACTTGATTCCACCTTGTGCTTCTTCCAGCCCAGAGTTTCTCATGATGTACTCTGCATATAAGTTAAATAAGCATGGTGACAATATACAGTCTTGAAGTACTCCTTTCTGGATTTGGGACCAGTCTGTTGTTCTATGTTCAGTTCTAACTATTGCTTCCTGACTTTCATACAGATTTCTCAAGAGGAAGGTCAAGTGGTCTGGTATTCCCATTTTTTAAATAATTTTTCACAGTTTGTTGTGATCCACATAGTCAAAGGTTTTGGCATAGTCAATAAAGCAGAAGTAGATGTTTTCTGGAACTCTCGTGCTTTTTTGATAATCCAATGGACATTGGCAGTTTGATCTCTGATTCCTCTGCTGTTTCTAAATCCAGCTTGAACATCTGGAAGTTCATGATTCGTGCACTGTTGAAGCCTGACTTGGAGAATTTTGAGCATTACTTTACTAGTGTGTGAGATGAGTGCAATTGTGTGGTAGTTTGAGCATTCTTTGGCACTCCCTATCTTTGGGATTGGAGTGAAAACTGATGTTTTCCAGTCCAGTGGCCATTGCTGAGTTTTCCAAATTTGCTGGCATGAGTGCAACACTTTCATAGCATCATCTTTTAGGATTTGAAATAGGTCAACTTAAATTCCATCACCTCCACTAGCTTTGTTCCTAGTGATGCTTCCTAAAGCCCACTTGACTTTGCATTCCCACAAGAGACTGACCCAGACTTGCCTGTGAGTGTCCAGTGTCTCTGGTGGAGGCGTGGGTCAGGGGTGGCCTGATGCAGGGTTGGGGGCACTGAGTGTAGCAATGCCTCCATGGGACCTTTTCAAGTAGGTCACCTTTATCTTTATTACCTCTACCATAGTTTAGAAAGAAAGAAAGAAAGTGAAGTCGCTCAGTCGTGCCTGACTCTTTGTGACCCCATGGACAATTGCCTGCACCAAACTCCTCTGTCCATGGGATTTTCAAGGCAACAGTACTGGAGTGGGTTGCCATTTCCTTCTCCAGGGAATCTTCCCAACCCAGGGATCGAACCCAGGTCTCTTGCATTGTAGACAGACACTTTACCATCTGAGCCAAATATGCAGAGTACATCATGAGAAACGCTGGGCTGGAAGAAGCACAAGCTGGAATCCAGATTGCCGGGAGAAATATCAATAACCTCAGATATGCAGATGACATCATTCTTATGCCAGAAAGTGAAGAGGAACTAAAAAGCCTTTTGATGAAAGTGAAAGAGGAGAGTGAAAAAGTTGGCTTAAAGCTCAACATTCAGAAAACGAAGATCATGGCATCTGGTCCCATCACTTCATGGCAAATAGATGGGGAAACAGTGGAAACAGTATCAGACTTTATTTTTTGGGCTCCAAAATCACTGCAGATGGTGATTGCAGTCATTTAATTAAAAGACGCTTACTCCTTGGAAGAAAAGTTATGACCAACCTAGACAGTATATTCAAAAGCAGAGACATTACTTTGCCGACTAAGGTCTGTCTAGTCAAGGCTCTGGTTTTTCCAGTGGTCATGTATGGATGTGAGAGTTGGACTGTGAAGAAGGCTGAGCACCGAAGAACTGATGCTTTTGAACTGTGGTGCTGGAGAAGACTCTTGAGAGTCCCTTGGACTGCAAGGAGATCCAACCAGTCCATTCTGAAGGAGATCAACCCTGGGATTTCTTTGGAAGGAATGATGCTAGAGCTGAAACTCCAGTACTTTGGCCACCTCAAGCGAAGAGTTGACTCATTGGAAAAGACTCTGATGCTGGGAGGGATTAGGGGTAGGAGGAGAAGGGGATGACAGAGGATGAGATGGCTGGATGGCATCACTGACTCGATGGACTTGAGTCTGAGTGAACTCCGCGAGTTGGTAATGGACAGGGAGGCCTGGTGTGCTGTGATTCATGGGGTCGCAAAGAGTTGGACATGACTGAGCAACTGAACTGACTGAACTGAACTGAAATAACAGGGAGGGAACACAGCCCCACCTATCAACAAAAAATTGGATTAATGATTTACTGAGTATTGCCCCGCCCTTCAGAACAAAACCTACTTTCCCAGTCAGTCAGTCTCTCCCATCAGCAAGCTTCCATTCAGACCATATCTATAAGGAAACTGAGGTTATAGAATAATTTTACATAATGATATTTCAACTACGTGCAGATATAAGATTCACATGCAGGTTTGTCTCAAACAAAAATCTAATCCTAAACTGTATTTCTAATTTTTACAGTATTTTAATGACTCTTTATAGTTTGTAATTGAACCTTTTATTTTACTGTTTTCTTTGTTATGTAAGTATATTTTGCTTTTCCAAACATATTGCAAGATCTTTGTTTACAGCAATCAAGCTACAAACTAGTCATTATTATGTAATTCCTATAATCCCTAGAAGTGATAGATTTTTTTTTCCCTTTGGTGTATGTGTGTTTCTGTATGGGTAGAATGAGAGTCAGAAAGAGAAATATGCTCTATTCTTTGTCTCCAATATATACTTATAAACCATTTGAAAAATAAAGTTTTCTTTTAGCTACAAACGTGACTTTTGACTCCCTTGTCATCAAAATATCATGACTACATAACAACAGTGCATTCAGTGACCTGTTGATTCATCATAATTCAGTAGATGGCAGTACATTATTATGTTTAAATAACTTATGGACATATTACTTAGTGCACAATTGTATGTAACTAATTTTGCAATTTATGTATTTTCGACAAGTAATCTATCAAGTTATTCAAATAATATTTTTGAAATTATGTGTCCTTTAATTAATTAATGCTTAGTAACAAACTACTTTATAAACTTATGTATTAAAATATACATATATATTTCCTTTCTCCCAAGTCTGCAATCTGGGCTGTACTCAGCTAGGCAGTTTTCATGCTATTCCTAACAACATTACTTATGTATGTGGATCGAACTGAATTTCTACTGAGTTTTGTGATTATCTGAGGTACTGGATGTTTAAGCTTTTCTATGTCTGTTCAGCAAGATAGTTCAGCTTTAACATGGCAGTTCATGAATCCCAAAAGTACAAAGTTGATGCCACTAAGGTTTAGCTAATTGGAACTGACACAACACACTTCTACCTGATTTTATTCATTAAATCAAGTCTTAGGTATACTATCTGAATTTAAGTGGTCTGACTATAATGGCCAGATATGATAGTGGTTATGATTTATTAAGTCCACTAAAGTAACAACAAAGACTCTCTCAAAATCGAAATAAGAATTGAGTATAATCAACTCCTAGGAGAAATTTATAGTCATTTCCACAATAATGAGACAGAATTTTTAGATATTCTAAAATTCAAACTGAACTCTAAATTTTGTATCCCAAACATCTTGTCCCATGATTCAATAAATGGAAGGCTAATATGATTCTAGTTTCAAATCAGTGTTAATGAATGGAAACTTATGTAAGGATTTTATTAGGAAGCAAATTTTCATTAGGTTCTAAATACAGATTGAAGGCCAAGAAAATAGTACTAGAGTAGAGGAGATTCCTCTAGTATTTTGCTCTAGAACTTAAAACTTGAAACCAAACAATGAAAGATACAGACTACTCTAGAAAAGCTGAGATTCAACTCCAAATTTGTAGTAGAATATCAACTGGAAGGGGTAAATGGCTAAAGAGACCATGATGAACGTTACTGCTGCTGCTAAGTCACTTCAGTTGTGTCCGACTCTGTGTGACCCCATAGATGGCAGCCTACCAGGCTCCCCCATCCCTGGGATTCTCCAGGCAAGAACACTGGAGTGGGCTGCCATTTCCTTCTCCAGTGCACCATGATGAATAGCTCATAATAAAAATGTACACTAATGAGTAATCATTTGGTGGGTGGAAGGTGGGGGTCATTGCAAAGAGAAAGAACTCGTCAGACCAGTCTCCAGATTTTGATATAATATCACTGCCAGAACAAACTGAAAGAATGGTCCTATCACAATGCAAAATTTTAAAATCTATCTTATATTAGCCCCAGTCTGCAAAATAGACAGAAAGCAAGTTCAGTTCAGTTCAGTTGTCCATCATATTTGACTCTTTGCAACCTCATGGACTGCAACACACCAGGCTTTTTGTCTATTACCAACACCCAGAGATTGCTCAAATTCATTCCATCCTGTCGATGATGGCATCCAACCATCTCATCCTCTGTCGTCCCTTTCTCCTGCTGCCTTCAATCTTTCCCAGCATCAAGGTCTTTTCCAATGAATCAGTTCTTCCCATCAGGTGGCCAGAGTATTGGAGTTTCAGCTTCAGCATCAGTCCTTCCAATGAATATTCAGGACTGATTTCCTTTAGGATCAGGCTACATGCAGTCCATGGGGTCGCAAAGAGTCGGACACCACTGAGGGACTGAACAGTAGCAATAGTGTTGCTACTTTGTATGGGTTCAAAGGTCACCTGTGTTACAGGGATGGTTTAACAAAGCTATCTTCCACATACTCTTAAGGTGACATTAAGACACATGAGAATTCTGGCAGGCCTTTTTTTTTGTGATTCGAGGAAGGGGCAAAGATTAGGAGAACATTCCTACAGAAAATAGGTTTGTGTGCAACAATCCCCACTAAGAAAAGGAGACAGATTTGTCCTGAGGTGGCTTGTTATTCAGGTAATATAGGTTAATTTCAATCACCTTTCAACAATCCTTCTTTATAAGAAAAAAGAAAAAAAAAAATGACCAAGTAGGCCAGATTTAATATTCAATCATGGAATTAAAATAATCTATCTAGATCTTTTAATGTTAATAAGAGCCTATTCCTAAGTATTTTCAGACTGCATCTACCACCCCCTAGCAAACAAGAATTTGACCTTCACTGAACTAACTACAAGGTAGTTGAACCAGAATTGTGTAAATAACAAACAAACCTGATACTCAACTACCTTTTTTTAAAAGTAAACTTGGGGAAATTGTGACAGAAAAAAATATTACTAGATAGAAATTTTATGAGTTGTAAGAACCTGGGTCTTCTGAGGTCCTGTCTCTCATGGGTACCAAAATCACCATATCAATTATTAACAAAATATCTTACTTTCCCAGAAATTGTAATGGTTTGAGTTATGAGAAACTCACATAATAAAGCAATATGACTTGAAGTTTTATGTGTTTTGGGGAAGAGAAAATGTAGCCTGCACCAACATCTGGATAATGAAATATACTTGGGAATCGAATAGTAAAGGTTTCATATACAAGTGAAGTGCTAAATGTTGATAAACCACACAGTTTCTTCTGTGATATACCAACAAAGTGACCATAAATAATAACTGGGTGTGGGCTACCTATGCAAATAAAACTGTGAGCCTTACAAATTTTTCTATAACGTTATATTGGTAAATGAGAGTTGACATTTTTTCATTGATCAATTGTTAGACCCAAAGTGGAGTCTCCTATCAGATTAAATGAAGACCACAGCAGGTGCCCACATAGAAAATATAAGTAAAGTCAGAGTGAAATATAGATATTTAATATCTATATTTAGATACTGCTCAGGTGGAGGGATGATGACAATGAAATATTCGATGTGAAAAATGGACATTATAGCCAAAACCAGCTTGAATAGATGCTATATGAGACATGCATGGAACTCCCTTTATATTGTTGCTTGAGTGCTAAATCTTCTTTCTGAACTGTATTTCTAAACTGAATTCAGCTTGGGAACAATCTGGAATTAACTATGTCATCCAGAATTTTTCAGTCATCAGAATTTTTCAGAAATCCCCAGAAACCATGGGATTTGGGGTCTGCAGTAAAGGTTTAGGGCCTGAAATAGAAAGGAAGCTTTTGACTCCATTATAGGGAATTGAATTATAGGATGCACAGTGTAGAAGATAAAACAATATAATATATTGGCATGATTTAGAATGACAGCCTAAATAAAAAGCAAATGTGACTATCTAAAATGTATCCTAAAATATGTAAAGTCTTAAACTTCTGAAAGTGTATTAAGGCATACATACAAGAAAAGATAAATATTTATGTATTAATTAGCTTTTAAAAGAGAATGAGGAATTATGTGGGTTTTTTTTTTTTTTTAGTATTTATTTATTTGGCTGTGCAGGGTCTTAGTTGTGGCACATGGGATCTTGTTCCCTGACCAGGGGTTGAACCTGGGCACCCTGTATTAGGAGCATGAAGGTTCAGTCACTGGGCTAGCAGAGAAGTCCTCAGGAATTATGATTTTTTATTAAAAAATCAATTTAAAACCATCAACTATTATATAAAGATCATCATATTAAGAAGTATGACAATTTCTTAACAATTGACGGAAGAGGTATTTATATTTGTATGAATCAGTATTTGATATTCCATTAATATACTCAATTTTAAATAAAACTATCTTTGATTAAATATCCTTTGAAGATTCAGCTGGAAAACAGTGAGTGGTCAACAGTTTAAAAATATCATTTATTTGATAGTAAATATGATAGTGGCAGAGAATCTTTAAAAGTTACACTGAAATATTTTATTATTTGAAAGTTGAAGCAATGGATTATATGTTTAAGAGGGAAAATTAAATATTTTTATGAAATCAATTCTTACTAGCTGACTTATAAGTATAAAGCAATTACAATAAAAATCCAACAATTTATTTACCTAATGTAACAAAAATTAATGTACTCATTGGTCTTACTCTCATAGAAGTAAATTTTATAGTACTTAAGAAGAAACAGAAAGATTCTGATGTTTTGCCAGCTTTCAGTTCAGTCTCACAGTCATGTTTGACTCTTTGTGACCCCATGGACTACAGCATGCCAGCCTCCCTGTTCATCACCAACTCCCGGAACTTACTCAAACTCATGTCCATCAAGTCGGTGATGCCAATCAACCATCTCATCCTCTGTCATCCCTTTCTCTTCCCACCTTCAATCTTTCTCAGCATCAGGGTCTTTTCAAATGAGTCAGTTCTTCATATTGAGTGTCCAAAGTATTGGAGTTTCACCTTCAACATCAGTCCTTCCAATGAATATTCAGGACTGATTTCCTTTAGGATGGACTGGATGGATCTCCTTGCAGTCCAAGGGACTCTCAAGAGTCTTCTCCAACACCACAGTTCAAACGGATCTATTCTGCAGTGCTCAGCTTTCTTTATAGTCCAACTCTCACCTCCATACATGACTACTGGAAAAACCATAGCTTGACTAGATGGACTTTTGTTGGCAAAATAAGGCCTCTATTTTTTAACATGCTGTCTAGGTTGGTCATAACTTTTCTTCCAAGGAGCAAGCATCTTTTAATTTCATGGTTGAAGTCACCATCTGCAGTGATTTTGGAGCTGCAAAAAATAAAGTCTGTCACTGTTTCCACTGTTTCCCCGTATATTTCCCATGAAGTGATGGGACCAGATGCCATGATATTAGTTATCTGAATGTTGAGTTTTAAGCCAACTTTTTCACTCTCCTCTTTCACATTCATCAAGAGGCTCTTTAGTTCTTCTTCAATTCAGTTCAGTTTAGTTGCTCAGTTGTGTCTGAGTCTATGTGACCACATGAACTGCAGAACGCCAGGCCTCCCTGTCCATCACCAACACCTGGAGTTCACCCAAACGCATGTCCATCAAGTCAGTGATGCCATCCAACCATCTTATCTTCAGTCGTCCCCTTCTCCTCCTTCTCTCAATCTTTCTCAGCATCAAGGTCTTTTCAAATGAGTCAGTTCTTCGCATTAGGTGGCCAAAGTATTGGAGTTTCAGCTCCAATGAATGTTGAGCTTTAAGCCAACTCATTTACTCTCCTCTTTGACTTTCATCAAGAGCCTCTTTAGTTCTTCTTCACTTTCTGCCATACGGGTGGTGTCATCTGCATATCTGAGGTTATTGATATTTCTCCCAGCAATCTTGATTCCAGCTTGTGCTTCCTGCAGCCCAGAGTTTCTCATGATGTACTCTTCATATGATTTTAAAAAGCGAGGTGACAATATACAGCCTTGATGTACTCCTTTCCCTATCTGAAACCAGTCTGTTGTTCCATGTCCAATCCTAACTGCTGCTTCCTGACCTGCATACAGATTTCTCAGGAGGCAGGTCAGGTGGTCTGGTATTCCCATCTTTAAAGAATTTTCCATAGTTTGTTATGACCCACACAGTCAGAGACCTTAACATAGTCAATAAAGCAGAAGTAGATGGTTTTCTGGAACTCTCATACTTTTTAGATAATCCGGTGGATGCTGGCTGTTTGATCTCTGGTTCCTCTGCCTTTTTTAAATCCAGCTTGAACATCTAGAGGTTCATTGTTCATGTACTGTTGAAGCCTGGCTTGGATTATTTGAGCATTACTTTACTAGTGTGTGAGATGAGTGCAATCGTGTGGTAGTTTGAGCATTCTTTGGCATTACTTATCTTTGGGATTGGAGTGAAAATTGATGTTCTCCAGTCCAGTGGCCACTGCTGAGTTTTCCAAATTTGCTGGCATATTGAGCAATTTTTTTCTCAAAAATTAGAGCATTTGGTAGTACTATAAAAACTCAGTAAATAATATCAACAAATGGCTTATTAAACATATATACCATGACAACTATAAAAATTCTCTTAGAAGCAGAAATACTTGTGATACAGTTATAATTTCCAAAATAAGAATGCAAGTTATTTATGCATTATATATGATTATAAATTTAGAAAAAGTTTTATACATGTAGAATATATATCTCCTTATGAAAATAACTCAGAATAGTGGCATTGAAATATTATTTAATGTGTTATTGTTTCAATATATTATTATTTATAGAAGCTGTATTTTATTTTTAGAAGCATTTTTCTCATAATCTCCTCTCTACTTTATCCCTAGGTTACACTTGTAGATAATTGATAAAGCCTATTATAATGATGAATTGATCAAATAAACATATGCACACATATGATATTAAAAAAAATTTATCAAGTGAGTCTTGAATGATCCAATGCACTTGACAGTATTTTGGTTAAGTGTAAAAAGAAGGAAAACATCTCATATATATTTAGATTTAGGCAGTTATATTTTATAAAAAATAGTGTAAGAATTAACCCAGTTTTAAAATAATGATAAAATAGATTGATTTTTAAATCTTTATGTATTTTGAAACTTTCATGTCATATTTGTAGATATCTATGTAAAACTGTGAGGCTGCTGATCAATAAAAGTGAGAGAGACAGATAGCTAAATATCTGACAATTAACCACTTAATTTAGGGGCTCCCCTCTGGCTCAATGGTAAAGAATCCACCTGCAAAGCAGGAGCTGCTGGAGACATGGATTCGATCCTTGGGTCAGGAAGATCTCCTGGAGGTGGCATAGCAATCCACTCCAGTATTCTTGCCTGGAGAATCCCATGGACAGAGAAGCTTGGAGGGCTACAGTCCATGGGGTCACAAAGAGTCAGACACAACTGAAGCAACTTAGCATGCGGGCACACAACCACTTAATCTTAATAATGCTAATGGAAAGATAGATTATTAAGTGAAAAATGGTGAAATGTGGAAATACACAGTTACCATGAAACTGTATTTGATTAATTAGACATTTGTGTGGATAAAAGGAAGTACACGACAGTATTTAGGAAGATACATGACTAAAATATTGAGAAGTTTTTTCTCTCTAATTTTCTTAAATTTAACAAGATTGCTTTGATCATTTCTTAGTGTCCCTTTACAAAAAACCCAAACTGAACACTCACCCACAAATAAGCAAGTTTTTATAGCAACTCTAACAACCCAGCTGGGCTTCCCAGGTGGCTCAGAGGTAAAGAATATACCTGCCAATGCAGGAGATGCAAGAGACACAGATTTGATCCTTGGGTGAGGAAGATCCCCTGGAGTAGGAAAATGGCCACCTGCTCCAGTATTCTTGCCATGAAAATTCCATGGACAGAGACACCTGAAAGGCTATAGTCCATGGGGTTGAAAAGAGTCAGACATGACTGAGCTCTGACGATGACAATAAACAAGCAAAGAATGGGTACTCAGGGTAGAAGCAGACTACTGATGATTTTATTCATTAAATTTCTCAACAACATTTGATTTTTGTGGAGTCTTCCAAGGCTGAATAAGACAAAGAAAAAAACTCAGAATAAACAGGTAAGAGAAAAATGATGTATAAAGAGAAAATACTGCTGCCTGGGGAAAAACAGCCTTTTAACCTAAAATACCCCTAGCAGTTATGTATATAAAAAGGCTTCACAGGTTATCACTTATAATTCCACTTCACTTTGTCAGGAGAAATTGCTGAATATTGTTAGAAACCTAGTATGCAGTTGCAGAAATGCTTGACACCAAGAGCGTGGTACTTCATTCCAAAATTTAAGTGCATGAATGCCTCATACATTTTCAAAAGTATATATAGTATATGCAGGATACATAGGCTACATCATCAAATTGTTCTATAAATTTGAAAATAACTCCCCAAATAATGTATTATATTTTAACCCAGAATATAAATAAAATTGAAAATTAATGTTCATACATAACATAAAATGATCACTTTTGAAAGATTAAGAGTGTTATAGAAGTGATCACTCAGCTGAATGTAATGTCAGACAGGTGAGATAATTAAGCCTGAGTGGAGTTTATAAACAGGCAGGCTAAGGGTAACACCGGGACCCAGGATGATGGCACCCGGATTCCTCAGGCATCACACTTGTGGGAAAACAAAAGTATGGGGAGCTGGTTAGGGAACTCCTCACCTTTCTCCAACGCTGATGGCCTGAAAGTCAAAGCCACGATGACCAGCCTGAAGAGAGTTCTGTTCAGAAGGAGTCAAATACTGGACTTCACATCTATTTGTTGTATATTCACAAAAATTCAGGTAAGTGTCATGCATGTGTGTTTTATATTTGTTAAAAGTTCAGAAATAACAGAATTAAAACTAATGCACCGAAGTAGTAATCATTTGTAAAAGTTTATTGTACATATGCCAACAAAAAATAAGTTTGAGACCCAGGAGTGCTCAACCAAAACATGAAATGAGGCTCAGGGTTATCTTGTTATGAAGCAGCTTATATAGTGAGAAGAGAGGGCCTTTTTTTTTTAAACCAGTGATTGGTTATAATATTAGAATTTTCTTAAAAAATAGGAAATTGGTTAATAGTTACCTCATATTAATTTTGGGAAACAGTTAAAGTTTTACTTGTGATTTCCAGAGGCATAAGCAAGATATGGCACAGGTAAAGTTAGTCTAACAAAATAAGATAAATTAAGCTTTGCTTGTATGATTAAACTGGTTTAGTCTGCTTGGGGTTTTCAAGGGTGGTCTCCATTTGTTTTTGATTTTAACATATTGATGATGTTACTGAAAGTGTTTGCTTACAAAAGCAAATAAAGATGCAATTGGTAGAAAGCAAAGTTTGGTTTATTTTGGATGCTTGCAAAGTGGAGAGTGGTGGGGTGAACTCTGGTCCAATGGTCAACTCCTCTAACTATAGGAAGAGCTTTTATAGATGAAGGAGGAGATTAAATTCAGAATCAGCACAGTCAGCTCTGATGGTCATCTTGAAATTGGTCATGCAATGGTTTGATCCGTGTCATTTTTCTGGATTGGTTTGTTCTCATTTTCTTGAGGCCAGTTCTCGGAATTGTCTCAGCTTAAGTCATGGCTACAGTTTTTTGATTATGTAGTTAACTTCTTCCACCTGGTGTGCATTTCAGAACCAATAAGACAGTTCATCGGATATAGCTCAGAATATTATCTATAGCTTTTGAGAAGGAACCAGAGGTCCCTGACTTTGTTTACTGACTAAACTTTTATTGTTTTGTTCTGTTTTACTGCTTTGCTTTGCTTTTGCATCTTCTCACTTTTCTAATTAAACTTGGCTGAAGGTTTTGCAGCAGTGAAAGGCAGGCTGAGGACATGGTGGAAGGGATCATAAGGTCCTGCACCATTTTAATGACAACTGACAAACATGTAAAGCACTTTAGGTTAAAAAGGAAACAAAAGCACACTGTTTCTTTGAAACATGATAGGTGATGTTCACAGTAGGAGTTTGTTTTTCAGCAATGTGCATTTAAGAATTTGAGTTAGAATAAAACTTAATTGAACCAACATTAAAGACTACCTCAAATTAAAGAAAGAGTAAATGGCTATTGGGGTAAGACAACTCCACTAATTCCATCTTTATTTAGTTTTATAATCCCTTGGATTTTTTTCTTTCTCCTATATAATATTGTTCTCAACTCTGCTCACCCTCTAGATGTTGCATGTATATGTCAATTACCAAAATAACTGTCAATCCTGATAGAAGTTATAAAAATGTTTTGACCAAATAGGTAAACTAACATAGAAATTTTGGCAATATTAAAAATTAATTATTTGGTTTACTTTTTACTATGACATTTCATCACTATTTAAACTGCAGATGCTTTTCCTATCATGTGCATTATATTAATGACACTCAGAGGTAAGGGTAAATCCCACTGTGGAATCTACATTGGAAAGAAATGGTTATAATCATTTGACCAGATGGATATGAATAAAAGAACAATCTGGATATCTTGGATGTGTAAAATCCAGAAGCACTGATGAATCTCATTAGGCAGCAAAGTCCTGAACGACAGAAAGTCTAAATGTAAAATAAAATAGAGAAATAAGACAAAGGTAAATTTTGGATTATGCAGGAAGAAACTGACAGGTGAAGGTCATGAATTCTTGTCAGTCAGTTTTTATAGTTTAAGAAAAATTTAATTTTTGAACTAAATCATTTTATCATCATGACACTTAACTATCTATGTTAATCAAGATAATAAAGAAAACTTAAAAAAAAAATTTCTCCTAGTTAAATCAAGTTTTATTTTACCTTTGTTAGCTTTCATATAAATTATTTTAGATAATTGTGAGAAATAAGAATGATTTAATGAGAATACATATTAATTTGATAGAAGCAATGATAATGCCTATCTTCTACAAACACAAATTTTACTTTGCAGATGGCATCTAACCTCATTCATTGCTTTAAAAGGAACCATTACAAAATTGTTTGCTATAATTGCAATTTGCTATGGTAAATCAACAAGTGTTTGAGTCTTATAGCCTTGCTATAAAAAGGTATGATGTGGAATGCAAATAGATCACCAGCCTCTTTAAATGAGCTGATAAACAATTTACAATATGCTCTTTTAAAATTATTAATAAATATATCACATCTACTTTTGAACTCATATTTCCTATCTAGCTATAGAAGTTGCTATCATTTATTTTTTACATGGCATCCTAATTATCTCCCTCCACAATGGAATTTTTTTCTGTAGGTTATAAGTATGCTCAAAAATTTTCATTATTTAAAAAAAAAAACCTTCCTTTGGCGGTTCTTTGTTTTTTTTTTTTTTTTTTTGATCTACATAGCTAATTCTATGTCTACTTACCAAAAAAATTTCTTAAGATGGTATTTTACTTTTAAAAATAAAAGGTTACAACCCCATTTTCTAATAAATTGTATCATATATCTTTGCAGTTTGAAATTGTCATCAACTAAGACTCTTTTCTCAGTACTGTTTTAGTACTTCACAATTTTATTGATTCCTCTGATATCTTTATCAAAGGTAAAACTCTCCCTTTGAAGATTATGTGGTTTCTAAGTATAATCTCATGTGAATGATTTCTGCATTTGTCAGTACTGTGTTAGGTGCGTGTCACGGTAATACAATTCAAATGAGCTTAAATGTAAAAGAAAATAATTGGCTCATAGAATTTAGGAGACTCTTGGTGCCTGTGGATTCAGCCCATGTTGGATTCAGTTGTTCTGTGATTCTGTCAAAGGTCTCTTCCATAGGTTCTGCTCTGTGTTTCATCATCATAAAGTATTTAGCAAGGCACTAAAATATAAGGCCACTAGCACCACCAGGCTTGCACTGTATAACTTTGAAGTCCCAGTAAAAACCTCTGCATGTGTGCAGTGTGTTTAGAAGGGGTGGCTTGGGCCATACACCCATCCTGGCAAAGGTTCTAGGTGGCAAGAGCTGAATAGAATGCCATATACTCATCAGCTAGCCCATGACACGTATCCACTTCATAGACCTCGTAGGTACTATCCGAACCCCATGGAAAGAATTTTTGGGGAAAATCCACTATAATACTTAAACCTACATACAAAGACCTTTCTTTTTTTCTTTCAATTCTAAATGTCTACGCAATGTCCTACCAGCATCTTAAATGAACATGCCTGGAGCAAAACTTAGCATTATTGTCTCAAAGGGATTCCTTTATGTGCCATGTTTCTGTCAATATGCAGGATCTTGAACACCTCATCAATCACATCACCTCCCCCAATCCTGAATCCTGAGCATAAAATCTGTTCTCCATACTGCCTCTGCTCTTATCTGCATTCAATTCATGTCTAAGTCCTGCTGGTCCTGTTTCTAGGAATCTAAGATTGCTATATTTTCCATGGCCTATGCAACTTTTGATTGAATAACAAGAAAAGGAACACAACTTTATGCTTACCTTCTTTCTTGTTCCTTCTTCCCAACCTGTTTACCTAACTTCAGCCAGTGTTTTTTTTAAATCCCAAATTTAATCATATTACTTCCCTACTTAACACTTCCAAAGAACTTATTATTGCTTTTAGCCCAATTTCCTTGCCATGTCTTACATTGACATTGGCATTGCATTCACTAAATTGTATCCAACTCTTTGAGACTTCATGAACTGCAGCCTGACAGGCTCCTCTGTCCATGGGACTTTCCAGACAATAGTGGAGTGGGTTGCCATTTCCTTCTTCAGGGGATCTTCCTGACCCAGGGATTGAACCCACATCTTCTGCACTGGCAGGCAGATTCTCTACCACTGAGCCACAGGGCAGCCCGTAAAAATATTTAAATTATCTGTCTTTATTTACACCATTACTTGTCATAATTCATCTGGTATTCCACTCTTAGGCCATACAAAGTGTGTTTTATTTCTCAAATACACAATGCATTTTATTATTTCTAAGATCTACTCCTGGGCTCCCCATATCCTAGTTGTATGTCCTCCTACTCCTTAAGCATATGCCTCTTCTATATAAAAATCAGGATAGGTATGATCTTTGGAGTCTTACTCTTTATGTTTAATCCCAGTGCTCATAATATACAATTATCGGGCAAGTTTCTATTTAATTTTTGGCAAGTTTCCAAAAATGTTTAAAAATTTCTCAAAAAAATCATGTGTTCATCACAAGTTTTGGAGTTTTTTTAAGGACTAAATGATGCTGGGAGGGATTGGGGGCAGGAGGAAAAGGGGACAACAGAGGATGAGATGGCTGGATGGCATCACTGACTCAATGGACGTGAGTCTGAGTGAACTCCGGGAGTTGGTGATGGACAGGGAGGCCTGGCATGCTGCGATTCATGGGGTTGCAAAGGGTCAGACAATGACTGAGCGACTGAACTGAACTGAACTGAAAATGAAATAATGTGCGTGAGGTATTTAGGCTAGTGACTGCCACGTAGTAAACAATCAGAAGGTGCTTGCTATTCAATATTGTCCCTTTGTGAGTTCTTTGAAAATATGACCACTCAGGTTTAAATATAAACTTGTATGTATTATTGATTTATTTTTTTGATGTTTCTTGCCACTCAAATTACCTGCTAATTCTTATTTATCCCCCACAAGAAATCATATTTCTTCCAACATTCTTATCACCTCTAATTCCAACCCAGTTTAGGTCGACATTGACTCTCATCTGTCCTATTGTCCCTATGTGAATTCTATATAAAGTCCATCTCATTTCCAATTTATTAAATTAAAAAAGCTATATCCACTTTTCAGAGCAAAAGCTGATATCATTCATTTCCCTTACCTAAAATCTTCAAAGTATGAATAACAAAACATTTATTATTCATTTAATTCCATCCACAATCTATCTCCAACTCTCCAACACTATCTCCTATTGTTTTGAATAGGACTCTGTTCCAGAATCTTCTCTATACATGACCCCAAATTTTCAGTCTTTTCTATTTCTTGTTTCCTGTCTGTACTACTTTCTCAGACACAAATTCTTTTCCTATTTTTTCCACATACTCAATATACATCCATTCTCCTAAGGCACATATAAAATCTACATATTTTACAAACCTTTTATTATAATAGTTCCCACAATTTATATAGGTATTTTATTTTTCTCATAACATACAATGAACATTAGGTACATATGGGTATACCTTGAATTTTAGGTACATATATATACACAACTGGTCTTTCTTACTCATTTGAAAACTCATTCATACCATATGTCCTTTACATCTTTGTGCCTCTTTACATTAATTCTTCAATGTAGTGCTCATGGTGGTATTTGTTGGAAAAATAATCAAACTGCCATTAACAAATATTATTGGTTTGGGGAGGGAGGAGGGAGGGGGGTTCAGGATGGGGAACACGTGTGTACCTGTGACAGATTCATGTTGATATATGGCAAAACCAATACAATACTGTAAAATAATTAACCTCCAATTAAAATAAATAAATTTATATTTACAAAAATATAATAGACATCATAGTGTAAGGGCCTTTTGCTGAGTTTACCAAGGTACACATCTTGACCAATTCCATTTGACCATCTTGGCCTATTACATTTAGTTTAAAGTAATAATATTAAACAAAGATGTCAGTTTTGGATTTTTTTCTAAAAATTTAATGCTTATGTAGAAGAGCACATGTGTAAATCTTATTTAATGTGTTCTATAGTCCATATTATTGAATACATATATCACATATTAACATATATATTTCATATAGTCTCCAAAGGCACAGAAAATTTATTTATAAAAGCTAACCTTAAGTCCTTACCAAATTATTAAATAGTTAGAGCACACCATAAATTTGTTTCACTTTCTCAAATATTTAATTTCCTAATATCTACTATAGATTTCATGGCACCTATCCTCTATGTACTGTGCTTAGTCACTTAGTCCTGTCCTGCTCTTTGTGACCCCATGAACTGTAGCCTGCCAGACACCTGTGTCTATGGGGATTCTCCAGGCAAGACTACTGAAGTGGGCTGCCATGCCTTTCTCCAGGGGATCTCCCCAACCCAGGGATTGAAACCAGGTCTCCTGTGTTCCAGGCAGATTCTTCACTGTCTGAACCACCAGAGTAACCTGTACTCTATATATTACAATAAATTTTTACAAAAGTCAAATGAAGTTTTAAAAGATCTAGAGACATTTTTGCAGTAAAATCCACAGTATTGAATGTACTCATTTTATAAGTCACCATAAAGACAATACACAATTTATTAAATTAATCATTTAAACAATTCTACCTAATACTAAAATATTACTTTGCACCGAATCCAAATATCAGTTGAAATCCATTTCATATTAAATATGCCTGGGATGATTTTATCCTAAGCTGGATTTAACAAAATCATTAGTGTGTGAATAACACAGAAATGTCAAAAAGTATTAAAGTCCCTTTCCAATTTTTGATATTGGAAAAATAGAGTGAGATAAGAAAAGTGCTTATATATTACTTAATAAAGTTTAACTTTGAGTAAATCAAATGCTGGGTCAGACTGAACTTTTAACCCATACTAACTGCTACCAACTTTTGCCAAAAAAATTAGTGGTTCATTATTGCCTGCTAGCCATTATTTCAAAGCTAAGAGTTTCCTGTAATTTTGAATGTATTGCTTTTGCTAAATGTGTTGAAGGCCCTTAAAAACTAGGATATGCCACATATGATCATAAAAGAAGTGAGAATGTAATAACCTCTAATGACAAGGAAAACTCATTATGCCTACAGTTTTGCATTACCTTTTTATTCAGTTTTTATAATTTCTTCTATTGCTTTTTTTTAAATATGCAATTTTATTCTTTATTCATTCTCATGTCATTCATTTCTTTTGTTTAGTTTCTTCCCTTTTGACCCATTGTGTTAAACTATTCTTGCAGAAGATAATTTGTCATCACTGCCACAATAAATCCAATTTTCCTTAACCCAGACCTGGCCACAGCTTGCTATACTGCAAAGGAAACTCCCTGAAAGGCTAATAAGGGGCACTATATGAGAAGTGTGACTGGATTATTATAGTTTTAATTAGATCAGTCACAATTCTTGTTGAATACTGTTCAGAGAAGTATTCTTTAGTAAAGGAAATTATGTCCTTAAAAAAAACTCCTTATTCAAGAATATAGTCCTATAACTGCTAACTATAAAAGCAGAGGTCAAAGCATGCAATTGAGTTGGACTTTTTCTACTCTTATTTTTAAAACTTGCCAGTGCTAAATGTGCTGCATCTTTTCCCAGTTATCCACTATAATATCTGATTAAATTTGTAGAATTTACCTATTCTTTCATTTAGATTATGCATATATATGTAAATAAGAATGAGAATAATATATAACTGTATTATTGAAAACCACCACATAATTTTGGTACAGGATTTAATAATTTAATGATCTTTTCATATCAGTTATTTTAGGAAATCCTTCCAACACAATTTAGAGTAATAGTAATATAAACATAAATCTATACTCCGAATACTAGAGTAGAAACAATGTAAAACTTGGAGCTAAAATATTAAGAGTGATTGGTTAATAGATATCTACTTATAATTTAGTTAAGAAATATTTACTTAAAACTTAGTTGAAAAAGACAGAGGCACTTGGGCTTAGTACCTATTTTTAACATTTATATACCTCTGCTTATTAAAAATAATACAATATATACTTCTCTTTTAATATCTGAATTTGCCATATTTAATAAGACATATGTTTATTCATCTCATATCATTTTAGTTTATACTTTTATGGGCTTTTTATTAATATTTCACTTGTGATCCACCCTTCATGATTCTTTCATATATAATTTTTTCATGATTACTAAGAATATTTTTATTTTTATAAATCAAACTTGTGTATTCCCCAATCAGTTTAGGTGATGTCTACCAAGTTTATAAATAATGATACAATTACTTTAATTTTTCCTATTCCTCTGCTGCTCCATTATGAAGTGCAGAGAAAATAAGCAGATACCAAAAAGAAATCTGCAGTGTCTGTGATATCATAATATTTAATGTACAGGAGTTTAATTACAATCCCAGAGGGAGAAGCAATTCAGAACAAGGTGTTACACTATTTAATCAAAAAGTGACTAAACCTTTCTAAATATTATGAAAAATAGTAATTCAGAAAATGTAGGAAACTCAGTGAACCACAATGATGATGATTTCAAAAACTTGGATGGTTCTCAAGAGTATTATGCTGAGTGAAAATGTCAGAGCTCACAAAAGCAGAGACATTACTTTGCCGACTAAGGTCCATCTAGTCAAGGCTATGGTTTCTCCTGTGGTCATGTATGGATGTATGGATGTGAGAGTTGGACTGTGAAGAAGGCTGAGTGCCGAAGAATTGATGCTTTTGAACTGTGGTGTTGGAGAAGACTCTTGAGAGTCCCTTGGACTGCAAGGAGATCCAACCAGTCCATTCTGAAGGAAATCAACCCTGGGATTTCTTTGGAAGGAATGGTGCTAAAGCTGAAACTCCAGTACTTTGGCCACCTGATGCGAGGAGTTGACTCACTGGAAAAGACTGCGATGCTGGGAGGGATTGGGGGCAGGAGGAGAAGGGGACGACCGAGGATGAGATGGCTGGATGGCATCACGGACTCGATGGACGTGAGTCTGAGTGAACTCCAGGAGATGGTGATGGACAGGGAGGTCTGGCGTGCTGCGGTCCATGGGGTCGCAAAGAGTCGGACACGACTGAGCAACTGAACTGAACTGATACAAATAAAATTCATAAAGTGACAAAAGTATAGAGATGGAAAACATTATTGGTTGCCAGGTATTACAGAGGTAGAGAAGGAGAGGCTGTGGTATTAAGGCAGTAGCATAAGTGATATTTCTGCTGTAATTGTCCTGTATATTGACTATGTTGGTAGTCACATGAATCTCAACATGTGATAGAATTGCACAGAACTAAGTAACAAACTCAAAAACACACACATACAAATAAATGTATGAAAACGTGATATATGGCTGAAGTCAATGGATTTTATTAATATTCATTTCCTGGTAGTGATATAGTTATACAAGTTTTCTTGGGGAAAATTAGGTGAATTGTGTAATCTTTCTTTATTATAATTAATAAAGATTTACCAATTTCCATATGGTTCATATTTCTTATAACCATATGGAAATTTACAGTTATCTCAAAGAGCTTAAAAGTTTATAAATGGACTAGATACTCGAAAGGCTAAAAGTGTCACAAAGATAGAAAAAAAAGAAAAGCAAGCCCCAATCAAGTACTGTCCACAGAAACAAACTGTAAATAAGATAATGCTAAGAAAAAGTGATAGATGTAACAGAATGTAAGGAAAAAAAAAGGTATAACATGAAGTAATAATCATCAAAAACAGCATAAAAACAAGAGATAAAGAACATTACATAATGATATAGGTTTATTCATCAATAAAACAGGAACTTAACTGTGAATATACTTAGTTTCCAAAAAGACACAATCAAAACTGATAGCAGTAAAGAGGAAAATAAGACAAATCACAATTATAGTTGGTAACTTTTAAAATCATTATTACACAGTTTATATACAATAAATGCACACATTTTGTGTATACATTTAAATGAATTTCACAGTTGCAAGGTTTACAATACCTGTTTGAACACTTAGAAAATTACAGTTATCAAGAATGTTTATTGGTATTAGAGTTTTAAAAGAAATGGATGGGTGAATAGTTCAGAAATAGGTACCAAAGAAATTCACTGGAGAAAAAAATCTCCTCAGAAAATGTTGCTTGAACAACAGATAGCCATAGACATGAAAAAAAAAATGATTTGAAATGTATTATTTTTTTCACATAAATCTAAAAACATATAAAGCTTATATAAGAAAACAAAGAATATCTTTGCAACTTTAACAAGGTTCCAGAACACATCAGAAACACTAACCATGAAAGAAAAATTAATAAACTTCATCAAAATTCATAACTTCCATTCACTTAAAAACACTGTTAAGAATGTGCAAACCACAGACAGAGAGAAGACTAATAATACACATATTTGATGAAGAGTTTCTATATGACAAAGAGTTTATATCTGAATATACACAAAATTCTTATAGCTCAATACAAAAAAATCCAACAATTCAATAGAAAATTAAAGATATAATTTAAAAAATGCTTTACTAAAGAAGATACATGAAAAACCAGTTAACAGAAAAAAAAGAGTGCTCAACCACGTTAGTTATTTGGAAAATGCAAAGTAAAGTATAGTGACTTATCACTTCATCCACACTAGAATAGTTTTCATTAAAAATATCAAAATCATTCAATTCTGGCAAAGATGAAGAGCAACATGAATTCTCCTATATTTTCTATGGAAATGTAAAATCATGTTATTGCTTTGGAGAACTGTTTGGTAGTTTATTATAAAAGTGAGCATTCATCTCCCCTCTGGCCTAGTAATTCCACTCTTAGTTACTTCTCAAGAGAAATAAAAATATATATCTACAAAAGCCTGTGTAAGAATGTTTCATAGGAACTTATTCATATCAACAAAAAATTAGAAGTAATTCAAATGACTGTTACAATAGATAGTTCCACATCTTTAAAAATATAAAGAAGGCAATGGCAACCCACTCCAGTACTCTTGCCTGGAAAATCCCATGGACGGAGGAGCCTTGTAGGTTGCTGTCCATGGGCTCGTGAAGAGTCGGACACGACTGAGTGATTTCACTTTCAATTTTCACTTTCCACTTTCATGCATTGGAGAAGGAAATGGCAACCCACTCCAGCATTCTTGCTTGGAGAATCCCAGGGACGGCGGAGCCTGGTGGGCTGCCATCTATGGGGTCGCACAGAGTCGGACACGACTGAAGCGACTTAGCAGTAGCAGCATTGAACAATGAAAAAGAATCATTGATATGTTAAAAAAATATACCAGTGAATCTCAAAATCATACTGAGTTGTAAAAGTACAAAAACAGCACATAGTCTATTATTTTATTGATATGATGTTCTTAAGTGGGAAAATACTAAATTAGTGAGAAAGTAATCAGAAGGCTTTAGAAGTATAATAAGATTTTCTATGGTGATAGAAATTTCCATTGCCTGGTTGTGTTCGGTTGGATTGGGTTATGTGTGCTAACTGAATGTATGCAGTTGTCAAAATTCATAGAAATCCACATTTAAATTTTGTCCATTTCACTGTCAGATTGAGTCAATTCTCAAAAAACAAAGAAAAAGCCATAGTGAAATAGATAATGGAATAGACAATGTTCCTACATAAGAGAGTGAGGGAGGGAAATTTCACTGAAATAGTAGAGGACAAAAGAATGTTGACTGGTAGGGTCTAAGAGGAAAATGAAATACAAAGTTAAAAGGGAGAATGGCATTGAAACATGTATACTATCATGTAAGAAATGAATCACCAGTCTATGTTCGATACAGGATACAGGATGCTTGGGGCTGGTGCACGGGGATGATCCAGAAAGATGATATGGGGTGGGAGGTGGGAGGGGGGTTCAGGATTGGGAACTCATGTACACCCATGGCAGATTCATGTCAATGTATGGCAAAACCAATACAGTATTGTAAAGTAAAATAGAGTAAAAATTTAAAAAAATAAAGGGTAACACATATGTATAACTACAGTATTAATTACTAGAAAATATATATAATTGACTGTTTTCCTTTAGAATAGATATTAAACACATTAGTTGGTGTGTTGCATGGTCAGGGCTTTGTGTGATCACATGAGAATAAGTAAAATTAATGCATGATTAGGAAATTGGGAATAGCGCTACTTCTGTAATCTCTCTTAACCTTGCAAACTGTATCGTACAATCCCAGCCCACTTTAGTGCCAGTATGCTGAGATTTGGGGAATTCATTTTGAACCAAAATATACAATATAAAATATATATGATCAATATCATATAAATATAATATATATTTATGTAAATATATATCAATATTATATATCAATATTAAACAGTTTATAATTATTTTAAAGAAATATACTTATTCTTATATTTTCACTGAAAAACATATGCACATTTTATTGGTACTCTCTCATTCTTACTTAGTTTTGTAAATCATAACCCTGGGGCTTCAGAAATATCTAGTCTTCTTTCAAAGACAAAACCAATTACTCATGAAACTGGAAAGAAAAGCAAAATTATATATTATTTCTGTGCCTGTTACTGCTGTTTAATTTTATATTTATTTTTATATTACAGTCACCCTAACTAATGATGACTTTCTGCTTGTAAACAGTGAGATACAATTTGTTTTTAATCTAGCAATTTTAAAATACATGAACAAAAATCTAATTGTCACTAATTACAAAAACATCTGTAGACTTCAGGTGATATGATCATGTATAATGCAACTTTTAAATGTTCATATATTTTGAATTAGTAAATATGTATCTACAGAGAAAATAAGCAGTTAAAACTGTGTATAGTATCATGTTAATTTAGTAGCCACGTACTTGTAAAAGTAATTCTTAAATGGCTTGGCACTTTAGATTGCCTTGAATATATTTTATTTTATTCAGGAAATATCTGTAAACTTTCCTCTTTGTTTTGCAGTCATCCTTTGTCTTGTACAAGGAGACTGTACAGGGAGGAAGGGAAATCTAATAGAAAATGTTGGGATTTACTCTGTCAAGACTTTCGCAGTTTAATACATATTGCACAGAACTCTCTCTGATATGAAGAAGTTGTTTAGTAGCTCACTCATGTCTGACTCTTTGCGACCCCATGAACCATAGCCTGCCAGACTCTTTTGTCCATGGGATTTTCCAGGCAAATATACTGGAGTGCGTTGCCATGCCCTCCTCCAGCAGATCTTCATGACCCAGGGATGCAATCCCTGTCTCCTGCACTGGCAGACAGAGTCTTTACCACTGAACCAAAATGGAAGCCTGATGTGAGAAAGATCATACTGTAAAAGAAACCCCATACTTTCAGGGAGAAAAAGGCTGAAACTCCAGATGGTGCTTCCAAGAATGGAGAAGTTCAGTGAGAGAGCCCAGGGTGGTTCTGTCTAACTTCTTCTCTCAGGAAAGAAGAAAAAATGCCCCTTAAACAGAATCCATAAGGAAAAGAGAGTGAGGGTAAGATGATGACCTGGTTCAATTCCAGGTCATAGAGCAGGGCACACATACTCCATCAGCTTGCACTGACTAGTGCTGGGAAGTTTTCATAACACTCTGGTTTATTTACACTATTTAGACTCTTGTTTAGTCTTTGGTTAATGTTTGGTGCCCGGCTAACTTTTTTTGAGCCATATACACGTGAAGACTTCCTGGAGTCTTTAAGGGATGATGCCAATAGAGAAAGGAAAATGGGATGAACTTCTAATGAAGGGTAACTGGAAGAGAAAAAAAAACGTAAAAGAAAATATGTTAATATCTGTATGCCGAATTAGTTATATCTGTTTAGAAAAATCAAATGTGCCATATCAAAATAGCACCAGTCCAAGTAAATTTTGTTTTACTACAGTACTTAGTTACCTGTTTTTATGAATCTAAAATGCAAATATTTTATAAATTAGAAATTTAGGAAATTTTGCATGTGATTAGTTGTGGTTTTCTTTATTGTTTGTGATATTCTAGAAGGCTTTCCATCATTTTCCAGGTTTTGCTAGATATCAGAAATTTTCTAAAGATTTCTCAAAGCTCCCATACACCATTTTGACCACTGTTAGACTCAGTATCCAATATTCTAGGCTGCTTCCAATTTGGTAACACTCTTAGGACCGCATCCTCACTCACTCATTATTACTTTTGGTATTGAATTAATCATCTGGTTTCTTCCATCCTTAAGCTGTCACCTCTTCCCCCCTCACCCGATGGAAAAAGAGAATCATACTCTGTTAGCTTCTGTTTCCAATTCCTAAAGAAAAAGAAGGGATATTATTTCACAGGAGACCACTTTATTTTAGATCACAGATTGTATCATGAAGGGCCCAAGTGTCCATTATCCTCCTAGTGGTTGTTGGAGTAAAATCACCCTGTCAATTATCCTTTTTATTCTAACTTTTTCCCTCCAAAGTTGTATGCCTCTGATCATGTGATCTCTCCTAAACTGTTGGTGTTATAATTTCCCATATTTCCCTTCTTATAATACTCTCCCACACCCCTCTATGTCATTTCTTCCGTGAATGTATTGTTCACTTCTCAATTTCAAATGAAACTCATCTCTCCTTAAGGATATTGCTTCTCGTTCATTTGAAAGCAGGGCACTTCCCCGCCCCCCAAACCATATTAAAAGACAGGCTTAATAACCTCCCCTGATTGTCAAATACATTCTCAGAGCTTACAATTTCTCCCTCTGTCACAAGCTTTCCCTACAAAGAGTTCTCTCCAGAACTCATTATATCCTTTGCCACCATTCTTCACACTGTGCCTCATTCACTTGCATTATATTGAGTACAACTACACATGTTTTCTGTTAGTATGTTGATAATCCAATCATGATACACATCTTAAGTAATAAATTTTTATAAATGTTTAGGGAAGTGGTGATGGTAGACAGGATCCATATGGGAATGGCATAAAGAGGTCAAAAATATTATCAAACAGAGCATTTGGTTTGAACTTATGGGTGCAATTTTTACAGCTTTGATCCATTTCTGACATTATCTTTTCAGGATACTGGATGCATTTATTCGAAAAATCATAACTGATCACAGCATTCTCTTTATTCAGCTATTTCTCATTGTTTAAAAATTGTTGTTTCTGGTGGTTTTAAAGAACATTTCTTTCCAAACCTCTTTGAAGTTCATTGAAGTCTATATGTGTTAGATAAGTTTCCTGAAAGCATCTTAGTTTATAAAATTGAACCTTACACTTGTTTATGTAAAGAACAATTTTAACAGCATTTATACAATGCATTCAATTTATTAAAAGTATTAAAATATGCTAGTTCAAATAAACTAGAAAACCAATTTTATGATTGTGTTTATAACTCTGAGTACTATACAGTGCTGTAAGTATTTATAGAACGAAGAATTAGATTAGAAACTTTACAAAATAAAAGGCATATAGGAGGTAAGTAGGATGGCAAATAAATATTTCAATTGTTAACTTACTTTAAAAATGAAAAAGGGAAAGCTAATGGATTTATATACATATAAAATTACTGTTGTTTTTTAGTTATTAAGTCATGTCCAACTCTGCAATCCCATGGACTATAGCCCATCAGGCTCCACTGCCCATGGGATTTTCCAGGCAAGAATTGAATCCACTGAAGTGGATTATGATTTCCTGCACCAAAATTACTGTTTAAGTCCACTCAAATTATATCAACGGAACACTACTTTCTCACATATATTTGTAAATACTTTTCCATATCCCCAAATTTTTCATCTTGAATGTGCTTTGCAATTTAAAAGCATTGAATCATTGAAACCCACCAGCAGCAACTGCTGAAACTTTCTCCCTCGTTCTGGAGCCCCTGAACTGCAACCACTGAGACCCAATCACTGAGCACCTGTGCCACAGTTAGAGAATTTGGGCACCTCAATGAAGGATCCTGCATGATGAAATGAAGATCCTGTGTGCCTCAACAAAGACCTGAGGCAGCCAAAATAAATAATTTTACTAAGGAAAAATAAATAAATAAAAGCATTGAAACAAACAACAGAACAAAGTATATGCATATAATATGTATTTTAAAGTTTTGTTATATATATTCGAGTGTTTTCACTCTAGCAGTGAGCCACTAGGAAATTTAGAATCAATTTAGTGAATCACAATCATAAGGTTAAAAAATTTAAAAAGAAGTAAATGAATAAACATACTGCCAAATGGTAATGCTATTAGTGAAACTTTGGTACAAAGGTCCTGTATTAATTAGTAAAAGATGTCTTTTTAAGTGTTGCTCATTTGAGGTCAACAGGCATTAAAAGTATTATTTGTATACATATATTTAACTGACTATACTCACTATGAGTCTAGATACATGGAAGTAGAAATTAATTACCACTTTAGATCATGTATAACATATTTAAAAGACAACTGACACTGTAAAAGTTGCCACTTTTTAATAGTATAAATGCCCCAGCCTTGTAATTATATTTTTTCATTTCTCAATTAATTACCTTTTATCAACTCATCCCTGTAACTTATTGATATTTATTGTCACTTTCTCTACATATGAAGACTTATAGTCTATAAATGCAATATATTCACTGACAAAATTAAACCCTGTATAGACTTCTTTGTATATACCTATGCTAAAATTTGCCCTTGATTTAAATAACATAAACCTAGCATAGTAAGTAGCATACTTATATAATAAATATATTTTATATAAAATAACAAAGTTATTCTTCATCTATTATGGGCATACAATCATGAATAAGCTACTATCTCTGCTCTCAACAGACTTATCATAGACAATCATTTGTGTTCTTAAGTCCTTAAAATTAAAATATGAAATTAATCTTCTGATGAAAGTTCAATCAGATAATGTTTGAATATAGAAGAGAAATAAATAAATTAATGCTGAATATAGAATATCCATGATCATTGTGATTCTTAGCTTGTTTCACTAGCAAAATGAATCAAATCATTTACAACCACCTAATGAACTTAAACAAATCAAAACTATTTCCTTGATTAAGGACTATTTAATAGTCAGACACGACTGAAGCGACTTAGCAGCAGCAGCAGTTATAACTATAATGCTAGTTGGAGACCTCCATTTAGCCAATACTAATTGACTATGCCAAAGTCTTTGACTGCGTGGAACACAGTAAACTGTGGACAATTCTGAAAGAGATGGGAATACCAGACCATCTGACCTGCCTCTTGAGAAACCTATATGCAGGTCAGGAAGCAACAGTTAGGACTGGACATGGAACAACAGACTGGTTCCAAATAGGAAAAGGAGTATGCCAAGGCTGTATATTGTCACCCTGCTTATTTAACTTCTATGCAGAGTACCTCACAAGGAACACTGGGCTGGAAGAAGCACAAGCTGGAATCAAGATTGCTGGGAGAAATATCAATCACCTCAGATATGCAGATGACACCACTCTTATGGCAGAAAGTGATGAGGAACTAAAAAGCCTCTTGATCAAAGTGAAAGTGGAGAGTGAAGAAGTTGGCTTAAAGCTCAACATTCAGAAAATGAAGATCATGGCATTCGGTCCCATCACTTCATGGCAAACAGTGGAAACAGTGTCAGACTTTATTTTTGGGGGCTCCAAGATCACTGCAGATGGTGACTGCAGCCATGAAATTAAAAGACGCTTACTCTTTGGAAGAAAGGTTATGACCAACCTAGATAGCATATTTAAAAGCAGAGACATTACTTTGCCAATGAAGGTCCATCTAGTCAAGGCTCTGATTTTTCCAGTGGTCATGTATGAATGTGAGAGTTGGACTGTAAAGAAAGCTGATTGCAGAAGAATTAATGCTTTTGAAGTGTGGTGTTGGAGAAGACTCTTGAGAGTCCCTTGGACTGCAAGAAGATCCAACCAGTCCGTTCTGAAGAAGATCAGTCCTGGGATTTCTTTGGAGGGAATGATGCTAAAGCTGAAACTCCAGTACTTTGGCCACCTCATGCGAAGAGTTGACTCATTGGAAAAGACTCTGATGTTGGGAGAGACTGTGGGCAGGAGGAGAAGGGGACAACAGAGGATGAGATGGCTGGATGGCATCACGGACTCAATGGATATGAGTCTGAGTGAACTCTGGGAGTTGGTGATGGACAGGGAGGCCTGGCGTGCTGAGATTCATGGGGTTGCAAAGAGTCGGATATGACTGAGTGACTGAACTGAACTGACCTGAATAGGGTATCATTTTAATTATGATAATAGCAAATCATGTAATAAATAAATTCAAAAAATGGATTAGGATCCAAGTTATTTTAATACTTGCCTC
The DNA here is from genome assembly GCF_023091745.1 of Budorcas taxicolor. Taxonomy (NCBI): domain Eukaryota; kingdom Metazoa; phylum Chordata; class Mammalia; order Artiodactyla; family Bovidae; genus Budorcas; species Budorcas taxicolor. Next base: position 66,212,763 of record NC_068923.1, on the reverse strand, counting down.
TATGTCCTTGGGCAAATAAACTTGACTTTACCCTGATTTCTTCATAAGTAAATAGGACTGCTGTTAGTTTATCTGTTTTTGTTTTGTATTTATGCCTTCTAAGAAAAATCTTTCACACTGTACAATTTTGACTTTTTAATTCTACATTAACTTTTATGATTTTTTTTATCTTAAATGTTTGATTTTTTGTACTGTCTCTTGTTCTAAGAATTAAATTTGAACTCCAGATTTGCTGTTTTCCAAATGGCTGCTTCAGACGCCAAACACCTATAGAAAATTCACCAATTTTTCAGGTAGCTCTTTGATGTATTGAATTTCCATTGGCTTTTGAATCAGATTTTATTTTCCCAATATTCCTACTTTGATCATTTTAAGTTAAAATAATTTAAAAAACAGTAACCTCCCCTTGTCTTTAAAAAAAATGTTTTGTTTTTTTTTTATCTTGGTTTCACGAGGTCTTTGCTGCTGCATGCAGGCCTTTCTAGTTGCAATGAGCAGGGATTACTCTTCTTTGTGTGTGCTTCTCATTTTGGCAGCTTCTCTTGTTGGAGAGCACAGGCTCTAGGTGTGCAGACCTCAATAACTGAGGTTAGTGCAACACAGGGTCAGTCGTTGCAGCTCATGGGCTATGGTATTGACTCAGTAGTTGTGTGCACGGGCCTAGTTCTGTGGCATGTGGGATCTCCTCAGACCAGGGATCAAATCTGTCTGTGTCTCTTTCATTGGCAGGCAGATTCTTATTTGCTGTGCCACCAGTGAAGTCCTCCTCTTCTTTTATATGCGTGTGTGTCTGTGTGTGTGTGTATTGTTGTTCAGTTGCTTAGCTATATCTGACTCTCTGCAACCCCATGGACTGCAACACTCCAGGCTTCCCTGTCCTTCACTCATGTCCATTGAGTTGGTGACACCATCCAACTATCTCATCCTCTGCTGTCCCCTTCTCCTCTTGGCTTCAGTCTTTCGCAGCATCAAGGTCTTTTCCAATGAGTTGGCTCTTTGGATCAAGTGGCAAAGATTTAGACATGACTGAGTGACTGTATGTACTCAGTCTCTTGAAAGTGAAAGTGAAGTCGCTCAGTCGTGTCCAACTTTGCGACCCCATGGACTGTAGCCTACCAGGATCCTCTGTCCATGGGACTTTCCAGGCAATAGTACTGGAGTCGATTGCCATTTCCTTCTCCAGGGGATCTTCCCAACCCAGGGACTGAACCCAGGTCTCCCACATTGTAGACAGATGCTTGACTGTCTGAGCCACCAGGGAAGCCCTTCTCAGTCTCTTAGTCTCATCCAAATCTTTGCCACCCTGTGGACTGTAGCCCACCAGGATCCTCTGTCCATGGAAGTTTTCAGGCAGGAATACTGAAGTGGGTTGCTATTTCCTACTCCAGGGGATCTTCTGGACCCAGGGATCAAACTCTGGTCTCTTGCATCTCCTGCACTGGCAGATGGATTCTTTACAACTGAGCACCCTGGAAGCCCATTCTGAATATTATTAACTATTTATAATATGTCAATGTTATTTGTCAAAATTTACTATAAATGTGCTGCTGACATTTATTAATATAGCTTTAAATTTATAGAATATTCAGAAAAGAATTAACATCTGAAAAATGCTTTGTCTTCCTATCCATGAAAAACAAAATAACATTCTTTTATATCTTTCCATTTTTATATATTTCTTATCATTTTATACATTTGATTTTTCATTAGAATATTATTGTTTATGTTTGTGTCATAAATTATATACTTTTTTCCTTACTAGTTTCTGAATATTTTTATTTTTGTATATAGGGGCAGGGACCTATTCTACTGATTGCTTTCTATCAGGTACCAATCTGATTACTATTCTGAGAAATTTTAATTTTGCCTTTAAACTTGTAAATAACATGTCTGTATATACCAGCAATGTCCAACCATAACAAAGATCTTTTAAGAAACAGTAGTGAGTGCTTCCCGCCCCCGCCCCCACACCAGTCACCCAATTTCACTCCTCTGAAGAATATGTAATTATTTTATTTCTATTTTTGGTTCTAATCATAATTTCCTTCATATCTTTAAATAAAATCCCACATAGCATCCATTTACTGATGAGGAAGAAATTTTATCTACCCTTCCTGGTTTTGCTGGCTGATCTAAGACTTAGATTGACACAAGACAGATTAACAGGAGAAAATAAAACAATTTTAATAACACATATACACAGGAAAGGGGCTTCCCTGGTAGCTCAGCTGGTTAAGAATCTGCCTGCAGTGCAGTAGACTCTGGTTCCATTCCTGGTTGGGAAGTTCCCCTGGAGAAGGGATAGTCCACCTGCTACAGTATTCTTGGGCTTCCCTGGTGGCTCAGACAGTAAAAGAATCCACCTGCAATGCAGGAGACCTGGGTTTGATACCTGGGTTGAGAAGATCCCCTGGAGGAGGGCACGGCAATCACTCCAGTATTCTTGCCTAGAGAATTTCATAGATGGAGGAGCCTGGTGGCCTACATTCCATGGGGTCACAAAGAGTCAGACACAACTGAATGACTAAACACAGCACATACATGGGAAAGAAGAAAATTGAGTAACTCACAAAAGAGGGGGAAGTCCTCATGCTAAATACCGTTTTCACCTAAAGACTTTTGGGATCAGCAGAAAATTGAAACTCTGGATCTATTACCATGATGAGTCTTCATATTAAGGAAAGGAAATACTCTTTTAGAGGGCAATAGGAACTTGGAAAGCTCTAGTAAACAAAGATCTCATAGCTTTTCATTGACTAAGTCCTTGGCAGGAAAGAGGAGCCTTCTTCCTCTTGAAAGGTGTGAGAACTTGACCTTTTGTTCTCTTTTTTAATCAAGGTTCCTGTTCATTAAGTTTTTTAAAGATGACAACTGAAAAGTAAAGAGTATAAATGTTATTTATGACTATAAATGCTTTTGCACAGTCCAGCAGACTTTATGAGAAAGAGTCTCACATTCTAGATTCCAGACACACTAAGGAGAAGTCAGTCTGAATGACCCTAAATTCATGTAGAATAACTTGCTCTTTTCCTGCTGAGGCTTTTTTTTCCTCTTTAGACTTGGCATTCAGAAATTTAAATGCATATATGTCCATGACTTTATTCATCAGTCTTCATAGAACAGAGTAATCTCTTTTCTTTAGAAGAATTAAATCATTCTTCAGTTTAGGAAACACTTCTATTATTAATTTCTATCCTTTTGAATGTTTTATCTCTTTCTGAAACTTTTGTTATTTGCCTTTTAGATACCCTGTCTTTAACTTAGCATCTGATTTATATTTTTAAGATATTTCTTCATTTGGATATTTGATAAAATAATTTAGATCATAACAGTGACTATTGTCATTTTATCTACACATATTTTCTTCTTTGGAAATATTGGGTTTGGTCCAGAAAAATCTTTATTGTGCTGTTTTAGTTACTCTTGAAGTTATTATTTTGTTGATGTTTTATTATAATTATCATTATTATTATAAAATAAATATTTTTCATAGTAAAAATACTTCTGATTTCATGTGGTGTGGATCATTTTAATTGCTCTTTTCATGTTTTTTCTTGTTCTCTTTGAGTATTTATTTTTCCATGAGAAATTTAAATCAGTTTTTAACCCCAGGTTTAAAGACTATATGTTATAAAGATAGCATGCATTAGCAAATACAGTTAATATTCTTTGAGGTTGATAATTTGTATCAATGTGTCAACCACAAGTTGGCACTTGCCGTGGGTGCTTGCCATCTACTTCTACAGGGATTAAATCATGTGCTGCTGCAGCTGCTGACCTCCAACACCCACTGAAAAAGTTCAGGATGGAGAACAGAAATGAGGTGCTCTGTGGGAGGGGGCAATGGCACCCCACTCCAGTACTCTTGCCTGGAAAATCCCATGGAGAAGCCTGGTAGGCTGCAGTCCACGGGGTCACTAAGAGTCGGACACAACTGAGTGACTTCACTTTCACTTTTCACTTTCCTGCATTGGAGAAGGAAATGGCAACCCACTCCAGTGTTCTTGCCTGGAGAATCCCAGGGATGGGGGAGCCTGGTGGGCTGCTGTCTATGGGGTCGCAGAGTCGGACACGACTGAAGTGACTTAGCAGCAACAGTGTTCCAGGAAAACTGGCAGTACAGGTCTTTAGAAAGTTATTCTCAACAGCTGATTTTATAAGCCCAATTCTTGTAGCTCCTCATATCTAGAAAAGCACTAAAAATATTTCATGGTGATGACTGTTTCTCATAGGTAGCAGAAGCTTCATGCGACCAGCAGAAATTTTCTAAAAACAAACAAACAAAAAAAAACAAGTGCTTGATTGCATGTATTCCCCCTTTACCAAAATCACATATATATGTTCTTTTCTTTCCCTGTACCTCTTTGAAGCAGTCTCTCAGAGCTATCGGGACATCCCTGGTAGCTCAGATGGTAAAGAAACTGAGGTACTGTCCCCTGGGCTGCAGTCTTCATATTGCGCCAAGTAAAACTTAACTCACAACTCACACATAGTGCATTTTTTTAAGTGACAAATATATAAAGGGTGTTTTGGTCTCCTTTTGTACCTCTAAAGTCTGATTCAAAGTGCTCTCCAATAGATTTTTTCTTTTCTTTACATTTCTTGTTAAGTTCATTTCATAGCATTTTATCTTATTTGCTTATCATACAGTACATATTTTGATTCTGGCTTGAACTAATAACTAATTTTTATAGGCTTTATAATGTTTGAGTATTCACATATTAATTCTTGATCTAAAATTTTCTAGATGACACACAAATGGATGTATACACATAGTTCAGTTCAGTTCAGTCGCTCAGTCGTGTCCGATTCTTTGCGACCCCATGAATTGCAGCACACCAGGCCTCCCTGTCCATCACCAACTCCCAGAGTTCACTCAGACTTACGTCCATTGAGTCCGTGATGCCATCCAGCCACCTCATCCTCTGTTGTCCCCTTCTCCTCCTGCCCCCAATCCCTCCCAGCATCAGAGTCTTTTTCCAATGAGTCAACTCTTCGCTTGAGGTGGCCAAAGTACTGGAGTTTCAGCTTTAGCATCATTCCTTCCAAAGAAATCCCAGGGCTGATCTCCTTCAGAATGGACTGGTTGGATCTCCTTGCAGTCCAAGGGACTCTCAACAGTCTTCTCCAACACCACAGTTCAAAAGCATCAATTCTTTGGTGCTCAGCCTTCTTCACAGTCCAACTCTCACATCCATACATGACCACAGGAAAAACCATAGCCTTGACTAGACAGACCTTAGTTGGCAAAGGAATGTCTCTGCTTTTGAATATGCTATCTAGGTTGGTCCTAACTTTTCTTCCAAGGAGTAAGCGTCTTTTAATTTCATGGCTGCAGTCACCATCACAGTGATTTTGGAGTCCAAACTTACATAAAACTAAACATCTTTCTGGAATTGAAAGATCAACGTTCAATAGCTCAAATCCTTATCATTTAGCAAATAAAGACTTGTAGAAATTAAAAGCTTTACCTGACAAAACACTTTATAGCCTTAGAATGTGGATTGGAAACAAAAAGGCAATCTTACATAAGAAAAATAATAAGTGTAATATTTGAAAATTAGAATTAAAATTATTTCTATTTGCATGTCATGTACTACATAATTTTAATTCTAATTTTCAAATATTACACTTATTATTTTTCTCATGTAAGATTGCCTTTTTGTTTCCAATCCACATTCTAAGGCTACAAAATGTTTTGTCAGGTAAAGCTTTTAATTTCTACAAGTCCTTATTTGCTAAATGATAAGGATTTGAGCTATTGAAAGTTGATCTTTCAATTCCAGAAAGATGTTTAGTTTTATGTAAGTTTGGAGTCTGGAATGGGGCTTTAAAATCACCTTTTATCTGCATCTTTCGAGAAATAATTTCAGAGTCAATATCAACAGTGAATTTTAACAAGATTGATATGCCTTTTACTTCTTCCTTTTATTGTCTTCCTAATATCTTAACCCAAGCCCAGTGGTAATCTCTGATACATCAAAATTCAAGTGCCACTCTTATCTCTTCATATGACTTTTGAGTCATAGCCATTGTCTGAAAATGATTTGGCTCAAGTTTGGGGGTGGTGGTACAGCTGGTTGTGCAAATATGCATACCATGTAGATTCTAAGGTACCTCAAGTAGTCTTCTTTCATTTAACTGCCATAAATGACTAACATTCTACAACTAAGTATTTTAAAAATAACTTTCATTTTTATATAAAGTTAATATAATAAAACACTTAACTTGAGTCTTTTCTAACTATTTAACCTGCTAGTTCCACTCCATAGAATTTTCTTGTATTTCCAAAATATTTCACACTAAATATACAGATAAAAGGAATAATATTTTATCTATTCAAATAACTATGTTTCTAGTTTTATGAATCATATGCATATGTGTATTTCCCTATTATCACTTTAATGTAGGAGAGCAGTTCAGTATTTTATTCCTGAAATTAGAGAAATAATCCTCCAAATGATATCTATTTGCAAAGTTTTATACAAATGTGTTTCAGAATTAAGTCCTAATAATATATTTATGTTCAGAAACCAGTATCAGTGCCAGTACATTAAGTGCATGCTAATGGAGTTTAATCAACAAATGTTCAAAGTTCACTGCCTCAGGGATCACACCATGAATGTGATGACTGCCTCATATTGGTTTCTAAACTTTAATACCATGAATCTTTAAAAATGTAGTTTTGGCATAGTGGTTAAAGAAAAGCATGTTTCATAATTCTTAAAAATTTATTTCAAGACAATTCAATTTTTCTAAAACTACATTACAGTTCTTAAGAGCCCAACTGTTACTTCTATTGAAGAGAAGTGATTAACTTGGGAATGGTTTCTCCATAGCTTCAGTCTCCATATCTTCTTCATAGCGAATGCAGCACATAATTGTCACAGGAACTCTGCAGGTAGTCAAATAGCCACAGCAGGAAATTTCCACCATTAAAAACAACTGCTCCCTTACAAGCAAATTTGTAGGGCCTGTTGTTGTTTTTCCCCTGAAATATTTTTCTGAGATAATTCCACTTATTTTGGTGGTAAAGATCTAATTGGAAACCAATTCCTCACCCCTGTCATTTCTCAACCTAGTTATCGCACACAGGTAAACATGCATTCATTTTTTAAATAAAGACATCTTTATTCCATATTTTGTTCAGAGTTACTTGAAAGTGTGACAAATCTGATTTTTCTTGAAGACAGTGATCAAGTTATTAAACATTGAATCCTAATAAATCATTGGTTCCTTCTTTTCATTCAGAATAATGTTGAGTATCTAGAGGTTTTGTGATAGCTCTGATGTTATTGCTCCACATAAGGCCATCATGACAGATTAAGAAGTAAGCCATCAACCTAGTGAATAGAGAAATCATGAACATCATATTGTGATCTTATACACATTAAAAAAAAATAAATGTATTAAAAATCTAACTAAATATTTAGAATGCTTTGTACAACAAAAGTTTAAGAAATCGTATGCAGTATAGAAATAGAATAGGCAATAACAAGTCTGATTTAATAATAATGCTATTTATATTTGCAAAAGAAAAAAAACAGTTTAACAAAGTAGGAAAACAAGTGTTAGGAAGAAAAATAAACAATACTTATGACCATGAAAAGTTTAATGACATTAACTGCTAATGATTAAATATGTATCATCTTAATTTGATAGGAAAAATTCCATGAAACAAATTACATATATGCCACCACCTAGATAACTCCAGAGTGTTCCATGCCACTTCCTAATCAATGAACATATTCTTCCAAGAAATAACTATTCTTCTTAATTTTATCACCATAGATTATATGTCTGTTACTGAAATTCATGTAAATGGAATCATAAATTATGTACTCTTTTGTTTCTCACTTCTTTCATTCAGTATAATGCTCTAAAATCCACCCTTGTTAGTATGTATGTCAGCAGTTTGTTCTTTTGATTTATTGTTCTGTACGAATTCATTACATGAATATAACCCAATTTGCTTATTGGAAAACATTCAAACTGTTTCCTGTCTTAGGCTGTTATGAATAAAGCTGCTATGAACAGTCTTATTTAAATCATTCTGTGGACACGTATTCAATTATATTGAATATACACATAGGAGTAAAATTTCTGGGTGATGTGATAGGTCTGTGTTTGAAGAGTTTAGAAACTGCCTAAAGGTTTACAAAAATGATTGTACTGCCTTTTATACTGAGTTATTTTAATTGAGTTACTTGCTCTATATAATTTTAGTCTTTGATGTGTTTAGATTTTAATGTACCACCTTGTTATTCTTATTTGTTCAAATTATTTTATTTCCTTGTTCCACATTATTTTTATTATTTATTTTTATTTTCTTCCATTTCATTTTATAAATTGGCTTTTTATTCCATTTTATATCCACAGTTGGCTTTTTAGCTAAATCTCCTTCTAATTGAATTTTTTGGTGTGTGGTTGAAATGGGCATTAAAATGCTCATTCTTAGGAATTAGAATTACTTTGTTACTAGTTTACACTATTCTTCACAAGTCACAGCTCACAAACATAAGAATATTACAAGAATGTAATTTCATTGTCTTTGCTATAATTTGGTATTATTAGCATATATTGTAGTTATCTCTACTTGTAAATTATATAATTTTTCTTTAATAAGATACTGACATTTGAGCAAATTAAGGGGAAATTCCATCTTATATATTTACCCAAATATTTATATTCTCTAATACTCTTTGTTATTTCTTTTAGAGTCAGATTTTTATCAGAAAACGTTTTCATTAGTGTTCAGTCTGGGTAATTTTTATTAGTGTTTACTTTCTATTTATATGAAAATGGCTTTATTTCATTCTCACTTTTGGAGGAAATGTTTCCCAAATATAGGACCCTTCCTTCCTTCCTTCCTCTCATCCATCCACCAATCCATCCTCCCTTTCCTTTTTGTTTTTCTCTTTTTGGATTGTCTCTTTTGGTTTTCACCATGTTGGATCTACTTGAATTTACTGAGCTTCTGTTATCTGTATATTGATTTTTTTTTCATAAAGTGGGAATTTTTCAGCAATTATATCTTTATATGTTTTTCCTGTCCCTTTTTCCCATCCTCTTATTTTCAAGCATGCACATCAGATCAATCAATATATTCTTACATACCATGGAAACCAGGTTTATTAATTTTTAACATTACATAAAAAAGATTTATTTAAATTTCTCTGAACCTTTAAAATTCCACTTTGGATTATACTAAGGATATGGGCTATGCAGTTTTTCTTTTAACAATGTTGAATTTTTTTCTTGCAAGCTTTTAATTCAAAGACAGCTTTCCATCTTTCCAAGTATTGATTTACCTTTTCTTTTTATAAAATAGTACTCCTATTCCTAAGAGGTGGGCTACCCTCGTGGCTCAGTGGTAAAGAACCTGCCTGCCAAAGCAGGGGATGTAGATTTGATCCCTGGGTGGGGAAGATCCCCTGGAGAAGGAAATTGAAGCCCACTGCAGTAGTCTTGCCTGGGAAGTCCAATGGACATGGGAGCCTGGCAGGCTACAGTCCATGGGATCACAAAAAAGTTGGGAACAACTCAGTGACTAAACAAATTATTTTTGAGATGTGGTATTTCAGGTTTTTCTTCTGAGTGACTTGGAAAAAAATAAATTTCTCCACTCTGGTTGGGCCAGAAATCCAACACTATGTGATACTAAGTACATATTTCCATGTCTATCACTTTGAAAGCCTAATGGAGTTTCACCCTGCTCATGGTGCAGTTCAGACTTCAAACAGGTGAATCATGGGAAAACTGCCTGCCAAATTTTGGGCTTCTCTTTGGAGCTGTTCTCTCTTCTTGGGAATGCTACCCTGCAAGTTTCAGTTGCTTCAACAAATCCACAGTTGTTGCCTGTACTCAGTGTTCAGTTTGGGCTCTACCTCCCTTTGATACTGTCAGGATATGTTTGTAGATACACAGTGTGACTTCAGTGTACTGTATTGCTGATGCTGTTTTCAATGTCAATTGTCTTGCTATTCACACTGTTTGCTGAGCCCAGGGTAGACAAGGCATCAGCTAAGAGGCGGAAAGAAGACTCGAGGAGCCATAGGAACTGAAAATATGTTTATTCTTTCTTGGCTGGCACAACAGTCATAACACAGCCTCTCTCCTGGCTGACACAGCAGCCATAACAGTTCAGTTCAGTTCAGATGGTCATCGTGTCCAACTCTGTGCAACCCCATGGACTACAGGATGCCAGGCCTCCCTATCCATCACCAAATCCCAGAGTTGACTCAAACTCATATCCATTGAGTCAGTGATGCCATCCAACAATCTCATCCTCTGTCATTTCCTTCTCCTCTTGCCTTCAATCTTTCCCAGCATCAGGGTCTTTTCCAGTGAGTGAGTTCTTCACATCAGGTAGCCAAAGGATTGGAGCTTCAGCTTCAGCATCAGTCCTTCCAATGAATATTCAGGACTGATTTCCTTTAGGATGGACTGATTGGAGGATCTCCTTGTAGTCCATGGGACTCTCAAGAGTCTTCTCCAACACCACAGTTCAAAAGCCTCAGTTCAGCACTAAGCTTTCTTTATAGTCCAGCTCTCACATTCATACATGACTATTGGAAAAACAATGGCTATGACTAGATGGACCTTTGTTGGCAAAATGATGTCTCAGCTCTTTAATATGCTGTCTAGGTTGGTCAAAACTTTTCTTCCTAGGAGTACGCGTCTTTTAATTTCATGGCTGTAGTCACCATCTGCAGTGATTTTGGAGTCCCCACAAATAAAGTCTGTCACTGTTTTAACTATTTCCCCATCTAGTTGTCATGAAGTGATGGGATCAGATGCCATGATCTTACTTATCTGAATGTTGAGTTTTAAGCTAACTTTTCCCACTCTCCTCTTTCACTTTCAACAAGAGGCTCTTTGGTTCTTCTTCGCTTTCTGCCATAAGAGTAGTGTCATCTGCATATTTGAGTTTATTGATATTTCTCCCAGCAATCTTGATTCCAGCTTGTGCTTCATCCATCCCAGCATTTCCCATGATTTCCTCTGCATGTAAGTTAAAGAATCAGGGTGGCAATATACAGCCTTGGTGTACTCCTTTCCCAATTTGAAACCAGTCCTCCTCTCATGGCTGACCCAATGGACACAGCTGAGATGCAGCAGTAATGCTGCCAGTTTCTAGGTGGATCCTGTATATCCCTACAGCACAAAGTAGCTTGTGACCAAGTAAGTACTTTATGAGGCACGTGCACAGGGCTATACATGAGCTCAGCTGTTACTTAGATATTATTTACAAAATGTAGGGCAAGAGAGCCTGAACATGCCATCTTGGATAATTGGCTCTCTCCCCACATGTACCTCTCTTTCATTTATCTCCATTACTGTGGGTTTTCTTGGCTGAACAGAACCACTCTGCCCAAGTCACGCCCCTTCCAGAGACTCAATTTTTTGTCTCTTTGGGGATACAAAGGCCCCACCCTTCCTCACCCAAAGCAAGCAATTTTTAAATGTCTTTGCAACATTTGAGCTCTCCAGAGAAAATACTGAGCATGTCAGTTCAGTTTCCCTTCACTATTCCCACATCCATGGGTGTTTTTTTCCCAAGAGAACATCTTACATGTTATTATGCTGGAAAATATGTCTGTGACAAGTAATTTTCTCAAAGAATTGTAAAGAAAATTTCATCCTAATTACATATGCTATCTTAGATTGTAAAAGGCTCTCAATCATTACCTTTCCCAACTGTTACTGTATTTTTTTTAAACCAAAAAGTAACTCAGCTTTTGTGTTAATAATATATTATTTTTTTAAGTGTAAAGAAACATTGTATTTTGGGGCATTAATTATTTGATTTTAATTCTTTCCTACTTTTGATTTAAATTTTCTGATTGAATTTTGAGATTTCTGTAAGAAATAAAAGCAACTGAATAATATGGTAAAAGGTTATACTCAAGAAAGAAAAATAATTAAATTATACCATGAATGAAATATTGTTAGCTCATTAGTAAATTCGTAATTATATCAAGAAAAAATTCTGTCTTGACATTAAAGTTTTATGTTTTTATTCCAGTGACATAAAAAGCTTTGCCATTTTTTGTATAAAATACTCTTCTCTACTTTCTTAAGGTTTTTATCATATGTATTCCATAGAAAATGGTCTATAAATGTAAATTTCTTTCCCTTTAACCATCAGTCATGCCAAATGACTTTGCTACTACTTTGAAATATCCTTCTCATCGCCTACTATAAAATCTATTATTGATAGTCTTCAGGATCCCACCTAAATCTCAGGATTTCCCCTGATTTACTTGGGGAAAAAATAGACTAAAACCCATTTAGGCAGATCTTCATTTTATAATCACATCAGTGTTTTTCACTTCATTCCTTCTTTTATTCAACCTATGAGAGTCTCAGTTTCTTTCTCAATCAAATGAATATTCTGACTGCATGTAGTTATCTTCCATCTATAAAAACTGATGGTCTAGTTCTCCAATAGTAAAAACTTATATTGTGAATACCTTTTGGCTGAAGTTGCTGGCTGTGAGTTGTTTGGTGAGGAACAACTTGAGGCGTACTCAAATGCTGTTTGCTATAGGCACAGACATCACCGCCAATACCAGCTAACACAATGACAGGATAAATGTTTTTTTTTTTTTTTTAATGTAGAGTGGCGGAGAGAGAGATTTTACCATAAAAACCTAATGTGAATGGAAAACAAATGCAAAGGTATAGAGTGCAAATTCTTGATGCACAATTTATATTGTTTATAGTTTCTTGTCTTTTTGATCAGTTTTGATCATTTTCCTGTTTAGATCACTAGCAATCTTTGCCTATTTCTTGCTAATATAAAGCTATTTGGAACAGTAATTACATTTTTTTCTTTCCTATTTTATGTGCATACATTTTATTCAGTTACAAAGTCCTAACTATTTCAGTTAACATCTTTGGGGAACTCTAAGAATACAATGACCTTTTTAGAATTAAAGGAAAATTTATGTAGATATATTCCTTCATTACTTTTAGAGAAGAATGTAAACAAAATGAACTGTTTGTATTCATAATTTGCTATTTACAACATAAATCACTTGTCCCCTTTTGAGAAGATCTTGGGAAAAGCCCTTGGATTTTCCATTATCTGGAGGAGGAAAGGGTTAAAAAGCTATCTTCTTGAGGAGTCAAACTGAAAAGTCCAGGGAATCAGTTCAGTGACTTATGACCAGACTGGAGTTAAAGGATTCCAACAGAATTATTTTAGTAAGTGTGTATATTTATTTGTTTGTATTTTTCCCTTCTCATCCTTGATAAAACCAATGTGGCACTATAATGACATAACAGCATTCTGCTCTCATGCTTTCCTGGGTGTTTCTCCCAAATGAGAATGTAACCAAATATATTGCTTAATGATAAAGGAAAGAAATGTTACATAACCTTTCTTTTGGATACAAATAATTTTTATTGTGATAAGATTTAATACAACTTACCAATCTTAAGTGCAACTGGAAAATTTCTACATATTTATGTATGTGTGCAACTGCCACTCAGATAAAGATATAGCCATTCCAGCACCAGAAAGCTACCAAACAGTAAATCCCATAAGGGTAATCATTTTTTGGACTTCTACCACAGGTTACTTTAGTTTCTGAACTTAATTTAAATGGTTACATATTACAAATTCTTTTGTGAATTTTTCCTGAGAAGTTATGTTTGTGAGATTTATCCAAACTACAGGTCAGGATCTTATTATTCTCTATTTCTGTGTAATAGTCCAGAGTAAAAATATATTACAATATATTTATCCCTTCTATTACCTATGGGTAGTTGTTTCTAAACTGTGACTGTTACAAATAAAGTCATTACAAATATTCTTCAATATTTTTGGTGGATATAAATACTCATTTCTGATTCAGGTAAAAATGCTGAGTCATTTATATACATATAATTAGCTTTAAAAAGGTCAATCAGTATTCCAAAGCAATTATAACATTTTAGACTTCCATCAGAAACATGAGAATTCCAGTCACTGTGTATCATCACCAACACTTGGCTTTGAAATTCTTAATTTTAGCCATTCTGGTGAGGATTTAATTGTTTCTTACTGGATTTTAATTTGCATTTCTCTAAAGATCTTTTAAAATTAATTTCCCATTTGTTTATTGCTAGTATAGGTGTGTACAATGGATTTTTCTTCCAATAGCTTTGATAAATAAACATATTTCTAATAATCTGTAAATCTTTGGTATTTTCTAGCTATACACTCATTACCCGCAAATAATGAATATTTTTCTTCTTCAATCTTATTCTACCCGTTAATATTTCTCTTTATTATACTACTCTCCTATCTTGAATCAACCAGGATGTTAAATAATTAAATAATAAATATAGTGATAGTAAATCGTATTTCTGTTTCTGACTTGCTGTCTTTGGGGCATCAAAAGCAAAAATTTCTTGCAGTACCAGTGAGTAAACAGTCATGGAGCTTACCTACTTGTGAATTTTTCTTCTTTTGAGGTGTGCTCTCAAAGTAAAGTCACTTTGTATCAACCTCCAGCCTCTGCTTTCATTACATAACCTTTTGGACCTGAAATTTTCAAATCTGAAAAATGGTGTTAATGGCAGTACTTACTTCACAAATTTGTAGTTTGGATTAAATTTGTAAATAAATATGAAGTACTTAGAATATTGCCAGGCACATAGCAAAAGCTGTGATTAACCATCAGTTCAATTCAGTAACTCAGTCATGTCCAACTCTTTCCAAGACCATGTACTGCAGCACACCAGGCTTCCTTGTCCATCACCAACTCCTGGAGCTTACTCAAACTCCTGTCTGTAGAGTCGGTGATGCCATCCAATCATATCATCCTCTGACATCCCCTTCTCCTCTTGCCTTCAATTTTTCCCAGCATCAGGGTCTAATACCCCTCAATTGAGAGAATTATAAAAATAATTTGGAAATGAAAGAAACGTATTTTATGCCCTTTACTCAGTAGAAAATAATGGATAGGGTATTTATATTTATATTAAAGTTCACAGAATGTGAGTATAAAAGAATTCCCATCTTCACATTTATATTTATTTTCAGCACAAGTCTGACTGTCTTCTCTTGAACCACAGAAAACTACTTGCAAAGGTATTTGTTTTAATAAATGAAGATGTCAGTTAAGCAATATTTGCAGTCCTTTGGAAAACACTTTAATAGGGGGGAAAATCTGTAATAGTGTTACTTTGATAAAGATACCATGAGTTTTTATGGAGTGGCAAGAAGATGCACCTAAATAGCATTACTTGGAACAAAAGAAATTATTATTGTGTGCCTTGTGCATAGAAATCATGACATAGTCATTCCATTGCTTTACAATTTATGAGACTGATATACAACTTTTTGGGAGTTGGCAGTGAGCATTTGAGGCAATAGTTAATGTTTTTAATGAAACTGATTTATTAAAATTATTTTATATTCTTGTTTGAAGTTGTACATTTAGAGTATTAAAAAAGTCAAAGTATCACACAGTCATTCACATTTTCACTTCTCCCCACACAGTGACACATCAAACATTCATTGTAAATTAAGCATAAATCACTGTGAAAAACTATTTGCCACAATTATGAAAGATACAAGATTGAAACTGTCCCTAAAAACAGATAAAAACAAAAGAGAAATGAGCAAAAACATAAGTGGATAATTTAAAATATATAATAAGCACTATTAAAAATACATAACTATTATGTTCCACATAATTAGGAATTACAAAAAGGCAAATCAATATATTTCAATCATATATTCTATTTTTAATATATTAAGTTATTAGGCTATTTGAGGTAATATTAAATTCTGATAAGTATGCCGAGTCTAGCACCTTCATTATTGAGTGATGAGAACATAAATTGTCATAATCTTTCTTGGAATCACTTTGAAAATATAAATCAAAGGGCTAAATTTATTTATATTTTATGTCTAATTTCTAGGATTTCTTATCAAAAAAATTATCAGAAACAGGGGAAATGTTTATGTAATAAGATTTCTTAATACTGATATATATAATGTTGAAAATGAGAGCAATATAAACAGAAATTAAGAAAGTTATGACATATCCCCAAATTCTAATTATACAAAGTGATGTATATTTACAGTTTTTATTGATTAGTATCACTTCCCCCATTTTTTTTTTTTTTTTTTACTGTGAACACAGTCTTATTCTCCTCTGGGATTTCCTTTTGTCAAAAAGAAAACTCTCATCTAATTAAATGTCATTTTCTAAGCACAGAATTGTGTAGAGGAATGGGAAGTGCTCCGTGGGCCAATGGAGTCCCCAGTGTATGTTGAACTGACACTAGTGATAGGCAAAGAGGTAGAGGAATCACTTTTCTCGGGAGTACGTTGTTGTCGTTCAGTCATTAAGTCACGTCCTAGTCTTTGTGACCCCATGAACTGCAGCATACCTAAGCTTCCTTGTCCTTCACTATCTCCCTGAGTTTGTTCAAACACATGTCCATTGAATCATTGATGCCATCCAGCCATCTCATCCTCCATCATCCCTTTCTCCTCTTGCCCTCAGTCTTTCCCAACATCAGGGTCTTTTGCAATGAGCTGGCTCTTTGTATCAGGTGGCTGTGGGATTACATGGCGGTGGCAGCCTGAAGAGGCATTTTCGGCCTGAGAAGTACTTAAATTGTGTAAATTAAGAGTTCAAAGTTTATTGGACTATGGCTTCTACCCAGGACCAGCAGCATAATGATGAGGGCCTAGGGTAAGATGAGAATGGAAGGCTCACTGTTCAGATTTCAAGATAGCAGCCAGAGGGTATTAAACTAAACACAGAGCCATTCTGAGCAAAGTGTACTGTGAACAGCTTTTATATCCATGGAAATGACCCTGCTTCTCCTCTTCGGAAATAGACTGATGATGGGAAAGGATGTAACTAATCTTCAAAGAGAAGAAGACTTTTGGTTCTTCAGTCCCTCACTATGGATGACCTAATTACAGAGCCCCTGGCTTTTCAAGTTATTTAAGCAAATGCCTTCATTTTTTACCTTAGTATAAATTGGACTTCTGTTAATTGCCATCAACATGATTTGGATATCACTTGCTGTCATTACATATTATGTCTGGGAAGAATTTACAGTAATCTGGGGAAATGTTCATGATTTAATTTTCAGTGAAAATGATTTAATTTTCAGTGAAAATAGTTAATATATTCATTCAGAAAATATTATTGAGTACCTTTTATTTTATGTGCCTAGCTCTGTTCTAGGTGTTTATATAAAAATAAAATTCTAGCTCTTCATGTTTTAAATATTAGGGGAGGTTATATAATACAATATATAATATAATAGAAATGGTATGGACCTAACAGAAGCAGAAGATATTAAGAAGAGGTAGCAAGAATACATGGAAAACTGTATAAAAAAGATCTTCACGACCCAGATAATCATGATGATGTGATCACTCATCTAGAGTCAGACATCTTGGAATGTGAAGTTAAGTGGGCCTTAGAAAGCATCACTACGAACAAAGCTAGTGGAGGTGATGGAATTCCGGTTGAGCTGTTCCAAATCCTGAAAGATGATGCTGTGAAAGTGCTGCACTCAATATGCCAGCAAATTTGGAACACTCAGCAGTGGCCACAGGACTGGAAAAGGTCAGTTTTCATTCCAATCCCAAAGAAAGGTAATGCCAAAGAATGCTCAAACTACCACACAATTGCTCTCATCTCACATGCTATTAAAGTAATGCTCAAAATTCTCCAAGCCAGGCTTCAGCAATACGTGAACTGTGAACTTCCTGATGTTCAAGCTGGTTTTAGAAAAGGCAGAGGAACCAGAGATCAAATTGCCAACATCCACTGGATCATAGAAAAAGCAAGGGAATTCCAGAAAAACATCTCTTTCTGCTTTATTGACTATGCCAAAGCCTTTGACTGTGTGGATCACAATAAACTTGTGGAAAATTCTGAAAGAGGTGGGAATACCAGACCACCTGAACTGCCTCTTGAGAATCCTATATGCAGGTCATGAAGCAACAGTTAGAACTGGACATGGAACAACAGACTGGTTCCAAATAGGAAAAGGAGTACGCCAAGGCTGTATATTGTCACCCTGCTTATTTGCTCCTATGCAGAGTACATCATGAGAAACGCTAGGCTGGAAGAAGCACAAGCTGGAATCAAGATTGCTGGGAGAAATATCAGTAACCTCAGATATGCAGATGACACCACCCTTATGGCAGAAAGTGAAGAGGAACTCAAAAGCCTCTTGATGAAAGTGAAAGAGGAGAGTGAAAAAGTTGGCTTCAAGCTCAACATTCAGAAAACAAAGACATGGCATCTGGTCCTATCACTTCATGGGAAATAGATGGGGAAACAGTGGAAACAGTGTCAGACTTTATTTTTTGGGGCTCCAAAATCACTGCAGATGGTGACTGCAGCCATGAAATTAAGAGACACTTACTCCTTGGAAGAAAAGTGATGACCAACCTAGATAGCATATTCAAAAGCAGAGACATTACTTTGCCGACTAAGGTCCGTCTAGTCAAGGCTATGGTTTTTCCTGTGGTCATGTATGGATGAGAGAGTTGGACTGTGAAGAACGCTGAGCACCGAAGAATTGATGCATTTGAACTGTGGTGTTGGAGAAGACTCTTGAGAGTCCCTTGGACTGCAAGGAGATCCAACCTGTCCTTTCGTAAGGAGCTCAACCCTGGGATTTATTTGGAAAGAATGATGCTAAAGCTGAAGCTCCAGTACTTTGGCCACCTCATGCGAAGAGTTGACTCATTGAAAAGACTCTGATGCTGGGAGGGATTGGGGGCAGGAGCAGAAGGGGACGACAGAGGATGAGATGGCTGGATGGCATCACTGGCTCGATGGACGTGAGTCTGAGTGAACTCCGGGAGATGGTGATGGACAGGGAGGCCTGGTGTGCTGCGATTCATGGGGTCGCAAAGAGTTGGACACGACTGAGCAACTGAACTGAACTGAACTAAGAGACATGGCTGGTGAGCTATACAGGTATCAGGGGAAAAGTGTTTAAGGAAGACGGAGCTGCCTGTCCACTCATCCTGCATTAGGATCATGACTGGGGTGCATGCAGGTAACAATAAGGGAGGTTGGTATAGGTATAGCAGGAGCATAATGAGAGAGAGAATATGATACTACATGACATGGGAAATCATGAGAACATTAGAGTTTTGTAAGGTAGCTACATATCTATCAACTTTCAACAGGATCATTCTTGCTGTGTTTGAAAAAAGATGAAGACAGTAAATATAGAATATAGGAGATTAGAGACAACTACTTTAATCCAGATGAAAGATGATTACATTTTGGCTTGGACTAATGTGCTAACAATAGATGTGATGATTAATGACTAGATTTGGGGCATATTTTCAAATTAGAGAAAGTAAGCAAGCAAAGATGACACTGAAATTTTGGGCTTAATTTTGTTCAAGCTAAAATAGGAATACATAATAAGCAGTTAATTTGTCCTAGGCATGGTGTCAAGAATTTTAGATAGTTTCCTTATTTTCATTCTTTTAGTTCATTCAAGAAATATTTAACAAGCTAATAAGTGAATAACATATAGAAACATAAAACAAAAAATATATTAAAGAAATTACAATGACTCCATTGCAACTATAATATCTGACAATAGACTTTTGAGGTGGACACTAGAAGGTGATTAATGATATTCACATTTTATAGAAAAAGAATATGGATTTTAATTAAAGGAAATATGGAAAGCAAAAATATAAAATATTTCAGAAGGCAGAAGCTAAAATGCTGAAAACTGGAACATAAGCAAGTTCATAAAAAGGATAAACTTAAAAGTATGAATGAATGAAACTAATAATTCCATGGGTACTCAAACTAGTCCTTAGCATTTAAAACCGCTTGAATAAGATCCGAACTTTGCCACTTCCTACTATGTGACTTTCAGAATATTTATGTCTAACTATGTTGAGTGGAATATATGTCCTATCTAAAATTAGAATATGAATTTAGAGAGATGGAAGATGGAGATGTATTTTATGGGCATAGCAACCTATCAATTTTATTTGATTGCTTCAGGCATGACTTTGGATGCTAGCCTCACTTTTTTTTCTAGTTAGTATAACTTTAAATTTAGTCATGCAAGTTTTTAAGCCTCAATATCCTCACCTATAACATGAAAACTAAAATAATACGTACCATGTAGAGTTATTTCAAGGAAATTTTGACCAAAGTGTATGAAACCTTTTTGCCTTCCTGACACATAATCGCTCAATAAATATTATCAATTGAATCATTAATACTATTATCATCAATCACTTACAATCTTCCAGGCTCTGTGATCTCTTTCATAACTGTTACTACAAATATTCAGAATGACCTTGTGAGATGTGTACATGCACACTTAGTTGCTCAGTCATACCCAGCTCTTTGCAACACTGTGGACTATAGCCCACAAGGCTCCTCTGTCCATGGGATACTCCAGGCAAGAATACTGGAGTGGGTTGCTCTTCTCCACCCAGGGACTGAACCTGTATCTCATGTCTCATTCATTGGCAGGCAGGTTCTTTAACAATAGTGCCAGAGATTAGCTGAGGCAATCCTAATTTCAAAAATGTTTCAATAATCTCCCTGAGGTTGACTTAAACCTTTTATGTTTTGCTTAGGAAATTATTGATTTAGAAATATATTTGCCATGTTCATAGTTAATGGGAAAAATGGGTTAAATACTATATACATAGGATTATTAATTTCTATGTTGTTCCAGTAGTCAGGTATAGATATAAGAGTTGGACCATAAAGAAGGGTGAACACCAAAGAACTAGAAAAAATTAGAAAAAAGTCAAAAAGTTAGGGAAAAAAAGTCAAAAAGTTACAAAAAATTTATGTTCATCCACTATAATATATACATTTCCTTCGGCTATTATACTATTGTGTTTATTTTTTGTATAATTATATATATACAAGTTATAATTACTTCTACATTCAAGCTGTGCTTACTAGATCACAATTAACCAATTTAGCAAAGTTAGCTCTCTGACAGACTAATGCACTTTCTATTTATAATGTTGCAGCAGGGATAATAATTTTTGAAACACCCATAACATTAATGCTTTTAGTAACTATAAAACCAATGTAAAATAAAAAGAGCTCTTTAGAAAGTTCTATTTGGACAGCACAATACCATATTTTTCCCAGGAAAACATCCTTAAGGACTGAGTAATGAATTCCAAAGCAGAATTTTGTTCTCTTTCATTTTGAGAATTATCATCTTACAGACTGCTAAATGGCAGAAATAGCTACTTCACAAAATCACCTTATGTCTCATCAAACCTTACCACAACTTTTATATTTAATAATATAAATGCTTCCCAAGTTTTAAAAATCAAAGGCAAATCTTTAGTCAATTAAAAATAAGCTAGTCTCTTCTGAATATAAATACAAATTTCTCATTATTGTTAAACAAGTATATCTCAAATGACTGGAAATTGTAGAACATTGCAACTTCACAGCTCTCATAATTTTATGTCTATATGAAATTTTCACACCCTGTATTATCATTGCTTTATAATATATTTCTAGTAATTTCTGTCTTCCATTCCCAATGTAAACAGTTTATTTCATACATAGGCTATCCACAGCCTCTATCCTGCAATTGATCTCTTCCTCTTCAATCCAGTCTATATATCACTGCTAGTGTGAAGTTTCTGAAGGGATGCTTTTGTCATGTGATTCCCAATTTAAAACTTATACACTGTTTAGAAGATGAAGCTGGAATTTTTGTACATAGCATTTAAGATAAAAATATTCTTTATTTCCTTCTGTATGCAAGCTTCCCAACCCAGGGACTGTATCTGGCTTGTGGCTCAGCTTGTAAAGAATCTGCTTGCAATGTGGGAGACTTGTGTTCAATCCCTGGGTTGGGAATATCCCCTGGAGAAGGGAAAGGCTACCACTCCAGTATTCTGGCCTGGAGAATTCCATGGGCTGTATAGGCCATGAGGTCACAAAGAGTTGGACAAATGGCTTCCCTGGTGGCTCAGATAGTAATGAATCTGCCCACAATGCAGGGGACCTGGGTTTAATCCCTAAGTTGGGAAGTTCCCCTGGAAAAGGAAATGGTAACCCACTCCAGTATTCTTGCCTGGATAATTCCATGGACATAGGAGTCTGGCGGGCTACAGTTCATGGGATCACAAAGAACTGGACACAACTGAGTGACTAACACTTACTTCTCCTGCATTGCAGTCAAATTCTTTACTGTTTGAGCCACCAGAGACCCCCTTTATCTTAATAATACCTCCCAAATTTGAATTGCTTTTAAAAATCTAATATTAAGAAAAACTATTTAGTGATGTCTTTCTTGAATATATTTTTAAATTATTCCCAACCCTCATACATTTTCTCATTTTCTTTCACCGTTTATAAAGGAAAAGAACAAAAATGATTTGTTGACCACTCTCTACCCATCACATGAGTTTGAGTGAACTCCGGGAGTTGGTGATGGACAGGGAAGCCTGGCGTGCAGTGATTCTTGGGGTTGCAAAGAATTGGACACAACTGAGCAACTGAACTGAATTGACCCATCACCTAGCATCATGTGAGGCACAATATATCTCTAGAATGGGATATAGAGGGTAGGACTAACTACTTTCATGAAAAAAAGACTTCCTTCTAATAGAGAGAGTCAAGTTGAAATCTCTCAACACTGGATTTTCCTGGCAAGATTATCCAATCCTCTTTCACACCAATAGTCATTGAGTGAAGCTGCTCAGTTGTGTCCGACTCTTTGCTTACTCTTATTAAATCTGTCTTGTGAGTCTCTGTTTTAATCTATGGCATACATTTCTTCTTTTCTGTTAATGCTATACATTTCTTTCACATAAATTTTAAGAAAACTTCCAGAACTCTCAAGGCACCAACTCTAATCCTTATCTTTTTTCTTTTTGCAACATTACATTTCTACTTCTGTAATAACTACCAAAAATTTATTTTCAGTGACCCCATCTGTCACTGTACAGTTGATCCCCTTTATTCATTTTGTCCCTTCAGCCTCCCCCCCACCACCCGCCCTGATAACTACAACTCTATTCTATCAACATGTTCATTATGGTTTGGTTTGTTCATGTTTATTATTCATTTTGTTTTGCTTATTAGTTTTTCATATTCCACATGAGTGAAATCAATCATAATTTAATTGTCTTCCTCACTCAGACATATTTCGCTTAGCATAATACCTTCAAAATTTACCCATGCGATTGCAAATGGCAAGATTTCATTTTTATTTAAATGACAGAGTGATATTCCATTGTGTGTGTGTGTATCACATTATTTTATCTTCATCTGTTTATGGGTTCATAGATTGTTTCCAATCCTTACACATTTTAAATATTTATTTTTTTTTGATGCTGCTGCTGCTGCTCCTATGCCGCATCAGTAGTGTCTCACTCTGTGCGACCCCAGGGATGGATTTTGTTAGCATGCCTTAAAGTTTCTCTCTTTACCCTCTAGAATTAACATTTCAGTCTTTAACAAATCCTTATATTCTTAAATTCATCTGTGATTGCTGCTCAGTTCAGTTCAGTCGCTCAGTCATGTCCAACTCTTTGTGACCCCATGAACCGCAGCACGCCAGGCCTCCCTATCCATCACCAACTGCCAGAGTCTACCCAAACCCATGTCCATTGAGTCAGTGATGCCATCCAACCATCTCATCCTCTGTCATCCTCTTCTTCTCCTGCCCTTAGTCTTCCCAGCATCAGGGCCTTTCCAAATGATTCAGCTCTTCGCATAAGGTGGCCAAAGTATTGGAGCTTCAGGTTCAGCATCAGTCCTTCCAATGAACACTCAGGACTGATCTCTTTTAGGATGGACTGGTTGGATCTCCTTGCAGTCCAAGGGACCCTCAAGAGTCTTCTCCAACATCACAGTTCAAAACCATCAATTCTTCAGCACTCATCTTTCTTCATAGTCCAACTCTCACATCTATACATGACTACTGGAAAAACCTTATCCTTGACTAGATGGACATTTGTTGGCAAAGTAAAATCTCTGCTTTTTAATATGCTGTCTAGGTTGGCCATAACTTTCCTTCCAAGGAGTAAGCGTCTTTTAATTTCATGGCTGCAATCCCCATCTGCAGTGATTTAGGAGACCCCAAAGATTAAGCCAGCCACTGTTTCCACTGTTTCCACTGTTTCCCCATCTATTTGCCATGAAGTGATGGGATCGGATGCCATGATCTTCGTTTTCTGAATGTTGAGCTTTAAGCCAACTTTTTCACTCTCCTCTTTCACTTTCATCAAGAGGTTGTTTTGTTCCTCTTCATTTTCTGCCATAAGGGTGGTGTCATCTGCATATCTGAGGTTATTGATATTTCTCCCAGCAATCTTGATTCCAGCCTGTGCTTCCTCCAGCGGGCTGAATGCACATTTTTTTCTCTAAAATATATCTGACTTTATCCTAATGACAGTAAATGCTACTTGGAGGCTTTTAAATAAGCCCCTCTTTTTTTTCTCTGCCATAATATTAAATAATAAAACTCAACATTCAAGCAACTAGGATTGTGTCATCCAGTCCATCACCTCATGGCAAATAGATGGGGAAATAGTAAAAACAGTGACAGACTTTATTTTCTTGGGCTCAAAAATCACTGCAAGTGGTAACTGCAGCCACAAAATTAAAAGACACTTGTCCTTTGGAAGAAAAGCTATGACCAACCTAGACAGCATACTGAAAAACAGAGACATTACTTTGCCAACAAAAGTCCATATAAACACAGCTATGGTTGTTCCAGTAGTCAGGTATAGATATGAAAGTTGGACCATAAAGAAGGGTGAGCACCAAGGAATTGATGCTTTTGAACTGTGGTGTTGGAGAAGACTCTTGAGAGTTTCTTGGACTGCAAGGAGATTGAACCAGTCCATCCTAAAGGAAATCACGCCTCAATATTCATTGAAAGGACTGATGTTGAATCTGAAATTCCAATACTTTGGCCACTGATATGAAGAACTGACTCACTTGAAAAGACCCTGTTGCTGGGAAAGATTGAAGGCAGGAGGAGAAGGGGACAACAGAGGACAAGATGATTAGATGGCATCACTGACTCAATGGACATGAGTTTGAGCAAGCTCCAGGAGATGGTGAAGGACAGGGAAGCCTAGCATGCTGCAGTTCATGGGGTGGCAAAGAGTCAGACACGCCTGAGTGACTGCGCAATGAACAACGCCATAATATATGTAGCATCAGCATGGGGAATGTCAATCATACTGTTTGTCTTCATCGCTGCTTCCATTTTATTTTCCATTTTCCTTTATTTTTATCCCATGAAATCAGATTATATTATTCAATATGCCTTTTACAGTCATCTACCTCTCCTTAAGACACACTCTCATCCCTTGAAACCTGAAGACTTTAGCTCTTGAACTATTGCTACTCTTGTCCATATTACTCCTGTCATTATTTTTTTGTGATCTGATTCCCATGAAAATGATCCTTCCAGAATGTGACCTCTCACTTCTATCACCTCCTTTTCTCTCATGCTTCTTTTTACCTGAACTGAGGCCCCCTGCATGTAGTTAAATACTCAAATTTGCCATTACCACAATGTTTAGTGCCTCCAGCAGCCTTAATTTCAAACACTAATCTGATCACCATCAACTTTCTTTCCATCCTAAATTAAGTAAAAATTGGATTTGGTGGAATTTCAGTGTATTTTCATTGTTTATTCGTTAAGCTATGTCCAACTCTTTTGCGACCCCATGGACTGTAGCCCACCAGGATCCTCTGTTTATGGGATTTTCCAGGCAAGGATACTGAAGCAGATTGCCCTTTCCTTCTCCAGGGGGTGTTCCTGACCCAGGGGTTGAACCTGCATCTTCTGCGTTGGCAGATGGATTCTTTACCACTGAGCCACTTGGGAAGTCCACTTATAATCATATATTATCATGATATGAGTCACTGATTTACACTGTTCTCTATGGGTGGTTCTTCTGGCCGCATATGCACTTCCCCAGGAGTCTGAGGTTGAATGGATACCAGGTGACTGGAAGCAATGATCTTGGTTGGGCTTTCTTATAGCTCTAGGGCCTCTGTTGGAATGAATCCATTAACTATAATCAGAAGCACAAGGTTTCCTTTACTCCAGCAAACTACCTTTTTCTTGTCGCATAATGTGGCAGGATTCCAAGACTAAAAAAAAAAAAAAAAAAAGGCCTGGGCAAACAACAAGTGTAAGTTATTCTGTTCACTTCAGTTCAGTCGCTCAGTCGTGTCCAACTCTTTGCAACCCCATGAATCGCAGCACGCCAGGCCTCCCTGTCATCACCAACTCCTGGAGTACACTTGCACTCACGTCCATCGAGTCAGTGATGCCATCCAGCCATCTCATCCTCTGTCATCCCCTTCTCCTCCTGCCCCGACTCCCTCCCAGCATCACAGTCTTTTCCAATGAGTCAACTCTTCACGTGAGGTGGCCAAAGTATTGGAGTTTCAGCTTTACATCATTTCTTCCAAAAAATCCCAGGGCTGATCTCCTTCAGAATGAACTGGTGGATCTCCATGCAGTCCAAGGGACTCTCAAGAGTCTTCTTCAACACCACAGTTCAAAAGCATCAAATCTTCGGCACTCAGCTTTCTTCACAGTCCAACTCTCACATCCATACATGACCACTGGAAAAACCATAGCCTTGACTAAATGAACCTTTGTGGCAAAGTAATGTCTCTCCTTTTGAATATGCTATCTAGGTTGGTCATCACTTTTCTTCCAAGGAGTAAGCATCTTTTAATTTCATGGCTGCAATCACATTCTGCAGTGATTTTGGAGCTCAAAAAAATAAAGTCAGCCACTGTTTCCGCTGTTTCCCCATCTATTTCCCATGAAGTGATGGGACCAGATGCCATGATCTTCGTTTTCTGAATGTTGAGCTTTAAGCCAACTTTTTCACTCTCCACTTTGACTTTCATCAAGAAGCTTTTTAGTTCCTCTTCACTTTCTGCCATAAGGGTGGTGTCATCTGCATATCTGAGGTTATTGATATTTCTCCTGGCAATCTGGATTCCAGCTTGTGCTTCTTCCAGCCCAGCATTTCTCATGATGTACTCTGCATATAAGTTAAATAAGCAGGGTGACAATATACAGCCTTGACATACTCCTTTTCCTATTCAGAACCAGTCTGTTGTTCCATGTCCAGTTCTAACTATTACTTCCTGACCTGCATACAGGTTTCTCAAGAGGCAGGTCAGGTATTCCCATCTCTTTCAGAGTTTTCCTCAGTTTCTTGTGATCCACACAGTCAAAGGCTTTGGCATAGTCAATAAAGCAGAAATAGATGTTTTTCTGGAACACTCTTGCTTTTCCATGATCCAGTGGATGTTGGCAATTTGGTCTCTGGTTCCTCTGATTTTTCTAAAACCAGCTTGAACATCTGGGAGTTCACGGTTCATGTGTTTCTGAAGTCTGGCTTTGAGAATTTTGAGCATTACTTCACTAGCGTGTGAGATGAGTGCAACTATGTGGTAGTTTGAGCATTCTTTGGCATTGCCTTTCTTTGGGATTGGAATGAAAACTGACCTTTTGCAGTCCTGTGGCCACTGTTGAGTTTTGCAAGTTTGCTGGCATATTGAGTGCAACAGATTCACAGCATTGTCTTTCAGGATTTGAAATAGCTCAACTGGAATTCAATCACCTCCACTAGCTTTGTTCATAGTGATGCTTTCTAAGACTCACTTGACTTCATATTCCAGGATGTCTGGCTTAGGTGAGTGATCACACCATCGTGATTATCTTGGTCATGAAGATTTTTTTTGTGCAGCTCTTCTGTGTGTTCCTGCCACCTCTTCTTAATCTCTTCTGCTTCTGTTAGATCCATACCATTTCTGTCCTTTATTGAGCCCATCTTTGCATGAAATGTTCCCTTGGTGTTTCTAATTTCCTTGAAGAGATTTCTAGTCTTTCCCATTCTGTTGTTTTCCTCTATTTGTTTGCATTGATCGCTGAGGTAGGCTTTCTTATCTCTTCTTGCTATTCTTTGGAACTCTGCATTCAGATGCTTATATCTTTCCTTTTCTCCTTGGCTTTTCGCTTCTCTTCTTTTCACAGCTATTTGTAAGGCCTCCTCAGACAGCCATTTTGCTTTTTTGCATTTCTTTTCCATGGGGATGGTCTTGATCCCTGTCTCCTGTACAATGTCACGAACCTCCGTCCATAGTTCATTAGGCACTCTATCAGATCTAGTCCCTTAAATATATTTCTCACTTCCACTGTAGAATCATAAGGGATTTGATTTAGGTCATACCTGAATGGTCTAGTGGTTTTCCCTACTTTCTTCAATTTCAGTCTGAATTTGGTAATAAGGAGTTCATGATCTGGGGCACATTCAGCTCCTGGTCTTGTTTTGTTGACTGTATAGAGCTTCTCCATCTTTGGCTGCAAAGAATATAATCAATCTGATTTCAGTGTTGACCATCTGGTGATGTCCATGTGTAGAGTCTTCTCTTTGTGTTGTTGGAAGAGGGTGTTTGCTATGACCAGTGCATTTTCTTGGCAAAACTCTATTAATCTTTGCCCTGCTTCATTCTGCATTCCAAGGCCAAATTTGCCCATCACTCCAGGTGTTTCTTGACTTTTGCTTTCCATTCCCCTATAATGAAAAGGACATCTTTTGGGGGTGTTAGTTCTATAAGGTCTTGTAGGTCTTCATAGAACCGTTCAACTTCAGTTTCTTCAGCATTGCTGGTTGGGGCATAGACTTGGATTACTTGATATTGAATGGTTTGCCTTGGAAATGAACAGAGATCATTCTGTCATTTTTGAAATTGTATCCAAGTACTGTATTTCGGACTCTTTTGTTGACCCTGATGGCTACTCCATTTCTTCTGAGGGATTCCTGCCCGCAGTAGTAGATGTTATGGTCATCTGAGTTAAATTCGCCCATTCCAGTCCATTTTAGTTCGCTGATTCCTAGAATGTCGACGGTCACCCTTGCCATCTCTTGTTTGACCACTTCCAATTTGCCTTGATTCATGGACCTGACATTCCAGGTTCCTATGCAATATTGCTCTTTACAGCATCGGACCTTGCTTCTATCACCAGTCACATCCACAGCTGGTATTGTTTTTGCTTTGGCTTCATCCCTTCATTCTTTCTGGAGTTATTTCTCCATTGTTCTCCAGTAGCATATTGGGCACCTACTGACGTGGGGAGTTCATATTATTACTCAAAGCAAGTACTTAAGGAGTTGGAAGATGGGCAACTCTTCTTAATAAATGAAGTTGCAAACACATCACAGAGAATGGCAGAATAAAAATGGGATAATTAATTTCCTAAATAGTATCCAAAATTTGTCATCATAGTTTGTGCATTTATGGGCTGGCTGATTGTCAGCTTGGTAATTCTGACTCTTCTTGCTCATGCATGTGAGGGAATGCTAAGAATTCTTCTATATGTATTTCTCTTCCTCCTTTTGAGTCAAGTAAAAGTTATCTCAGGTATATGTCCTTCCTTTCTCCCTCTCTTTCTGTCTCCCTCTCTCTCTCCCTCCCTCTCACTTTTCTTACTTTCTCCTTTCCTCCCTCCCTCCTTTTCTTTCTTTATTCTCTCCTTCCTTCCTCCATCTCTTTCTTTTTTCTCTTTCTTTCTTCAATTTTTTTTCATTAAAATCTTGTCAGAGCAGTTTAACATTCACAGCTAGTATGAATGGAGGGTACATAGATCTCCCATATAACCTCTGTCACTACGCATGCATACGCTCCCCTATTATGAACATCCTCCACCAGAATAATACCTTTGTTTTGACTGAAGTGAAGTGAAGTCCGACTCTTTGTGACCCCATGGAGTGTAGCCCACCAGGCTCCTCTGTCCATGGAATTCTTCAGGCAAGAATACTGGAGTGCGTTGCCATTTCCTTCTCCAGGGCATCTTCCTGACCCAGGGATCGAACCCAGGTCTCCTGCATTGCAGGCAGATGCTTTAACCTCTGAGCCACCAGGGAAGCCCTTTGTTTTGACTGATGAAACTATATTTACATATTGTGATCACCTGAAGTCCACAGCTTACATCGTGACTCACCCTTTGTGTTGTACATTCTATGGATTTGGACAAGGGTATCGTAACCTGCATCTATCACTATGGTATCATACAGAGTATTTTCACTGCCTAAAATTCCTCTGTGTGCTGCTTGCTCATCCCTTCCCCAGTTCAGGCATATATCTTCAAAATGGTAACAGCAAAGCACAAGTAAAATTATTCAAAGAAACTGGAGGATCTTGGAATGTAGTGGAGAAACTGGGGCATAATCTTTGATCCTAATCCTTGTGTATTAGCTAACTTACATCTTTCTCATATCCCCTGGTCCTAGACTCATGAATTAATACATTGCTTGAGCTCTATTGCCTCCCTCTCCCCTACTCTAACAGTGAAGTTGTGCTGAAGATGGTGGGATGGTATCTGGTAGGCAGCTACCCATACTATATCCATTTTCATTTCACATAGTTCACTTCAGTGGCTCAGTTGTGTCAACTCTTTGCAACCCCATGAATTGCAGCATGCCAGGCCTCCCTGTCCATCACCAACTCCCAGAGTTCACTCAAACTCATGTCCATTGAGTCCGTGATGCCATCCAGCTATCTCATTCTCTGTCATCCCCTTCTCCTCCTGCCCCCAATCCCTCCCAGCATCACAGTCTTTTCCAATGAGTCAACTCTTCGCAGGAGGTGGCCAAAGTACTGGAGCTTCAGCTTTAGCATCATTCCTTCCAAATAAATCCCAGGGTTGATCTTCTTCAGAATGACTGGTTGGATCTCCTTGCAGTCCAAGGGACTCTAAAGAGTCTTCTCCAACACCACAGTTCAAAGGCATCAATTCTTCAGCGCTCAGCCTTCTTCACAGTCCAACTCTCACATCCATACATGACCACAGGAAAAACCATAGCCTTGACTAGACGGACCTTAGTCGGCAAAGTAATGTCTCTGCTTTTGACAGAGTATTTGGAAAATAAGACTTAAGACACAAACAAGTAGACTGTAACTTAAAAATAAGTAAAACATATATTAGTGACATTTAGCCCTCATTTCCAATTAGATATTCAGAGGAAGTTTATGCAACCTGACTTCATTTAATACAACATGAATAAATATTTTTGCCAAGCAGGAAAAATTGATTACTTTAGAAATGAAATTATTGGTAGTTTTATTTGAGATGTCAGTTAGATTAGGGATTGATAACTGAATTTATGACGTTTTATAAAATTGTATAAAATGGATCTTAGATTTTCTAGATGGAAAAGCACATCTCAGTATTTTGCATTGGTCACATTTGATAGCATTGACACTTCCTTTTACTCTGCTTTGTCAGAGACAAACAGAATGCTTTGAAAAATCTGAAAAGCTTAAATTTTGTTCCCGAGTAGTTTAGGTAAATAAAACTAGTATTTTTGTTTGTTTATGTAAACTTCTCTATGGACTGCAGAAAGGCAGCAATACTTTCTTTTATTCACTGTGATCCACTTAGTCCTGTTTCAAAACATAATAGAATTACTTCTACTCGATATTTTTCTTTTTTACTCTTTAATGGAGAGAGTTATCTTAGAACCCATGACCTCGTCATTTAGCCTCCCTCCAACCCGGAGAAAGTGGTTATACCAACAGAGACAATTGCTACAGCAATATTTCTTTTCCATGCTTACTTCAGTTTCTTCCCTTCTTCCATTGTGTGCTTTTAAAGATAAGTGAAATAAAGAAGAATATTAGAATAAGCAGTAGAATATGTTGGGGTGAGCTAGCCACAGGTCTAAAGTACGGTTGAGGCCAAGTACTTAGAGACATTTTATTCAGTTCTGAGTTACTTTGTCTCTCAGTGTCACAAAAATGATATAGTGGATTATATAGTAGCCAGCAAGGCAAAAACCCTAAATTCTTCTAACATAGGAATTGATATGGTATGTCAACTTACACAAACAAATTAACCTTTCTCTATCCAAGTTTCTCCATCTGTGAAATGGAGGCTGAAACATCTGTCACTAAGGTCACCAAAAGTTTTCACAGATTAATGAGATACTATTCTCAGGATCTTGTGAGATTTGAGATTCTTAGGGAGACAAAAGCAGTAAAGCAGCAGAAAAAAATTAAGGGCATACTTTTCTATCAAATTAAGAACTTTACATACCATTTAAAAATTTGTTTAAAAACTTTTTAATATTTAAGTTATATATGTATGTGCATATTCACTGCTTACAAGTGTTTATTTTTATTTATTTATTTATTTTAATTTTAATTTTTACTTTATTTTACTTTACAATACTGTATTGGTTTTGCCATACATTGACATGAATCCACCACGGGTGTACATGCGTTCCCAAACATGAACCCCCCTCCCACCTCCCTCCCCATAACATCTCTCTGGGTCATCACTGTGCACCAGCCCCAAGCATGCTGTATCCTGCATCAAGTGTTTATTTAAAAGCAGAAAACACATGAAAATTTGGATAAAAACATTGAAAATAAAACTAACTTGTACCCAACACAATTTTTGAAGTTTTGACAGTTCATGACTAAGTTTCAGCATAGGTATAAAATTCATTGAGGTACTTCATATTAAGTATTTTGCACACAGTACAAATCCAATAAATGTCAGTAAATACTACTATTACTATTTTTTCCACATTTATAAAAATTTAGTCTTTCTAAATTTTACTAAGTTTCCTGTGGAATTTTAAAAATAATCCTTCCATTTTCATATTATATGCTCACCAGTTCTTTCATGTTGCTTTCAGCCATTTAATGAAATTTTTGCCAATTTTAAGTTCAAAAGTATCTTAAATTTTGTGTCAGTGGAATCAAACTCCATAGGATTAATAGAAATAAGCAAGATTTAGTTAATAATCATTATTACATTGGCAGTTTTTGTGGATTATCAATAAAGCATGTGATGAATACTTACTTAAATGCCTGTGATGAAGCATGTCTATCTTTCACATATACAAAATCAGTTTCTAAAATATTGCATCAGAAGTAGGAATTTGTACATAACCTGAAATACACAAAAAGTTCTTATTTTTGACCTTCATATAAATGATTCATAATGATAGAACAAGCAAAGTATGATAATGAATTCTGGTATCTGACTTCACAATGAATCCGCTGATCATCTCTCTTTTTTTTTTTTTCATTAATTAGACAATTTCTTTCTCTCTGAGTTTCTAGGTTTTTAAGGCATTTTCTCCTAAAATTACCCTACAATTTATTTTTATATGATTCTCCAGTATGAGAACACTATAACAATTTAGACAACTTCCTCTCCAGTTAATATACAGTTATAAATAATATTTTTTAAAGATTTAAAGTTACATTTGCTATTTTTGAAATTTAGATTGTTGATCAAATTAACTTTCTTACAATCTGTTAGTTCATAGAAAGTTTCCCCCACGAAGATGTATCTTCCAAGAGTTTTTTCCTCCAGAAGTTAAGTGCACTTGTGCTTAACTCTTTTTAGCTTGCTTCTTCTTCAAATACTATTCTGAGTGAGGGATTTATGAATCACAGAATACTGATTGTAATAGTTTCATAATTCTGTTTTAAAAAATCTTTAAAGTTATATAGCCATTTATTCACAATAATTTACATACAATTATAAATTGAATCGGAGTAGGCAATGGCAACTCACTCCAGTACTCTTGCCTGGAAAATCCCATGGATAGAGGAGCCCGGTAGGCTGCAGTCCATGGGGTCGTGGAGAGTCAGACAGGACTGAGCGACTTCCCTTTCACTTTTCACTTTCATGCATTGGAGAAGGAAATGGCAACCCACTCCAGTGTTCTTGCCTGGAGAATCCCAGGGACGGGGGAGCCTGGTGGGCTGCCATCTATGGGGTCACAGAGTCGGACACTACTGAAGCGACTTAGCAACAGCAGCATAAATTGAATAGTAACCTGTTTATATACCCTGTCCTTAATTTATTGGTAAAAAGTTATTTGCACAGGACTCTTCATTTTATTACCAGTTTCACCAGCCAAAAGAGTTGATTTCTTTTCAAAGTAATTTAATTTTTTTGAAGCAAGTATTTTTATAACTTCCTAAAATTCCTGGAAGTCCAGCAAGCTAAAAAAAGTCTCCTTGCTGTACCAATGTTGAATAGTTTTTTAGGCTCAGCATGACATGACAATCTTCCCAGTTTCTAAGTATGTGAACTGAATCCTCTGCTTCAGCAAAAGTAAAACTCCTGCTATAAACTCTAATCGAATTATAGGTTGGTTAAAATCATTAATGTTAAATATACTATGACTATAGTCTACTGCATAGGAAAACTGAAGAGGTAAATACCAAATATAGAAGTAAGTTAATTGCATGCAGCATATTCTAAATTTAAAGATAAGGAAACATGAGAGATTTATATTTTATTTTTGAAGTTTCTAATACTTGTTTTTGAAATTTGATAGAGTCAAGAAGTCCTTTTTTGTTGACTTAATAAAGCTATTATGCTGAATTTTAAATACTTTTCAGTATTGTAATCTTTTATCATAAAGAGTGCCTCAGTACTCAAACATATACCCAACATACCTATATAATATGTGAGACACTAACTCAACATGTCTGTATGATACAAGATACCTCAACACATGTTTTACAGGTATATTAATAAATATATCAAATAGACTGCGTTCATTTCTGTATATTACATGCTTTTGATTCATGTATTTGATTAAAATAATTGATCCAATATCATCAAATGAAGCCCAGAGAGAGAGGAACATATTCAGTTCATGATAAGAGTGCTTTTATAATTATAAATATATGTAACATTTATTAAGATTATACTAAAAAATATTATTACAATTCCAAAATTACCTTAAATAGTCACTTGTATGTAAGTAAAAATAAAAAGAAACAAGTTTAAAATATCTGACTGTAATTCAGAAGAATGAATTTGAAAGTAACATTATTAACATTATGAAAGCGCTTTAATATTTTAAATATACTTGATATAACATTAATATGTCTTTCTTTATGTGGTATAAGCTCTTCTAATATGATTAAACATATTCATCATAATTATAGGCAAACAGTAATAGACTAGTAACAGTAGCCTTTGACTACTAATAGAATTACCAAGTAAAGTGGCAACCCAAGGTGACATTACTAATGTGGTCTCATTGGATTTCTTTTTCTCTTGTTGCTTTCAAATATTATTTTTCTCTTTACTCAAGGCAATATGCCACCAAAAATATCAGTTATAACTCAAAATGTAATATTTGCACTGTGAATGAATGTTCAGTCTGTTAGAGCAGATAATCTTTCATTAAAATAGCCATCATTTAATTTTTTAATTTGTCAACAGAATTCTTTTTATTTCAGCTCATGGAATATACTTACAAATGATGAACTACTGATTCCCAACCTATTTATCATATTAGCCTTCTTAGTTGATAAATGGTTTAACAGCTGTGGATTATTTATTCAAAGGATTTAATAATGTTTATTATGAACATAAATTAATTTATTCTTGTAGAGATTTCAGTATTATCTCAAAATTCTGGAAAATAAGAAAACGTTTAAAAGTTATTTTGCACACAGTATAGAACTGAGGTACAGCAGAAAAATCATTTATGTTGAATGTAAAAAGAACTAGAGATGATCTTGGTCTCCGGTTATGATAGGAAATGTACAAACAGATATCAATTAATATTATATGAATAAAATTTTAAAATTTTTGTATGCATCTAAGGGTTTGAAAAACATATTTTGTCAACATTATTATTTAGTGCCTACATCCTCTTATAGTAATGAAAATTATATTTAGGAGTCAAATACAACTTTGGATCTAAAGTACTCCAGTCAATAACTAACTTTTCTTCTCTCAGTCATTTTCTTCCTACTGCCTGCCTTTGAGAGATGCCCCACCCCCAAAAGTCAACCCTCCCTTGCCATGTGTTACATTGTTGTGCTACATACTTCTTGAAGTCAGCACATGGAAAAACAAAGAAAAAACAAAACAGTTGACATTTACTATACACAAATGTGTATCATTATTCATATTCATATCCTTGTCTTTCTCACATAACAATAAAGCTGAGCAATCCAGTACAGTACAGCTTCAAATTCAGCCTATATGAATAATCTATGCTTCATCCCAGAATTCTCATTCCTACATACATTAAGAAAGGTAAAAAATTACACTGGGTTTTATGTTATAGGTAATTTTTTAAAACTTCCAAGCGATGTATCATATTATATAGTGTAGTTGCTCCATTTTTTTTTTTAATTTTAGGTATTCTGATAACAGCATGCTTAAATTCACAGTCTAAACTTAAATTTATAAAACTGATCATCCAGAATAATAGCATATTTAACTTTTTCAGTCCCTTCTCAATACATCTCTCAACACCACCACCAACACAGCAATGACAAAGTAAATCTAGACTGTATATTGAGGTCACTATTTAAGCTGTAACTACCAGGACTTCCACTTTACCTTGACATAGTGATAAACTGAATATTTAATTGCCCTGGAAACTACATCATGCATTATATCCCTCTAACATACTGTTGAGATGATTTGAGAAATTTATCATCTTAGAATATCATTTTCCTCATCTGTTAGAATAGGAAGAAAATAATTTATATCCTATTTTTCCAGTATAGTGCTTGAAATGTTCAGTTAAGGTAAAATCTTTTTTAATCTCTTTAAATAGATGTTAGCTATTTTTGTGAGCTATTTCTTATTAGTCTAAAAGTCAAAATATTTATTCTACCTATTCATTTAACAAGGCCAATATTGTAACAAAAAATCATTTGAAATTTTATTTTTCCAATCATGGAATCTGACTATGCCCATTCTCTTACTATTGTATTACACATGACAATATAACGTGATTTGACCTAATTATCATATAGCTTTGTATCTTTTTTTAATATAAGAAAGTCTTAAATCAAAACAAGTTTACATGTTGGTGTTGTGCTCAAGTCGCGAAATCCCCCAATGACCACCAGGGAGCTGATATCCAACGCAAAAGCAAGAGAAGTTTTATTACCAAGCTTGAGCTGGGGCTCCCACTGATACCGACGCAGCGGCTATAGGGAAGAGCCCTGAGTTCTGGGTTACATTGCTTATATAGGGTATTCTCACGTGAGAAATTTGAAAAACGGGAGTTTCCAGGTTGGGAGACATCTAATTGGTTACCTTCTGTGGAAGGGTTAGGTGTTGGTTTCTGATTGGTTCCCATTTCCCAGGCTGGCCATGGGTTCTGATTGGTTCCCATTACCTAGGTAGATCACGAGTTCCTGAACGTTAAGTCAGGAGATTTTGGTCTCGGGTCTGATTGGCTCAAGGGTAGTGGGGTGAGGTCAGGGGATTTCCAAAGGCTCTTGGATTTTCAAAGGCTCTTTTCCTGGAATCTTACAAAATGGAGTTTTTCTGTTAACAAAATGGAGTAGCTTAGGTCATTCAGTTGGCACTGATGGTTTAATTAGAATATATCTGTCCAAATTTAAGTTTTATTAAGGACCAAATGGGCTTCCCAGGTGGTTCAGTGGTAAAGAATCTCCTGCTGCCATGGAAGGAGATGCAGATTTGATCCCTAGATTGGGGAGACCTTTCTCTCTTGGGAAATCCCGTGAATGGAGGAGCCTGGTGGGCTACAGTCCATGGGGTCTCGAAGGGTTAGACATGCTGCTGCTGCTGCTGCTAAGTCGCTTCAGTCATGTCCGACTCTGTTTGACCCCATAGACAGCAGCCTACCAGGCTTCCCATCCCTGGGATTCTCCAGGCAAGGACATTGGAGTGGGTTGCCATTTCCTTCTCCAATGCATGAAAGTGAAAAGTGAAAGGGAAGTCGCTCAGTCGTGTCCGACTCTTCACGACCTCATGGACTGCAGCCTACACATGACATGACTCAGAGGCTAAACAGTAGCAACAAAAGGACCAAATAAATATAACAGCAGGAATTTCCTCAAAACAGTGAGTCCTAGTTCCACCTCTCAAAAGTGAAACCCTAATTATTGAATGATTCAAACTTTTCTTCTATAAATGAAAGTAATTATCTGCGAGATCAAAGCATATGGTGCATGTCACATGCAAACACTGGTATTTAGCCTTTTTTCTATAGTCATGGTTTCCAAACATAACAATTTCAATTTACTGCAAACCACCAACTGACCTAGTATTCAAAATAACTAAAAAATGCTGTCTGTTAAGTTACCCTTAAATTTTGTGTTAACCTTGGTTCACCCTGATTTAGTCCATACACATGAATATGCAGACAACTCCTTTTCTTTTGTCTACTGCTGAGTCTTTGTATTTGTAAATAGCTCAGGAATTTAGCATCACACCTAGGAAAACACTGTGGTTTCTTCTTTATACCTTTAGCTGTAGAAGATATTTTCAACTGATCTTCTGTTTTTTCTCAACCATAGTTGCTTTGAAAATAGTTGTAATTTTGGTGTGACTATAAGAGGGAGGCTCAGGGTTTTTTCTTTTGCCATCTTGACTGCTCTCTGTTATTACATTCTTATACTTTCTGGCAGATAAACACAATCATAAAAACTATTTTCTCATTACTCTTCTGGCACAGTTTCTCTATTAAAGGCATGGTCCACTTCTATTATACAAGATTTAAGAAGTAATGTTTTCCATGACCCATATCTTGCATTTTATTAAAATTAGCATTTCAATGTACATTATTTCATAATTGCTTTTTTCTCCCTGTTACCATGAACCTTATAAAATGTCCTCTTTACTGTTTTACTTCAATGCCACTCTTATCAGACATAGTATCCATTGCTGCAATTTTATTTAAGTGTTTGCTCTTATAACACAGGGCTTCCCTGGTGGCTTAGACTGTAAAGAATCTACCTGCCAATGCAGGAGACCTGAGGTTTAATCCCTGGGTGGAGAAGGTCCCCTGGAGAAGGGAATTGCTACCCACTCTAATTATTTTGCCTGGGGAATTCCATGCACAAAGGAGCCTGGTGGGTTACAGTCCATGGGGGTCACAAAGAGTTGGACACAACAGAGCAACTAACAGTTTCACTTTCCTGTAATTCATTACTTAGTAGAAAATAACATCAAGCATGTTGAATAGGCCATAACAAGCATTTCAGATAAGGTGTTAGTTATTTTATAAGCATATTTTTACTAAGTAGTATGTGTAATTGCATATATATAAAATATTAAATATATATGTATATGTGTTCACTCAGAGAGAGAAAGATTTAGTGCTTAATCAGTCCACCATGTTGCTATATATTTCCCTCTATATAACTATATTATGGCTTCCCTAGTAGCTCAAATGGTAAAGTGTCTGTCTGCAATACAGGAGACCTGGGTTCGATTTCTGGGTTGGGAAGAAACCCTGGAGAAGGAAATGGCAGTCCACTCCAGTGCTCTTGCCTGGAAAATCCCATGGATGGAGGAGCCTGGTAGACTACAGTCCGTGGGGTCACAAAGAGTTGGACAAGATTGAGAGACTTCACTTTCACTTTCATATCACTATATGACTTACTTTCCTGTGTATTTCTCATTCTCATTAAACCAGTGCTTGAATTAACTTTGCTTAACTCCAATGACTATAAAAGCTTTTAATAAAACTAGCTTTCTTTGTCTTTCTTAGTGTTAGATTTTCATCTTCATTTGTGTAATTACTAATTCAGAGGGAGAGAAAAAATGTGAATGTACTTTATTAACATATTTAGATCAGTTAAAATTTCAGCAATGAAATCTGGAGTCTCCCCAAGTTGCAAGGAAAATAAATATAATAATATAAAATTAAGTCAATCAATACAAGTTGTCAGAAATGAGCGTGCATTGCAATCAAATGTTTAAATAATTCATACTGAAGTTATTATTAGTACATGCATGTAGTCCCATGTATCTCTTTCCAAAGTACCAGCTGGCTTTTGTTTGACAAACCACCCTAAATCTTGATTAAAACAATCAACAGTTATGTGTCACTATTCTATTGGTTTCCTGGTTGATTCATTCAGATGGTGGTAGATTAACTGCAGTTCTATGGTTTAGGAGGTCTTTCCTGGTGGCTCAGATGGTAAAAGAATCTGCCTGCAATGTGGGAGACCCAGGTTCAATCCCAGGGGTGGGAAGATCCCTGAAGAAGGGATAGCTACCCACTACAGTATTTTTCGCTGGGGAATTCCATGAACAGAGGAGCCTGGTGGGTCCAAAGAGTCACAAAGAGCCTGGTGGGTCCATAGGGTCACAAAGAGTCAGACATGACTAAGTTACTTTCACTAGGGTCTCAGTTCAGTTCAGTGGCTCAGTTGTGTCTGACTCTTTGGAACCCCATGAATTGCACCATGCCAGGCCTCCCTGTCCATCACCAACTCCTGGAGTTTACTCAAATTCATGTCCATCGAGTCGGTGATACCATCCAGGAATCTCAACCTCTGTTGTCCGCCTTTCCTTCTGCTCCCAATCCCTCCCAGCATCAGAGTCTTTTCCAGTGAGTCAACCCTTCACATGAGGTGGCCAAAGTACTGGAGTTTCAGCTTCAGCATCATTCCCTCCAAAGAAATCCCAGGACTGATCTCCTTCAGAATGGACTGGTTGGATCTCCTTGCAGTCCAAGGGACTCTCAAGAGTCTTCTCCAACACCACAGTTCAAAAGCATCAATTCTTCGGCACTCAGCTTTCTTCACAGTCCAACTCTCACATCCATACATGACCACTGGAAAAACCATAGTCTTGACTAGATGGACCTTAGTTGGCAGAGTAACATCTCTGCTTTTGAATATGTTATCTAGGTTGGTCATAACTTTCCTTCCAAGGAGTAAGCATCTTTTAATTTCATGGCTGCAATCACATTCTGCAGTGATTTTGGAACCCAAGAAAATAAAGTCTGACACTGTTTCCACTGTTTCCCCATCTATTTCCCATGAAGTGATGGGACCAGATGCCATGATCTCTGAATGTTGAGCTTTAAGCCAACTTTTTCACTCTCCTCTTTCACTTTCATCAAGAGGCTTTTTATTTCCTCTTCACTTTCTGCCATAAGGGTGGTATCATCTGTGTATCTGAGGTTTTTGATATTTCTCCCGGGAATCTTGATTCCAGCTTGTGCTTCTTCCAGTCCAGCGTTTCTCATGATGTTCTCTGCATATAAGTTAAATAAGCAGGGTGACAATACATAGCCTTGACATACTCCTTTTCCTATTTGGAACCAGTCTGTTGTTCCATGTCCAGTTCTATCTGTTGCTTCCTGACCTGCATATAGGTTTCTCAAGAGGCAGGTCAGGTGGTCTGGTATTCCCAACCCTTGAAGAATTTTCCACAGTTTATTGTGATCCACACAGTCAAAAGCTTTGGCATAGTCAGTAAAGCAGAAATAGATGTTTTTCTGGAACTCCCTTGCTTTTTCCATGATCCAGCAGATGTTGGCAATTCAATCTCGGGTTCCTCTGCCTTTTCTAAAACCAGCTTGAACATCTGGAAGTTCACGGTTCATGTATTGCTGAAGCCTAGCTTGGAGAATCTTGAGCATTACTTTACTAGCATGTGAGATGAGTTCAATTGTGTGGTAGTTTGAACATTCTTTGGCATTGCCTTTCTTTGGGATTGGAATGAAAACTGACCTTTTCCAGTCCTGTGGCCACTGCTGAGTTTTCCAAATTGCTAGCATATTGAGTGCAGCACTTTCACAGCATCATCTTTCAGGATTTGAAATAGCTCCACTGGAATTCCATCACCTCCACTGGCTTTGTTTGTAGTGATGTTTTCTAAGGCCCACTTGACTTCACATTCCAGGATGTCTGGTTCTAGGCCTAGGATAGACTAATTCACAGGTTTCAAACCTCAACTCTGATGCTGGTGTGATTGATACTATTCAGGCCTCTCTACAGAGGACCTCTTATTCTCACCAGATAAATCCAGACTTTCTTCACATGATAGCATAAGAGATCTTAGAAACAAGAAAGCACAAACCCAATTCACAAGTGATATTAAACCTCTCCCCATATTACATTTTGTTCCATTGGCTGAAATTAGCCCTATGGCCAAGTCCAGAGAACTTATGGGCATGGATATGTGGAACTGAAGGTCAGTTCTACAAATATCTAGGCCATATAAGAATATAAAGGCAATAGACTGAAATCACATATCTTTAAAAAATTTGGTCACATTATTTGTAAAAGCATGTGCCTTTCCTTGGCATTGATATATGTCTTTAGATCTCTCTATCAGAAACTTTCTAGCTGTACTTAGAAAATATGTCAGAATCTTTCCTAATACTTATATAAAATAAGTCTCTTTAACAAATGCAATCACCTGACAATTTTTTTTCTTTTTTTTTTTTTTGCTCAGTTCCATTGCAGTAGGTGGCAAGGGTCCATTTTTTTGCTGGGATTAAAGCATCCATTTCTCATTTCAATTCTATGCTTTATAATACCCTTCATCAACTTATAACATCATTCACATTAGCTAATATCCATCAAAATAAAAAACACAAATACATATTAAGGTTTAGGCTTGCATTAAGTTGCAGTTGTATTAATATAATTTTATAGTTTTCTCTGAATGACAATATACCAACAAAACTGCACAATTAAATGAAGAGTTTACAATCACAAGAGTATCTTTTCCCTGGAAGTACAGTCGTATGTTTCAGTGTCTTCCTTCAATATTTCCTTAAGTTGTTGGGTGTTGGTTTGGAAATGGGGAATTAACACCAATGAAGGGTCACATCTCTTATTTATGAGAACTCAGTCATCCCAATATATATAGTTAAATTCTACCATCCATCAAATCCCATTTAATTGTAATATGAAGGAAAGTGTATAAACTATTGCTAAAATAGCATACATAGACAATTTTTATTTTGTCTGCATTTAAGTTAATTCAGTTCAGTTCATTTCAGTTGCTCAGTCGTGTCCGTCTTTCCGACCCCATGAATCGCAGCACGCCAGGCCTCCCTGTCCATCACCAACTCCTGGAGTTTACTCAAACTCACGTCCATTGAGTTAGTGATACCATCCAGCCATCTCGTCCTCTGTCATCCCCTTCTCCTCCTGCCCCCAATCCCTCCCAGCATCAGAGTCTTTTCTAATGAGTCAGCTCTTCGCATTAGGTGGCCAAAGTACTGGAGTTTCAGCTTCGGCATCAGTCCTTCCAAGGAACACCCGGGACTGGTCTCCTTCAGAATGGACTGGTTGGATCTCCTTGCAGTCCAAGGGACTCTCAAGAGTCTTCTCCAACACCACAGTTCAAACCCATTAATTCTTTGGTGCTCAGCCTTCTTCACAGTCCAACTCTCACATCCATACAAGACCACTGGAAAAACCATAGCCTTGATTAGATGGACATTTGTTGGCAAAGCATTGTCTCTGCTTTTGAATATGCAGTCTAGGTTGGTCATAACT
The DNA here is from genome assembly GCF_023091745.1 of Budorcas taxicolor. NCBI lineage: Eukaryota > Metazoa > Chordata > Mammalia > Artiodactyla > Bovidae > Budorcas > Budorcas taxicolor. The sequence goes on along the minus strand of NC_068923.1, from coordinate 66,169,465 downwards.
TTCCTTCCAAGGAGTAAGCGTCTTTTAATTTCATGGCTGCAGTCACCATCTGCAGTGATTTTGGAGCCCCCAAAAATAAAGTCTGACACTGTTTCCCCGTCTATTTCCCATGAAGTGATGGGACCAGATTATATTGCTTCAATTTTAATAGAAAATTTAAAAATATAAAACCATTATTATAGTTAAACTGGAACTGCACTTATTATTAATTGTTGTACTACAAATCAGAATATTGGTGTTTTTGATGTATTATAGTAATACAATAGTGCAACAATAACCTCATGATGTATTACCATAATACATCATCAAAGTGATTTTAACCGTGTATTAGGAAAATGATGGTATTTACAAAACTATTGGGTAAAAATATAATTTTAAGAATTTCTTGTAACAGGAAGAAATGGAAAGGGAAACGAAATGCACACAAATTATGCAGAAATCTAAAAAGTCTGATGTAGTAAATCATATGGGGAGAATGATATTTAGCAGAATAAGTATGAGAGAAAAAAATACTTTGGCTCCACAGTTTTTCTCATTATTATGTTTTGGCAAAAATCTATGAGCAACATGAGAAAAAATAATGCATGCATGTGCATTTGAGATGAGATTTTATAGATTCTGTATGTATGTCTATTTTTCTATCTAGTGTTATGATTAAATCTTGACATTAATAAATTAGGTTTACAAGAAATATAAAATGAAAGTTAATTCTCTTCAAAGATTCTTTTTCCTATGATATAGCAGGTCTATCTTAACTTAAAAATAAAAATATATTTATTACCACATTTGTTCCATTATTATAACTAACGTTTATGCAGTTTTAGTTTTATGACATTTTACTTTTTTAAATTAACTAATTTGGGGTATAGTTAAAGTGAAATATTCATATTATGAAACAGGTGATCTAATAATTATTCATTATTTATTTTATAGCACAGTATTAAAATGGGAAAATATGAACTGTTTGATGTGACAAGTTTATATTAATAAATTATTCATAATCTTGAATGCATTTTGACAAAGCTTTAAAGCTCCTGTATGACAGATCTTTAAATCAATCTTGTTAACTCATCCTTGGAAGAAGGTCACTTAGATCACAATCCGTCAATCTTGGCAAATGATGAGGTAAATTATTTATAATCTACTGACAGCTTTAAAAGTAAAACAAAGGGTATGTTAAAAAAGTTTAACTAAAAATTCATTGATTCTGATGTCCTCATTTTGTATTGAATATCTCAATTTGCAAATCATTTACTTTTGTTCAATTAATAAAAATGTACCAATTGACTGAGTCAAATAAGAGTGAAAATTTGTAAAAATATTAATGACTAGATATAGATTAATTAGTGGAAATAGTTGAATAACATCATCTGTCTCAAAAGGAGGAGTAAAATAAAAATGTCACTGATTAATATGCATAAGTATTCTTAAAATGAGAGTTCATATAAGCTAATTATTATTTAATATTATAAATAATTTGTAACTTATTTATGTCCTTGACATGGAATATATCTTACTTGTCCACATTCTGTTTATTTTAATAAACGAAATAGTGTTTAATAACATTTACTATCAGTGACTTACAGGAAATTTAGTTGTATTTATTGTTTTCATATAATTTATCTTACAGGGTGTCTGCTTTTCTCCCATATATATCCTTGATTTCTAATAAATCCTTTTAGAAAAAAAAAGTCTGAGAATCCATATACAAATTTAAAATAAATATCAGGAACTAATTTCTAAATGAAAATAATGGAAAATTATATTTGGACCTAAAGAAAAGGGGAAATGTCTGTAGAATGGGAAATTCCTTCTTTTAAGCTGTAAGAGTAGAGAGCTCAACCACAGTGAGTGGTTACTGAACAAAAATTTCTTGCAAGTCACTGTCTTAACAATGTTTTCACAGCATAATGTGAAAACTATTAAGTAAATTTGAAATAATAGATTTTCTTTTCTCTCTTGTGTCATCAATATTTCTGTTTACTGATTTCCACTTATACAATATGGCACTTCTTTTTTAAAACAAAACAAAATCTACCAAACAAAACAAAACAAATAAAGCATTGAAGGAATTCTATATTATACACCCTCCTTCACTGCTATGTTATCCCTCTCCTCTGTTTTAAACTCATCTGTGCTTTTCTACACTTTTCCATTTGTTTCACACTCTTGTGCATATGATTCAATTGTTTTCACAAGTCTGCAATTACCCGTCGCTAAGCACTAGACACAGAATTTAATACTTATCTTATATGACCTCTTAATAGGGTTTGTCAAAATTCCTCCCTGGTAAAGTAATGTTCTTGTTTTCTTCCTATACATCTTGTTTACCTCTGCTTCTGACTCTCTTTTAATACCCTTTAAAAAATCACTGATATTCACCAGAACTCCATCATAGGCTTTCTTCCCTTTCATGCATGTATGCTCCTTCTTGGGAAATCCTCTCTCTAGACATTCCTGTTGTAACACATACATCATGCTGTAAGAAGTCCAAATGGAAGAAATCAGATCAGCTTTGATAGCTGAGCTCCAGGTCCTCAGCTAACATTAAATATAACCATGTGGATGAATTAGACATTTATTTATACAGATCTTAAGATGAATGCATCTTTAGCAAGCAGTAAATTGTAACCTCATGAGAAGCCCCAAGCAAGAAGCACATAGATGAGTCCAGTTAACCACAGAACTAAATTTGGGGTTTGGTTTATATGCAGTGATAATCAAAGCTATCACTAAGAAAATGTTGAGATGGCCCCATACTAATACAAGCCATAGATTTTATTATGTACCAGAGAATTAGAAAGTTCTATTATTTATAAAAACTAATTTTATTTTAAGTGGAAAAGTCTAAAATTATTGGCTAATTCCTAATCAGATGATTAATAATAAAAATGTGAAAACTTTCAAGCATTTACTATGTGGCAGATAAATACTTTAAAAATAATTTAGCATATACTTCAGTTAATCAAATTTCTGATCCTCTCCTATCACTAAGCGGATGAATTTTCATACTTCACTTCTCAACTATTTGAACAACAACCATGGCAACAACTCACCTACATCCTAAATATATTATGTGTAGAAAAGGAATTTTTGAGAAACGAAGATGAAAGTAACGTAAAAATGCTAAGAATTGTATCTTATTTTCATTTTGAGCAAATATATCTTCCTAGTATATTTTAGAAATCATAAATTGGTACTAAAAAGCATGCCATCTGACAAACATTCTCATATCTCTTTATAATCTTATTTATTGAAAATAATATTGACTAAGAATTTTCACAGCTCCATTAGGAAACTTGAGCAGTTAATTTTATTTTATAATTCTTAAAACTGTCTTTGTAAGGTTACAGAGAGTTCTGAATTGTCTTTTTCTAGGAGGGTAAATTAAGCAATAAAACAATAAAAAAGAATATATTGACAGACTTATTCTTTTCTGTTTTCTTTATTTCATTTTCCCAATCACTTTACAAACCTGCATCTTGTCTCATGTAATGTGTGAGTAACAGCTATGGAAGCCTGCTTGTAGGGTACATTTTACATTGAATGGCAGCTCAGCTCTCCTCCCAACTTTTAGTGTATTATTATAATGAAAGCTATTGCCAAAAAATACACACTAGGCCTGAAAGACATTGATGTTGAAATTACATAAGCTCAACTTCAGAGTAAAGTAGGCCATTTTATTTTATGACATTTTAAGTTGATGTTCTCAGAGAATCAAAGAGAAAGTAGCAGATAATTTGTGTTACAACTGTATTCATTATTCAAGCATTTTTCTACCAAGATATTGGTTTTTTTTTTCATATTAGATTTAAAGGTAGTGAATAATTTTCAGTATGCCTTCCTCAGATTATTTTAATGTGTGTGTGTACACAAACAAAATCTCTTAAGTAGTGTGGTGTTTCTTTTTAGCACATACTTGATACCAACAAAAACATGTAATATGTAATAGGTGATTAAGAGTTAAAGTGGCTTCCTTATACATTACATGCTATGAATCCTTTAGCTACTATATTTTGAAAAAGTAGCTAATTTTCCAAAATGATTTCTTGTAATGATGGAAATGTTCTGTATTTGACTGTGGTGGTAGAACACAAACCCACATATGTGATAAAATTGGATAGAACTAAATGCACATGTGTGTTAGTCGCTCAGTCATATCTGACTCTTTGTGACCCCACAGACTGTGGCCTGCCAGGCTCCCCTGTCCATGGAATTATCCAGGCAAGAATATTGGAGTGGGTTGTCATTTCCTTCCCCAAGGTATCTTCCTGACTCAGGGGTTGAAACCTGGGTCTCCTGCATCACAGGCAGATTCTTTACCATTTGAGCCACTAGGGAACCCTTCAAATCGTTACAAGTTAGACTAGAGAAATCTGTGTGAAGTCAGTGTATTGTTTGATATAAACGTGAAATCTGCTGTGATACTATTCTATAGATGGGTATCATTGAAGGAAATTGGGTAAGGAGCATATAGACTCTGTCTATATATATATATATTTACAAGTACACATGAATCTACAATTACCTCTATAAAGATTTCAATTAAAGATAAATTACTTTCTATTTATAAATTATTTTTTATATTGAAATAAAAATAACATGAGAAAAATTCTTAATTTGCTACTGCTCAGGTGCTGTCATTCTGAGCCTACATTTTATAGCATGATTTTAATTTTTATGAAGTTACAATAAATTCTGATTAGACAATGTTTCTCATAAAATCATCTGCTCCTGCCATTCCACAAATAATTATAGATTGAGGACTCAGTGCCAGGCAATATGGTAAACCACCCAGTGCTGTGTATGTAGAAAAATAATACATAGACCATGTCATGAGAGGCTTACACACTAGACTTAGAATGTGTGAAATATATGTATATGTATTAAATGAGAGTGAAAGGAGAGAAGACAATTTTGCTTCAGATAATGAAGGAAATCTTCATAAATAACATTTGGTTGACCATAAAGTTCATTTGGGATTTTTCATACCATCTTATGAAGGGAAAGGGATGAAAAATGTTTAAGGGGCTTTGGGGAAGATTTGTTTAACAGTATAACTGTAGTTTATTTTCTTCTGTTACTGGGGACACCTAGAAAAGAGGAAAAAAGGAAGATATTATCAGGGCAAATACACTTGTAAATGTGGTAATTTGATAGGCTTACAGACAAAAGCACTAATGATATTTATTAGGAGGAGAGCCTTGTGTACAGATGGATTTACAAAGATATGCTTTGACTAGATGGGGGACACATTATAAATAAATCTGTAATTAATATAGTTATAGACCAAGGGTCATTGAGAAACATGAAAACTCTAATTAATATAGTATAAGAATATAGCCCATAATGAAAATGTCTCTTTATGTAAGTGAAGAATTCATGTACCTCTTAGCTTATCACATATTAATTCTGAGACTAGGAACTCTTAGAACCAGAGTCAAAACATAAAAATGACGTGACTTAGTAAAAATAGAAATCAGATAAGAGTATGCATGGAAGATAAGGCTGGGTTTCTGTCTTAAAATCTCTGGATGTGCCCCTAAGTGAACCCAAGAAAACTATAGCAGAAATGAGTTAGATAAGATAATGAGTTCATGTTTTAAGAGGTTTTAAGTTTGGGGCTTTGTGAAATGCAATAATTTTTATTTATTCAACTACCTGGTTTTATGCTATTCTCTCTGGACTGACTGTGGGCACCCAGTTATTTACATATTCAAACCATATGTACACTACTGGTCCAGTGCAAAATTCAAAATGTCTTCTCAATTGTTCTGGTATACCACATGATATGATTGTCTTTTTCTGTGTCTTGTTATTACTTATAACATTCTTTTAAGAAATTGCTCTCTTCATAAACTATCCACCATACTAGGTGTAACATATTTTATAAGAATGCAAATCTATTTTTTTGGTAAGACACAGATGTATTTATATACTTTCTAAGATGGTAAATTAAACAAAGTTAAATTTTTAACCATTTTAAGTGCATAATTCTGCAGCATTTAGTATATTCACAATATTGTTGAATTTCCATCACTTTATAATTTCTACACTTTGTTGTAATCCACACAGTCAAAGGCTTTGGCATAGTCAATAAAGCAGTAGTAAATGTTTTTCTGGAACGGTCTTGCTTTTTCGAAGATCCAACAGATGCTGGCAATTTAATCTCTGGTTCCTCTGCCTAAAGAGATGAGAATACCAGACCACCTGACCTGCCTCCTGAGAAATCTGTATGCAGGTCAAGAAGCAACAGTTAGAACTGGAAATGAAACAAGGGACTGGTTCCAAATAAGGAACGTAGTATGTCAAGGCTGTATATTGTCACCCTGCTTACTTAACTTGTATGCCGAATACTTCATGAGAAAAGCTGGACTGGATGAAGCACAAGCTGAAATCAAGATTGCTGGGAGAAATATCAATAATCTCAGATATGCAGATAACAACACCCTTATGGCAGAAAGTGAAGAGGAACTAAAAAGCCTCTTGATGAAAGTGAAAGAGCAGAGTGAAAAAGTTGGCTTAAAGCTCAACATTCATAAAACTAAAATCATTTCATGGGAAATAGATGGGGAAACAGCAGAAACAGCATCAGACTTTATTCTTAGGGGCTCCAAAATCACTGCAGATGGTGATTGCAGCCATGGAATTAAAAGGCGCTTACTCCTTGGAAGGAAAGTTATGACCAACCTAGATAGCATATTCAAAAGCAGATATATTACTTTGCCAACAAATGTCTGTGTAGTCAAGACTATGGTTTTTCCAGTGGTCATGTATGGATGTGAGAGTTGGACTGTGAAGAAAGCTGAGTGCTGAAGAATTGATGTTTTTGAATTGCAGTGCTGGAGAAGACTCTTGAGAGTCCCTTGGGCTGCAAGGAGATCCAACCAGTTCATCCTAAAGGAAACCCGTCCTAGGTGTTCTTTGGAAGGACTGACACTGAGGCTGAAACTCCTATACTTTGGCCACCGGATGCGATGAACTGACTCATTGGAAAAGACCCTGATGCTGGGAAAGACTGAAGGTGGGAAGAGAAGGGGATGACAGAGGATGGTGTCACCGACTCAAAGGAAATGAGTTTGAATGAACTCCAGGAGTTAGTGATGGACAGAGAGGCCTGGCATGCTGCACTCCATGAGGTCACAAAGAGTTGGACACAACTGAGCAACTGAACTCAAATGAAAGTGAAAGTGAAGTCACTCAGTTGTGTCTGTCTCTGCCAGACCCCATGGACTATATCCTACCACGCTCCTCTGTCATGGAATTTTTCAGGCAAGAGTACTGGAGTGGGTCGCCATTTCCTTCTCCAGGGGCTCTTCCTGATGCAGGGACTGAACCCGGGTCTCCTGCACTGCAGGCAGACACTTTACCTTCTGAGCCACAAGGGAAGCCACTGAACTGAAATGAACTTAACTAAAATTCCTGAACATTTTTATTACCATGAAAGGAAATCCTGTAAATACTAGTGCGTTTTCTGTTTCTGTAGATATTCCTATTGTGGAATTACCATATAAAAGTAATCATACAATATGTGCCCTTTGTGTCTTTTTTTTTTTTTTTTTTTTCTATTTTTCAAAATACCTCAGTGCAGGACATGTGTGAATACTTAATTCCTTTTTGGCTGAAAAATATCTAATTGTATGGATATACCACGTTTCATTAATCTGTTCATTGGTTGATGGACACTTGAATTGATTACAGCTTTTATAATTAGTGTTTCCATTAATATTTATGTGCACGTTTTTATCTGAACACCTGTCTTCAAATATCTTCTGTATATACTTAAATGTGTAATTGTTGAGACATGTGGCAATTCTGGTTTTAATTTACTGTGAAACTGACAAACTGCACAGTGGCTGGGCCATTTTATATTTCCTCTAGCAATGTACTGGGGCTTCAGTTTCTTCACATCTTCACCAACACTCATGGAGAAGGCGATGGCACCCCACTCCAGTACTCTTGCCTGGAAAATCCCATGGACAGAGGAGCCTGGTAGGCATTGGTCCATGGGGTCGCTAGAGTCGGACACGACTGAGCTACTTCACTTTCACTTTTCACTTTCATGCATTGGAGAAGGAAATGGCAACCCACTCCAGTGTTCTTGCCTGGAGAATCCCAGGGATGGGGGAGCCTGGTGGGCTGCCGTCTGTGGGGTCACACAGAGTCGGACACGACTGAAGTGACTTAGCAGCAGCAGCAGCAGCAGCACCAACACTCATTACATTGATTATAGCTATCCTAATAGATGTGAGGTGAATCTCGTTAGGATTTGATTTGTAGTTCAGAAATAACCAATTGCGTTGAGTATATTTTCAAGTGTCTCTTGACCACTTGTTTATATTCTCTAGGGAAATGGGTCCTTTGCTCATTTTTTGATTGGGTAGTCTTTTTGTTGTTGAGTTGTATGAGTTCTATGTATATTCTAGGTACTAGACCCTTATCACATGTATGATTTAAAAATATTTTGTCTCATTTGTGGGTTTCTTTTTTTAAATCAACTGATAGCATCATTTGATGCACATACATCTTTAATTTGTATAAAGTCCAATTTATATATCTGTTGTTCTTGCTTGTATTTTTGGTATCAATCTAAGGAACAATTTCCAAATCCAAGGTCATGATGATTTATCTCTTTGGTCAATTTTGATTTAAGTTTATAGATGATATAAGTTAAAAGACAGCTTCATTCTTTTGCAAATACATATCCAGGTGTTCCAGCACCTTTTGAAAAGACCAATGGTTGAAAAGACCATTCTTTCCATCACAGGATGATGTCGCTTCCACTGTAGAAAGATAATTGCTCATAGATCTATCAGGGTTACTGCTAGACTCTCAGTTGCATTCCATTAATCTATTTTTGTCTATCCTTAAGCAATACCACAGTATTTGGATTGCTGTTGTATTGTAGTAAACTTTTTCTTTTTTAACTTTTTGAAATAGGAGATATGAACCTTCCAACATTTTTGTTTCTTTTCAAGAATATTTTTGCTGTATGGTGTCACTTGCATCTCCATAAGAATGTCGGAATGAGCTTTATATTCCACAAAAAAGTCATTGAGATTTTGATAGAATTACAGTGAATCTGTAGGTTACTCTGGGAAGTACTGTTACTTTAACATCTTTATACACAAATATTTCTGCATTTACTTATGATTTACTAAATAGTTCTGTGCATCAGCATTTTTTGGTTTTCAGTACAAAAATCACTGCAGATGGTGATTGCAGTCAGGAAATGAAAAGACACTTACTCCTTGGAAGAAAAGTTATGACCAACCTAGAGAGCATATTAAAAAGCAGAGACATTACTTTGTCAACAAATGTCCATCTAGTCGAGGCTATGGTTTTTCCAGTGGTCATGTATGGATGTGAGATTTGGACTGTGAAGAAAGCTGAGCACCGAAGAATTGATGCTTTTGAACTGTGGCGTTGGAGAAGACTCTTAAGAGTCCCTTGGACCTTAAGGAGATCTAACCAGTCCATCCTAAAGAAGATCAGTCCTGGGTGTTCATTGGAAGGACTGATGTTGAAGCTGAAACTCCAATACTTTGGCTACCTGATGTGGAGAGCTGACTCATTTGAAAAGACCCTGATTCTGGGAAAGATTGAGGCCAGGAGGAGAAGGGGATGACAGAGGATGAGATGGTTGGATGGCATCACTGACACAATGGACTTGGGTTTGGGTGGACTCCAGGAGTTGGTGATGGACAGGGAGGACTGGCGTGCTGTTGTTCATGGGGTCACAAAGAGTTGGATGTGACAGAGTGACTGATCTTAACTGAACTAGACATGTCTTGCATCTCCTTGGTTATATTTTTGCTATGGTAAATGAATTTTTTTTTCTTAATTTTCTTTTCAGATTGTTTATTGCATGGGCAGAAGTGTGTTAATACAACTCATTGTATATTCATCTCATACTTTACAACCTTACTGAATTAGTTTATTAACTCTAATATTTTTGTGGATTTTAGGATTTTCTATCTTTTTTAAATTTTAAGTTAAAAATTTATATTTGAAAATAAATATTCCTAATAACTTTTTTTAACAGAATTGTTACACAGGAATGTATCTTAAGATACCACTACATGCTTCATTTACTCAGAAAATGTTACAGACTTAGTCAAAACAAATAGCTGTCATTTAAAAATCTGAGTTGCTTTCTTTTGCAAAAGAAAGCTCATGGGAAACGTCAGACTGAACACCATCAGGATATAGCAATGGAGGGACAGCTCAATACCTCCTGAGTGTGGAGACTTGGAGTCTGTCTGTCAGTCTGCCTGTCTATGTACATTTTCTTTATCATTTATCTATCAACAGACACTAGGTTATTTGGTTATTTCCATATCTCAGTTGTGGTGAATAATGCTGCAGTGAACATGGGGGTGCAGACAGCTCTTTAAGATCCAAGCTTGCATAAAAAGAAAGAAAAATGAAAGATTTCAGATGAGTGGGAACAAGGGATGATTGTGTGGGGTAGCTGTGAGTTAGGAGGCCACAAATAGCATTTCTATGAAATTTTTTTCCCTACCAAGAAGAAAAGTGTTTCTGTTATATATGAAAGCTATGAGATGAAGATTGGACTAGAGCTCCCTGAGCAGTTCTAATCATGTATGCACCCTCATTTTAGGCTTTGTAACAGTTTACACCAGAGAAGGCAATGGCACTCTACTCCAGTACCCTTGCCTGGAGAATCCCATGGATGGAGGAGTCTGGTGGGCTGCCGTGTATGGGGTCACACAGAGTCGGACACGACTGAAGTGACATAGCAGCAGCAGAAGCAGCAGCAGCAGCAGCACACTTTACACATCTTGGCATATGGTAACATTTAACAGTAATCTGGAGACCGGATCAATGAATGAATGACTAGATTAATGCCAGCAAATTTGGAATATTCAGCAGTGGCCACGGGACTGGAAAAGGTCAGTTTTTATTTCAATCCTAAAGAAAGGCAATGCCAAAGAATGCTCAAACTACCGCACAATTGCACTCATCTCACATTGCTAGTAAAGTAATGCTCAAAATTCTCCAAGCTAGGCTTCAGCAATACATGAACTGTGAACTTCCAGATGTTCAAGCTGGTTTTAGAAAAGGCAGAGGAACCAGAGATCAAATTGCCAACATCCACTGGATCATGGAAAAAGCAAGAGAGTTCCAGAAAAACATCTATTTCTGCTTTATTGACTATGCCAAAGCCTTTGACTGTGTGGAGCACAATAAACTGTGGAAACTTCTGAAAGTAAGAGGAATACCAGAACACCTTACCTGCCTCTTGAGAAACCTATATGCAGGTTAGGAAGCAACAGTTAGAACTGCCCATGGAACAATAGACTGGTTCCAAATAGGAAAAGCAGCACGTCAAGGCTGTATATTGTCACCCTGCTTATTTAACTTCTATGAAGAGTACATCAGGAGGAACTCTGGGCTGCAAGAGGCACAAGCTGGAATCAACATTGCCAGGAGAAATCTCAATAACCTCAGATATGCAGATGACACCACCCTTATGGCAGAAAGTGAAGAGGAACTCAAAAGCCTCTTGAAGAAAGTGAAAGAGGAGAGTGAAAAAGTTGGCTTAAAGCTCAACATTCAGAAAACGAAGATCATGGCATCCGGTCCCATCACTCCATGGGAAATAGATGGAGAAACAGTGGAAACAGTGTCAGACTTTATTTTTGGGGGCTCCAAAATCACTGCAGATGGTGATTGCAGCCACGAAATTAAAAGATGCTTACTCCTTGGAAGGAAAGTTATGACCAACCTAGACAGCATATTCAAAAGCAGAGACATTACTTTGCCATCAAATGTCCATCTAGTCAAGGCTATAGTTTTCCAGTGGTCATGTATAGATGTGAGAGTTGGACTGTGAAGAAAGCTGAATGCAGAAGAAGTGATGGTTTTGAACTGTGGTGTTGGAGAAGACTCGTGAGGGTCCCTTGGGCTGCAAGGAGATCCAACCAGTCCATTCTGAAGGAGATCAGCCCTGGGATTTCTTTGGAAGGAATGATGCTAAAACTGAAACTCTAGTACTTTGGCCACCTCATGTGAAGAGTTGACTCATTGGAAAAGCCTCTGATGCTGGGAGTTATTGAGGGCAGGAGGAAAAGGGGACGACAGAGGATGAGATGGCTGGATGGCATCACTGATTCGATGGACATGAGTTTGGGTGAACTCTGGGAGTCGGTGATGGACAGGGAGGCCTGGCGTGCTGCAATTCACGGGGTCGCAAAGAGTCAGACATGACTGAATGACTGAACTGAACTGAATGAAGATTAATTTATTTTGCCAAATACAATGTAATTATGGGTTTGATATCCTATCCACTTTGCCAAATTCTATTGGCCAGAAACAAGTAGCAAGTGCTGCTCATATGCTCAAGGTAAGGGATTATACAAGATAGCACTGGGTATAGAAATCAAAAGGTAATCAAATCTACCTGCTTACTGTTCCCTGTCTCATTTTCTATACATTCTCTTATTATATTTCCTGAGAAAACTTTTCAAATAAGATTCTGTACTTATATCCTTGTGTCAGAGTCTGCTTTTCAGGAAATTCAAACTAAGAAAATGTATTCAATTTTGAATATATTAATAGTAGCTTTGTGCTATTCTCATTTTTTTTTTTCAGCAAAATTTCTAACTATATATATTAATTCATTAGTTCACAATTTGACCAATATTTTTGTAGGCCTATTGTGTGCTAGACTTTTAGGCTCTGAGACTTTATCAGTGAACCAGACAAACTGTGACCGCTAGACTACCATTTTGTCTCCCTATTCACCTCAGCCACTTCAATACAGCACCCAGTAAATTTTATAGATCTTCATATTTGACAAATGTTCATATATTACTCATCATTTCACAGGTTATAATTTTCAATATTATTGTGCTTTCTCTGATTTTACAATGTCCACTTTCTTCTTGTGCTTTTCTATCATGCAGACAACTCTTTCTTTGATTTTTAAAATTATTGTAATACAATTTAATCATTAATCTATACATATTCTTATAGAAATAGCAAAAATAAATTCAAACATGAAAAAGAAAATTAATATTTCCACTATCTCTACGTTAATTAGAAACAAATGTCAATGTTATTTTGACTTTTTTCCTCTTAACATTATATTGTGAAGTTTTTACTTCAAATAAAACATTATATACTTACTGTGTTCTATGCATAATATTAAATTTTATGAATATACTTTAAATGCTCTCAGTACTGGTTTGAGTTTATTTAATTGTAATAGTGAAATCGTGCCATTGTATCTAAAGATTTATAAACATGTTATTGTTATTCTTCATTGCTATTCTAATAGTTATTTAAATTATTAGTGAGAGTAAGTTGTTTTTCACATCTGTTGGTACTCATTTGTTTTTGTTAATACATATAAATTTCATATTAGAATGACAGTCTCTTTCTTATTTCTCTATTGATTGCTAAATTCTGGTAATCATCATTGCATTCATTTTTAACCAGGCCCATACTTCACTTTAAATTTTGTTTTTGATGATTTTGATCCCCAGAAGTCCTTTTTAATGTCTAAAATAATATTTTATTTTATGATTTATTATTTTGTTTGTAGGATTAAATAGGCTCCAAAAGCAGAAAATCACCTATGCCACCATTATCTCTAGTTTTTTAAATTACATTTTTGTATTAAAGTGGAATTCCAAATCAATTAATACCTTTAGGAAATAACTTTTCCATCTAATCCTTTTGAAAAATTTAGTTTTCTAATAATTTGAGTTATAAAATATATTTTAAAGTTATATTGTTTAGTGTAAATCAATCTGTTTCTAAACTTCCTATTATTCTCATAAGACTTGAAACTGACTATGGCACAAAAAGACAAGGATATGGCTTGAAGGAAGTTTGAAACAATTTCTACATTGATTGTAATATTTCTCCACTCACCCTATATGATTATGACTCTCATTTGTATGTCTGCATTAGACTATTGCTGAGCTCTGGTTCCATAAATTTCATTACCTAACATGTATCTGAAACCCTGATGACACTATAGAAGGAGAAAAATATGTTTAAATATAGCATCTTATTTTGCAAAATTGCTTTTCTCTATTTTCTGTGACAATAAAAGGTACTACCAAAAGATTATTGCACATGCTACTGCATTCCTTTTTTCCAAGGTACAATTGATTCTTAATTCATTTTAATTTAGATATTTAATATATATTCATTTATATGTATATTTATGTTTTGGAATATATTTTATACTCATTCCTTCTACCATATCCACACACACAGCTGCTATTTTAAAACCTGCTTCCTCAGCTAAGTGATGACCTTTTTATTTTCATGGCCTAGTCCCAGCTCCATCCTCTGATCAACACATTGGTGCCAAAGTGACATTTTTAGATACTCTAGTCAGTGTCTATAAATACATAATAAAATTTAAATATCTGTATGTGACTGTCTGCATGTTCCACATCACCTACAAAATAACATATATGTATACAGGTATCAGTTTCTAGAACCCTCATGATTTAGATCTTTTGTAGATATTCAAAAATAAGAAACTGCTGTTGATCTTAAGAACGATATATATATATATTTTTTTGCCTTATTGCCTTTATCAGAAGTCCCCAGTTGATTGCCAACTTACCAAATTCATAGTTGTTGCTTAAGTCTCTGAAAAATGTAACTCCTCTAAACAAACTCATTTATTCTTTCTCTTATGTTGGCTCTATACTTTTTAGAAATATCTGTTAAACAATTCTTTTATTGTATTTTAAATTTTTAATTTTTTTCTTAGGAATGCATACTTGATGAGAACAAGAATAATGAATTTTTATCTTTAAATCTCTAACTCCTATGATAGTCCCCACTCATAGGAGGTACTCTACATATACATTTTTAAATGAATAGCTTGTGGATATTTAAATCAAATTACAATTTCCCCCAAGTAATGAGTATCAGTGGAAAGAGCTAAAGTTTCATAATGCTATATTGTTTCCTCACATTTCACTCTCAAACTCACTGACTCTAGAAGTCAAGTAATTCTGCTCAGTTACAAACCATGGTAACTGTAACTCTCCCAAGATTGAAGCATAATGGGATTTAATGACTGCGTGATACATTATCAGCTAATTTGTTCCATCATGAGCTATTAAAAGAGACAAACATTCTGAAATGAAAGTATGTGCCCACACAAGAATTTGTACGTAAATCTTTATAGCAGCATGATTCATAGCAGTCAAACCTGGGAAAGTGTCTTAGTTTTTGTAGAACTGTTTTTCAAAACACAAAGATTTAATTTTTATAAATTCAAATTTACCTTTAAAAAAAAAAACAGTCTATGCTTTCTTTGTGTTTTTCTAAGAACAATTTTAGTCAGCTTTGTGTGTGGTATGTGACAAGCTTTAATTATTTTTCTATCTGAAAATTCAGTTTTCTAAAAGACTTTCTTTACTCCACTGAATTATCTCAATTACATACTCTGAAAATAGGGACAGGTTTAGATTTTGGTCTCAAATTTTGATTTTTTGTCTTAACTTGTTGCAGTGGCCAAAATTTGAGTATAATGTAGAACAACAGTTGTGAGAGTGGTCATTTTCATGAGGAACGTTATATATTTCACAATTATGCATTATTTAGCTATATCAGACAGAGGACATTCCATTCAGTTTCTACTTTGATGAGGTGACAGGGGTGGGAGTGAGGAATTATTGATTAGTGCTACATTTTGTCAATACTTTTAATGACTCTATTGAAATGATCTTTTTATTTTCTTTCTTCTATAATAATGAATTTTACTAGCCTTTGCTCCCAGTTTCTGGAGTTAACGTCCAAATTCTTAGAATTTCCCAGAGTGATCTGGAACCTCCCCAGAGCTCAATGTATGCATTTCTCCATTTGGTTGCTTTTAGTTTGTATCCTTGGAGAAGGAAATGGCAACCCACTCCAGTGTTCTGGCCTAGAGAGTCCCAGTGACTGCAGAGCCTCGTGGGCTGCCATCTATGGGGTTGCACAGAGTCAGACACGACTGAAGTGACTTAGCAGCAGCAGCAGCAGCAGCAGCAGCAGCAGTTTGTATCCTTTTGCTAAACAAGACATAATCTGGCACTCTCCTGAGTTCTGTAAGTAATTCTAATGATTTATCAGACCTGAGGGAGGATGGTGGTTACTACCAAATTTGTAGCTAGTTAGAAGTGAGGTTAGCCTGGAACCTCAACTTGCAGCTGCTATTTGAAATGAGTGAAGTCTTATAGAGAACTGTGTCCTTAGCTGTGAGATTCTCCTAGCTCTGGGATTCCCCTGTAACATGTTAATATGGCAAGTTACCTTGCTTGATTTTCAACTGCAAATTCACTCTTTTGTTTTTCTGTTTCTGAAATAAACCTACTCCATGAGGTATTACTACTTTCAATATATTTTTGTACTGCATTTACTAAAATTTTGTTTTCTAAGATGTTCCTCAAATTCTGTTTACTTTTTTTCATTTCCTTTCCTTTTCACTTGTTAATTTATTGCTGGGAGCCAGCATGGGGAGTTCTGCCCATGGCAAAGCTCATGAGGAAAGGGGCCTGACAAACGCAAAAGGTGGGATCAGGCCTCAGGGGTCCACCCGGACTTTCTCGAGCATCTACCCCCAAAACCAGAATCTGTCTGCCTTACTATATTATGCCTTTCACCAACTCCTCTGACATTAACAGGGGGCTGTCCCCCCACCAGCTTTTTCTGGAAAAAGTTAATTTAGAGCTTTTAGATAATAAGTCTCCTGGGCATAATAAAGAGTATTTCAATCCAAAAACCCCTCTGAAGTGTTTCTAGCCTGCCTGACAGGTTTGTCTGTATTTTTACAGCTGCGCATGTGATTGTTTGCGGCCTCCCGACCATGAGAGGCACAGGAAGCTTAAAACATCCTAGGAATGTAGGGCCTTCGGAGGAGTCAAAATCATTAGAATAGAACAGATTAAGGGTTTCATTGTTGAGCCAATACTTGCTGCCAAGTTTTCATATCTTTTATTTGTTGATATAGTTAGTATGTAGAAAAAACAGGTAGTAGCCCTGGCATTAGCAACATTAGATCTTTGCGTTAAGTACTTTCTTTGTTATAACCCACTGCACCTTTGTTCTATAGGAATGTAACTTTATTTAGCACTTTGAGGGTGATGCAGATTAAAGAAAAAACACTTCAAGGGAAAATGAGTTTTCTGGTTGATAGACATTTATCTAGGAAGAGAGCCATAAAAATGTTAACAGGCCTCTTGGCCAGAAGATAATGTAAATCACCTGAGACCTTTTGTATACTGGAGGGTATGCAAAAAGAAAGCCTGGTCTCAATAAGGATCAGTACTGCTGCCCCTGCATAACTCTGCATATTCCATTATTTCTTTATGTACAACTTGTGGTATATAAGCAGACTTTGAAAATAAAGTTGTGGGTCTTGCACCGATGCTTGGCTCCCCCATGTCGTTCTTTTCTTATTCTCCTTTTTCAGGCTGAATTCCCATCTGGAGCATAAAGGCTCACTGCATCTCCTAATTTTGCCTGTGCTTCTAAGACCCAAACAGGGAGGCACTTTGTGTCTCCGCTCCTTCGGGAGACTGGGAGGGTGCCTCTGGCCTAATGTAGATGGTGCAAGTTCCTTGTCTTGGAACTTTATTGGCTTCTTGTGTAAACCAAGGAATCACAGCCCCTTTTTCTCTACTACATTATTCTCTTCTAATCTCTCTTTAAATTTCTAATTAATCTCTCTTCGTCAACTCTGTCCCCGCTTCAAATTCCCTGGATCCACCAGGGCTGGACTCTGGCAATTTATACTAATAAATATTCAAGTTTCCTGAATATTTGCTTTGTCATATTCAATCTGTGATTAAACCCGGTCACTGTTTGTTTTCAGTTTATTATATATCAGCCCTAAAATTTCAGTTTTATTTATATTTATACTTTCATGTTTTCTGGTGATATTTATTGTTATTTAATTTAAATGTGTTGTCATTTACATCATGAAGCATAGTTTAATAGTTGTTTTAGTATTTTTTTTCTTAAAATATCAGCATCTAAGTTACTTTGGTGTTGGCATGGACTTGTTTCATTGAAAACAGCTTATATTTCTTAGTTCTTTGAATGCTGAGCAAAGTTGGGATGTTTCTTGAATGTTGACTATTATATTGTATAAACTCTAGGTTCTGTTTTATTTTTCACAAAAATGGTAATGTTTTCAGTTTGAATAAGCAATCTGATTAGATTCAGACGATAAGCTCTCTTACCATGTGTATGTGCAGGCTGAAATGTTAGTGTTATTTCTTAGGAACTACTATGTAGCTTTAGGTTTGTCCCACAAATCATAGTTCACCAGTCTGCCCGAGATTTAAGGAAAATTCGAACACATAATTAAGAAGACGCATACTCTCATCTCTCTCTTGCGTAGTGCCTTCTTCACTCTCTGTAACTGAACTTGCACAGATTCCCTCTCCTGATGCCTCTGTCCAGAGGGATGGCCAGTTTTCAGAGTTTTAGTCACTTGTAACTTGCTGACGAGGCTCTGAATAATCATTAGAGAAAAAACATGAAAAGATGAAAAATTCCAAGTTTCAACTCCTTCCAACAATCTGCCTATATTTGTTTACTATTCTGAATTCTTACATGACTGTTTTCTATATTTTATTTTTAGCATATTGTTGTTATCAGTGGATGTGCTTGACTGTAGTGGATTTTGACATAACAGAGACAGAAACCCTAAGCCATGAGTTGATTGATTAATAATCCATTAACTGGACTGAAAATTTAGTAGATGTATAATACAATAAGCAAAAACTTCTCAAAGCCAATGAATGTTTTAATTAATGAAACTTTAACAACCTAGGCAGCATATTAAAAAGCAGAGACATTACTTTGTTAACAAAGGTCCATCTAGTCAAAGCTATGTTTTCTCCGGTAGTCATGTATGGATATGACAGTTGGACTGTAAAGAAAGCTG
Organism: Budorcas taxicolor; assembly: GCF_023091745.1. Lineage (NCBI taxonomy): Eukaryota > Metazoa > Chordata > Mammalia > Artiodactyla > Bovidae > Budorcas > Budorcas taxicolor. Next base: position 66,150,531 of record NC_068923.1, on the reverse strand, counting down.
AGTGCCGAAGAATTGATTCTTTTGAACTGTGGTATTGGAGAAGACTCTTGAGAGACCTTTGGACTGCAAGAAGATCCAACCAGTCCATCCTAAAGGAAATCAGTCCTGAATATTCATTGGAAGAACTGATGCTGAAGCTGAAACTCCAATACTTTGGTCACCTGATGTGAAGAACTGACTCACTAGAAAAGACCCTGATACTGGGAAAGATTGAAGGCAGGAGAAGAAGGGGATGACAGAGGATGAGATGGTTGGATGGCATCACCAACTCAATGGACATGAGTTTGAGTAGGCTCTGGGAGTTGGTGATGGACAGGGAAGCCCGGCGCTGCAGTCCATGGGGTCACAAAGAGTCAGACATAACTAAGAGACTGAACTGAACTAAAACAATATAAACTCAGTGTCTCTAGATGGTACACTTATGGATGTTACACCCAAATTTTCTTGATTACTATTAATATAGTCACCTCATTTGAAAACCCAATGTCTAATAAATATATACTTGTTATTCCAGTGAGAATATCAAGCATATGTTGTAATGAATTAAGCTGATAGAATTTTGAATAGTAATTCCTTTATGGCACATTCTATTTTATTTTAGTAATCATGCCAGTAAGCATATTTATGGACCAGTATATAAAGCCAAAATTAATTTTTGTGTTTAACATATAGTTAAGTTATATTTGAGGCTTATATATACAATTTGTTTGTTGCTTTATCTATTAACTGCTATAGAATAGAGTCTATAAATGTAGCTCATGTGACCTATAAATATATGGGAACTTCTTGGAATGTATTCCCTTGAGAGTGAAAAATTATGGAAATCTCTGTGCTTATTACAAGTATTGTGGCCTATAAAACTACTATGCTCTTGTATATGTTTAATTTATTCTCAATACAGTAAGAGAAAGTGACTATATGTTGAAGTAGAATGTGTTAACCAAGTCTCTATCCATGTGGCTATCAAAAAATAAAAACAGTAAAGAAAGAATTACCCAGTAAGTGTAACTACTGGTAATATGACAGCACTGTTTTCTTTTTCTAATTGTAAGTAATCAATTTGGTGCATTCATTTAGTGCTCCCATAGCAACCCATATATCAGGCTTTATTCTAGATGCTACAGATAAAAAGACACAAGCTTATTTCACAGAAACATCTAAAAATATTCAAATTAAAATTTAGTAATTTATAGATGTTACTAAAATTATCATTGCTTTAAAATATGACATATTTATGATATATTAGTATTTATAAAAAGTCTCCTCTTTATTTTGCTCATCTCTGATAATCTATTCTATGATAATCAGTATACAAGACAATTTTACATGTTTATTTTTCATAGCTGAGCTATACTTTTAAAATACATTCATTTTACTTCTGTCCTCAAATTGTTTATAAAACTTTTGTGTAAAGTGTTAAAATTATTATTTTATCCTGTGAGACAAAAAGACATTAGGAGATAGAAATTCAAATTTTAAGCTATCCTTTTTAAAAAATTTTTGGAACAATTATAAAAAATTAGAATGAACATGCTGTTTCTATTTTATATTAACTATATACTTTTAAAAAATACATGATGTTAGGTTACCTAATGTGATTTGAGGTATTAGGCTATACTTGTTTGTAAATGATAGAAAGCTAATTAAAATCAGCCTAAAAAATAAAGAATATTTTGGCTCTCATAACCAACACGTCCTCTGAGCTTGGGGCGCAGGAAGATCTATGAGGTCAAATGAAAATGTCAGAATGTCTAAATCCCCCCTCTCTCTTTTTCTCCACTTCCCCTCTGCTCCTCTTCCCTATTTCTTTATAATTAGCTTCAACGTCAGCTTCTACACTTAATTTAATTTTCCATGTGATGGTCTCTGATAACCAAAAGCCCACAAAATTTTATGTAAACATCAACAATGAATAAATTCCCTTTGAGTCCCAAAGTTCATCTATCAAATTTCACAGGTGGACTGTGAATGATCATGAATGTGCAACCGCTGTGACTGAGGGATACCCTAATATAGATGAAGCAGTGTCAGTCAGCTTTTACCCTTAGTGTATTTGGAGCATGCTGTGAGACACCAAGGCAAGAAAAACTCAAGAAATGGGGAATCATTGATCTCCTGATTGGGGTGTGGGGGCGATCTCTAAAAGTCAGGCAAATAATCAAATAAGAATTGGCAATTTGTGTGGTAAATTGTGATGAACTATTTGCTGAGACCTTAATTCCTTTTGATTTTTAAAAGAGTATTTGTTGATTAGAGCATTTCCTCTGTATTTATCAATGTCAGTGCCACTGCAGTAGAGGACATGTATAAATTCTAGAAGTTAATTTTTATCTCAATAATGTTGGCAAAAATAAGCAAGAGATAATTTCTCTTTCTCTACTTTTACTTCTAAGGTTGATTAAAACGTAAGGATTGGTACATGGCTTATGTCCTAGTGCGGCATGATAGAAACACTGTTTCTCAGGAAGCCATTACAGGTAGTCACTGTATTATTTCCTTGATCAACTTTATTGAGAAATAATTTACATAAATGCACTATTTAAAGTGTACAGGTGAGTTTTGACAATTGAATACATTTGTGAAATCAATGGCACATTCAAAGTAAAGTTACATTCACCAACCCCTGAAATTCCTTATATTTCCTTTCATTACTCTCTTTACTCACTGATCTGATTTGTCAACATGTAAGTCAGTGTTCCCCAGAGAAATCAATAGAACCAAAAGAATATATACCTATATGTGTGTATGTGTTTGTGCGTGTGTATGTATGTATATGCATGTGTCTATGTATGAGTATGGGCTTCCCGTATGCCTCAGAGATAAAGAATCCACCTTCAATGCAGGAGTTGCAGGAGATGTGTTGATTAGTTCAATCCCTGAGTTCAGAAGATCCTCTAGAGGCAGTGTATGGCAACCCAGTTCAGTATTCTTGTCTGGAGAATCCCCATGGACAGGGAGCTTGGAGGGCTCCATAAGGTTGCAAAGAATTAGACATGACTGAACAACTTAGCACACATATATGTGTGTGTACATATATTTGTAAGGGGTGATGGCTGGGAGGAGCCACCCCGCGTCTGAGGCCAGGGGTGGCGCCCAAGGCCAGGGGCGGCGGGAGCGGGGAAGCAACCCCACGTTCAAAGAGTGGTGGCTGTGCGGGTGCAGGAGGGCCTAGAGGAGCCATCCCACGTCGAAGGTCAGGAAGGGTGGCAGGAGGAGATACCCCTCATCCAACGTAAGGAGTAGTGGCTGCACCTTGCTGGAGCAGCCGAGAAGAGATACCCCATGCTCAAGGTAAGAGAAACCCAAGTAAGATGATAGGTGTTGTAAGAGGGCATCAGAGGGCAGACACACTGAAACCATACTCACAGAAATCTAGTCAATCTAATCACACTAGGACCACAGCCTTGTCTAACTCAATGAAACCAAGCCATGCCCATGGGGCAACCCAAGACAGGTGGGTCATGGTGGAGAGGTCTGACAGAATGTGGTCCACTGGAGAAGGGAATGGCAAACCACTTCAGTATTCTTGCCTTGAGAACCCCATGAACAGTATGAAAAGGCAAAATGAAAGGATACTGAAAGAGGAACTCCCCAGGTCAGTAGGTGCCCAATATGCTACTGGAGGTCAGTGGAGAACTAACTTCAAAGAGAATGAAGGGGTGGAGCCAAAGCAAAAACAATGCCCAGTTGTAGATGTGACTGGTGATAGAAGCAAGGTGCGATGCTGTAAAGAGCAATATTGCATAGGAACCTGGAATGTCGGGTCCATGAATCAAGGCAAATTGGAAATGGTCAAACAGGAGATGGCAAGAGTGAACATCGACATTCTAGGAATCAGCGAACTAAAATGGACTGGAATGGGTGAATTTAACTCAGATGACCATTATATCGACTACTGTGGGCAGGAATCCCTCAGAAGAAATGGAGTAGCCATCATGGTCAACAAAAGAGTCCGAAATGCAGTACTTGGATGCTGTCAAAAACGACAGAATGATCTCTGTTCATTTCCAAAGCAAACCATTCAATATCACAGTAATCCAAGTCTATGCCCCAACCAGTAACCCTGAAGAAGCTGAAGTTGAATGGTTCTATGAAGACCTACAAGACCTTGTAGAACTAACACCCAAAACAGACATCCTTTTCATTATAGGGGACTGGAATGCAAAAGTAGGAAGTGAAGAAACACCTGGAATAACAGGCAAACTTGGCCTTGGAATGCAGAATGAAGCAGGGCAAAGACTTATAGAGTTTTGCCAAGAAAATGCACTGGTCATAGCAAACACCCTGTTCTAACAACACAAGAGAAGACTCTACACATGGACATCACCAGATGGTCAACACTGAAATCAGATTGATTATATTCTTTGCAGCCAAAGATGGAGAAGCTCTATACAGTCAACAAAAACAAAACCAGGAGCTGACTGTGCCTCAGATCATGAACTCCTTATTACCAAATTCAGACTGAAATTGAAGAAAGCAGGGAAAACCACTAGACCATTCAGGTATGACCTATATCAAATCCCTTATGATTCTACAGTGGAAGTGAGAAATAGATTTAAGGGTCTAGATCTGATACATAGAGTGCCTGCTGAACTATGGAATGAGGTTCGTGACATTGTACAGGAGACAGGGATCAAGACCATCCCCATGGAAAAGAAATGCAAGAAAGCAAAATGGCTGTCTGGGGAGGCCTTACAAATAGCTGTGAAAAGAAGAGAAGTGAAAAGCCAAGGAGAAAAGGAAAGATATAAGCATCTGAAAGCAGAATTCCAAAGAATAGCATGAAGAGATAAGAAAGCCTTCTTCAGCGATCAATGCAAAGAAATAGAGGAAAAGAACAGAATGGGAAAGACTAGAGATCTCTCCAAGAAAGCTAGAGATACCAAGGGAATATGTCATGCAAAGATGGGCTCGATAAAGTACAGAAATGGTATGGACCTAAGAGAAGCAGAAGATATTAAGAAGAGATGGCAAGAATACACAGAAGAACTGTACAAAAAATATCTTCATGACCAAGATAATCACGATGGTGCAGTCACTCATCTAGAGCCAGACATCCTGGAATATGAAGTCAAGTGGGCCTTAGAAAGCATCACTGCAAACAAAGCTAGTGGAGGTGGTGGAATTCCTACTGAGCTATTTCAAATCCTGAAGGATGATGCTGTGAAAGTGTACACTCAATATGCCAGCAAATTTGGAAAACTCATCAGTGGCCACAGGACTGGAAAAGGTCAGTTTTCATTCCAATCCCAAAGAAAGGCAATGCCAAAAAATGCTCAAACTACCACACAATTGCACTCATCTCACACGCTAGTAAAGTAATGCTCAAGATTCTCCAAGCCAGGCTTCAACACTACATGAACCGTGAACTTCCTGATGTTCAAGCTAGTTTTAGAAAAGGCAGAGGAATCAGAGATCAAATTGCCAACATCTGCTGGATCATGGAAAAAGCGAGAGAGTTCCAGAGAAACATCTATTTCTGCTTTATTGACTATGCCAAAGCCTTTGACTGTGTGGATCACAATAAACTGTGGAAAATTCTTAAAGGGTTGGGAATACCAGACCACCTGACCTACCTCTTGAGAATCTGTATGCAGGCCAGGAAGCAACAGTTAGAACTGGACATGGAACAACAGACTGGTTCCAAATAGGAAAAGGTGTACGTCGAGGCTGTATATTGTCACCCTGCTTATTTGGCTTATATGCAGAGCACATCATGAGAAACGCTGGACTGGAAGAAACACAAGCTGGAATCAAGATTTCTGGGAGAAATCTCAATAACCTCAGATATGCAGATGACACCACCCTTATGGCAGAAAGTGGAGAGGAACTAAAAAGCCTCTTGATGAAAGTGAAAGAGGAGAGGGAAAATGCTGGCTTAAAGCTCAACTTTCAGAAAAGGAAGATCATGGCATCTGGTCCCATCACTTCATGGGAAATAGATGGGGAAACAGTGGAAACAGTGTCAGACTTTATTTTTTGGGGCTCCAAAATCACTGCAGAATGTGATTGCAGCCATGAAATTAAAAGACGCTTATTCCTTGGAAGAAAAATTATGAGCAACCTAGATAGTATATTCAAAAGGAGAGACATTACTTTGCCAACTAAGATCCGTCTAGTCAAGGCTATGGTTTTTCCAGTAGTCGTGTATGGATGTGAGAGTTGGACTGTGAAGAAGGCTGAGCGCCGAAGAATTGATGCTTTTGAACTGTGGTGTTGGAGAAGACTCTTGACAGTCCTTTGGACTGCAAGGAGATCCAACCAGTCCATTCTGAAGGAGCTCAACCCTGGGATTTCTTTGGAAGGAATGATGCTAAAGCTGAAACTCCAGTATTTTGGACACCTCATGTGAAGAGTTGACTCATTGGAAAAGACTCTGATGCTGGGAGTTATTGGGGGCAGCAGGAGAAGGGGACGACCGAGGATGAGATGGCTGGATGGCATCACTGACTCAATGGAAGCGAGTCTGAGTGAACTCCGGGAATTGGCAATGGACAGGGAGTCCTGGCGTGCTGCGATCCATGGGGTCGCAAAGAGTCGGACACGACTAAGTGACTGAACTGATATACACACGTATGTATATATATGTGTGTGTGAAGTGGAGTATTTCCTGCCATATCAGCGAAGATGGATGTAATAGCCCAGCAATTTGGGGCCTCTAAATGTAAACTGCTGAGTTCAGAGGGTGCCCAAAATGGAGAACGATGCGTGTGATATAGCAGCTGTCATAGTGAGTAAGGGAAGGTCGCTTAGTCATGTCTGATTCTTCGAGGCTTCATGGACTATGCAGTCCATGGAATTCTCCAGGCCAGAATACTGGAGTTGGTTGCCATGCACTCATCCAGGGAATTTTCCCAACCCAGTGATTGAACCCAGGTCTCCTGCATTGCAGGTGGATTCTTTACCCACTCAGCCACCAGGGAAACCCAGTTATGCCTGTAAATGACCTAAATGTTTACTTTTCACAGGAGAGAACTAAAGATTGTCTTACCTTCTCCTTTCCTGCTAACTCAAGTAGCAGGGTTTAAATTTACCTTGCCTGATTCTTTCTTCCCACAAGTGCTTTAAATAAATATGTCTGCATTTTTTTTTTTCTACTTGGAGCTCAATAAGTATGCTCTTGGGTCCGATTAAATGGACACATTTAAGCATTTTAGGTAACTGAGAGTATAATCTGACAGCTTATGTTTTCCCTTGATATTTCAGCTTATTTTGTGGTGGGAAGATAAATTTCTACTCTGAGTCCAATATAACTTAATGGAATTTTGCATTAGTGTTTGGAGTTAAATTTCCACCTTATTATGAAGTTTTATGTCATTTTTCTTAGACTGCTTTCTGAAGATATATCTTTCTGGAATCTTACTTTTGGTAAAGATTTGTAGTGAATTTAGGTAAATCTCAATTTCTGGTCAGTGAAGAAAAGTAGTATATTGCTATCAAATCTTAAGAAAGTGAACTACCTTCTACCTTAATAATTACTTCTTATTACACGATTTAAAATTTTTGTGCACAAACACACAGGAAGTTGCAAATGTTCATTATTTTATATTTCAATTTAAAAATGAGAATCTGGGTGAAGAAGAGTGTATGGTTTTAAAAATTTTAAGACTAAGACTATCCAGAGAAATATTTCAACCAATTACTGTAGAAATTATATTTTTTTACAAGAATACCTTGCATCATTTTATCAGTTCTAGATACAACCATGAACAACAAAGTATCAACAGATGAATTATGTCATGACATCTAATGGTAGTAAGTGATAGGACATTAAATAGTCTTTTACATGTCAATTGTCTCACTGTGACTTAATTGCAATGTGATCAGAAAATTCAACACAGACACCAAAAGGAAACATTAAAACCATACAGAGATCTAGGCACATAGTGGAAGATTTACACAGAACATCAGATTTATTTTTTATTTATTTTTAATATAAATTTATTTATTTTAATTGGAGGCTTTACAATATTGTATTGGTTTTGCCATACATCAACATGAATCTGCCAAAGTTGTATATGTATTCCCCATCCTGAACCCCCCTGCACCCCCCGCTTCCCTCCCCATACCATCCCTCTGGGTCATCCCCGTGCACCAGCCCCGAGCATCCTGTATCATGCTTCAAACCTGGACTGGTGATTCATTTCACATATGATAATATACATGTTTCAATGCCATTCTCCCAAATCATCCCACACTCTCCCTCTCCCACAGAGTCCGAAAGACTGTTCTATACATCTGTATCTCTTTTGCTATTTCGCATACAGGGTTATTGTTACCATCTTCCTAAATTCCATATATATATATGTTAGTATACTATATTGGTGTTTTTCTTTCTGGCTTACTTCACTCTGTATAATAGGCTCCAGTTTCATCCACCTCACTAGAACTGATTCAAATGTATTCTTTTTAATGGCTGAGTAATACTCCATTGTGTATATGTACCACAGCTCTCTTATCCATTCATCTGCTGATGGACATCTAGATTGTTTCCATGTTCTGGCTATTATAAACAGTGCTGTGATGAACATTGGGGTACATGTGTCTCTTTCAATTCTGGCTTCCTCAGTGTGTATGCCCAGTAGTGGGATTGCTGGGTCATATGGAAGCTCTATTTCCAGGTTTTTAAGGAATCTCCACACTGTTCTCCATAGTGGCTGTACTAGTTTGCGTTCTCACTAACAGGGTAAGAGGGTTCCCTTTTCTCCACACCCTCTCCAGCATTTATTGCTTGTAGACTTTTGGATTGCAGCCATTCTGACTGGTGTGAAATGGTACCTCATTGTGGTTTTGATTTGCCTTTCTCTGATAATGAGTGATGTTGAGCATCTTTTCATGTGTTTGTTAACCATCTGTATGTCTTCTTTGGAGAAATGTCTTTAGTTCTTTGGCCCATTTTTTGATTGGGTCATTTATTTTTCTGGAATTAAGTTGCAGGAGTTGCTTGTATTTTTGAGGTTAGTTGTTTGTCAGTTGCTTCATTTGCTATTATTTTCCCCCATTCTGAAGTCTGTCTTTTCACCTTGCTTATAATTTCCTTTGTTGTGCAGAAGCTTTTAATTTTAATTAGGTCCCATTTGTTCATTTTTGCTTATATTCCCAATATTCTGGGTGGTGGATCATAGAGGATCCTACTGTGATTTATGTTGGAGAGTGTTTTGCCTATGTTCTCCTTTAGGAATTTTATAGTTTCTGGTCTTACATTTAGATCTTTAATCCATTTTGAGTTTATTTTTTTGTATGGTGTAGAAAGTGTTCTAGTTTCATTCTTTTACAAGTGGTTGACCACTTTTCCCAGCACCACTTGTTAAAGAGATTGTCTTTAATCCATTGTATATTCTTGCCTCCTTTGTCAAAGATAAGGTGTCCATAGGTGTGTGGATCTATGTCTGGGCTTTCTATTTTGTTCCATTGATCTACATTTCTGTCTTTGTGCCAGTACCATACTGTCTTGATGACTGTGGCTTTGTAGTAGAGCCTGAAGTCAGGCAGATTGATTCCTCCACTTCCATTCTTCTTTCTCAAGATTGCTTTGGCTATTTGACATTTTTTTTTTTTGTATTTCCATACAAATTGTGCAATTATTTGTTTTAGCTCTGAGAAATACTGTTGGTAGCTTGATAAGGATTGCATTTAATCTATAGATTGCTTCGGATAGTATACTCATTTTCACAATACTGATTCTTCTGATCCATGAACATGGTATATTTCTCCATCTTTTAGTGTCCTCTTTGATGTCTTTCACCAGTGTTTTATAGTTTTCTATATATAGGTCTTTTGTTTCTTTAGGTAGATATATTCTTAAGTATTTTATTATTTTCATTGCAATGGTGAATGGAATTGTTTCCTTAATTTCTCTTTCTATTTTCTCATTATTAGTGTATAGGAATGCAAGGGATTTCTGTGTGTTGACAAAACCACAGCAAATATTATCCTCAATGGTGAAAAATTGAAAGCATTTCCCCTAAAGTCAGGAACAAGACAAGGTGCCCACTTTCACCACTACTATTCAACATAGTTTTGGGAGTTTTGGCCACAGCAATCACAGCAGAAAAAGAAATAAAAAGAATCCAAATTGGAAAAGAAGAAGTAAAACTCTCACTGTTTGCAGATGACATGATTGACTACATAGAAAACCCTAAAGACTCCACCAGAAAATTACTGGAGCTAATCAATGAATATACTAAAGTTGCAGGATATAAAATCAACACACAGAAATAATAGGATTTAATATTGAAAACATTACATGGTACTTTTAGAGGTCATTCAGTAGAAAACAAAATCAGGACAGTTGACTTACAAGATGCAGTAATTCTGAATCCATAGTAAATATGAACTATGTGCATGGGGAAAGAATACAAGATAGTGAATACACTTGTTGAAAATTTAGGTTATTAATTTATTTCCTAAAAAAATATTACATACCTGTGGTCAACTGTTTTCTGACTCCATATTTCTTCCTCCTTCAGAGGCCTCTTTTTTCTTAGGATCATACAACATTTTACTATTTTTTTATTTGTTTTAGAGACAGATTCCACTTTTAAGTGTCTGCCAGGCATTAAGATTATATGTTTGCTCTTGGGGATGTGTGCTAACTGAAAGAAAAGATCAAGTATCCTTTCACACAGTGATATAAAATCAAGTGATTTGTTACTAAAATTTTTATAACACTGTAATAACTCTCCTTCAGACTTTTAGTTATTTGATGGCCTTTCTAAAATATGATACTCAGTTATGATTTTCATAGCCTGCTTAATATACTGTCCACTTAAGTCACTAGGTGTAGATAGCAGTCTGTTCAAATTATCTGTGGTTGTCTTAAAATACATAAGTTCTGAACCCATTAACAACTGAATCATTTTAATTTACTTTTCATTGCCCCTCAATGGACATTAATTTGTGCAAACTCTGGGAGACAGTGAACAACAGGGAAGCCTGCCATGCTGCAATCCGTGGGTTGCAAAGAGTCAGACACAACATAGCAATTGAACAACAAAACTGCCTCTCAAATATTGTGCTGTAGTGGTTCCTGGAGGTTATCTACACAGCACCAATTCTCCTATTACCCACATTAGAAAATGATTTAGTTCAGATATTTCACCTTCTACTCTTCAGCCTTGTGCCTCAGGGGAAGTTCTAACCCAGTTTCAGTAGGGTTTCATTTGCTCAATAATATTTTCATTTGCTTTGACAAAAATTGGTTCAGAGATGGGCAGATAGTCAAGTTCTGACCAATGAGATACAAAAGAGTCTCCAAGAAAGAGAAGTTTTCTATTCTTCCTCTGGATAGTGTCAAACATATTGCCATTTCTGAAACTACTGTACCCATCTTGATATGAAGCTAGGACTTAAGATAGCAAAATGGAAAGAAAGAATGAAACTAGGTCCTAGATAAAATTGTTGATCAGCTAAATCAGATAATCTGGGATATATCATTGAACTTCCCTGGTGCTTCACATAGTAAAGAATCTGCCTGCAATGCAGGAGACCTGGGTTCAATTCCTGGGAGCCATCATTACATGTATAATTATAAATACATGATGATGAAAAACCACTTGGAGTTGGATTTTCTTTTTTTTGTAGATACAAGTATCAAAATATATGACCATCTGTTATGCATTTGTGCATTCGTAAAATCAGAGAAGAAACATTGGAGCCAGTATTGCCTTTATCATAGTAAACTGTCCTGGATTCCATGCTCATTTAATTTTAAGCAGACAAGCTATTAATATGAGGAAATTCTCATGAAAGTTGAGTAATACACAAAAATAAAGCTTAAGTCTTATTTAAAAGGCTTGCAAGGGAAAAAAACCCCACTTTGAGGAGATCTGGGTTTTCAATCTTATTAATCATAAAATTTACATAATTTTGCTTTTTGTAAGAAGATAAAAAAAATTTAAGCTTGATGATAAATAAGATTTTATGCCTATAATGTCTAACATATTATCCAAGATATAAATAGTAAATTGAACACATATGCAAACATGTATATGTATGCATATACAACTTATGTATATATGAGTATATGCATATATGTTGCATATATATAGCGTATATCTTACACATACATATACTATACCTTAAAATAAATTCATAAAATTATAACTCTTATTCTAGCCTTCCTGCTACTAGATAGCTTAAACTAAAAAGTAAATTTATTTATTAAACCACTGAAAAAGATACTATTACCACCATGGATTTCATAAATTATGGAATTTTCTCCACAGTCACTAATTTATGGCAGGCATTACCAAAATACATAGAGTACAACATAATGGAATGAAATTATGTCCATCAGTCTCTTAGTAAGTACTGTTTGAAATAACTAACTGACCTAATATGCAAAATATTTTCAATCTTCTAAAGAATCTTAAATTAACATTCAGATATTTTAGTAACCAAAGCCCCTTTATTAGCCAGGATAAAGCTGAGCTCAGGATATCCTGAACACACTTCCATTCTCAGAAATATTTGCATATTGGGTCAGGACAGTTTTTTTTTTTTTGATGTATTGCTCTTTAAGAAATAAGTTCCTTAAACTTTCTTCTTTACAGTTTTGCCTTAGTTATTATTTTTTGGGAAAGCACTATTCTCTGACATGTAAATTTCTCCCTATGAATAACTTCTGTAATTAAAAAGGAATGTATGCAGAAAGAAGTATAACATGAAATACTTATTTACCATAGGCATTTTATAAGAAAAGTCAAGAAATCATAAAGAGGTATTCATATGTTTCAGTTTATTTAAAGATAACCAGGTCAATATTTAACATAATACAGGAGAAAATATAGGTTAAATGGTACAAAATATCAATTAGAATTACTGAATGATCTGAATTATCATATATGCAAATTGTTATTTAAATACATCTCAATTAAACTGCTTACACTAAGCAGAAAAGGACTAATCTTTTATAACTAAGATTAACAATATTAACACATTCTATAATTCTCTATCAGTTATATTTTAATTATTTAAACTATTAATTTCTTCTTTGTTGGGATATAGTCAGTTTATATGCTGTGTTTTGGATGTACAGCAAAGTGAATCAGTTATACATCTATCTACTTTTTTAAAAGATTCTTTTCCCATATAAGTCATTACAAAGTACTGAATAGAGTTCCTTGTGCTATATAGTAGGTTCTTATGTTACCTATTTTATATATAGCAGTGTGTATAATGTCAATGTCAAATTCCCAACTAATCCTCCCCCTTCATTTCTCCCCTGGTACCCAGAGGTTTGTTTTTACATCTGTGACTCTGTTTCTCTTTCATAAATAAATTCATTTGTACCATTATTTTAGATTCAACATATAAGCAATTTAATATGGTATTTGCTTTTCCCTTTATGACTTATATATCACTCAGTATGACAATCTCTGTGTCCATCCATGTTGCTGCAAATGGCATTAATCCATTTTTTTATGGCTGAGTAAATGGCAACCCACTCCAGTATTCTTGCCTGGAAAATCCCATGGATGGAGGAGGCTGGTTGGCTACTGTCCATGGGGTCACAAAGAGTCGGACACGACTGAGAGACTTCACTATCGCTAATATTCCATAGTATACATATACCACATCTTCTTTATCTATTTCTCTGTCAATGGACATTTAGGTTGCTTCCATGCCTTGGCTATTGTAAATAAGGCTGCAATGAGTGTCGTGGTGCATATATAATTCCAAGTTATGATTTTCTCTGGGTATATACCCAGGCATGAGATTGCCGAATTCTACTCTAGTTCTATATTTAGTTTTTTAAGGAACCTGCATACTGTTCTTCATTTCTTCATAGTGGCTGTACCAATTTACATTTCCACCAGCAGTGTAGGAGGCTTCGTTTTTCTCCACACCCCCTCCAGGATTTATCATTTGTAGATTTTTGTATGATGGCCATTCTACCATGAGGTATGAAGTGATATCTCAGTTTTGATTTTCATTTCTCTAATAATTAGTGATGAACATCTTTTCATGTATTTTTGGCATCTATTTCATGTATTTTAGTATCTATATATTTTCTTTGGAGTAATGTCTATTTAGATTTTCCATTCAGTTTTTGATTGGTTTGTTTGTTTGTGTTCTTTATTTGACATTCAGCTGCATGGGCTGTGTGTGTTTTGATTAATTTTGATTAATTTTTTGAGTGATTTTGATTAATTGGTCACTTCATTTGTGAATATTTTCTCCTGTGCTGTAAGCTGTTGTTTCATTTTGTTTATGGTTTCCTTTGCTGAAAAAAAAAAAAAAAAAAAAAGGTTTTAAGTTTAACTAGGTTCAGTCTGGGTTATTCTGTTTTCATTTTCATTACTCTAGAAGGTGGATCAAAAAAGATATTGCTGTGATTCATGGGAGACATGTTCTGAGAGTATTCTGCCTATGCTTTCCTATAGGAGTTTATAGTATTTGGTCTTATATTTAGGTCTTTAGTCCATTTTGAGTTTATTTTTGTGTATGGTATTAGAGAGTGCTCCAATTTTTTTCTTCTACATGTAGTTGTACAGTTTTCTTACCACTATTAAAGAGACTGCCTTTTTTTATTGTATATTCCTGCCTCCTTTGTCATGTTAGTAGACTGAAAGTGTGTGGGTTTATATCTGGGCTTTCCATCCACTTCCATTGATCTATGTTTCTGGTTTTGTTCCAGTATCATACTGTTTTGATTACTATAGCTTCATAATCTTAAACTATTTATTTTTTCAGTGGATATTTAAAATATAGTACAAAGTTAACATTTTAGCCTAGTTCCTATTTGATAATCAACAATTTATCAAAGAGGTGATATTCATTATGTCAAATTATATATTTAACATATATGATACATTTTTATTAATATAGCTAGAAAATAATATTGTCACTATTTGGCTCTGTTAATCAGTAAGCTTATATCTGTTGATCTGGTGTTTGACTTATGTTATACTTTTTTTCTTTCTTTAATACCCCACTGTCCTTTCTGAAAACTGTCTTCTTTGCCAAGAGGATATTCCTAACATATAGAAAAGAACCATAACTGAAAAAAATCATGCATAAGCTAAGTTTTCCTGATCAGTGCCATTTGGTGAAAAATACATTGTGTAGCTATTTCATTTTCATGTTACAAGTTCTGAGCTTACAGTATATTCTAGACTACATAAAGATTTAAATTATCAGTTAAGAAGATGGACATTACCTTCGGTAAATATATCATTTTTACTTTAAAAATGTACCCCAAAGAGACCTGTTCTCTAAAATGTTAGTGAGAAAGGCAAATCTGAGTCTAAATCATTGGCTACTGTTTTTCAATCAAATGATTTTTAACAAAATCACCAGAGCCTTGAAAAATATAGCACACTATTTTGCTAAGTTTTTAGTGAATATAGTATACAGTTCTATAATTAAACTTTGCATATCACTAGGTAAGTAGGTATGGAAGTAGGCAGAAAGAAAATTAAAATGCTAAATTATTTTTCTCTTGTAACGTTAACTACATGCACATCATCTCCTCCACGATGTCTTATGAGATCATGTGAGGAAACTAATTTTTCATTTCTGAATTATCTTATACTTAATTAACAATAATTTGCCATAAACAGTTCAGTTCAGTTCAGTTGCTCAGTTGTGTCCAACTCTTTGCGCTCCCATGAATCGCAGCATGCCAGGCCACCCTGTTCATCACCATCTCCCAGAGTTCACTCAGACTCACGTCCATCGAGTCCGTGATGCCATCCAGCCATCTCATCCTCGGTCGTCCCCTTCTCCTCCTGCCCCCAATCCCTCCCAGCATCAGAGTCTTTTCCAATGAGTCAACTCTTTGCATGAGGTGGCCAAAAAGTACTGGAGTTTCAGCTTTAGCATCATTCCTTCCAAAGAAATACCACGGTTGATCTTCAGAATGGACTGGTTGGATCTCCTTGCAGTCCAAGGGACTCTCAAGAGTCTTCTCCAACATCACAGTTCAAAAGCATCAATTCTTCGGCGCTCAGCCTTCCTTGCAGTCCAACTCTCACATCCATACATGACCACAGGAAAAACCATTCCCTTGACTAGACGGACCTTAGAGGGCAAAGTAATGTCTCTGCTTTTGAATATACTATCTAGGTTGGTCATCACTTTTCTTCCAAGGAGTAAGCGTCTTTTAATTTCATGGCTGCAATCACCATCTGCAGTGATTTTGGAGCCCATAATAATCCTTTCTAACTTATATTTTAGTTATTTATATATGTTAAAAACTGAGCTCTATACAGTCAACAAAAACAAGACCAGGAGCTGACTGTGCCTCAGATCATGAACGAATTATTGCCAAATTCAGACGTAAATTGAAGAAAGTAGGGAAAACCGCTAGACCATTCAGGTATGACCTAAATCAAATCCCTTATGATTCTACAGTGGAAGTGAGAAATAGATTTAAGGGCCTAGATCTGATAGATAGAGTGCCTGATGAACTATGGAATGAAGTTCGTGACATTGTACAGGAGACAGGGATCAAGACCATCCCCATGGAAAAGAAATGCAAAAAAGCAAAATGGCTGTCTGAGGAGGCCTTACAAATAGCTGTGAAGAGAAGAGAGGCAAAAAGCAAAGGAGAAAAGGAAAGATATAGGCATCTAAATGCAGAGTTCCAAAGAATAGCAAAAGAGATAAGAAAGCCTTCTTCAGCAATCAATGCAAAGAAATAGAGGAAAAGAACAGAATGGGAAAGACTAGAGATCTCTTCAAGAAAATTAGAGATAAGAAGGGAACATTTTATACAAAGATGGGCTCAATAAAGGACAGAAACGGTCTGGACCTAACAGAAGCAGAAGATACTAAGAAGAGGTGGCAAGAATACACAAAGAACTATACAAAAAAGTTCTTCATGACCCAGATAGTCATGATGATGTGATCACTAATCTAGAGCCAGACATCCTGGAATGTGAAGTCAAGTGGACCTTAGAAAGCATCACTACAAACAAAGCTAGTGGAGGTGATGGAATTCCAATGGAGCTGTTTCAAATGCTGAAAGATGATGCTGTGAAAGTGCTACACTCAATATGCCAGCATATTTGGAAAACTCAGCAGTGGCCACAAGACTGGAAAAGGTCAGTTTTCATTCCAATCCCAAAGAAAGGCAATGCAAAAGAATGCTCAAACTATCGCACAGTTGCACTCATCTCACATTCTAGTAAAGTAATGCTCAAAATTCTCCAAGCCAGGCTTCAACAATATGTGAACCGTGAACTCCCTGATGTTCAAGCTGGTGTTAGAAAAGGCAGAGAAACTAGAGATCAAATTGCCAACATCCCCTGGATCATGGAAAAAGCAAAAGAGTTCCAGAAAAACATCTATTTCTGCTTTATTGACTATGCCAAAGCCTTTGACTGTGTGGATCACAATAAATTGTGGAAAATTCTGAAAGAGATGGAAATACCAGACCACCTGACCTACCTCTTGAGAAATCTGTATGCAGGTCAAGAAACAACAGTTAGAACTGGACATGGACCAACAGACTGGTTCCAAATAGGAAAAGGAGTACGTCAAGGCTGTATATTGTCACCCTGCTTATTTAACTTATATGCAGAGCACATCATGAGAAACGCTGGACTGGAAGAAACACAAGCTGGAAGCAAGATTTCCGGGAGAAATATCAATAACCTTAGATATGCAGATGACACCACCCTTATGGCAGAAAGTGAAAGAGGAGAGCAAAAAAGTTGGCCTAAAGCTCAACATTCAGAAAATGAAGATCATGCCATCTGGTCCCAGCACTTCATGGGAAATAGATGGGGAAACAGTAGAAACAGTGTCAGACTTTATTTTTGGGGGCTCCAGAATCACTGCAGATGGTGACTGCAGCCATGAAATTAAAAGACGCTTACTCCTTGGAAGAAAAGTGATGACCAACCTAGATAGTATATTCAAAAGCAGAGACATTACTTTGCCCTCTAAGGTCCGTCTAATCAAGGGAATGGTTTTTCCTGTGGTCATGTATGGATATGAGAGTTGGACTGTGAAGAAGGCTGAGTGCTGAAGAATTGATGCATTTGAACTGTGGTGTTGGAGAAGACTCTTGAGAGTCCCTTGGACTGCAAGGAGATCCCACCAGTCCATTCTGAAGGAGCTCAACCCTGGGATTTCTTTGGAAGGAATGATGCTAAAGCTGAAACTCCAGTATTTTGGACACCTCATGTGAAGAGTTGACTCATTGGAAAAGACTCTGGTGCTGGGAGGGATTGGGGGCAGGAGGAGAAGGGGACGACCGAGGATGAGATGGCTGGATGGCATCACGGACTCGATAGACGTGAGTCTGAGTGAACTCTGGGAGATGGTGACGAACAGGGAGGCCTGGCGTGCTGTGATTCATGGGATGGGATCGCAAAGAGTCGGACAGGTCTGAGTGACTGAACTGAACTGAATAACTGAGCAATGTACATTTAGTTCTACTAAGTATGAAAATTTTTAGCCTTTATTTTTAATGTTCTCAGTATCTCACAAAGAGAGAGGAAGCATTGAGCTTGATATTTAATGTTTCAATTTGTGATAATCTAACATCTGAATTGTATAAAGGGTATAAAATGAAGAAATCTGCTCTTAGAAAAAAATGCTCAATAGAGAGATTAACTGACATTGTTGAAAATCTTTCTCACTAAGGACTAATTACAAATAAGTCTTTAAAATTACGTACCTGAATCATTTACATCTCTTTCAATATATTTTTGCTGCTTGGAACTGTGGGGAAACAAAACATGCTTGTATCATAGTGTTATATTATTATCAATAAGTTAATTAATATTCCATTTGATCAAAAAGAGTGACAGTTAATGCAGTTGAATAAAAGTTTAAAATTAACTGAAATTTTTGATTTGATTTTCATTGGCATTAAAAATTCTATTTTCAATATGAATCATGGTTTCAATGTTGAATATTAAAGTACATTTCATAGATTAAGAAGCAGTTATAAAAGGAGAAAAAATGTTAAGTCATGTTTCTTAACAATAAAACAAAAGGCCATGTAACTAAATTAAAAAAACACTACAGAAGTTTCAGGTCAATGTTAAAAGCCAAGGAAATTAGTTTTTATGTTATATTGTATGAATTGTTCTAGTATACTGTTTGGAGTAGGGAGTGGCAACACTCTTCAATATTCTTGCCTAGAAAATTCCATAGACAGAGGAGCATGGCCGGCTGTAGTCCACAGGGTCACAAAGAGTCGGACACAACTGAGTTTGCATGCATTATTATACTATTATGATAACAAAAGTTATGTTAGCTATTTGAATTAAAAAAAAAAAGTCCATAGGACTTTTGAGGAATCATCTCAGGACAAAAAAATCAAATAAACCTGAAACCAAAATTTCCAGTATCTCAGAGGCATGTTTTCCCTTAAGAGATGAGACCACGTTTTATGTTAACTCAATGTAAACACTTAAAATTCTGAAGCAGAATTCCCCAAATAATACTCCCAATTACTACTAATGTTTCTCAAAATGATAATCTTATAACAGGTCAGGGGTAGAGAAAGAGTTAATGGTCAAATGAATTGAAGAAATTCTCTATAAAATACCACATTCTGAAGATATACATTAAATACTAGCATATAAAGTACTCATGGTGGACTAGCTTTTATAAAGCAACCTATTTTTGTTCCAATCAACATTTTAGAAATATTTCAATCACAAGAATTTTTAAAAATCATTTTAAATTCTATTTTTGTTCTCCAGTTTCAGTGTTTCACAGCACATCATTTTGGGTAACATGCTTATAGGCAATTTAATTAAAGAAAAATAATTGGCTATTAAAATGTTGCTATGTCTCCAGAGAAAGTTCTATTCACATCAATGCTTAAGCAATGTCTATTATGCTATCCAAAAATGCTAATAAAAATAACTGATAGTTAGGACTAACTATGCATCAGCTGTTGTGCCAAATATATGTGACATCAATTATATTTTCCTGACCATGCTGTTTCTGTTGCATGCTCCACACTGCTAATATCATTATCTCCAACACATTTTTACATTTTAACACTATTTCAGTGATTTTGATCATTTATCATTGAACCTAAAGTAATATTCAAGATTCCTTAGATGAATATGCAAGGCACCTCATAATTTATTTGTATTACATTCATTTTATCCACTTATTTTTTCATAGTTTATATGTCTGTGTGTTCATTTGCTCAGTAGTGTCTGACTCTTTATGTTCCCATGGACTGTAACCCACTAGTCTCCTTCTGTCTATGGAATTTTCCAGGCCAGAATCCTGGAATGGATTGCTGTTTCCTACTCCAGGAATTCTTCCTGACCAAGGGATTGAACTCATGTCTCTTGCATCTCCTGCATTGGCAGGCAGATTCTTTATCACTGTCACCTGGGAAGAATCCTTCATAGACTAAGCTGTGGTGGATATTTTTTAAGTGACTAGAGGTCTAGAACTTAAGTTAGATGAGAGCCCTCCTCCGATATTATACACATTTTATATGTAAGGAGAGATAATAAACCTATTAGTAAATGACTAAGTTAGTTTAAAATAGATGGAAGTGCTCTAAAAATAATACATTAAGACAATGTAATGGGAATCAAAAATTTCTTTAGATAAGGTGATTAGGAAAGACCCCTCTCAAGAACTGATCATTGAGACTTGAATGATGAAAAGTAATGATGATGAGAAGAAATTAGCCCCAAACCCTAGTGGTCAAAACAGACAAAACAAAAAGTTCAGGGACCTCTCTGTTGGTCCAGTGGTTAAGACTCAGCAATGAAGGGGGCTGGGGTTCCATCCCTGATCAAGGAACTAGATCCCATATGTGGTGTGGCCAAAATAAATAAATTAAAAAAAGTTAAAAAAAAAAAAAAAAAGGTGGAGAGGCTTTTAAATAAAAGGAAAAAGATGTTTTTTTATTGAGAGAATATAAATCAGGCCTAGACCAAAGCATAGAAAATCAAATGCTATGAAGTTTCTAACCATAACCCCTTCCTACCAGCACTCAGTAAAATCATCGGGGACCAGCTTAACCCAATAATTGCAAGTTCTTGACTTTATCTCTTTCTATCTTTAATGTGCTACTCACTTGTCTTAGGATATTTTATCTGCTACCTCCTTAATCCATTTTACCTTAATATAGTCTTCTATATCAATTTTTTGCAACTCCATGGACTGCCAGGCTCCTCTGTCCATGGGATTTTCTAGGCCAGAATACTGGAGTGAGTTGCCATTTCCTTCTCCAGGGGATCTTCCCGACCCAGGGGTCAGACCCACATCTCATGTGTTTCCTGCATTGGCAGGCAAATTCTTACTATTAGCGGCACCTGGGAAGCCTAATATAGTCTTCAACTAGTCTTATATTAAAAAATGCAGCTGGAGTTCTGAAGCAACTCTTTCTAAATAATTTATTTTAAATATAGCTAAGTTATTTTCCCAAAGATTCCATAATTGTTACATTTATTGGTTTCAAAGGTTTTTTTTTTTTTTTGCATTACATCAATCCAATGTAAGCCTTAGTTTCCATTTATATAACAATAGAAATATCATTTTGTATATTTAATACAGAATAAATTGCCAAATATCTTATAGAAGCCAGACTTTTGGGGCAAACAAATGTTGGATTAAGGGCAAATAAGTTCCATTTTTAAAGAGATATTCTTCTAGGAGGGATAACTAAAAGTTTATTAAAAACATAAATGTGGAGAAAATGAACAATTCTTTGGTGTTTTAAGAAGTGCTCAAAAATGTTTTTTATTCAAAAGAAGTAGAGGCAATATGTTTCAATTCTTTTTATGAAACTACTATCACTCTGATGAAAAAATTTAACCAAAAAAATCCCCTTAATATCATATGCCTTTAGAACATAGAAAAACCCTTAACAATTATTAGCAAACATAATTCAGCAATATATAAAAATAATTCCCCAGTATTATAATAATTATATAATTGGGATTTATTCCAAGTCTATGAGGCTGGTCAAATATTTTAAAATCAATCAATGTAATCCACTATATTAAAAATCAAAACAAGAAAAAGCACACAATCATGTCAACTGATGAAGAGGCATTTCCCAAAATTCAACACTCACTCATGATGAAACCATAAGCAAGTTAGGTACAGAGAGAACTTTCTTAACTTTATAAAGGACATCCAGAAAAAAAAAAATTATATACCTAATATTATATTGATACTTAGGGATGAAAGACTGAAGGCTTCCCCACTGAACAACAGAAACGAGATGTCTACCCTCATCACTCTTATTCCACATGGTACTTGAGTGAAAGAAAAGGATAAAATGATATAAGAAGTATACAGATTATAAGGGAAGAAATAAAATGAGTATATTTGTTGAAATGATATTTTATGTAGAAAATCTCTTTCTATCTTAAAATTCCTAAAATAATAAGTGTTTAACAAGGTCTCAGGGGCCAAGATCAACATACATTCATTCAAACATGGCTATCATTCAAGGGAAAAAAATACCCAGTTGTAAATCTAAGAGAATATATGTGGGACTTGCATGGCATCACCTACTCGATAGACATGAGTTTGAGCAGTCTCCAGGATATGGGGATAGACAGGGAAGCCTGGCATGCTACAGTCCATGGGGTCGCAAAAATGGGACATGACTGAGCTACTGAACTGAACTGTATGCTGAACCAAAAGGTTCTGATAAAAGAAATCAAAGGAAATGTAATAAATGGAGAAACAGATTATGCTCAAGGATTGGAAATTTCAACATAGTAAATATATCACTTCTCTCTAAGTTCACACATAAGCTTCCTATAACTACTGTTAGAAGCCCACTCAGATACTTTGTAGATAAGGCAAGGTCACTCTAACATTTATATTGCGAGTAAAGGAAGTACAATAGCTAAAACAATTTTGAAATGGAAAAGTAAAGTGAAGGAAATCAGTCTCCTGCTTTTTGAGAAGGCAGAGAGATGACAAATAACATAAACAGATGTTCAGCATCATTAGCCACTAGGAAAAATGCAAATCAAAGATGCATTCCTATAGTACTACAAACCAATCAGAATGGCTAAAATGAAATTTTAAAAAGTAGTGACAAATCAAGCACTGGTGAGAATATTGAGAACCTGGATCACTTTTATATTAATAATAATGCAATCAAGTTATTCTGGAAAAGAGGTAGGCAGTGTGTTACTCACCTAAACTTGCAGCTACTATATGAACCCAGAATTGATCTCCTTAGCATTTCTCTCAGAGACATAATGATTTATGTTCACATATATAATTGTACAGAAGTTTCCACAGCTACTTTATTCATAATATCCCCAAACTTGAAACAAACCAGATGTCCTTAAATGGGTAAGTTCATAAACAGAATGAGTTATGTCTATACTATGGAATAATGCTAAGTCACTTCAGTCTTGTCCGACTCTATACAACCCCATAGACGGCAGCCCACCAGGCTCCCCCGTCCCTGGGATTCTCCAGGCAAGAACACCAGAGTGGGTTGCCATTTCCTCCTCCAATGCATGAAAGTGAAAAGTGAAAGTGAAGTTGCTCGGTCATGTCTGAATTGTAGCGAACCCATGGACTGCAGCCTACCAGGCTCCTCCACCCATGGGATTTTCCAGGCAAGAGTACTGGAGTGGGGTGCCATTGCCTTCTCCATATAGATATAATAGGAGATTTATATCTATCTATACATCTATGTATATAGATGTCTTGAGAGAGAGTGGGTAAGAGGATTAGAAGTGAGTTTTAATTTAAGGAACTAGCTCATGCAGTTGTAGGGATGACAAGTTGAAAATCTGTGGGGCAGGTTGGCAAGCCTAAAGCCCAGATAGGCTTGATGTTTCAGTATTGAATTTAAAATTATAACGTCAGGTAGGCTGGAAGCTGAGACAGAATTTCTTCTCTTGGAAACCTCAGGTTTTGCTCTTAAGGTTTTCAACTGATCCCATGAGACTTACATTATCACATTATCAAAATACATTAGATAACAGTACCATGAACTACTCAAGCTGGCACATAATACTATCACACAAGGATATAGTGGATGAGCACTAACACAATAGGATTAATATGCAATATTTTGAATCCTCTTTACATTTTATGTTAGGGATAGTAACAGCAAGCACCACTAGTCCTTGCATTTCAAACTTTGAATATGCATTGTACCATTTTAAACACTATCTGATACAGAGATTTAAAAGGGCAAACATTGATCACCTGCAATTTGGCATGAAGTAATGTAAGTTGTTATGGAAAAAATACATATCTTCCAAAAGGGTCCTGTGAAGAATTGCTTAAATAGTGAACTTTCTTAATATACTTTTTATGTAGTTTAATTTATAAAATTGCATCAAGTTAAAAATATTAAAACTCAAAACTTTATAAAGTAGTCCTAGAGAACAATCAAAGAATTTCAGATCATCACAAAATTGAACTTCAGAAGGCCTCCTGCTGTTAAGCAATAATAAACTAATTGTGACTTCCAAGTAGAAAACCACAGGGAAGATAGCACATCCAAGAGAAATTTAATCTGAAGTTAGAATCTAGCTCCTTATTATAGCTATTATCTTTCATTCAGTTAACATTTTTGTCACTTAATAAGGCCATCTGGAATCTATTATGACTCAAACATAGATTTTGCTTGTCCTAATTTGTGTCCAGCAATGCTCTACAATTATATGGTTTAAATTACTTTTACTAAACTATATATAATATATTAATATGACAATGGTTACAGTAAACATACAGGTTTTGGTTGTTTTTATTTTTGACTTTTGAATAAGTCTGTGACAAATATTCTATCATATTACTTATGTGGGTTCTGACTTTTACATTTTAAAAGTGATAGGTGATTACATCAAATATTTTATTTTCACAACTTTATATACAATTTAAATTTTTTATCTCTCATTTTATTTATAACATCATAAGTCGATGATAAGAAGTGTCTATATCAAGGTAATACTTTAAATATATGGCAAAAAATAAATGCAGTGTGCCCAAATGGGAATTTTTTCTGACTTCATTATTATTTATGGTATGTAAAATATTGTCTTCAAATAAAATCTCATAAACGATAACAATAAAGAATCTGAATGTGATGTGAGAGACCCGACTTTGATCCCTGGCCTGGGAAGATCCCCTGGAGAAGGGAATAGCAACCCTGTCCAGTATTCTTGCCTGGAGAATTCCATGGACAGGGGAGCTGGTGGGTTACAGTCCATGGGATCACAAAGAGTTGGACACAGCTGAGCAACTAACACTTTCACTTTTCAAATGTTAACTAAATATCTGTCATGCTAACCATAGAAATATATTGTCAATGCGCAGTGAAACAAAGTTGACTATTTGACTATGACTTGATAATAATTGTGGTACTGAAATGGAAATTTCATTAATATTCATATTTCTTGAAAGATTACTATTTATTTTATTTTTGTTTATACTTCCTAATACAGTTTCTGATATATATATATCTTTTTGATTTTTAAAGTTTATAAACCTGTTACAAATTTGATTTTCTCCCATTCCATAGGTTCTCTTTTCATTTTGTCAATTGTTTTTCTGCTGGGCAAAAGATTTTAAGTTTAATTAGATCCCATTTGTTTATTTTTGCTTTTATTTCCTTTGTATTAGGAGACAGATCCAAAAAACATATTGCTGTGATTTATGTCAAAGGGTGTTCGGCATATATTTTCCTCTAGAAGTTTTATGGTTTCTGGTCTCACTTTTAGGTCTTTAATCCATCCATTTAAAGTTTATTTTTGTACATGGTATTAGAGAATGTTCTAATTGTAGCCTTTTACATGTAGCTGTCCAGTTTTCCCAGAATAACTTATTGAAGAGGCTGTCTTTTCTCCATTGTATATTCTTGCCTCATTTGTCATAGATTAAATGACCATAAGTGCTTATTTCTGGGCTCTTTATACTGTTCTACTGATCTATGGGTCTATTTTTGTGCCAGCACCTCACAGTTTTGATTACCATAGCTTTGCAGTATAGTCTGCAGTCAGAATTGTGATTCCTCCAGTTCTGACCTTCTTTCTCATGAATGCTTTGGATCTTTGGGGTCTTTATTATACAAATTTTAAAATTGTTTCTTCTAGTTCTTTGAAAAGTGCTCCTGATATATTGATAGGGACCACATTGAATCTGTAGACTGCCTTGGGTAGTATTGCCATTTTAACAATATAATTCTTTCAGTCTAAGAATTTGATATATCTTTTCATCTCTTTATGTTGTCTTTGATGTCTCTCATCAGTGTTTTATAGTTGCTGAATACCAGTCTTTTATCTCCTTAGGTTGGTTTATCCTAAGTATTTTATTCTTTTTGATGCAATGGTAATTGTCATTGTTTCCTTCATTTTCCTTTCTGATGGGTTGTTTTTACTTTATAGAAATGCAACAGCTTTATCTGCATTAATTTTGTATCCTGCTCCTTTACCCAATTCATTGATAAGCTCTTACAATTTTATGTCATGTTTTATAAATATATTATAGTATCATGTAATCTTCTGACAGTAACAGTTTCATGCCTTCCTTTGCAATTAGGACTCCTTTATCTCTTTTCCTTTTCTGATTGCTGGGGCTAGGATTTCCAAAACTATCTTGAATAAAAGTGGAAAAAGTGAACATCCTTGTCTGTTCCAGATCTTAGAGGAGATGTTTTCAGCTCTTCACCATTAAATACTATGTTAGATGTGGGTTTGTCATAAAAGCACCCTATTGTGCTGAAGTATGTTCCCTGTATCATCACTTTCTTGACAGTTTATTTTTTAATCACAAATGGATGCTGAATTTTGTAAAAAGATTTTTTCTGCATCTGTTGAGATGATCATATGTATTTTACTCTTCAATTTGTTAATGTGGTATTATCATGTTTCTTGATTTACAGATATTGAAATATTTTTCCTCTGTTGGCTAAATCCCACTTGATCACAGTATATACACTTTTCAATGTATTGTTGGATTTTGGGTGCCAAATTTTCTTGAAGATTTTTGCATTTATGTTTATCAGTGATATTGTCCTATATTTTCTTTTGTGTTATATCTTTGTCTGGTTTTGGTATCATGGTAATGCTGGCCTCATAGGATAAGTACAGAAATGTTCATCCTCTGCAATTTTTTTTGGAATAGTTTGAGGAGAATAGGTGTTAACTCTTCCCTAAAGGTTTGGTAGAATTCATCTGTGAAGTCTTCTGGTCCTGAACTTTTCTTTGTTCAGAGTTTCTAAATTACTGATTCAATTTCATTACTGGTAATTTGTCTATCCATATTTTTTATTTCTTCCTGGTTCAATCTTTGGTGATAGTACTTTTCTAAGAATTGACCAATTTATTTCTGTGTTGTACATTTTGGTGGCATATAGTTTTCATAGTAGTCTCGTATGATCTTTTGTATTTCTTATGGTTGTAACTTCCCTTTTTCATTCATAACTTTACATTCATGACTTTACTGACTCTGATCCTCTCCCTTTTGTTCTTGATGAGTTTAGGTAAAGGTTTATCAATTTTGTTTACCATTTCAGACAACCAACTTTTAGTTTCGTTGATCATTTCCATTTTTCTTTTAGTCTTCATTTTATTTATTTTGCTCGATCTTTGTTTCTTTCCTTCTAATAACTTTGGGTTTTATTTTTTCTTCTTTCTCTAGTTCCTTTAGGTGTAAGGTTAGGTTGTTAATTTTAATAAAATTTGATTAAGTTTTATAATTTTAATAACATTATTGGAATATCTGAAAAATATTTATTTCAATATTTCACTTTTTACTTATAAGCTATAAATTAGTAATTTTCTCTAAGATTTTTAATATACAACTACACAAATTACAAGTCATAATCTTATTTAGATTTTTTTGGCAAAATAATTGTATCTGAACTCTATAGAAAGTTCTGATTCTGTATGAAATTCTTGTTCTGTAGAAACATATATTACTACATGAATAACAAGCTTTTGATTATTTTATCATTCCTTTCCATAGGAATCAGTTTTTGTCATTAAGATAATACTTCCCCCAGTAGAAGAATACAACCAAATTCTAAGCTACAGATACAATATTATTTTATTTTGTGAAAATAAAACAAGTGCAAGTGGATATTTGAAATATTCCAAAACTCTTTCCAAGGTATTCAGATAATATAGTTATATATCATGTATATCTAAAGTTAATTACCATCTGAGCTACAGAAATTAATATTTTAATTAACATATTAAAGTGTTGGTATATTCTGAAAGAGATTAATGTTCCTAACACAGGAAAATTGACAAGGGGAACCATGAGATAAAAATTATCAGATAGAGGGTCAACGTGATTAAAGTATAGAAAAGTAGTCAAACACTATAGGATAAGATGGTTTTCAGGAAGGGAGCAAGTAATCAAGATCTTATGAAGGAAAACCATTGAATATTTATAACTTTGTTTTTAGCATATCCCTGTCATTTTTCTCGTAGAAAATAGACTATAGGTTTGTGCATTGCAAGAGCAGGCAGAGGGGATAAGTTAACAAAGCAATTCAGTTCAGTCGCTCAGTCACGTCCAACTCTTTGTAACTCAATGGACTGCAGCCCGCCAGGCTTTCCTGTCCATCACCAACTCCCGGAGCTTGCTCAGACTCATGACCATCAAGTTGGTGATCCCATCCAGCCATCTCATCCTCTGTCATCTCCTTCTCCTCCCTCCTTCAATCTTTTCCAGCATCAGGGTCTTTTCCAATGAGTCGGTTCTTTATATCAGGTGGCCAGAGTACTGGAGTTTCAGCTTCAGCATCAGGCCTTCCAATGAATATTCAGGACTGATTTCTTTTAGGATTGACTGGTTGGATCTCCTTGAAGTCCAAGACACTCTCAAGAGTCTTCTCCAGCACCTCAGTTCAAAAGCATAAATCCTTCAGCACTCAGCTTTCTTTATAGTCCAACTCTCACATTCATACTTGACTACTGGAAAAACCATAGCTTTAACTAGATGAACCTTTGTTGGTAAAGTAATGTCTTACTTTTTTAATATGCTGTCTAGTTTGGTCATGACTTTCCCTCCAAGGAGCAAACATCTTTTAATTTCATGGCTGCAGTCACCATCTGCAGTGATTTTGGAGCCCCAAAATATAGTCTTTCACTGTTTCCATTGTTTCCCCATCTATTTGCTGTGAAGTGATGGGACCAGATGCCATGATCTTAGTTTTCTGAATGTTGAGTTTTAAGATTTACTTAACATGGCCCCACCCATCAGAACAAGACTCAGTTTTCCCCTCAGTTAGTCTATCCCATCAGGAGGCTTCCATAAGCCTCTTATACTTATTCATCTGAGGGCAGACAGAATGAAAACCACAATGACAAAACTAACAAAGCTGGTCATGGACCACAGCCTTGTCTTACTCAGTGAAACTATGAGCCATGCCTGTGTAGGGCCACCCAAGACAGATAGGTCATGGTGGACAGTTCTGACAAAACATGGTCCACTGGAGATGGGAATGGCAAACGACTTCAGTATTCTTGCCTTGAGAAATCCCATGAATAGATTGAAAAGTTAACAAATAATAGGTTCAATAACAAATAACACCCATTGTTATTTTAGAAGTTCTGCAAACCTTTGCTACCTATATATGCATTTCTAGGAAATCTATCCTCATCTTTCTGCCGTAAAATTACTGAATTGGAATTAAAATGGTTTATGGGCTTCCCAGGTGTTTCAGTGGTAAAGAATTACCTACAATGCAGAAGACATTGGTTCAGTCTCCAGGTCAGGAAGATCCCATGGAGAAGGAAATGGCAACCCACTCCGCTATTCTTGCCTGGTAAATCCCATGGACAGAGGGGCCTGGTGGGCTACAGTCCATGGAGTTGCAAGAGAGTCACACACAAATTAGCAAAACAATTTTTTTTTTTTTTTTTTACAGAATATTGAAATCAAAATAGAAAAAATGTTGATAAGTGTACATTTCTGAAGTTTGAATGTATCTTTTTACTAATGGGAATGAAAAAGCCATTCAGTTCAGTTTGGTCCCTCAGTGGTGTCGAACTCTTTGCAACCCCATGAATCACAGCACGCCAGGCCACCCTGGCCATCACCAACTCCCGGAGCTCACTCAGACTCAGGTCCATCGAGTAGGTGATGCCATCCAGCCATCTCATCCTCAATGAGGGAGGATTGGAGCCCCCAATCCCTCCCAGCATCAGAATCTTTTCCAGTGAGTCAACTCTTCACATGAGGTGGCCAAAGTACTGGAGTTTCAGCTTTAGCATCATCCCTTCCAATTAACACCCAGGACCAACCTCCTTTAGGATGGACTGGTTGGATCACCTTGATGTCCAAGGGACTCTCAAGAGTCTTCTCCAACACCACAGTTCAAAAGCATCAATTCTTCAGCGCTCAGCTTTCTTCACAGTCCAACTTTCACATCCATACATGACCACTGGAAAAACCATAGCCTTGACTAGATGGTTTGTTGGCAAAGTAATGTCTCTGCTTTTGAATATGCTACCTAGGTTGGTCATAACTTTCCTTCCAAGGAGTAAGCGTCTTTTAATTTCATGGCTGCAGTTACCATCTGCAGTGATTTTAGAGCCCCCCAAAATAAAGTCTGCCACTGTTTCCCCATATATTTGCCACGAAGCGCTGGAACCAGATGCCATGATCTTTGTTTTCTGAATGTTGAGATTTAAGCCAACTTTTTCACTATCCTCTTTCAGTTTCCTCAATAGGCTTTTTAGTTCCTCTTCACTTTCTGCCATAAGGGTGGTGTCATTTGCATATCTGAGGTTATTGAGATTTATCCAGGCAATCTTGATTCCAGCTTGTGCTTCCTCCAGCCCATCATCTCGCATGATGTATTCTGCATATAATTTAAATAAGCAGGGTGACAATATACAGCCTTGACGTACTCCTTTTCCTGTTTGGAGCCAGTGTGTTGCTCCATGTCCAGTTCTAACTGTTGCTTCCTGACCTGAATACAGGTTTCTCAAGGGGCAGGTCAGGTGGTCTGGTATTCCCATCTCTTTCAGAATTTCCCAAAGTTTATTGTGATCGACACAGTCAAAGTCTTTGGCATAGTCAATAAAGCAGAAATAGATGTTTTTCTGCAACTCCTGCTTTTTCGATGATCCAGAAGATGTTGACAATTTGATCTCTGGTTCCTCTGCCTTTTCTAAAACTAGCTTGAAAATCTGGAAGTTCATGGTTCACGTATTGCTGGAGCCTGGCTTGGAGAATCTTGAGCATTACTTTACTAGCATGTGAGATGAGTGCAATTGTGTGGTAGTTTGAGCATTTTTGGCATTGCCTTTCTTTGGGATTGTAATGAAAACTGACCTTTTCCAGTCCTGTGGCCACTGCTGAGTTTTCCAAATTTGCCGGCAAACTGAGTGCAGCACTTTCACAGCATCATCTTTCAGGATTTGAAATAGCTCCTGAATACCATCACCTCCACTAGCTTTGTTCCTAGTCATGCTTTCCAAAAGTGATGCTTTTTAAAAGATGCTTACTCCTTGGAAGGAAAGTTATGACCAACTTAGATAGCATATTCAAAGCAGAGACATTACTTTGCCAACAAGGGTCTGTCTAATCAAGGCTATGTTTTTTCCAGTAGTCATGTACGGATGTGAGAGTTGGACTGTGCAGAAAGCTGAGTGCCGATGAATTGATGCTTTTGATCTATGGTGTTGGAGAAGACTCTTGAGAGTTCCTTGGACTGCAAGGAGATCCAACCAGTCCTTCCTGAAGCAGATCAGCCCTGGGTGATCACTCCTGGGAAGGAGTGATGCTAAAGCTGAAACTCCAGTACTTTGGACACCTCATGTGGAGAGCTGACTCATTGGAAAAGACTCTGATGCTGGGAGGGATTGGGGGCAGGAGGAGCAGGGGACAACAGAGGATGAGATGGCTGGATGGCATCACTGACTCGATGGACATGAGTTTGAGTGAACTCCAGGAGATGGTGATGGACAGGGAATCCTTGCGTGCTGTGATTCATGGTGTCGCAAAGAGTTGAACATGACTGAGCGACTGGACTGAACTGAACTGATGCAGTATTGTTTCTTACAGCATCGGACCTTGCTTCTATCACCAGTTACATCCACAGCTGGGTATTGTTTTCTCTTTGGCTCCATGCCTTCATTCTTTCTGGAGTTATTTCTCCACTGATCTCCAGTAGCATATTGGGTACCTACAGACCTGGGGAGTTCCTTTTTCAGTATCCTTTCATTTTGCCTTTTCATACTGTTCATGGAGTTCTCAAGGCAAGAATACTGAAGTGGTTTGCATTCCCTTCTCCTGTAGACCACATTCTGTCAGACCTCTCCACCATGAACCACCTGTCTTGAGTGGCCCCACACGGCATGGCTAGTTTCATTGAGTTAGACAGGGCTGTGGTCTGTGTGATCAGATTGGCTAGTTTTCTGTGATTATGATTTCCGTGTGTCTGCCCTCTGATGCCCTCTCACAACACCTACAGCCCTACTTGGTTTTCTCTTAGCTTGGCTGTGGGATATTTCTTCATGGCTGCTCCAGAAAAGCACAGCTGTTGCTCCTTACCTTGGACGAGGGGTATCTCCTCAGGGAGAAAAGGCCATTAGATATTAAATAATGAATAGTACATAAGTTATTTCATATGTTTCACTTCATATGTAAACTCCAGGAGTTGGCGATTGATAGGAGGCCTGATGTGTTGCAGTCCATGGGGTTGCAAAGAGTCAACCATGACTGAGTGACTGAGCTGAACTGATGGTTTTTCAGTCACTCGGTCATGGCTTACTCTTTGAGACCCCATGGACTGCAGCATACCAAGCTTCCCTGTACTACACTATCTCTCGAATTTCCTCAAATTCATGTCTATTGAGTCAGTGATGCTATCTAACTACCTCATCCTCTGCCACCCTTTTCTCTTTTTGCCTTCAATTTTTCCCAGCATCAGGGTCTTTTCCAATGAGTTGTCACTTTGCATCATAAAAGGGAAAATTAATTGAAGATAGATTCTCATTACCACGATAGAGGATGATATGGTTAGACAGCATCACTGACTCAATAGTCAGTAATGAACATGAATTTGAGCAAACTCCAGGAGATATTGAAGGACAGGGAAGCCTGGTGTGCTATAAAGTCCATGGTGTCAGAAAGAGTTGGACATGACTTAGTGACTGAACAACAACAACTTATTACTTAATATTGTTTTTGTATATTAATTGGCTCCTAGTCCTAAATTAAGGAAGATTGTTTCTTATAGCTGTTTTGTCTAAGTCATTTTAGAAATTACCACCTCACTATAACAAACAATCTTGTGCTTTCCATAACATAGTAAGGAACAAATGCAAACAACCACTGAAGATTTAATCTTAACAAGACATTCAGGGAACTCATGGGGATCCTTCCTTTAATTGGAAATTGAATGACAAACTCTAAAAGTCTTATTTCCCCCAAAGCTCTGTTATCCTAGTCTACTGGTGAGAGATGAAATTTTCTGTTAGAAATACTAGTTTCAGTTTAAATATTTCAATATATTATTTTTGGGGGTGGGGGGTGGATCTGATAGACAACTGTTTATCTGATAGACAATAAGCTGTTTAAGACAAAGTTAAAAAAATCTGTTTTATTGAAATTATAACTTAAATTAACCAAACCAAAGAATAAGTCAGACTAGCAGGAATGAAACTCTGCTAAGTAATGCAACACCCTTTCTTTGTTTATAATTAAACTCGATTTATATTATTAGCATCCATTTGGCTAGGTAACAGGAAACATAATATCAAAACATTGTTTTTTGGTAATTAGTATTCCCACTCCAAGTCAGTCCATGGGGGCTCAAAGATCTTGTCTTCTCAACACGTTCTACTTGGAATCATGGTACAGTTTGTCTTTGTCAAATCAGTTATTAATAGTTCCTGTTAATGATGTAATATTGTTGTTGTTGTTCAGTTGCCCAACTCTTTGTGACCCCATGGACTGCAGCATGCCAGGCCTCCGTGTCCCTCACCATCTACTGAAGTTTGCCCAAGTTCATGTCCATTACTTTGGCAAAGCCATCCAGCCATCTCATCCTTTGATGCCCTCTTTTCCTTCTGCTCTCAACCTTTCCCAGCATCATGGACTTTTCCAGTAGTCATCTGTTCACGTCAGATGACCAAATACTGGAGTTTCAACATCAGCATCAGTCCTTCCAATAAGTATTCAGGGTTGATTTCCCTTAAGATTGACTGGTTTGATCTCCTTAAGATTGACTGGTTTGATCTCTGATGTAATACTTTGCAATAAATTTAGTGGCTTAAAACAATACACATTTATTCTCTTACAGTTCTGGAGATCAGAAATCCAAAATCAACATGCTAGCAGGGCTATTCTTTTTAGAGGTCTCAGAGGAGCCCCATTTTGTTGCTCTTTCCAGCCTCTTAATGATAATCATAATTCCTTGGCTTATGGCTCATTCCTTAAATCATTCTAACCTCCTTATATTTATTATCCTATCTATTGGTACTGACTCTGATCCCCCTGCTTCCTTCCTAGGAGGACCATTGGGTTTACATTTGGCCCATCAAGATAATCCAAGATTATAACCCTTTTTCAAGATCCTTAACCACACCTGCAGTGCTCCTTTTCAGTGTAAAATAATGTATTCACAGGCTCCAGGGATTAGAATGTGACATCTTTGGGGAGGAAGTTAATCTGCCTACATTACCAAACTATCTGGGATTTTCTCTCTTCGGAAAGTTAGCCCAGTTAGCAGAGGGTAGCTAACAATAGGGGAAAGCTTTCTCAGAGATATACTTTCTTGCTGTATTTACATATGCTAACTCCTAACACCTGATTATGTAAATCTTTTTTTCCCCTGGGCCTGGGTTAATCTTGCTTTTTCTTTTCATTCAGATATAATGCCTTAAATTTGATATTTTAAACGTTCAAGAATTGATTTCTCTATACTCTTTAGTCCCCTGTGTTATACCCTCAGAACCATTTGTACAGAAAATCCTATTAATGTCCTCAAAAGCAGATATTATTATGAAATGAAAACATATATAGAAAAATGTTCTTGTTGATACCTAAAAATATTAACCTTATGTATCAGAGGTTTCTATAGCAAGAGTTAGGAAAAGAAATCCTTGCTTAAGGAAGATAAAGGACAGAAATGGAATGGATCTAACAGAAGCAGAAGATATTAAGAAGAGGTGGCAAGAATACACAGAAGAACTGTACAAAAAAGATCTTCATGACCCAGATAATCAAGATGGTGTGATCACTCACCTAGAGCCAGACATCCTGGAATGTGAAGTCAAGTGGGCCTTAGAAAGCATCACTACAAACAAAACTAGTGGAGGTGACAGAATTCCAGTGGAGCTATTTCATTCCTGAAAGACGATGCTGTGAAGGTGCTGCACTCAATTTGCCAGCAAATTTGGAAAACTCAGCAGTGGCCACAGGACTGGAAAAGGTCAGTTTTCATTCCAATCCCAAAGAAAAGCAATGCCAAGGAATGCTGAAACTACAGCACAATTGCACTCATCTCACACACTAGTAAAGTAATACTCAAAATTCTCCAAGCCAGGCTTCAGCAATACGTGAACCATGCACTTCCAGATGTTCAAGCTGGTTTTAGAAAAGGCAGAGGAACCAGAAATCAAATTGCCAACATCTGCTGGATCATGGAAAAAGCAAGAGAGTTCCAGAAAAACATCTATTTCTGCTTTATTGACTATGCCAAAACTGTGTGGATCACAATCAACTGTGGAAAATTCTGAAAGAGATGGAAATACCAGACCACCTGACCTGCCTCTTGAGAAACCTATATGCAAGTCAGGAAGCAACAGTTAGAACTGGACATGGAACAACAGACTGGTTCCAAATAGGAAAAGGAGTACGTCAAGGCTGTATATTGCACCCTGCTTATTTAACTTATATGCAGAGTACATCAAGAGAAACGCTGGACTGGAAGAAGCACAAGCTGGAAACAAGATTGCAGGAGAAATATCAATAACCTCAGATATGCAGATGACACCATCCTTATGGCAGAAAGTGAAGAGGAACTCAAAAGCCTCTTGATGAAAGTGAAAGAGGAGAGTGAAAAAGTTGGCTTAAAGCTCAACATTCAGAAAACAAAGATCATGGCATCTGGTCCCATCACTTCGTGGGAAATAGATGGGGAAACAGTGGAAACAGTGTCAGACTTTATTTTTGGGGACTCCAAAATCACTGCAGATGGTGATTGCAGCTATGAAATTAAAAGACGCTTACTCCTTGGAAGGAAATTTACGACCAACCTAGATAGTATATTCAAAAGCATAGATGTTACCTTGCCTACAAAGGTCAGCCTAGTCAAGGCTATGGTTTTCCAGTGGTCATGTATGGATGTGAGAGTTGGACTGTGAAGAAAGCTGAGCACCAAAGAATTGATGCTTTTGAACTGTGGTGTTGGAGAAGACTCTTGAGAGTCCCTTGGACTGCAAGGAGATCCAACCAGTCCATCCTGAAGCAGATCAGTTCTGGGTGTTCATTGGAAGGATTGATGCTGAAGCTGAAACTCCAATACTTTGGCCACCTCATGAGAAGAGTTGACTCATTGGAATAAACCCTGATGCTGGGAGGGATTGGGGGAAGGAAGAGAATGGGACGACAGAGGATGAGATGGCTGGATGGCATCACTGACTCAATGGACATGAGTTTGAGTGAACTCCGGGAGTTGTTGATGGCCAAGGAGGCCTGGAGCGCTGTGATTCATGGGGTTGCAAAGAGTCAGACACGACTGAGCAACTGAACGGAACTGAATACCTGAGAGAGAATTCTAACCACATAAAACTGTCACCATTTTCCAGAATACTATGCATTGCATGTAGTCTTAAAATTATGAACAAATGATGTTTCTAGGGTAAGATTAAATTATGAGAAAGCAAAAGCTCTTTGGTGTAAAATACGAGTTATAAAAAGACCAATTAAGTTGAAATTGTACTTAACTCTCTTCTATGATATCATACAATTCTTCTTTCTCCTAGAAATATACAAAGCTAGACAATCAATAATTTGATGAGACTAAATTTGACTTTGCTGTCCAGGAGATTAATTTTAGAATCTTTTGAGACTGAAAACAATCAAGCTTTATATAGGGCAAATGTGATCATCAGTACTGTAATAAAGACTTAATTATAATAGGTCTATAAATATATGAGCAAAATTGGTTATGTGATAATTAAAGTATCTTTCTTTTTAAATTATAGCCATCCTTGTATGTGTATTTCTGTGTTTAGAATGTTTCCTTGTGGTTTTAATATACACTTCCATAATAATTAATAATGTTGAATAACTTGTTGCATTTTTAGTTTTCATATATATTTTCATGTTTAAATATTTGATTACTTGTCTATTTAAATTTATCTTATTTCTGAGATTTAAAAATTTTTATAAATTCTGTATATGCATTTAAAATCTATATGATTTGCAAATATTTTCTCCCAATTCAATGGTTTGTCCTTTTTAAAATGTTGAGGTAAAGAAAAATAATTTTAATGATAAAAATATATTTCATTTATCAGTTCAGTTCAGTCGCTCAGTTGTGTCCGACTCTTTGCGACCCCATGAACCACAGCACGCCAGGCCTCCCTGTCCATCACCAACTGTCGGAGTCCACCCAAACCCATGTCCATGGGTTCTTTTCTATTTGTGAATGAATGTATTATGTCACAAATAATATTTTGTCTTAATCTTCTTGGGCTTGTGTAACAAAATTCCATAGATTGATTGGCTCGCTTAATCACACAAACATTTATTTCTCACAATTCTGATTGGGGAACTCTATGATCAAGCCACCTGGATATACTTTTATAGGGTGGGCACATCCAATGGCTTAATGTAGGCAGCCTCTCAAGTGCCTTTGTCTAAAATCCGGATAACTCTGAGGGTCATCCTAGGCCCATGGCTCCTCTTGCAGTAGCACAAACTTCCCGCTGTCCTTTCTTGTTTATCCCAAGAGTACTTTATTGTAAACATCAGTCATGCTAATCTGTCTCAGAAAGAGAAACCAATCTGCAAAAGCTACACACTGTATAATTCCAACTTTGTGACTGTGACGTTCTAGAAAAGGCAAAACTGGGAAGACAGTAAAAGGATCAGTGGTTGCCAAGAATGAGGATGGTGGGAGGGATGAATAGACAGAGCATAGTGGATTTTTAGGGCAGTGAAACTACTCTGTATGATTCCTTAGTGATGGACACATGTCATTATACATTTGTCTAAATCCTTTGAAAGTATATTACCCAAAATGAACAGTAACGTAAACTATGGACTTTTAGTAATGATAATGTGTCAATAAAAGGTTGTTAACTAGAACAAATGTATCATTCTCATGGTTGGTGTTGATTATCAGGAAGGCCATGCATACAATGTGTCAGGGAGTACATAGGATATATCTGTACCTTAGTCTCATTTTTTATGCAAACTTAAAACTGCTCTAAAAAATAAACTTTAAAAGTTGGCTCATTTTAAGCATATAGTTTAATAAGTTTTGTACATCTACATGGTCATGTAACCACTATACAGTCATGATACATGATATTTCCATCATAACAAAAAGTTCACTAAGCTGCTTTGCTTTCAGCCCTCAGTTCTAGAACCTGGCAACTGCTGATCTACTTTATGTATTTACAGTTTTGCTTTTCATTTTTTGGAACTTGGTAAATGAAATAATGCTGTATGTAATATGAGTCTGACTTATTTCCCTTAGTTTGTCTTTTAGAGATTAATTATAGTGCTTTTTTGTATATATAGCTTAGGGATCATAGAAAAAGAAAGAGAGTTCCAGAAAAACATCTATTTCTGCTTTATTGACTATGCCAAAGCCTTTGTGTGGATCACAATAAACTGGAAAATTCTGAAAGAGATGGGAATACCAGACGACCTGACCTGTCTCATGAGAAACCTTTATGCAGCCAGGAAGCAACAGTTAGAACTGGATATGGAACAACAGACTGTTTCCAAATAGGAAAAGGAGTATGTCAAGGCTGTATATTGTCACCCTGCTTATTTAACTTATATGCAGAGCACATCATGAGAAATGCTGGACTGGAAGAAGCACAAGCTGGAAACAAGATTGCCGGGAGAAATCTCAATAACCTCAGATATGCAGATGACACCACCCTTATGGCAGAAAGTGAAGAGGAGCTAAAAAGCCTCTTGATGAAAGTGAAAGAGGAGAGTGAAAAAGTTGGCTTAAATCTCAACATTCAGAAAACGAAGATCATGGCATCTGGTTCCATCACTTCATGGGAAATAGATGGGGAAACAGTGAAAACAGTGTCAGACTTTATTTTTGGGGGGGCTTCAAAATCAGTGCAGATGGTGATTGCAGCCATGAAATTAGAAGGTGCTTACTCCTTTGGAGGAAATTTATGACCAACTTAGATAGCATATTGAAACACATAGATGTTACCTTGCCAACAAAGGTCCATCTAGTCAAGGCTATGATTTTTCCAGTGGTCATTTATGAATGTGAGAGTTGGACTGTGAAGAAAGCTGAGCACCGAAGAATGGATGGTTTTGAACTGTGGTGTTGGAGAAGACTCTTGAGAGTCCCTTGGACTGCAAGAAGATCCAACCAGTCCATCCTGAAACAGATCAGTCCTGGGTGTTCATTGGAAGGACTGATTTTGAAGCTGAAACTCCAATACTTTGGCCACCTCATGTGAAGAGTTGACTCATTGGAAAAGACCCTAATGCTGGGAAGGATTGAGGGCAGGCAGAGAAGGGGACGACAGAGGCTGAGATGGCTGGATGGCATCAGTGACTTGATAGACATGAGTTTGGGTGAACTCTGGGAGTTGGTGATGGACAGGGAGGCCTGGCGTGCTGTGATTCATGGTGTCACAAAGAGTCAGACACGACTGAGCGACTGAACTGAACTTACATATTTTACTGCTGAAAATTATTCCCTTGAAATATTTACCATATATAAATATAAATATATTTTAATTTTTGTTTAAACCTCTGTTAGGTAGTTAGAATAGGAAACAGGAGTCCAGAATGGCGGTGGCTAAAAGACAAGGAAGGAAAAAGCCTGTGAAAATAGAACAAAGGAAGGTCTGAGGACTGGAGTGAGGACCTCAGGTAGAACAAAAAGCACTCCTGGCTAGCCCAATTTACATACAGGCCGAGGGCAAGGAAAAACATAAAAAGAGGAGCCAAAGGTCTGGGACTATTTTCTCTTCTCTTCACGTTTTTGGGTCGGCATGCCCTCATGCCTTGAGGATGTATTTTCCTGCTATTTTCTAAATAAAATTGAGTTGTAACACAGAGTGTAACACTGATCTGTCTAAGAGCTATAACGCAGTCTGTTTGAGACCCGAGAGCTATAACATGGTCTGTCTGAGAGCTATGACAGGCCAAGGGCTCTAACATCCATCACTTCAAATTTTTGTTGAGATGAGACAGAACCAAGGAGAATACACTCGCTTGACACTTCCAATCAGAAGTTGGCAGACACTTGGGAATGATTCTAGTTTGGAGCTATTTTGAACATTCATATACAACACTTTGTGTGGATATGCTTCCATTTTTATGGGATAATGACATAGAGGTAGAATTGCTGGGTCTTCAATAAATGCTTATTTTTGTGCTTATTTTTATAAGAAACTACTAAATTATTTTCTAAAGTTAATGTATCGTTTTGCTTTCCCACAAGCAAAGTATGAGTTCTTTAGTACTCCAGATCCTCTCAAATACTTGGCTTTTTCAAGATTTTTAATCTTGGCCTTTTTAGATGTGCTTATTGGTGTTTCCTGTCTCCTGTACATCACTGCAGATGGTGATTGCAGCCATGATATTAAAAGATGCTTACTCCTTGGAAGGAAAGTTATGACCAACTTAGATTGCATATTCAAATGCAGAGACATTACTTTGCCAACAAAGGTCCATCTAATCAAGGCTTTGGTTTTCCCAGTGGTCATGTATGGATGTGAGAGTTGGACTGTGAAGAAAGCTGAGCGCCAAAAAATTGATCCTTTTGAGCTGTGGTGTTGGAGAAGACTCTTGAGAGTCTCTTGGACTGCAAGGAGATCCAACCAGTCCATCCTGAAGCAGATCAGTCCTGGGTGTTCATTGGACAGACTGATGCTGAAGCTGAAACTCCAGTACTTTGGCCACCTCATGCGAAGAGTTGATTCAAAGACCCTGATGCTGGGAGGGATTGGGGGCAGGAGGAGAAGGGGATGACAGAGGATGAGATGGCTGGATGGCATCACCGACTCGATGGACATGAGTCTGAGTGAACTCCGGGAGTAGGTGATGGACAGGGAGGCCTGGTGTGCTGTGATTCATGGGGTTTCAAGGAGTCAGACAGGACTGAGTGACTGAAATGAACTGATTGGTGTTTCCTTGCAGTTTTAAAATTTTTATTGAAGCACAGTTGATTTACAATAGTATATTAGTCTTAGTTCTACAGCATAGTGATTCAGTGTTTTAAAGTATATTTTCCTTTGTAGTAAATTATGTGAATTGTGCCTTACGCTTATTTGGCAATCATATTTCTTCTTCAGTAAAGTGCTTTTTTTTTTCCTCTCTCTCTATTGGATTTTTGTGTTTTCTTATTTTTGAGTTGTATAATATTATTTTTTTATATATTCTGGATCGTATTAGGGTTCTCCAGAGACACAGAACCAGTAAGATGTGCATATATATGTCTTGTTGGTTTTATATGAAATTGAAAGTGTTAGTTGCTCAGTAGTGTCTGACTCTTTGCAATCCCATGGACTGTGGCTCACCAGCTTCCTCTATCCATAGAATTCTCCAGGCAAGAATTCTGGAGTAGGTAACTATTCTCTTCTCCAGGTGATCTTCCCATCACCAGAGATCTAACCTGGTTTCCTGCATTGCAGGTGGATTATTTACCATTGAGCCATAATGGAAGCCCCATGTGTACACACACACACACACATGCACACACACACATGCACACACACACATATATGATAGATTTATTATAGGAATTGGCTCCATATTTATAGAGACCAAAAAAGTCCCACAGTCTGCTATTCAAAACTGGATGACCAGGAGTGAGTGGTACAAATCAGTCCAACTCAGGGACTTGCTTGGTGGTCCCTTAAGACTCTGCATTTCCTTTGCAGGGAGGGATAGGTTTGATTTCTGGTTGGGGAACTGAGATCCTGCATGCTGTGAGATACAGCTAAAAAATAAACAAACAAAAAACAATCCTACTCAGAAGGTCTGAGGGATAGAAATCAGGTGAGCTGCTGGTCTAACTTCCAGATCAAGGATGGAATTCCTGAGAACTGGGGAGTTGCTTCTTTAAATCTGGAGCTGAAGATCCATAAAGTAAGCGCTCTGGTGTCTGAAGGCAGGAAAAGATGTACATCTCAGGTGTTAAGAAAAAGGGAAATCCTCCTTCCTCCACCTTTTTGTCCTAATCAGGCCTTCAAGGGTGCTTGCTCCCATTGTTAAGGGAAAATCTTTACTCAGTCTATGGATTCATATGTTAATCTCTCCTGGAAACAGCTTCACAGACATACCCTTAGCCCAGTCAAGTTGACTCAAAAAATTAGTCATCACATGGATGCAAATCTATTATCATATATGTGGTTTGCAAGTATATTCTCCCAGTGGATGGTTTGTCATTTTTTAAGAGTATCTTTGAAGCAGCAACAGATGTGAATTTTGATGAAGCATAGGTTATTATTTTTATATGTCTGTGATTTTTAGACTTATCTAAGAAATCTTTCAACAAAAATTTATGTAAGTTCAAGTAGATAGTCTATATTTTCTCCTAAATGTAGTGTGTTTCCATCACTTATGATTAGGTCTACAATCCATTTTGAGTTATTTTTAACATCAATTAATAATTGAGAGTTATTTTTTTAAATATGGATATTACTTGTAATCAGCACCATTTGTTAAAAGAACTGGAATTTCCACACTAAATACACTAAATCCCCTGGTATCTTTGTCAAAAATCATCTGGCCATAGATGGGTGTGTGCTAAGTCACTTCAGTCATGTTTGACTCTTTGTGATCCTATGGACTCTAACCTGCCAAACTCCTCTGTCCATGGGATTCTCCAGGCAAGGATACTGCAGTCAGTTGCCCTGTCCTCCTCCAGGGGATCTCCCGGGCCCAGGGATCAACTTGCATCTCCTGTGGCTCCTGCATTGCAAGAAGGTTCTTTACCGCTGAGCCACTGGGAAAGCCACATTGGCCATATATAGAGTCAATGTGTGGACTTACTATTCTGCTCCATTTTGGGTTTTTGTTTGTTTTTAATTTTTTTAAATCTGTAAGCCAAAACCCCATTGTCTTGATTTCTGCAGCTTTTTAGTAGCTCCTGAAATCAAGGAGTGTAAGACCTATTTGATTTTCTTTTCCAAACTCTTTTGGAAAAACAATTAACTTTAACAAAACACATTAACTTCCATGTATGTCTTATAATAATGCCATTTTTTTTTTTTTTTTTGTCAAAATGTTGTCAGTTTTTACTCCCCACAATTGAAAACGTATGGGACTTTGTCTTGCATTGAGTACATGGATCTATGTAAAGAGAACTGATCACTTTTATATCAATTTTGGCAGTTCCTTTTGTTAGACTTAAATCCCCATTATGGGTCATATTTTTCAACCTCTTTGCATCCCTGGTAATTTTGTTGATTTCACTGCAATTACTGTGGGTTTAATATTCTTGGGTGCTAAATAATTTTGTATTCTGTTGTTCCAGAATGTAATTATTTGCAGATTTGCTTGATCTTTTTGAGGTCTGTTTAAGCTTTGTTTTGGCTCCATTCAAAGACTTTTTTTTTTTAACTTTTTATTTTATATTGGAGTAGAGCCAATGAACAATGTTGTGACAGTTTCAAGTGGACAGCAAAGGGACTCAGCCAAACATATATATGTATCCATTCTCCCTCCAAGTCCTTCCCATTTACAGTTCCACATAACATTGAGAAGAGTTCCCTGTGCTACAAGTGGGTCCTTATTGATTATCCATTTTAAATTTGGCAGTGTATACATGTCCATTCCAGACTCCCTAACTATCCCTTCCCCTCATTCTTTCCCCTTGGCAACCATAAAGTTCATTCTCTAAGTCTGTGAGTCTGTTTCTGTTTTGTAATTATGCTGATTTGTATCTTTTCTTTTTAGATTTCACATATAAGGAATATCAAACTATATTTCTCCTTCTCTTGTCCAACTAACTTCTCCCAGTATGACAATTTCTAGGTCCATCAATGTTGCTGCAAATGACCCTATTTCATTTTTTTTTAATGGCTGAGTGATATACGTACCACGTCTTCCTTATCCATTCCTCTGTAGATGCACATTTAGGTAGCTTCCATGTCTTGGCGATTGTAAACAGTTTTGCAATGAAAACGGGTGTACGTATCCTTCAGACCGCATTTTCGTTTTATGAAATCTCACCACTGCACGTGGAGTGAGCAAGAAACATATCCTATGCTTTGTGACATCTTGGAATCCCAATTCTATTTTGACCAGACTCAGGATATTTCCTCCCATCTATTAATATTCACAGATCAGTACACAAACAAACTGCATGTTCTCTCTCTTTCCCTTTTCTCTCCCTTTTCCTTCCCTTCTGTTCATCTCCCTTCCCTTTTTCTTCTCCTTCTCCTCTTTCTTCTTCCTCCTCCTCCTCTCCTATTCTTCCTACTTCTACTTGTTTTTTTTTTTCTTTCCTCTGTCTGTGTCTCTGTGTGTGTGTCTCTCTCTTTCTCCCTCCTTTCCTCTCT
This sequence comes from Budorcas taxicolor, assembly GCF_023091745.1. Lineage (NCBI taxonomy): Eukaryota > Metazoa > Chordata > Mammalia > Artiodactyla > Bovidae > Budorcas > Budorcas taxicolor. The sequence goes on along the minus strand of NC_068923.1, from coordinate 66,105,907 downwards.
TCTGCCCTCTCTGTGCAATTCCTCCTACTCAGTATTATCACTTATAAATTCTGTCTGACTTGAATTTCCCAAGATCTAATCTTGATCTCCTTAATCCCTTGCTCTGTGGCCTGAAAACTGACTCCAGTGATTAAGCAGTGGCGATCCTAGGATTTACATTTTTTTTTTTTAATCTTTTAAAGAGGTAAAAGGATCCTTTGATCCTTGTAGTCCAATGTCTGAAAATTCTTGTTTCATGTAAATCCTGTTTCTTACTGTGGACAGCAGGAGAGCAAGTCTAATAGCAATTAATCCTTTATTTGAGAGAATTACAAATCATGAAATTGACTAGACTTGTAGTTGACCTGTTTTATTCAACTTTAAAAACAGCTATGAATTGATATAATATTAAAGTTGATATAAATGTCTATCATTTTTATCAAACATATTCATATACCAGTGAAGTGACATAGATTTATCAAAAGTACGGCATTAGAATATACTGCCAACCTCTTGCTCATCCTTTCCCCCTGAACTGGAAGAGACAGAATTAATTTGAAGCTGATAATTATATGTGCAAAATCTTATGACTATTCTGAAAAAAAAAAATACATTTTAAAGAATTTTACTCACTGACATTATATAAGTGGAAATTTCCTGATTTTTAACAGAGAAACAAACATTTGCCCATTCCAGATAAAAATAACCTATCACTTACTACATTTCATCTTGGATATACGACTCCATTCAGTTCAGTCCATACCAACAACCTTTTCTATTGCCTGTTTTGTGCTAATGTGCCATAAGTTTTCAAGGACATTATCAATTTCTGACTTTGAATCCTGTTTTCAGACATTTTGTTAATACTTTCATTTGAGTCTCTCTAATCATAAGGACTTACGGGAATTTTTTTTCCCTCAACACACTTTAATATAGACTCCTTTACATCTTTATTTGTTATATATCACTGGATGAATTTCTGGTTGGATTTTTATAGATTTTCAGTAATTTTTTATTTACAAAATAGAAATTTCAATTAATGTTTTAGCTTCCTTGATTTTTAACTATTGTATTTCTAAATAGAATTATTCCTTATATATTACTCTGCATCCAAATGTTCAATAGAAATCATGATATATGCCTTATACTGTGAATATAGAAAGAAGAGACTGTGAAGAAAAGAATTGTTTAATTCAAAGATTTATAAACTTTACTTGCGCATGAAACAATTTTGTTCATAACACATGTAGTCACATCCTGCGGAAACATGTTCTGTGGAACCTCACACTGGGAATGCTGATTAAATATAAATCTCATAAAACTACTAGATTTGGATTAGATGAAAAGGAATAAAAATCTACCAATTTTAAACAGTCTAGAAATAAAACATTTACAATAATCATCTATCTTCTTTTAAAAGTGTTTCTTGTATTTGAATTATGGATAATTATATTTTTCAGAGGTTACAGAGTAAGGAGTTGACAAGAAAAGGCTGCAAGAGGGAATTATTTGGGACAAAAGAATAATTCTATATCTAGTCTCTGGTGGTGGTGTAACATAACTCTATAGGTATTTATTAGAATTTATAGAACTGTAAACCAATAGGAATAAATTTTATGGTTTATAAGTTATGGATAATTTATCATAGATGACTGTAATTCTGTTTTAGGGAGAAAACCCTGCCTTTGAATTGCATTCACTTGTGGAAATAAGTCCATAGCTATTTTCATGTCTCATTCATATAGCCCCCAGCTATATTTTCCATGAAAAGGAAAGACAGCGTTTAAAGTGTTTAGAGATTTCTTGCATACAAAATAGCCTGAAGATATTGGGGAAGAATAGCAATTATTCCTAATATGCATAATATTACTTAGATAAAGAAAACATGTACATTTCTGTTTTTTTCACCTCAAATATATAATCTCATATTTGGAAAACAAGTGGGGGGCAGACAAAGGCTAAATTATTAGCATTTTATTTGTGTAATAGCATTAGAAGAAATGCTGTTAGTTTAAATTAAAGCACAGCAAGGCACTTCTGCATAATTCAAGCAAACAAATTAACAAATAAACTCCAGCCTTCTTATTACTGCTTCCTAAATTGCCAGGCAGCTTAAAGATGATGAGAAAACTATTTTATAATGAAGGGTGATCACAAGAGGACAGAGGTGAAAATGTAGGAAAACTCACTTTCTAGACGATAGAAGATGCAGCCAAATGTCTAATTCTTTGAAGAACTTTAAGCACTGTTAATTATAGAATGAAATGCAAAAATATATTTCTTAAGAGAAACTTGTTTGAAAGAAAGGTCTTTCTGAACTTTTATTTCCATTGTGTTCTTTGTTGATGCTTCAGGTAAGCAAAATAATCAGCCACAGAAATGTGATGTTTAGGTAATGCAAACAGAGAATACATAGGCCAATTATAGAAACCTGCTGTTAGAGCTGCACTTGCAATGAGCACGCAGAAATAATTGTCTATGCAGCAGAAGACATACTGTTCATTTAAATGTCCTTATACCTGAAAAGATGATGCGGTGAAAGTGCTACAGTCAATATGCCAGCAAATTTGGAAAACTCAGCAGTGGCCACAGAACTGGAAAAGGTCAGTTTTAATTCCAATTCCAAAGAAAGGCAATGCAAAAGAATGCTCAAACTACGGCACAATTGCACTCATCTCACATGCTATTAAGGTAATGCTCAAAATTCTCCAAGCCAGACTTCAGCAATACGTGAACCATGAACTCCCTGATGTTCAAGTTGGTTTTAGAAAAGGCAGAGGAACCAGAGATCAAATTGCCAACATCCACTGGATCATGGAAAAAGCAAGAGAGTTCCAGAAAAACATCTATTTCTGCTTTATTGACTATGCCAAAGCCTTTGACTGTATGGATCACAATAAACTGTGGAAAATTCTGAAAGAGATGGGAATACCAGACCACCTAACCTGCCTCTTGAGAAATCTGTATGCAGGTCAGGAAGCAACAGTTAGAACTGGACATGGAACAACAGACTGGTTCCAAATAGGAAAAGGAGTACGTCAAGGCTGTATATTGTCACCCTGCTTATTTAACTTCTATGCAGAGTACATCATGAGAAACGCTGGACTGGAAGAAACACAAGCTGGAATCAAGATTGCTGGGAGAAATATCAATCATCTCAGATATGCAGATGACACCACCCTTATGGCAGAAAGTGAAGAGGAACTAAAAAGCCTCTTGATGAAAGTGAAAGAGGAGAGTGAAAAAGTTGGCTTAAAGCTCAACATTCAGAAAAGGAAGATCATGGCATCTGGTCCCATTACTTCATGGGAAATAGATGGGGAAACAGTAGAAACAGTGTCAGACTTGATTATTTTGGGCTCCGAAATCACTGCAGATGGTGACTGCAGCCATGAAATTAAAAGACGCTTACTCCTTGGAAGAAAAGTGATGACCAACCTAGATAGTATATTCAAAAGCAGAGACATTACTTTGCCGACTAAGGTCGGGCCTAGTCAAGGCTATGGTTTTTCCTGTGGTCATATATGGATGTGAGAGTTGGACTGTGAAGAAGGCTGAGCGCCGAAGAATTGATGCGTTTAAACTGTGGTGTTGGAGAAGACTCTTGAGGGTCCCTTGGACTGCAAGGGGATCCAACCAGTCCATTCTGAAGGAGATCAGCCCTGGGATTTCTTTGGAAGGAATGATGCTAAAGCTGAAGCTCCAGTACTTCGGACACCTCATGAGAAGGCTGACTCATTGGAAAAGACTCTGATGCTGGGAGAGATTGGGGGCAGAAGGAGAAGGGGATGACTGAGGATGAGGTGGCTGGATGGCATCACGGACTTGATGGACGTGAGTCTGAGTGACCTCCAGGAGATGGTGATGGACAGGGAGGCCTGGCATGCTGCGATCCACGGGGTCGCAAAGAGTCGGACACAACTGAGCAACTGAACTGAACTGAACTGATACCTGCATGAGGAAATGTTTTCTGTGAGCTTTTACAGTAAATTGAATTGGCAAAAGACTTTATGAATCTCTCCTCTTTCCTGAACTTCTAAAGGTACTACGAAGCACTTAAATAGTAATGAGAACTAACATTTATGTTAGGTGTTTGCATCTATTTCTCCAATTCTCACTAAATTGAATGTGCATAGGACAAAATTGAGAATATTGAAAATATGATTTAACTATCTAAGATATGAATTTTGTGAAATATATAATAGGTTTTTATACCTAGATTATATGATATAAAAGCCTGTTCTTTTATTTGTAGATGGAATTATTGAACAAATATTTTTGATTGCCATTCTTACTCCAAGCATTTTACAAGTATCAAAATATTGTCTCTGTGTCCATTTAGAACACATTGGGGAAGGAAAGAAAAACACTGAAAAAATATAAAAATCATTTTTCTATTTTATTCATGATTGCTGATATGAAGAAGACATAAATAGTACTTTGAGAATGTATTTCAAAAAGTTGTAATCTAGTGGGTGATGGTGAAGCAGGGTTATTCAGACAGACTAATGTGAAAATATATAAGATCACAGTGTTCCAGAGAGGATCATCTTAAACTTTGAGCTGATTTAGGGAGCCATTACATTATTTGAAATGATTTTTAAAAATGTATGTTATTTTTTAAAAAACACACAATAAGCATTTTGTATCAGCCATTATCCTATTGATAATTATTTTAGAAGTTCTTTCACCAAAATTTTTCTCCAAATTTGCTGCCAGTGTAATTTAAGGTACCAATGAATAAATTTTCATATTCCCATTACACTGATTGAATTGATAAATTTAAGGAGATAGGCAATTCAGTCCAAAGTCAACTCTTCTTTTGAGGTCCAAGTGAAATGCCATCCTCTTTGTCATGCTTTGCTTAATCTTTCCATCTGATTTTTCCAGTATGTCTCAGCTATTCTTGCAATGATGTTGTGAAACAAATCACCTCATGCTCTGTGGCTTTTAACAATTGATGCTTATTTATTATTCATAAAGCTATAGGACTTGTCTGATCCAGACTGTGGATCTAGTTTAGTTGTGCTTTGTCAATCCACATTCTCCTTGAATTAGCAGAAATCTGAGACATATCCTTTTTGTGGCAGAGACAGTACCAAAAAGTAGTTTTGCAAAAAGACATAATACTTCTTGGGGGCCTTTTTTGGTGGTGGCTCAGAAGGTAAAGAATCTGCCTGCAATGCAGGAGACCTGAGTTTAATCCCTGGTTTGGAAAGATCCCCTGGAGAAGACAATGGCAATCCACTCCAGTTTATTCCCTGGAAAATTTCATGCACAAAGGAGCCTGGTGAGCTACAGTCCATGGGTTCTCAAAGAATCAGACACGAATGAACAACTAACACATATAATACCTTATTTTTTTTCGTTTTGCTATGGTGATTGCAGCCATGAAATTAAATTCCTTGGAAGGAAAGTTATGACCAACCTAGATAGCATATTCAAAAGCAGAGACATTACTTTGCCAACAAAGGTCCGTCTAGTCAAGTCTATGGTTTTTCCAATGGTCAAGTATGGATGTGAGATTTGGATTATGAAGAAAGCTGAGCACCAAAGAATCAAGGCTTTTGAATTGTGGTGTTGGAGAAGACTCTTGAGAGTCCCTTGGACTGCAAGGATATCCAAGCAGTCCATTCTAAAGGAGATTGGTCCTGGATGTTCTTTGGAAGGAATGATGTTAAAGCTGAAACTCCAGTATTTTGGCCACCTCATGCGAAGAGTTAACTCATTCGAAAAGACTCTGATGCTGGCAGGGATTGGGGGCAGGAGGAGAAGGGGATGACAGAGGATGAGATGGCTGGGTGGCATCACCGACTTGATGGACGTGAATTTGAGTTAACTCCAGGAGTTGGTGATGGACAGGGAGGCCTGGCGTGCTGTGATTCATGGGGTCACAAAGAGTCAGACACGACTGAGTGACTGAACTGAACTGAACTGATGTTATTTTTTAATATTTATTTATAATTGATGATTGCTTTACAATATTGGTTTGATTTCTGTTATACATCAACATGAATTAATCATAGGAATACATATATACCCTCCCTCTTGAATCTCCCTCCCACCTCCTTCCTATTCCCACCCCTTTAGGTTATTACAGAATCCAAGTTTGAGTTCCCTGAGTCAAACAGCAAATTCCTATTGGCTATGTATTTATATATGTTAGTGTCTATGCTTTCATGCCTCTTATGACTTTGACTCAGAACTAATATACTTTCACTTCTCTCCGTATCCCTATGGCCAAAGCAAATCATGACCAAGGCCAGAATCAGTAGTTCAAGGAAATGGGCCCATCCTCTGTCATTGGTAGAAGAGATTGAATAATAGAAGTCAATAACATAAGCTAACATACAATAGCATTTAATATGTGCATATGTTTATCATTTGTTATATTTAAATATATTTTAGGTAATTGTTAATATGTGCAGTACCGAGGAAATGCTAAAATTCACTTATTCTGACTTCATGGAATCTGTTGTGGAGTACTTATTTACATAGAAATATGATTGGATAAATAAAGGAACAAATATTATTTTAATTCATCATTTCATTTTTAAAGAACAATAAGTTCCTTAATAATATAAATAAAATATAAACATATAAAGGGAATAATTAAAGGAAAATATAAATTCAACAACTCCATTGAGAATTTAGAAGCCTCCACTCAGAAAATTTTCTTTCTCTGAGTTAGCCAATATTCTTTTTTTTTTTGTGGTGATTATATCATTGCTTTACTTTAGAGTTTGAGGACCCACGTATTTGCTCTTAAACAATAGAGCTTATTAATAACCTTATTGTTGTTAGAGTTATCACAGTTATTAACTGTGACCTTTTTTAATGTTAGACAATTAACAACATAGTGCATTAATTCTCTTGTGACCTGCTTTTTTCATTAAATATTCTGTCTGAAATTTATCCATATTGACATATGTTGTTCTACTTCATCCATTTTTATTGGTGTATACTATTTTTAAAAGTAACATCAATTTTTTCATTATGCTCAATAGAAGCTCTTATATAGGTTATATACCAGTCTTTTACTAAGTTTTTCAAAGCAAATATCTTCTTTAATTTATAATGTGTTTTACAGTTGTAACGGTATCATTTAATGAACAGACATTCTTAGTCCTTCCCAATTTGTCAAAATATTAGTGCACATGTGTCTTAAGATATATCTATAACTTGAGTAAATAAACATATTTTCCATTATCATCTTTCAAAGATTTATCTTTATTTCATCTGAAATTGATCTTATTTCTGGTCATGAGGTAGGTCATGTCTGGTAGCATTTTTTTCTTACAGATGCTGACTTGGTTTTGAATCATTCATTGAGAGATTAATCCTTTACCCATTGATCTGTATAGTGGTGTGCTCATCTTATGACTGGGCTGTTTTGGTTTTCTATTCTGTTCCAGTATTCTATTTACTATCTCTATGAGTTAATTATAGCTTTTAAATGACTTCATATTTGTTCGGGTTACTGCTACTAACTTACTTTCATTCAAGAATGAAATGACACTCGTCAGTGTCCGCAAAAATCACCTGCAGTGGTTATGACTGGAATTTTATTAATACAACACATCATTATGGTGAAAATTTTTGTTGTTGTTCAGTCACTAACTTGTGTATGATTCTTTAACCCCATGAACTGCAGCATGCCAGGCTTCCTTGCCCTTCACGGTTTCCTTGAGTTTGCTCAAACTCATGTCCCTTGAATCTGTGATGCCATCCAACTATCTCATCCTCTGTCAGCCCCTCCTCCTCTTGTCCTCCATCTTTCCCAGCATCAGGAACTTTTTCAGTGAGTTGGCTCTTCACATCAGGTAGCCAAAGTATTAGAGTTTCAGCTTCAGCATCAGTCCTTCCAATGAACTTTCAGGGTTGACTTCCTTTAAGATTGACTGGTTTTATCTCCTTGCTGTCGAGGGATCTCTCGAGTCTTATCCAGCACCACGATTTGAAAGCATTTTCTTAAGCCCTCAGCCTTCTTTATGGTCCAACTTTCACATCCATACATGACTACTGGAAAAACCATAGCTTTGACTGGATAGATCTTTGTTGGCAAAGTGATGTCTCTGATTTTTAATATGCTGTCAGGTTTGTCATAGCTTTCCTGCCAAGAAGCAAGTATCTTTTAATTTATGTGGCTATAGTCACCATCTGCTGTGATTTTGGAGCCCAAGAAAATGAAATCTGTCACTGTTTCCACTTTTCCCCCATCTATTTGCCATGAAGTGATGGGACAAGATGCCATGATATTTGTTTTTTGAATATTGCATTTTAAGCCAGCTTTTTCACTCTCCTCTTTCACCTTCACCTAGAGGCTCTTTAGTTCCTCTTCACTTTCTGACATTAGTGTGGTATCATCTAAATATCTGAGGTTGTTGATATTTCTGTACGCATTCTTGATTCCAGTTTGTGACTGATCCAGCCCAGCATTTCTCATGATGCACTCTGCATATAAGTTAAATAAGCAGGGTAACAATATACAGCCTTGATGTACTCCTTCCCCAATTTGAGCCAATTTGTTGAGCCTCCCTATTATTCTTCTAATCTTTAAAAAATATTTTTTATTAATCTTTATTAGATATAGTTGCTTTACAACATTATGTTAGTTTCTACTATACAGCAAAGTGAATCAGCTATACATATACATATATCCCCTCTTTATTGAATTTCCTTCTCATTTAGTTCACCACAGAGCAAGTGAGTTCTCTGCGTTATACAGTAGATTCTTCCATGATACCTATCTTGAACATGCTATATCTCTTTATTTACTTATTCCTTCTTAATTTTTTACTTACTCATAATTTATACTTTATAATTTTGTAATTAGTGAATTTATTCACATATCACATTTGTATGCTACTATAAATAGAATGTAGTATACTTTCATTTACAATAGATTTTTAAAATATAAAGATTGTTATTTTCATTATTTTCTTTGTGGAGCACAGAACTTGATTAATCATAATCTTTGTTGCAAATTTATTTTCAATTTAATCTATTTTTCAGTCTTGATTGTTTTTTGTTTCTTTTATTTATTTTTGACTTTTGAAATAGTGTAGTTTATACCCATGATCAATGAAGCAATTGTCAGTTTTCTTGTATATAACTAATAAGTATTCAGATATACCAAAATATTCTTGCCTGGAGAATCCCATGGACAGAGGAGCCTGGCAGGCTACAGTCCATGGGGTTGCAAAGAGTCAGACAGGGCTGAGAGACTAACATACACACATATACCAAAATATTTACCTCATTTTAAGCTAGTTCTTCCCATGTGTATGTCAGATCTTCCTGATTAGTAGGATCATTTTCCTTCTGCCTTAGGTACACCTGTAGAACTTCTCTGTTAACATCAGCTGGTTGTAGTCTTTCACATTTTGTTTTCCCTGAAATTGTTGTTATTTTGCACTTGTTCTTGAAATATATATTCATTGAATTCAGAATTCCAGATTGACACTTAACTTCATTAGTGCTTTGAAGATACTACCTACAGGATAGGGATGCAGAGTGCATTTGCTCCTGGGTCGACCTCACGTTGAGGATGAATCCCTATATTATGGAAGTCCCAACTTCCTGCAAGACTCCCTAACTAGAGTCTAAATATTGTGTTCTGCAAACCAAAGCTGAAAACTCAATGTTAGTGAGTTTGCCATCACTATCAGAGCAATAGAAACTTTAGTGGTCTTCTGATCTCCATGCTCAGTACTGTCCTTTCTTCCTGTGTTTCAGTTTTTACTTACTCTCAAGACAGCTCTTTTATACATAAGCCAAAGTTGTATAAAATATTTCATATTTTTTTTCAATGGTCAATATCTTAAATATCTAACCAGGCATATTACTAGAAACAAAATGGTCTGACACTTTGCAGATTGCAAACAGTGAAAAATTCTTTCATAATTTAATATTTTAACTATTTTTGTTGTCAATTTAAATATTTATTTACATATTTAGGAATATGTGTTCTTAGACATTATCTCTGAGTTTCATTTGCTCCTTGAAATATAAGATAGAAGAATCTATCTGGACTTCTTTCCTTGCCTCATACTGAAACAGTTTAATTTTTGCCTGGAGGTCATAAACTTGACCCTGGGTCTAAGCTTACAACAAAAGACTAGTTAAGCACATCTTACACATCTTACACTTTTGAACTTAATTTCTGCTCATTTCTATTTGCACCTTATTTTTTTCATAATTATTATAGCTGGGTTTTATTCTAGATTCTAAGATGCTTTTCCAATGCTGTTGTTGTGGGAAGTGGATTCCTGTCTATTCCATCTTAGTTTTGCTAATTTAATCAGTACTCTACTGATAATTCCCTGTGGACTGTAATTGGTATCCTTCTACCTGGATCCTAGCCATGATCTCTAGACTTCTAGGACTCTTCTACTAGTGGCCTGCTATCTACCTGGCTCTCAGCCTGGAAGCAGGTATTTCCCCAGTCTCCTTGTCCTGTGAGCAATGAATTCTGCATCAAAAAGATTATTCAGAATATATTTCCAGCATTGTATATCCAAATTATTTAGGAGAACCTGTGACATTCTCATACTAATGAAGAATCAGAGCAGTCTAAGAGAACTAATGAGGAAAAGATAATTTTAAACTAAAGGAGTATATGAGAACTAGGGAGAAAAGGAAATTCATGTGAAACTCACAGGAATATTGCATTTATTATTGGTTAGATTTTGAACTTATTAACAGTTATATCCCATTATGGAGATGTTTCAAAATAGATCATTTACTTGATTAGTTCTGAACTTTTCAAAACTTAAAATTCTCCAAATTGTTAAAATACACTTTAAATCAGTAAGAAATTATTTACTCAAACACTATCTAATTCACACTTTAGAACATTACCTTGTAAAATTTTATCTTTTTTTTTTTTTTTTTTTTCAAAGAAAGACACAGATCTCCTCAACAGATACAACTAGCACCAATGGAATCTTATCTTGGAGGATTGTTGAAAACTGCTCCTGATGATTAATTGTACATGATTGCTGCATAATTTATGTTTCATGCTTTCATTCTATACATTTGAATAAATTTTGCTTGGCCATATTGAGCAGCAGTTAACCACTCAAATGGACAGACTTACCTATTTTTATATTCATGTATTCAGCAACAGCAATTTTGAAATCAACAGTAAATAAATACAACATTAGCTTATCTGTACAGTTCAGTGGCACAAGTATAAAGATATTTTCCAATGTAATTTCTATCAATGATTAGAAGTTTTAGTAAATTATATTTAAAAATGCAATTTTGTGGTATTCAAGTATAATTTTTGAGTAAAGCAAACATTGCTCTTGATTTCCCATTTTATCTCTATTCCGTACATTCAATTCCATAATCAAGGTGGGATCTAACTCCAAAATATACAATGAACAATCTCTGTTTTTCCATCTCCAATCTCTTCAGCCTATTCTAAACCAGGATAAAATCTCACAGCCTATTGTATTTTCCTAATGGTCCTTCTTCCTCCATTCTTGTCCATGCTAATGACATACCATCCCCATGCTAACAACATGCCATCCCCCTTTCCACACAGCAGCAGTGAGGGTACTTTTTTTTTACATAAACCCCATCATAAAAATACACCTATCTACAAGTCCACTGTGGGTTCCATTGTTATATATAAAAATCCAAACTTCACATGGTCTGTAATAACTTAGATCTTGTTTAGCCTCTTTCCTTTTTAAAATTATTCTACCATTTTCTTCCTAGTTTATTATTTTGTAGTCACAATGATTATTTCATTTTCCTTTTTAGAAAAGATTTTCTCAAAGTCTTTGTGATTGTTGATTGCTATTCTCCCTCCCAAGGACACACTGCCCTGCATATGTCTTTGACTCCTGTATTTTTTATATCAGTTCAGAAAACAAACTTCGGTGAGGCTTTCCTTTCTAATGCTATTCTCCTCTTCACTTTCATCTGTCACTTTCCACAAAATTATTGTATTTTAAATATGAAGTGATCATCTTTATGCATTTAAACTTATTTATGCTCTGTATATTTTACTGATTTTTTTTTTTTTTGCTCTTATGAAATCAGTCTTCTGTCTTCAGTATCTGCCTTCTCTATCTGCCACAACTAGTAAGAAGCCTGATACATAGTAGGTAGCATTATTATATAAATTAATGAACAATGTAATATAAATTACCAACACATTCATTCAAAACAAAACTGTAAGGTATGGATATTTAGTAATCTAGAAGAATGAGAGTTAAGAACTTGCCTCAGATCAAAGGATCACTAAGAAGGAAATAAGGATGATTCTTTTGACTCCTAGTCAGTGCTCTTTTGAATGTAGCACAATAATGCCACAGTTATCAGACCAGAAATTATTTAATTGAAACAGGACTGAGATATATATTGCTGCTTTCAGTTTAGTTCCTATCAAAAAAATTAATATATTTTTCATAAATGTTATTATTTCTGTTATTTTTCTAATAAATGAAATATACATAGCCTACCTTACTGAAAGTAATGTCATCAATAACAAAGTAGATTATATTGGATCAATTTCTTAAAGAAAGAACAAAATACACACAGGAAATATTTGAAGGCAATAGAGAGCAACCACCACAGGCAGAATGCGGGTAGGCTACAATATCTGACATAAGAAAAGGTGATCTCCACATTAATCTGTTTTTCTCCCTGAGGCAAGATATGGAAAGTCAGTGCAGGGAAACAGTTATTTAGGAAAAAAAAAAATACAGTAGTCTTACTAAACTAAGGAGAAAGATACTGGAGTTCAGGTTTGCCAGACAATCTAAGATTTGAGGAGTAACATCAGAGGGAAGAGGGGAATTCACGAACATAGAGCCTTAAACTGGGTTTGTAAATTCCACTCTAGGATTTTACTGATTCATAAAGTACAATTGTACGGGACTAAACTGGTAGAAACCTAGTGAAGAGGTTTGAGAAGTTAAAGTGCTGAGTAGAAATCTTAGCAGCTGCATGATGGCAGAGGTTGAGTTCAAACAGTGCCAAGATGGAGGATTGTAAATATTCCCATTTTGTCAGTTGAAACCCAGGAATGTCCACATCTTTGAAGTAGGTGCTAAGATCTTGAAGGAAGGGTTAAGATGAATGCTATTATTATATCCTTTGTAATGCATAAAGTCTTTGGCTGAAAGAAATGAGCTACTTATGTTCTCACTGCAAGACAGAAGAAAAATTAATCCTCCGTGGAAGAAGATAGTGTCTTCTGGACCCTTAACCAAATTTCAGATGCAATATGCTGTATTCAATTTAAAATTACGTGGCAAACTGAAAGAAGATCCAAATGACTAACAAGAAAAAAAAAGAAAAGAAAAGAAAATAGAGATAAATCCAAAGACGATTTAGATATGGAAGTTTTACCAGAGATAATACAATAACTTGTTTGCATACTCAGGAAAACAGAGGCAAACATGGAAAATTACAGGAGAAACTAAAATGAATAGAATTCAAGTCAATAGGATATTCTAGAAATGAAAATAACAATTCAGTAAACCAACCTGATGTTATATTTGTCAAACATAGTCACAAGGCAAGGGGGAAATTAGTGAAGTAGAAAACAGATCAGGTGGGAGTGGCCAGACCTGTGTGAATTATTGAAATATAAAAATGATACAGAGGTATATTGTGTTTTAGTGATTTTTTTCCACTTATTCCAGGAGTTTTGAATATTTCAGCAGGATAGAGGAATGACATAAGAAAGTTAGAGGTTTTAGACTCCTCGGGTCTCTAGGGCACACAGGAGAGCTTCTGGGCAGGAATTAGAAAAGCCACTGGTTTAAGTGACTGAAGACGTCTCTGAAATGAATTCTGACACCTGGTTTCTTTAACTTTCAAACCCTACTACTTGTCCAAGCAGCTTTACCTTTTCTAATATGTAAAATGGGAAAATAATCCTATTTCCCAAAGTGGCAGTGAGAACTAAGAGAAATGTTTTACATTTCATTTATTGTATTGTCCTGTATCACAACCCCCCAGGTCAATTCCTGGCACATAGTGAGAGTTCAACAAATTCATGTTTATCTTGTTTTGATTTCCTGTCTTCCCTCCAAGGTAACAATTCTAGTCTGGGGACAACTGGTTTTCCAGTGGTGAAATAAATGGCCTCATAAACTCATTTTTTTAAAACAAAGTCAATTTTATTTCCCAGTAAAAAGCTTTCCCCTGCTTTATGTAAAGTACTTTCCAGTGGTCACCCACTTTTCCATCTTTTGTACTTCCTACATAAGCTAATTAAGTTAATGAATAAGCCATTCATCTGAGGCCAGCTAACTGATTATAGTAGAAATAATACGATGAAAAATCCTGTAGTATTAGCTAAACACATTCACAATTCACACTCAAAACTGATAAGTGTATTTGTTCTGCCTATCTGAGCAAACAAACACAAAACCAATTCTGAAATTGCTCAGATGCAAGGGAAAATTAAACATTATTGGAAGAGAGTGTCCATATTTCTATCAAGTGTTTTGGTTTGAGACAGAGTCAGCCAAATGCACATGCATAAAATCACTTGTGTAAAACACAAATATTTATGTTTAATGAAAAAAGGATGCTTAAGATTTACACATAGAAAAAGACAAAATGAAACAAAATATAAAATGCATATTAATGTTCCATATTTTAAGGTATTGAAGGAAATAAATGTATACTTCTAGTAACTTATGTGCATTAGTGCTAAATTTCTCATTATAAATATCTCAAGGGTTTTTTATTGCCATAATTTCTAGATAATAAATTTGGTACTATTAGTATAATCTAAGCTACTTTATAAACTAATGCTGATCTTCAAATTAATCTTCCACTTTTCTACATACACACCATCCTCTACCTTGAACCCCTTATATTCAAATGGAATAGTATTACCTCTATGAAGTCTTTTCTTTTTACTCTTGTGAAGTCTTTTCTTATTACCCTCTGTCTATATCTTCTTTCAGATTCTTAATGTAGTCATTGTTTGTTTGTTTGTTTGTTTTCTTTTGTCATTTCATTGTACTATATTTTTATATGAGAAGAGACTGTTGCATTCCAGGAGAGCCATATTTTAAGATATTTATGTTTTCCCAAGTGCACAACTAAAATATGTTTTGAGTGGAATCAAGTTTTTTCCCTCTAAATCAGAATTTTGTTGAAATCATAGTTTTCTTTGTCTACCTTCATTTTATGAATGCTTGTCAATTCATCATCCATTACAAGTTTACCTTTTACCCAGTTAATATTTGCAAACATAAAAAAATATTTATACTTTTCCATGAGAATTTATGAGTATATAAAGTCAAGAAGAGAATAACAGAGACAAGTGAAGTATTAACATCTGTGGTTAGGCTCATTCTTTGGTCCACTGAGTTGTTCCACCAAGTAAGCTTCCATATTTGGCAATTCAAATGCAGACTTCATTAATCATATAAATTGCTCTAGGTTGTGAGCCAATAGGTTTACTTGTGATTACTGGACATAGGAAATATTAAATTTGTCAGTTCCACAGTTCTACTTTATTTTTCTTACTCTAGAAAATTTACCTTACTCATCTCTCTATTCTTTTCAGCTTCTACATGGTAAAGACTTATGCGAGAAGACATATGGTTTGCTATCCTAAACTCTACTCCATTAAAATGTATGATTGACCCAAATACTTATAAATAGCATTGTATTTATTTTAATTTGTTTTAGATTACATTGAATAAAGTGATCAAATCTCAGATGTACAATTCAACAAAATATTAACACCCCTGAAAACCACCATCCAGTAGGACATATAGATCTTTCCCAACACTCCATTATCCCTGTCTTCTAATTACACATATATCCTACTTGTTGACTATGCAGTCAACTCTCTTTTGATATTTTTTCTCTGTGTTTCTCCCTACACATTTTCAATTGTTCAGCTTTTGTGTTTATTTATTTTCATCCTCTTTGTTTAGTCTGCTGATAATTACATCCAATGAGTTCTTAATTTTAGGTACTGTACTATTTAACAGGATTATTATTTTACTCTTTCTGGTAGATATTAATCACCTGTTGAAATTCTCTATAATTTTAACTTGTTTATTCACGTTTTCTTAATTTTCACTATGTTTAGTATCTTCCTTCTAGCAGCTGTTCTCTACTAGAATTTTATTGTTTTATCTTGTACATAGACAACTCAGAGGTGAGCCAAGTAACTGAAGTCAATTTTTACACAGAATCTTGGTGCCTCTTATCTGCATCTACTTTTACTTTAACGTCATTCCTAAAATGTCTCAGTCTTTATTCTTTCCCAGTGAGGCTGGTACTCCTGCTTGGGCTCTGCATCTCTCTGCTACAGTTGGGAAAATTCTGTGGAGGGGAGACTGAGGTGAATGTAAGGTTCCTATTACATGCCCACCTTCTCTCTAGTGTGACAGCTTCCCATTGGTTGGTATCTAAACCTGAAATATTTTTATAGATTTTGTATATATTTATTTTTTTTAATTTTTATTTTTACTTTATTTTGCTTTACAATACTGTATTGGTTTTTGCCATACATTGACATGAATCCGCCACGGGTGTGCATGAGTTCCCAATCCTGAATCCCTCTTCCACCTCCCACCCCATTTATCTCTCTGGATCATCCCCGTGCACCAGCCCCAAGCATCCTGCATCCTGTATCGAACATAGACTGGCGATTCATTTTTTACATGATAGTATACATGTTTCAATGCCATTCTCCCAAATCATCCCACCCTCTCCCTCTCCCACAGAGTCCAAAAGTCCATCCTATATGTCTGTGTCTCTTTTGCTGTCTCACATACAGGGTTATCATTACCATCTTTCTAAATTTCATATATATGTGTTAGTATACTGTATTAGTGTTTTTCTTTCTGGCTTACTTCACTCTGTATAATAGGCTCCAGTTTCATCCACCTCATTAGAACTGATTCAAATGTATTCTTTTTAATGGCTGTGTAACACTCCACTGTATATATGTACCACAGCTTTCTTATCTATTCATCTGCTGATGGACATCTAGGTTGTTTCCATGTCCTGACTATTATAAACAGTGCTGTGATGAACACTGGGGTACACGTGTCTCTTTCAGTTCTGGTTTCCTCAGTGTGTATGCCCAACAGTGGGATTGCTGGGTCATAAGGCAGTTCTGCAGCCATGAAATTAAAAGACACTTACTCCTTGGAAGAAAAGTTATGACCAACCTAGATAGCATATTCAAAAACAGAGACATTACTTTGCCAACAAAGGTCCATCTAGTCAAGGCTATGGTTTTTCCAGTGGTCATGTATGGATGTGAGAGTTGGACAGTGAAGAAAGCTGAGCTCCGAAGAATTGATGTCTTTGAACTGTGGTGTTGGAGAAGACTCTTGAGAGTCCCTTGGACTGCAAGGAGATCCAACCAGTCCATTCTGAAGGAGATCAGCCCTGGGATTTCTTTGGAGGAAATGATGCTAAAGCTGAAACTCCAGTACTTTGGCCACCTCATGTGAAGAGTTGACTCATTGGAAAAAACTCTGATGCTGGGAGGGATTGGGGGCATGAGGAGAAGGGGACGACAGACGATGAGATGGCTGGATGGCAACACCCACTTGATGGACGTGAGTCTGAGTAAACTCTGGGAGTTGGTGATGGACAGGGAGGCCTGGCATGCTGCAATTCATGGGGTCTCAAAGAGTCGGACATGACTAAGCAACTGAACTGAACTGAACTGAACTGAAGGCAGTTCTATTTGCAATTTTTTAAGGAATCTCCACACTGTTCTCCATAGTGGCTGTACTAGTTTACATTCCCACCAACAGTGTAAGAGGGTTCCCTTTTCTCCACACCCTCTCCAGCATTTATTGCTTGTAGACTTTGGATTGCAGCCATTCTGACTGGTGTGAGATGATACCTCATTGTGGTTTTGATTTGCAGATTTTGTATATATTTTATATATTAGTTTTGGTCAATTTTTATTTAAATGAAATCATTCATAATGGATGTTTATGTTTGCCTTCACTCCGTTATAGATTGTGTGTCAGATTGGTTTATTCATCCCACATTATGAATACACCACAATTATTCTCACAGTTGGTGTTGCCAGGTTATTTTTTTTCTCTAATTTTATCCCTCTGGTATGCTTTAATTTCCATTTTTCCCTTTAATTTGTATTTTTCCTAAATATTAATGAGGTTGATATCTTTGAACTTGTTTAGTAAACTTTAGCTTACTTTATTTCTGAAATGCTTATTCATATCTCTTTTTCACTTTCTATTATATTGTCTTGGTCTTATAGATTTATAAAAACTCTTCAGATATCCTGAAATCTTTGCACCTTTGTGTTTTACAAATATCTTTTCAGACTCTACAATTTAATAATGTCTTTTAATGAATATAAATTCTTAATTTTTATGTAGCCCATTTCATCAATATTTTTATGAATGATTAGTCTTTTTGTATCTTATATAAAAAAAAGTTTCTTTACCTCAAAGTGGTCAAAGTATTCTCTGATATAATCTTGTATAATGCTTATTGTTCTTCATACAGAATTATATTCACAATTTATATACAATAATTTTAAATAAGTTGAAATAGGGATAAAGTTTTGTTTTTTATCATGTTCATGCATGATGCTTCAAAAAACATCTTTACTCACTGCAATATAGTCCCATCTTTGTAATATAACATTGGTCATTTTTCTAAGAAAAGTTATTGTTTCAGTCCATATTTATCTTCACTTTGATTAGAAAAGTTCAATATAACATCTTGACAAAGGGTAGGAAAAAACTTGCCTTTTTCCTATAAAATTTTCTTAGAAGTTCATATGTTATTGAATGTATAATACATTCATATAATATATATATAAATATATGTAAGGTATATCTTTTACATTTTGGTGTAAAAGATTACATACTCATTATATACTCATCTGTGCAACATGTGTAAAAATTTTATTTTTATAATGAATGTTTTCATTGTTTATTCTCCATGTACTGCATCTTTTAAATTCTCTCAAAATAGTTTATCATTTTATTAGCCTTACATATTTTAAGTGTTTCATTTATTGGACTTAATGCATTTTTCTGTTATAAAAGGCATTTAAAATTGTATTCCTATCTGCTTTTTTGCCACTGTTTTGATGTTAAATCAACATCTATGCTAAATTTATTTAGTAATTCTAATGATGTATTTGGGCTTCTCTTGTGACTCAGCGGTAACGAATTTGCCTGCAATGCAGGAGATGCAGATTCAATCTCGGTTGGGAAGATCCCCTGGGGATGGAATGGCTACCCAGTCTGATATTCTTGCCTGGGAAGTCCCATGGACAGAGGAGCCTGGTGGGCTACAGTCCATGAGGTCACAAAAGAGCTGGACAGTACTTCGCGATTAAATAATGATGTATTTACATATCCATTTCAATTTTCTCTGTATACAAAAGTATCATTGATAATTTCTCAATTGCCTGATTTCTGATACTTGAGCCATTTTGTTAACTTTACCATGTAACACTTTCAGTAATAGAAGTGAAGATTTACTGAACTGCAGATATAAATTTTTTAGTAAACTTTTAAATCAATATTGTGAAAGAATTTATCTGTTGTTTTTCTTTATGGTAGTGTACTTTCACAGGTTCTTATAAAAGTTCTGTGGGCTATATATACAGGTGACAAAGGTTCTCCTTTTCCTTCATTCTGAAAGAACTTAGGAAAAAATTATGCCTTTACATGTTCCACAAATGTTTGATTAATTTACCCATGAGCCCTTTTGAGCTTGGTGCTTCTGTAGTTGGAAAATACAATTTCTTAATAATTAAAAAACTATTCAGTTATTTCCATTTTCTTTTGTCAATTTTAGTACATTTTGCTTTTCCAATTCCAATCTAATTTAATCTTAATTTTCAAATTAATTTTCATAAAAACTTTGTGACACCCTCTCAAAATTCTGTTAATGCGGATAGGATATGGAGTTTTTTACTTTTTTCATGACATTTATGATTATTTTTCTTGATTATTTTCATCAGAATTTTCTAAATATCATTAGTCTTTTCAAAGAAGCAATTCTGGTTTCTGATTTTCTGGATTTTGCTTAAGTTTATCAGTCTTATTTCTTCATATATTTTTACTATTCCTATACTTCTTTTTTTTTTAGTATAATATGTTTTATTTGGGTTAATTTACTTGAAACAACTATATTTACCTGAAACAAATATATTTTGTACTTTTAGCTTGTAGTTATCTATTTATGCCAATTATGTCAGTTTCATCGTGTCATGTTCAAATGTTCTATATCTACACATATTTTTGTTTGCTTTTCTATCAAGTAGATATGCTACATTCCCCTACTAAGATTTGTGAGTTTTTATAAAAAAATTTATTTTCTATTAAAAACTCAGTTTTCCCTTTCCTATGTAGGGAAAAATAAACAAACAAAAATAAATAAAACAAACAATTCTCCCCTATTGTTTCTCTTCCTTGTGAATCCCCCTTACTACTTACATAGAACCCTTCACTTCTGACGCATCTGTTCACCAAATGTGTGGAGGTTTCTCCCTCACAACAAGCAATTCTCTGTGATACCAGTTGGGTGTCCACAATTTAACTCATTCTAACATTTTCTTCCTGGTGATAGAGTCAGAGCTCATGATTTAAGGGCTTGGTACCTCAAGACTTCCCTCTTCTCCCAGCTTCAGACACCAGTTAACAAGTCTAAATGATCACCTGTGCACTGGCTATGAATTCAGACTTCAAAACCCCCTTTCCTTGGATTCCATTAACTTGCTAGAGTACTCACAGACCTCAGAAACTTTTAATTATGTTTATCAGTTTATTAAAGAATATGACAGAGGATACAAATAAACAGCCCGATGAAGAGATACACAGAGTGAGTTCTGAGAGGGTCCTGGGCACTGGAGTTTTTGTCCCTCTTGAGTTAATATGCTTCCGCCTCCTGGTGTGGATGTATTTGACTCTTTGCAACCCCGTGGACTATAATCTTCCAGGCTCCTCTGTCTATGGAGTTCTCCAGTCCAGAATACTGGAGTGGGTAGACGTTCTCTTCTCCAGGGGATCTTCCCAATCCAGGGATTGAACCAGGTCTCCTGCACTGCAAGTGGATTCTTTACCATCTGAGCCCCCAGAGAAGCCCAGTAGTAGCAGTTATTGTAAAGTAATTCATGGAATTATCACATCATATTAGAAACTTTTCATACAGTATTTCTGATTTTCATATTCCCCATTTTTTAGGTAAGGCAAGTGAGGCTTATATATGCATGCATCTGCCCTTAGTCTCTTGGCCACAAAACAGTAGTCCTAAAATTTGATACCAGATCTATCTGCTTCAAACATGTTCTCATTTCAGGTTGTTTAATAATCCCAAGAGAAATTTCTGCATATGTAAACCTAAGAATAAGTGTTCATTCATACCTCTTAATTGATTGACCTTACATAAACCCTTTTGTGTCTTCATCCTGTTAAAATTTGTGAGAAATTATTCAAATTTGTTTTACATAATCTTTCACTAAAATTAAGTAAATAAAACAACCCTGCACAAGTTATCTTCTTTGTTACCTACAACATTTGTAATTGTTTTCCTTCTTTTTTTTTGACCAAATACAAGCTTGAAGTTTTCAGCTATACTCTTAATTTAGTCTCGTGATTCAGGTAAATTGTTTACATAAGGTGTTTGCATGCTGGAGTGGGAGCCTTTTTTCTCAGCCTATCTCCTGGCTTAGCATCAACTTAAAATGCCAATATGCCTTCTCTCATCAAGCCCCACTTCAGGAGATAATTATATGTTGATTATTTATGATATATCAAAATATATAGCAATGGTCAAACTCTTCCACTGTGGTCAATAGGTTCTCTGAATGGTCATTGAATGGAAGGCTTGTTCCATAGTTAGAAATATGCCATGCATCAATGATAATATGGGGAAGCTCAATGTACCTATTTCCTTTAATGTGATATAGTTGCTTGCTTACTCTGTGATGCCATTTCCACTACTATGTACCTCTGCATGAAAAGTTTCCATCTGAGTGACTGAGGTATCAAGTAAATCTCCTCTTTTGTAAAATGGGGGCAAACTAAATGATTTTGGGCTTCCCTGGTGGCTGATTTGTGGCTCAGCTGGTAAAGAATCTGCCTGCAATGTAGGAGACCTGGGTTCGATCCCTGGGTTGGGAAGATCCCCTGGAGAAAGGAAAGGCAACCCACTCCAGTACTCTTGCCTGGGAAATTACAAGGACAGAGGAGACTGGCAGGCTACAGTTCACGGGATCTCAAAGGAGTCAGACACAACACCATTGTAGTTCAGTCGCTCAGTTGTATCTGACTCTTTTCGACCCCATGGACTGCAGCATGCCAGGCTTCCTGTCCTTCCCTATCTCTTGGAGTGTGCTCAAACTCACCTTCATTGAGTCGATGATGCCATCCAATCATCTCATTCTCTGTCACCCCTTTTTCCTCCTGCCCTCAATCTTTCCCTTTGTCAGGGTCTTTTCCAGTGAGTTAGCTGTTCACATTAGGTGGCCAAAGTGTTGGAGCTTTGGCAACTGTCCTTTCAATGAATATTCAGGGTTGATGTCTTTATGATTGACTGGTTTGATCTCCTTGTTATCTAAGGAACTGTCAAGAGTCCTCTCCAGGACCACAGTTTGAAAGCATCAGTTCTTTGGTGCTCAGCCTTCTTTATGATCCAATTCTCACATTTATACATGACTACTGGAAAAACCATAGCTTTAACTATATAGACCTTTGTCAGCAAAGCCATGTCTCTTAGTGACTGTAGCATTAACAACAGCAACTTAATGATTTGGGGCAAATGTCTTTTGATTCCTTGATGTTATTTATACAGAAAAGATCTAAATAATCCTTAGATTCATCACAATTTATTTAAATTACTGCTCTTCTTACATAAAAGAAAAGTTATACTGTCATTTTCCAATTCCATCAAAACTGTTTAACCCAGGGAAGTCTGCTAAATTCATTCAGCTCTTGTACATCATGTACCAATTTTTGTGTGATACTTTAAAAATATTTTTGAAGTGTTAATGCTATTGCAAATACTAGAGTTTGTATCAAACATATTTTCTGAAATCAAGCAGTGTGTTCAAAGTTCCTTTGAACTTAATTATAAATGAATTTAATTTAAACTCTAATAGTCTTCAGTAAATGATTTATTATAACATCTAATGCACTGTCTTTTAAATGGTATAATAATTTTCTAGTTCATTGCAGCTATTTGAAAATGACATAAAAGCTTGGTTCACTAAAAATATCTTCTTGTTGTTAATGATTTATTGTTGTTCTTTCTAAGCATTCAAAACAGTTAATAAAATTTTCTTATCACTATAATTTTTGAAAGATTTTATGAATTTCAGGTCACTGATCAATCATTTCTGTAATAAGAAATTATCTTTCTAATTGAAAATATTTTATAAAGCCAAGATAATGAACAAAAATATAGATATATGACAGATAAGATATATAGATATTTAAATTAAGCACTTATTATAAATTAGACCATGTTCTAGGCACTTCAAATATGTAAGTGGATAAAGCAAGGGTCCTATATTTTTACAGCTTAATTCTAGCATGTTAAAAATCAAAGGAATTCAATAATTTCCTTATCCTTAAAAGCTTCCTGAGTTAGCAACAGTACCTTATTAAGTGATTTTAATACATAAATCAAAAGGTTTACTTTCCTTTGCAACTCTGTTAATAAATATTGTCAATCTTCAAATTTTAATGATATCAGACTTTTCAGTAAAACTTGATTTTTTACATGTGTTATACGAATTTTATATTTTAACCAAAAAATAGTGTTGTCTCATATTAAATCCACCTATATAAGCATCACAGAAATTATCCATGGACAAAGTTCTTGCTGCTGTGTGATGCTCAGTCAGGTCCAAATCTTTGTGACCCCATGGACTGTAGCCTACTAGGCTCTGCTGTCCATGGAATTTTCCAGGCAAGAATACTGGAGTGGGTTGTCATTTCCTACTACAGGGTATCTTCCTGACCTGGGACCAAACCCATGTCTGTTGTGTCTCTTGAATTGGCAAGTGTATTCTTTACTACTGTGCCAGCTGGGAAGCCCCAAAGTTCTTGAGTTCATGACACCTGTCTTAAATTCTATCCATGACAAACAAATAGGCATGCCATATACATATATATATGTGTGTGTGTGTGTGTGTGCACGTGTATTATATGTCATATACCATACACTTGAGCAAGAATGCAAGTCACTTTTCTAAACACTTTCATGCTATTACTTTGATATATATAGTATGTAGATTTTTGAGCAATATCATAAAATATTCACACTGCCAAAAGTTGTGAGAAATTATAATTAGGAAGTGATTATGATGCAACATTTGGCAGATGATTGCCTAAAATATTTCATGTTTGAGATAATTGATCTTAAGGACATGTTAAGTATTCATTTTTCTTTGTTCTTTTAAGTTCCTTTTCTAAATTTTATTTTAATTAGAATTTCTGGAAATAATATATCTAATTCAGTTTCCTGCAGAAATTTCTTAGCCGAATTCCTAGGTATTTAGCTTCAAAGAAAGCTGATATTTTTGCCTCCAAAATCTTGACTTTCTTGGCTCACTGGAGCCAAGTTAAAAAATATGAAGACAGGGTTTGGAGGAAATAGAAAGGTGGCTTTAATCTTCAGTGAGGGGAGGGGAGAACACAGTAAACGTGTACTTCAAGAGCTGTGCCCCACTTCCGAGATAAATCTGGGGGATTAGATAAATGAGGGCTCACAGTCAGGAGTCAGTGATGAGGAACACAGGTGTAAGGAACTTATCCTCTTCTTCCTCTTGCATTGTTTCAAAAGCAGTCAGGGGTTGACAGGCCAGGCAGTCTGGTAATTTGGTCTGGCAAGCTGGTAGCCTGATAGTTAGGTCCATTGTCTTTGGTGTACTGTGCTATGGCCTTCTTTCTATAATGCAAAAAGAGGAAAACTACAAGGGGTGGTCTGTGAAGAGACTGCAGTAAATGTGAGCACCAGATGCAGGATGTAATTACCATAGAGTCAAAGGATAATAGGTGCAAGATGTAGCTCATGCAGAGTTAGGGGGCAGAAAAGCAAACCTGGTTACAGATGGACAGGGAAGCCTGGAGTGCTGCAATCCATGGAGTCGCAAAGAGTCGGACACGACTGAGTGACTGAACTGAACAGGTTAGGAAGAGTTTAGAAACAACAGTGATCAGGCCTGCTCACTGTTCTCTCTGTCTTCTTTGATCTCAGGAAATAAAAGTAAAGCTCATTCCTCTTTTTATCTTTTTCACTGCAACAATATGAGAATTTTAGATTGAAGAAAATTAATTTTGAGTCTGTACATTTGTTCAAGACATTAGCATTTGGTTGAGTCCACATAATAAATCCTGAAAAAAAAAATTGTCCATTCAGACAAACACATTTACTTTCATAAGATAGAGGAAGCTTATAATAAAACATGTTTCCATTTAACTGTTTATTGCCAGGACGCAGCACTAACACTTTGTTTAGCAATAATAACAAGGCAATAATAATATAGAAATTTCTGTATCTGGAGGAGGAAATGGCAACCCATTCCAGTATTCTTGCATAAAGAATCCCATGGACGAGGGGGCACCTAGCAGGCTGCGGTCCACAGGGCCACCAAGAGTCTGACGTGACTGCAATGACTTAGCACAATTATTATATAATTGAACAATTATAAGTATTGAATAATTGTATATTATAATAATATAACAACCTTAGTGCATCCTTGTAATAAGGTTGATGATAATATTAACAACTTTAATAACCAGAATTCAGGTGACAGTTTCATCTTTGTTGTATTCCCTTTACTGTTTTGTTACATTTTCTTTTAAGAAGAGATTTTATGAGGTAGAATTGACTTAGTGCACATTCAAAACAATTCAAATTGATACATTTTAAATTACACATATTGTTGGGAAAACATTACCCACAGTCAAGATAATAAAACCACCCCCCAAAAGTTTTCTTCTGCCTATTTGTTATGCCCCTCCTTTGATCACTTCTGACACTATCCCCCTACTTCATCTCTAAACAAGCATTGATGTATTTTATCCCTATATAGATTAGTGTGAATTTCTACAACTTAATGTTAATAGAATATTTTGTACCTTTTTTTGGTTTGGACTCTTTCATTCAACATAATGATTTTAAGATTCATCTTTATAGCACATATATAGGTAATTAATACTTTTTTATTGATAAGTAAGATTGCACTTCTCCAGTGGACCACATTGTTTCAGATCTCTCCACCATGCCCGCCTGTCTTGGGTGGCCCCACAGGGCATGGCTTAGTTTCATTGAGTTAGACAAGGCTGTGGTCCTAGTGTGATTAGATTGACTAGTATTCTGTGATTATGGTTTCAGTGTGTCTGCCTTCTGATGCCCTCTTGTAACACCTACTGTCTTATTTGGGTTTCTCTTACCTTGGATGTGGGGTATCTCTTCATAGCTGCTCCAGAAAAGCACAGCCGCTGCTCCTTACCTTGGACGAGGGATATCTCCAACCCCTGCGCCTCCCGACCTTGAACGTGGAATAGCTCCTCTAGGTCCTCTGGCACCTGCGCAGCCACCTCTCCTTGGACGTGGGGTTACTGCTCCCGGCCGCCTCCCCGGCCTCAGGAAGGGGTAGCTCCTCTTGGCTGAGCTCTGCGCCCAAGTCGCAGCCGCCCGCGATCACTCACCTAGAGCCAGACATCCTGGAATGTGAAGTCAAGTGGGCCTTAGAAAGCATCACTATGAACAAAGCTAGTGGAGGTGATGAAATTCCAACTGAGCTGTTTCAAATCCAAAAAGATAATGCTGTGAAAGTGCTGCACTCAATATGCAGGCAAATTTGGAAAACTCAGCAGTGGCCATGGGACTGGAAAATGTCAGTTTTCATTCCAATCCCAAAGAAAGACAATGCCAAAGAATCGTCAAACCACTGGACAATTGCACTCATCTCACACCTTAGTAAAGTAATGCTCAAAATTCTCCAAGCCAGGCTTCAGGTTCAAGCTGGATTTAGAAAAGGCAGAGGAACCAGAGATCAAATTGCCAACATCCTCTGGATCATCGAAAAAGCAAAAGAGTTCCAGAAAAACATCTGTTTCTGCTTTCTTGACTATGCCAAAGCCTTTGACTATGTGGATCACAATAGACTGGCAAATTCTTCACGAGATGGGAATACCAGACCACCTGACCTGCCTCTTGAGAAACCTATATGCAGGTCAGGAAGCAACAGTTAGAACTGCACATGAAACAACAGACTGGTTCCAAATAGGAAAAGGAGTACGTCAAGGCTGGATACTGTCACCCTGCTTGTATAACTTCTATGCAGAGTACATCATGAGAAACGCTGGGCTGGAGGAAGCACAAGCTGGAATCAAGACTGCCAGGAGAAATATCAATAACCTCCGATATACAGATGATACCACCCTTATGGCAGAAAGTGAAGAAGAACTAAAGAGCCTCTTGATGAAAGTGAAAGAGGAGAGTGAAAAAGTTGGCTTAAAGCTCAACATTCAGAAAACTAAGGTCATGGCATCTGGTACCATCACTTCATGGAAAATAGAAGGGGAAACAGTGGAAACAGTGTCAGACTTTATTTTTGGGGGGCTCTAAAATCACTGCAGATGGTGACTGCAGCCATGAAATTAAAAGACGCTTACTCCTTGGAAGGAAAGTTATGACCAACCTAGATAGCATATTCAAAAGCAGAGACATTACTTTGCCAACAAAGGTCCATCTAGTCAAGGCTATGCTTTTTCCAGTGGTCATGTATAGACGTGAGAGTTGGATTGTGAAGAAAGCTGAGCCCTGAAGAATTGATGCCTTTGAACTGTGGTGTTGGAGAAGACTCTTGAGAGTCCCTTGGACTGCAAGGATATCCAATCAGTCCATTTCAAAGGAGATCAGCCCTGGGATTTCTTTGGAAGGAATGATGCTAAAGCTGAAACTCCAGCACTTTGGCCACCTCATGCAAAGAGTTGACTCATTGGAAAAGACTCTGATTCTGGGAGGGATTGGGGGCAGGAGGAGAAGGGGACCACAGAGGATGAGATGGCTGGATGGCATCACCGACTTGATAAGACATGAGACATGAGTTCGAGTAAACTCCAGGAATTTGTGATGGACAGGGAAGCCTGGCGTGCTGCAGTGGGGTCGCAAAGATTTGGACACGACTGAGAGACTGAACTGAACTGAACTGAACTGAACTGATGGGACCAGATGCCATGATCTTAGTTTTCTGAATGTTGAGCTTTAAGCCAACTTTTTCACTCTCCTCTTTCACTTGCCTCAAGAGGCTTTTTAGCCTAATCTGTGCATAATCTCAAATAGATGAGACTTCTCTCTGAACCTCAGGCATATGATGATGGATCCTGCAGCTCCTGCAAAGGCACTTTTTCCCATAGATGAATGCCGAATTGTTATAGAAGGGAATATGATGAAGAATGTCTTGTTTGGTCATCTGCCTGATGTCCCTAAGTTAAGGCACTACATGTGTTAAACAGACATTGTCCTCAAAGAGCTTTTATTGAAGACATAAGGACAATGAATAAACAAAGTGTCAACAGTTGACATGTCCGATGAAGAAAAAAAAAAAAGGCAGAGTAAGAATAAAGGTAGGGAGTACTCCACTGTTATAAAAGTGATCAATGAAGGCCATCTTTTAAAATATTTTTTAAGCTAGACTTGAAAAATGAAAATAAGGGATTCTAGTGGTTATTAGGAGAAAAGACAGAGCACCCAGTACAAATGTCCTAAACTGAGAGTTTTCCTATTAAATTAAGTCATATAAAATAGCCAAAAGTTGACTGATTTTCCCCTACCAAAACACCTATTTCATATGATCCAAACTGACATGTCAAGGAATGGTGTGAAGAATGAGAAGCAAAGTGTTCAGAAAAATGGGGGCATGGAATAGATCATTTACTACCTAGTAACTCCTGAGACATATATTAGGGTTCTGAAAGAACTGGAAAGTTATTTGAGAATTTGAAAGTGAAGAGCAACATCACATGATTTAGATTTTAAAAAGGTCACTTGGGGAATTCCCTGGTGGTCTAATTGTTAGGAGACACTGCTGTCACTACTGAGGGCCGAGGTTCAATCCCTGGTTCGGAAACTAAGATTCTGTGCCATTGGTGGTGTGGCAAAAAAAAAAAGCAAAAAGTTCACTCAGACTACCCTGTTGACTTTAGGGCAGTAGAGGGATAAAGTGAGAGTAGGAGGACAAATTTGTAAAGATAACAGTGAAAGTCCTTGGACTTTGACCCAGTATGGGTGCTACGGATGTACTGAGAAGTGGTTAAAGTGTGAAAGTGAAAATCGCTCAGCCATGTCCAACTCTTTGCGACCCCATGGACTATACAGTGCATAGAATTCTCCAGTCCATAATACTAGAGTGGGAAGCCTTTCCCTTCTCCAGGAGATCTTCCCAACTCAGGGATCAAATCAGGTCTCCTGCATTGCAGGCGGATTCTTTACCAGCTGAGCCACAAGGAGAAGTGGTAAGTTCTATATATATTTAAGATGATTTTTCAACCATAGTTTTAGACAGTTTAACATGAATTTGAAAGAAAGAAGGGAGTCATATATTTTTCCAATAGCTTCTGCCTGAGCAAACTGAAGAACAGAATTGTTTACTAATATGGGAAAAAATGCAAGAGGGAAAATGTGTTCTTAAGAGTGGAAGTGTGAGTTAAGACAATTCAGTTTAGATAATTTTGAGAAGAAGTCTCTTAGTTATCTTAGCATTGACATAGTTATTTCAAGAAAGCACCTGGATATATGAGTAGAATTCAGGGATGACATTTGGACTAGGCATTTTAATTAGGGACTCAGCACATACATAGCATTTGAACTCATAAAATTGAATAAAATCATCTAAGAAATGAACATATAAACTATAAGACCACCAGCAACAGCAAATATATCTGGACTTGAAATAATAGAATTAAGTTCTAATTTCCAAAAAGAGAAACCAATGTCAAAACTGTAAGCATGATTTAATGCTGAAACAGCCAGTTGGAGTTTCAAATGCTGATACAGGCTCTCAGTCTTAGAGGCAGAGTATGTAATATGCATATGTGAATGTTAAAAGGGTTCCTAGGTGCACAGACTTGTGGCAGTTGGAATCTGAACTCCTGTACAAAGCCTGGTTATTCTAAGAAAACTCCATCTGTGAAAGAGGAACTAGAAAAACTATGTTCATGTTTCTTGCGATAGAGCAAAATCATATGCCATCTGCCTTACCTCTTGCTTAGGGAAAAATAACCCAGGAGCAGTAAAAATTCAAGATCCTTATCATATCAATTAATACTTCCTGCAAAGACTAGACATTATTAAAAGTGATCGCTACTGCTGAAAACTACAGTGGGAAAATAAAATCTCTACATAGGGACACTTGAACCACCAAAGCACATCCAGAGCACATGAATACTCTGCAGGGGGAAACTTTTATACTTCACAGAAGATAGAACTAGTATCTCCCTCAGGAGTAAAAGGAAGGTTGCTTCAGGTGCTGGAAGATGGAGATAGTGTCTCCCAGACAAAATAGGACAGGCACATCATTATTCATTGTAAAAGATTCATGCTCCCCCAAAGCAATGTTTCTTTCCTTTAATGCAATCCGTTGTGTTTACACACATCATCAGGCTCTCCTCACTTTTTCCTGTGGGAATTTGGAGCTTGGAGATCCAGTGCAAAAATGTGAAAATGTTGGTACTGATAATACTGTGAGTGAAAACAGGTCTTTGGCTCTGGAGTCTCCTGTCTTATACAACATCCATGAAACTATAGAAGATAATTTGTTACCTTGCAAGTAGGATAAAATCTCATACTCCTTCCAGCTCTTGACAATATCCTCTCTTATTTTAAAATATATTCTTGAACTGTTCATTCTGCTTTCAATGTCTTGTCATCTTGTATCCTCTGAACCTAAATTTCTAGGCAGTAAATTCTATTTGTTCTTTAAAATTTATGTTATGTATGCCTTCCCTGAGAAATGTTCCATGTCACTATTTTAACTGGGTTTCTTTATGCTCCCATAATGCCTTCTATCTTAACATTAATTTACTCTTCTTTTTATCCTTACAAAAACTTTATTTCTTTTCCTATGTGTAAATTTTATCAAATCTGTTTATTCTTGGTGTTCATAGAACCAGGTCTATATGGTCTAGCACATGAATGAATAAATAGATTTTTAGTGAACGAGTTAATATTTCCTGACCCATGATAGAATGACCCAAGGCTGTCTTCAACTTTTTCCTCATATTCACTCAAACCTTTTATCAACTATTTATTACAACCAATCAAGTGACAGAGGAAAGGAGTGATAGATTATTTGAATAAAACTTTAGAGTTAAGCATGAGTTCAACTTATTGCAACAAAAAAACTAGGTTCATTGTCACATTTATCATTTATCACATATATCTGCATATATCTACATATATATATATATAATATGATAGGAAGTTAGCACTCTGTTAATTTTCTGTCTGAAAGCTGATGGATTCTTATAGTTTTTGAAAATTATTGCCTGTTATTGTATTTTCACTAAACAAGTCCCCAAATATCATAGTCTTATTTTATCTTGCTAACTATACATTGTATAAATTTATATATTTATTTACAAGTATTCCTTCCCTGGCTCAGCAGCTTGTGTGTTACAGGTTGTAAATCTGCTTTACCAGATAATCCTTCTTTCTTCAGGAAATAGAGTATTCTCCTGTAAGGCAAAATGGCACAATTTCTCCTCTTACCTTTACATTTATTCTTATATCAGTCTTGAATAATGCTTAGATTTCAGTGATACTTAGCTCCACTGTGGACTTTTGCCTCCCACATAGTTTACTGGCAATCCCTAACAACTAGATTTAGGGGGAAAACTATGCTTGCTTTAATTACCAAGTTACATGGCAAATCTTTTCATAGTACAGATAAAACTGTTTTTGGATTTTAACAATATTCAGTAAAACTAATAAAAAATTAGGGAAATGAAACAGAAAAATGTTGACTATGACTTTTCATTGTGCCCCTTGTCCTTATCCTTCCCTGTGGGATCACTTTGTGTTGCTCTTCTTTCACACATGACTGCTTTCATATCTAGCTCCCAGTCTGTAGTTTTATGAGTAGCCAATTTTTTTCCACCATAAAAGTTTCAGTTGTTCAGTTTTTCAACAACTGTAGCTAGAACACTAATCAGAGACATATTTCAGCTTTGCCAAGGGCAATCCAATTCCATTTAGATTCTTTTTTCAGCATTAAAGATTGTTGTGCCCTGTCCTTTGTTGCAATAACTGTATATGCACACACACACACACTTCACCAAAAATTAAACAAGATATATGAACATACACACACACATATATATACATCATATGTATAAACATCTATTTATATATAGAAAAACATTTCTCCCAAAAATATGTTGTTAGCAGAGTTTCAATTTTGCCATATGTACTTGGCTTTTGAAATAATCATTAAAGACAACATTCTATATCATTTCTTACACTGTGGCTCACTTATTTATTTCAGTCCTGGCCCTTAGGCATTGAGTTCTGATTTTTCTATCCCACCTTTTTAACATCTTCCCACCCTCCCCTGCCCTGGCCAATTTCTGCAGTTCCCATCAAAGTTTTAAAGATCATAAGGCCAAATTGATCAGTTGGAAGTACCATACCATACACACCTGCTGTCTCAACAAAAAGAGTTTGCATCAGTCACATGCTCCAGGTGTATTAGATCAACTCTGTTTTTCATTCATTCCTTTCATATCTCTTCCTTCAGGGATCATGGCCTTTCCATTGTGAAACTGATAATTGAATTCTCTTCCAAGTACCACATGCTTTGGCCTAAGGTTGATGAGAAATCTTCAGTTTTTAAATAATTCTTTAAAATTCTGTTTTATTTATTAATAAAGTGAATAGTAAAGCCCTTGGGTATGTGGAGTCAGAAAATCTGTCTGGAAATCTCTGGGATTTGGGATGAGTTACCTTACTTGTTTCCTCCTTGACTTCATCATCTGTAAAATGGTGGCCATGAAGGTAACTATCTCAAAATATTTTTATAAAGAATAAGTGAGGTAATGCACATGAAGGACTGCTGTAATATTCTGGCATAGCATTAAAATCTAGTAAAATAATCTATTATTTTATTTACATGGTAACATATGAAAATGTTACCTTTCATAGATAAGCACTCTATAGATATTTCTGATGACACTAATGATGATTTAATATACAGTAATCTCTAACTACATTTTCAGAGGGAGGAACTGTTGGGTATATAAGGTTTTTAAATACCAACAAGAACAGATTTGATTACTTCAAGATTTTTAAAAAGTGTTGGTAGCATGCAGCTGTGGTTTGAAAGTTTCTGTACAATATACAGAAATTAGGGCTTTCTTCTACTTTCATTTACTGAAAATGAGGCTCTCCAGCTGATGGATTTTCCTGTGTATACCAAAAATCTCTCAGATACTTATTGAACACATCTAATGTGGTTTTAAAATTAAAGTAGAAAGTATAAATATTTTAACTTTAAGACAGATACCCCAAATATTTATCCCAGGGAACTAAGTCTTGCAAAATTAGATGTCTTATTATCTTGGCAGCAGGCATTAGCAAACACTTTACATTCCACTCTAATTGATTCTCAATGTATTAAAATTGTGTTGGGTCTTAAACTTCTTTCTTAAAAATTATAATTAGAACAATAAGCTTATTTCAAATTTGACTGAATTCCTGTTAAATAGTAATATACTACAAATGGAAAATTATTTTATATATTTTTATATGAGTGTATACTTCTGACATTTTAAAAACTTTAAGAAATATATAATTTTCTAGTGAAAGGAAGATAGATCTTATTTTAATTTAATTAATTTATGTATATATTGAGTTAAATAATGATTTTCATTGAATTAAAGATGTCACATTTATTATGATAAATAATTGATAACATAAACCTGAATAGTTAACAATTACCTTATTCATTAATATGCCAGCTCTTTGATGTAATAAATAGCCTTATCCCATTTTATACATAGAAAACACTCAATTTTAAAGAGTCAGTACTCAGTGGAAGAGAAACAGAAACCCAAGTCTCTAGAACTCCTTGGTTGAAATATCTGCATAGACTGCCATGTCTTTTTGTCACTCACAGTGCAGCATAGGATAACTAAAACTGATGAAATTTAGTTATTTTAGTGTAAAAAATTTCAAATAAAATATACTCAGACAAGGTGGGCAACCTTGTCTTCTTCCTGATTGTAGAGGAAAAGCTTCTTTTTTTCTTTAAAGCACCGAGTGTGATGTAAGCTGTGGGCATTTCATGAGAAGTGAAAGTGATAGTCGTTCAGTAGTGTCTGCCTTTTGTGACCCCATGGCCTGTAGCCCACCAGCCTCCTCTGTTCATAGGATTCTCCAGGCAAGAATACTGGAGTGGGTTGCCAGTCCCTTCTCTAGGGGATCTTACTGACCCAGGCATTGAATCTGGGTCTCCTGCATTGCAGGCACATTCTTTACCATCTGAGACACCAGGGAAAGGGGCTTTTCATATATGACCTTCATTATGTTGAGGTACGTTCTTTCTGTATCTAGTTTGTTGAGAGTTTTTATCATAAAAGGATGTTGACACTATCAAACACTTTTCTGTATTTATTAAGATGGTATACTTCCCTTCATTCTGTTAATGTAGCATATCACATTGATTGATTTGCATATGTTGCATATTTGCATCCCAGCGATAAATGCAACTAGGTCATAGTATGAGACTTTTTAATGTCAGGGTCCATTCAGGAAGCAGAAATCCCAAATAGGAAAAGGAGTACATCAAGGCTGTATATTGTCACTCTGCTTATTTAACTTCTATGCAGAGTACATCATGAGAAATCCTGGACTGGAAGAAACACAAGCTGGAATCAAGATTGCCAGGAGAAATATCAATCACCTCAGATATGTAGATGACACCACCCTTATGGCAGAAAGTGAAGAGGAAATAAAAAGCCTCTTGATGAAAGTGAAAGAGGAGAGTGAAAAAGTTGGCTTAAAGCTCAACATTCAGAAAACTAAGATCATGGCATCTGGTCCCATCACTCCATGGGAAATAGATGGGGAAACAGGGGAAACAGTGTCAGACTTTATTTTTTGGGCTCCAAAATAACTGCAAATGGTGACTGCACCATGAAATTAGAAGACACTTACTCCTTGGAAGAAAAGTTATGACCAACCTAGATAGCATATTCAAAAGCAGAGACATTACTTTACAGACTAAGGTCCGTCTAGTCAAGGCTATGGTTTTTCCTGTGGTCATGTATGCATGTGAGAGTTGGACTGTGAAGAAGGCTGAGTGCCGAAGAATTGATGCTTTTGAACTGTGGTGTTGGAGAAGACTCTCGAGAGTCCCTTGGACTGCAAGGAGATCCAACCAGTCCATTCTGAAGGAGATCAACCCTGGGTGTTCCTTGGAAGGAATGATGCTAAAGCTGAAACTCCAGTACTTTGGCCACCTCATGCGAAGAGTTGACTCATTGGAAAAGACTCTGATTCTGGGAGGGATTGGGGGCAGGAGGAGAAGGGGACGACCGAGGATGAGATGGCTGGATGGCATCATGGACTCAATGGACGTGAGTCTGAGTGAACTCCGGGAGTTGGTGATGGACAGGGAGGCCTGGCGTGCTGCAATTCATGGGGTCGCAAAGAGTTGGACACAACTGAGTGACTGAACTGAGCTGAATTATTTTTTTAAGTTAATAAAATATGAATGAGAATTGTATTTGTTTTAATTAGGTAACTGAAAATATAATGAGCACTAAGCAGGAAACAATTTCTACTCCTAGGGCTGGAGAATAAAGGGAGAAAGCAATGGAATTATTAGAACTTGAAGTTTGAACAAGCTTCACAGACAGAAGTCTGGAACAGATAAAGAAGGGGACAGAGCTCAGCTACTGATGGTATCTCTAACTTTACAGGAGAGGTCATGTTGAACTGGGACACTGAACTCTGCTGAGAATGTGCTGGCCAACTGGGGTTGGTGTGTCTGAGAGGGCATGAAATCTGTTTTAATACAAGCTGGATTCAACTGTTATGGTGGGTAGAAAGTGCCAATGCCAGGGTGAAGCAGTATTGCCAGAGAAATTCTTCCAGAAACAGGAAACAACCAGAAAGTCAACCAGAAACAAACAGGAAGAAGAT
Source organism: Budorcas taxicolor (assembly GCF_023091745.1). Lineage (NCBI taxonomy): Eukaryota > Metazoa > Chordata > Mammalia > Artiodactyla > Bovidae > Budorcas > Budorcas taxicolor. The sequence continues at coordinate 66,069,757 of NC_068923.1, read as the reverse complement.
ACTCTCTCTCCCTAGTTTTTTAGTTTTCTGTTCGTATACCTATTGGCAAAGGTTAATAGGAAGCAGCTGACAAAGCAAAAAGGTGGTTTTCAGATTCCCAGGTGCAGCCTTTCAAGAGGACTATAGAAGGTTATGTTTGGAGCTGATGAATCATAACTTAATAAGCAATATATCATAACAATCTAAGTGTTTTATGCAGAAATAAAACAGATTAAAATCAAGGTTTAGCATTTTTTTCTCTGCATGTATTGAAGTATCTTCACTTTCCTCTAAATTAAAGAAAGGAGAACATACATTGCAATTTTTGGCAGCACACATTATATCAAGTACATGCCAGATTGTGGAACTCAGTCACTTCATCTGCTGAAAGTCTGAGGCTGTAACTAAAGTTTCTAGACCATACAGAAATAATCCAAAGATAAAATTTTGAAGTGAGATAGACTCTACAGAATATCTTGAGCATAATTTAAAGCAAGGGAATTAACAAAATAGATTTTCCTAAGAGTTCATTTCTACTTCATCTTTTTTCCATACAAATCCTGAAGGCTCCCATCTGAATTGTGTTGCAGTTGATTAGTAAGATAAACTGAGTTCACCAAGACTAAAAGTGGCATATTACTTTGATCAGTGTCTAATATATGGAATCTTTATTCACAAGCCTGAAAGAGTTCTAAGTTTGGTCCTGTCTACTACTTTCAGAAAGGGTATATATTATATCATCATTTTAATCAATAGCACATTTAATTCTTGGAAGGTTATGTAATTTGCCTAAAACAGGGCATCACATTTTTTTCTTTAGCAGAAAATAAAAAATAGTTTAAATTGTGCTTTGTTACCATTTTTATTTTATTATTTAATGAGATTAAGTTACTAATATTTATCTCTAAGAAATGCACAAATATGCTTACTTAGGCCAATACTATGCAAGAATAATTTTGTACTGACTTATCATATATGACTGCTAAATTTTCAGGATATGTTAAACTCAGATGTTATTAATGGTTAAATTCTATGAGCTTGCAATTAAATAAATTCTATTAAAAACAAAGGTAATAAATTCTCAAAACATTACTTTCTATTTCTCTGTGTTTTACAATTATCTATGTTTCTGAGCACCCGGGGGCTTCCCTGGTGGCTCAGACAGTAAAGAGTCTTTCTACAACGCAGCAGACCAGGGTTTGATCCCTGGAGAAGGGAATGGCAACCCACTCCAGTAATCTTGCCTGGAGAATTCCATGAACAGAGCAGCCTGGCAGGCTACAGTCCATGGGGTCACAAAGAGTCAGATACAACTGAGTGACTAACACTTTCACTCTCATGCCTATTATATCTGCATGGTGGAATTATTATAGATTATGGGCTACTGAAGATCTCTTCCCAATACTAGACTCAGCAATGTCAAGATAATAGATTGACACTCAGCCATGGTGAGAAAATGTACACCTTATAAATTGGCAAAAACTATAAATTAAGGCTTGATTTATTATTTTACTGATTATCTAGAATGGAGGCTGACAAAAAACATCCTTTGGGTCAAACATAGTCTAGAATTTCTTCTCGTAGATCTCCTTTTAACACAGTGACACCCATGTGTTTATGTATTATCTAGGGATACTCTGGAAATACAAATATGGAGCTGAGCAGTTGTAACTGTAGATCTGCAAGTCTTAAAATATTCACTCTCTGGCCCATTAGAGAAACAGTTTATCAATTTCTGGGATAGAGTTAAGATGATGGAAAAACATTAACAGTGTAGATTAAAGATAAAAGCACATTGTGTCTGTAGCAGTTACATGATCAATAGCACAAAAAATGAAGAAATATTCTTCTAGTATTACCTGATTTGACAAAAAAAAAAAATTACTTACATCATTGATGGATGAGTGAATTTTTTACATGTGTAGAGTGCTCAAAGAGATTTCGTTTAATATAATATTTATAATGGTGAAAAATAGATCATATATCAGACTTAATGACAATAAATCTCCTGGGAAAAGAGTCAGCTGATTGGATTGCAACAGCATTGTCAAATCATGATTGAGTTGCAACCATAAGGTGGCTATCAACTCATGTGAGTATAACAAAAAATCAGTGAAGGCATTCCGAGAGAATCGATGTTTATATGCAATTTGCAGTAAGGAAATATTGTATATTTTATTCTTATTTGTAAATTCTGCACTACTTACCACTTTTTTACTCAGGAGGGAAACATTTACCAGCACATCACTGTATGAGAGAAATATTTTTACATTTTTAAAAAACATTTGCTATAAATAAAAAAATAAATATCACATATTTAAGTAAACATAAACACTCAGAAAACAAAGATCATGGCATCTGGCCCCATCACTTCATGGGAAATAGATGGGAAACAGTGGAAACAGTGTCAGACTGTATTTTGGGGTGCTCCAATATCACTGCAGATGGTGATTGCAGCCATGAAATTAAAAGATGTTTACTCCTTGGAAGAAAAGTTATGACCAACCTAGATAGCATATTCAAAAGCAGAGATATTACTTTGCCAACAAAGATCCGTCTAGTCAAGGCTATGGTTTTTCCAATGGTTATGTACGGATGTGAGAGTTGGACTGTGAAGAAGGCTGATCGCCGAACAATAGATGCTTTTAAACTGTGGTGTTGGAGAAGACGCTTGAGAGTCCCTTGGACTGCAAGGAGATCCAACCAGTCCATTCTGAAGGAGATCTGACCTGGGTGCTCTTTGGAAGGAGTGATGCTAAAGCTGAAACTCCAGTACTTTGGCCACCTCTTGGGAAGAGTTGACTAATTACAAAAGACTCTGATGCTGGGAGGGATTGAGGGCAAGAGGAGAAGGGGACGACAGAGGAGGAGAAGGGGACGACAGAGGATGAGATGGCTGGATGGCATCACTGACTCAATGGACGTGAGTCTGAGTGAACTCTGGGAGTTGGTGATGGACAGGGAGGCCTGGCGTGCTGCGATTCATGGGGTTGCAAAGAGCTGGACACAACTGAGGGACTGAACTGAACTGACCCATTAATTAAAACTTTATGCACAATCTTCACATGGAGTAACAAAAATGTTTAAATCAATAGTTAAGTGCATCTCCTTTGGACTGTCAATCATTTGAGAAGTAAAACTATTCAGAAAGGGTAGCAAAGGATACCTTTAAGTGTGTTTAAAATCAGAGAACACTGACCTAAACAGTGACTGAAATATTTCTATCCATTAACTTTTATTATTAAAAAGAATATTTAAAGATTTGATTCAATAGATATATCATATTTAAATTCTAAAAATGATATAGGACAGTTATAGGGATAATTTTCCACTCAAGATTTTGGATCCACTCCAAGAAAGGAAGACTCCCAGATTTCTGGAAACTAAGCAGCACTGAGGGAAAATGAATCATCCAAAATGTGTAACAAACCTTTGCCTATTTATTCACTTTAAAATTACATAGCAACTCATAAGTCTCTCTTGCTCAAATTCTGTTAATGGCTTTGTCAAATATTTAGGGGAAAAGTCTGTACTATGTAGCCCTTCTGACTTTACCAGTCATAGCTCTGTGAAGTTCTTGTGCCCTCTCTCTCAGCCCTTCTCTAGCAATACTGTCTTCCGTGTTCCCAGAAAATACCAGATATGCTGACCTCAGGGCTTCTGAACTTCTCAGGTGGTGCTAGTAAAACAACAACAACAACAGAAACCCTGCATGCCAGCACTTGAGACGTGAGACTGGGGTTTGATCCCTGGGTCGGCAATATCATCTGGAAGAGGACACAGCAGCCCACTCCAGTATTCTTGCCTGGAGGGTCCCATGGACAGAATAACCTGGTGGGCTACAGCCCAGAGAATCGGAAAGAGTAGGACAATTGAGGCAGTTTAGCAGATATGCCTGCAAGGGCTTCTACTCTTCCCTTTTCCCTCCATCAAGCCTAAATCAAATCCATTATGATTATACAGTAGAAATGAGAAATAGATTCAAGGGATTAGATCTGTTAGACAGAGTGCCTGAAGAACTATGAACGGATGTTTCTGATATTGTACAGGAGACAGGGATCAAGACAATCCCCAAAAAAAGAAATGCAAAAATGCAAAATGGCTGTCTGAGGAGGCATTACAAGTAGCTGTGTAAAGAAGAGAAACAAAAACCAAAGGAGAAAAGGAAAGATATATACCCATTTGCATGCAGAGTTCCAAAGAAAAACAAGGAGAGATAAGAAAACCTTCCTCAGTGACTTATGCAAAGAAATAGAGGAAAACAATAGAATGGGAAAGACTAGAGATCTCTTCAAGAAAATCAGAGACTCCAAGGGAACATTTCATGCAAAGAAATTGTACAGAACTAGCAGAAGCAGAAGATATTAAGAAGAGATGACAAGAATACACAGAAGAACTATACAGAAAAGATCTTCATGTCCAAGATAATTATGATGGTATGATCACTCACCTACAGCCAGACATCCTGGAATGCAAAGTCAATGGGCCTCAGGAAGCATCACTATGAACAAATTCCATCATGGAATTCCAGTTGAGCTATTTCAAATCTGAAAACATAATGCTGTGAAAGTGCTGCACTCAATATGCCAGCAAATTTGGAAAACTCAGCAGTGGCCACAGGACTGGAAAAGATGAGTTTTCATTCCAATCCCAAAGAAAGGCAGAGGCAATGCCAAGAATGCTCAAGCTACCACACAATTGCACTCATCTCACACGCTAGTAAAGTAATGCTCAAAATCCTCCAATCCAGGCTTCAACAGTATGTGAACTGTGAACTTTCAGATGTTCAAGCTAGATTTAGAAAAGGCAGAGGAACAATTGCCAACATCTGGTGGATCATCAAAAAAGCAAGAGAGTTCCAGAAAAATGTGTATTTTGGCTTTATTGACTATGCCAAAGCCTTTGACTGTGTAGATCATAATAAACTGTGGAAAATTTTTCAAGATGGGAATACCAGACCATCTGACCTGCCTCTTGAGAAATCTGTATGCAGGTCAGGAAGCAACAGTTAGAACTGGACATGGAACAACAGACTGGTTCCAAATCGGGAAAGGAGTACGTCAAGGCTGTACACTGTCACCCTGCTTAGTTAACTTATATGCAGAGTACATCATGAGAAACGCTGGACTGGAAGAAACATAAGCTGGAATCAAGATTGCTGGGAGAAATATCAATTATCTCAGATATGCAGATGACATCACCCTTATGGCAGAAAATGAAGAAGAACTAAAGAGCCTCTTGATGAAAGTGAAAGAGGAGAGTGAAAAAGTTGGCTGAAAACTCAACATTCAAAAAGCTAAGATCATGGCATCTGGTCCCATCACTTCTTGACAAATAGATGGGTAAACAGTGGAAACAGTGGCAGACTTTGCTTTTCTGGGCTCCAAAATCACTGCAGATGGTGACTGCAGCCATGAAATTAAAAGACGCTTACTCCTTGGAAGAAAAGTGATGACCAACCTAGACAACATATTAAAATCAGAGACATTACTTTGCCAAAAAAGTCCATCTAGTCAAAGCTATGGTTTTCAGCAGTCATGTATGGATGTGGGAGTTGGACTATAAAGAAAGCTGAGCGCTGAAGAATTGATGCTATTGAACTGTGGTGTTGGAGAAGACTCTTGAGAATCCCCTGGACTGCAAGGAGATCCAACCAGTCCATCCTAAAGGATATCAGTCCTGAATATTCATTGGAAGGACTGATACTGAAGCTGAAACTCCAATACTTTGGGCACCTGGTGGGAAGAATTGACTCATTGGGAAAGACCCTGATCCTGGGAAAGATTGAAGGCTGGAGAAGTGGGTGACAGAGGATAAGATGGTTGGATGATATCACTGACTCAACGGACATCAGTTTAACTCCGGAGTTTGATGGACAGGGAGGCCTGGTGTGCTGCAGTCCATGAGGTCGCAAAGAGTCAGACATGACTGAGGGATGAACTGAACTGAGCCTGATTTTGCCCTAGATATTCATGGTTTTATCCCTTTTGCTCAGATGTTATCTCTGAGGGATTTTTTTCCCCCCTACACTATGCTCTCTAAATACTATTATTTTCCTTTTCTCATTTTTTGGGCATATATTTATTTGCTGCACAAACGTTATAGTATTTGTTAACTATTCTGTATTTTTTATCCTCACCGACTAGAATGTTGGAGGATGAAATGGCAACCCACTTCAGTATTCTTGCTGAAAAAAATCTCATGGACAGAAGAGCCTGGTGAGCTACAGTCCACTGGGTCACAAAGAGTTGGACATGACTGAGCAACTAAGACACACACTGGAATGTAACCTCTACAGGAGTAGAGATTTTCCTGTTTTGTTCTTCACAGCATTCCTCAGGCTAATGAGGGACTGGAAACTAATAGCTGTTCAACAATTAGTTCAAACAAATTATTGAAAAGGAAAGAAGAAAGTAGGGAAGGGAGGAAGGAAAGTTTTGTTTTCTCTAGTGTTACCTGCCAAGTGCTTTTTAACCAAGTATATATATATATCATTTTGAAGAGAATCCAGACTCATCCTGGCTCACACTTTTAATTCTCATTTGTGCGTCTTTGTTTTTCAACCTGGGATTGTGATTATTTGTACTTTTGAAGCAATTATTTTTTATATTCTCTGTTTTTGATGGAAAAATTAACTTCTTGACAAAATGAAAGTAAAAGAAAATTATTGTTTATCTGTTAACACCCTTTTGAGTGCAGGAGATTATATTTTGCTGTTAATTTTTTAATACTTTTCATCATGAAGGCTAGAGTAATATTGAATGTTACTATATAAAATACTATAAATAAATCATTACTATTAAAAAATTAATTTAGTGGCTTTAAATATTGAGACCTACCTCCCTGAAAGCAAAGGTATACATCTATGATAGACATTAAAACCGCACTGCCCCAGGGTTTCTAATTCCTTGACAACATCTAATGTCAGAAAGATGCCCATATCTGTGACAATTTTCAAATTAAAATAATTATCCTGGGTAAATTTTCATTCTTTTACATTAGATTGGAAAATATAAAGATGTGGGCTTTGATTTATCTATCCCCAGGTAGGCTTAATGTTATATTTTTCTAACACAACCTAACAAATTTATATTGATTGCCTACAATTAGGTGTTTTATTAGACACTGGAGTAATATAATGGTGAATAATGTACAAAAATATTAGCTAACATTATTGAGTATTTACTCCATGCCAGTTACCCTTCTAAGTGCTTTGCTTGTGTTAATTGACTTAATCTTCAGAAAGGAAATATAGCTACCTTCCTTTTGCTTATTGTATCATTTACCTATCTCAAAATTCAATAGTTTTCACTATCCAATTATTCTCCTGATCCTGGGTATCAGAAAACACACATGGACACATTTACTGGTCTCAAAATTATATATTTTTGTAATTTAGGAATCATTGTCTTAATGATTTCAAAGTTATTAAAAATCTAAAATCTAAACATCACTAGTCATAAAATTCTGCTGCTATTACCTTCATTAACGAAGCTGTGTAAGGAAATCAAGGCCCAAAGAGGAAGATTAGAATAATAGCAACACCTAGATGGCACTTACTACAATCCATCTTCTGTTCTATATTCTTTAGATATATTAACTCAGTCTTCACTAAATAAACTCATTTATGTCTCAAAGAAACTGTTTGAGGCAATTACTATCATTATCATTCCCATTTCAGAGTTGAAGAAACTAGGATTCAGTTCAGTTGAGTCACTCAGTTATGTCCAACTCTTTGAGACCCCATGGATTGCAGCATGCCAGGCTTCCCTATCCATCACTATCTCCTGGAGCTTGTCCATCCAGTCAGTGAAGCTATCTCACACTCTGTCATCCCCTTCTCCTCCTGGGATTGCAGAGCAGTAAAATAATTTGCCTGAGTTTATAAAACAAGCAAATGGCAGAGATATTGTTGAAGCCAGATGATCTGGCTCCATGATGAATTGCTTAAGAGAATATTTTTAATTAACACAGATAATGAGAAGCTAGAATGATGAGGCAGAAAGATTATAGACTTTAGTGTTAAACACACCTTGATTTAAATCTCATTCAGGTGTTTTCAGGCTGTGAACTACCCAGCAAGTCAATTAAGCGTGAATAGACTCGATGTCCTCATGTATAGAAGAGTTGAGGGTTGGGCTGAGATGAGAAATCACATCTGATGATCCAATATCTGATGACACAATAATTTTCTAATGATTCACATTACCTTTTACTGGATTTTGCTAGAGGGCATTTGCATTTATAATTATATGTGGAGATTTTTAAAAATTTATCTTTAGCTATTCTTAAAAAGATGAAAACAAGTAGAGTTTTTCAACACCAATTGTCAGTGAAAGCACAGAGATAGTATTATATATTATCCCCATATTAATAATGTTAAAAATGTAAAGAATTCTTAGAAAATAGCTTTTAATTATGAAGCAGTGTTTCCAAACTTTGAGAAAACTTTGTACTTTTTTAAGGGCTTGTTTCCCAATATGAATAATATTGAGATAGCTAATCTTAGAACTCATTTAGCAATATTCGAATTGATTTAAAGTCACAAGCAGTTACTTCACCTCATGTGTCAGTGTTCATTCCTGCCAACATATAATTCCTTCTTGCAGAATATTGGGAAATTGCTCCAAGTAGTTTAAGCAGGAGAGAGAATGACCTGGGTTGGAGGTGAGAAAGAAAGAGAATAAGGAAGAAGAAAAGAAGAAGGGGAGGAAAGAGAAGAGAAAGAAGACAGAAAGAAAGAGAGAAATACTGGCTAAGCTCAGTCATAGTATTTAAAGGAATATGCAGCTATATAAGAAAAAAGATAAAGAACAAAGATAAAGATAAACAGGGTGTCTGTTAAGTATTTAACCCTGGTTAATTTAACAAGAAAAGTCCAGTCATCTTTTATGTCATCTTCTGCAGTGGTAGCAATTTGGAACATGTTTTGTGTCACATTCTCATTCCACATAATTTCTTTTGTATTTGAAGATAATACAAATGGCAAATGCTAGATGAATTTCTCAACTTGTGCACTTACCACCTTGTAGTATGCAGCTTTCACTTCATTTTATTTAGATTGTTCATCTCTAATTATATACTATGACAGGATGAAACCAGCCAAAATAGAAGAAGTATCTACTATATCTATCATAGTATAAAAAATGATTTTACATTGATGGAGCTTCCTTAGTGGCTCAGCAGTAAATTTATCTGCAATGCAGGACATGCAAGAAACATGGGTCTGATCCCTATGTATGGAGGATCCCCCAGAGGAGAAACTGGCAACCCACTCCAGTGTTCTTGCCAGGAAAATCGTAAAGAAAAACATTTATTTATATCCTTGTTGAAAGAGAGTAAGGCAGGCTTTATTCAGTACTATGGCCATTAGGTATATGGGCTACTGCCAGGGGTTTTCATGTAGGAAAGAGGGAGATTGAGCTTAACCCTGAATACAACAAAGAAAAGTGGGAATTTATAGCCAAGGAAAGATGGAGGAGGGAGGTCAGTGGGTGGAAAATTACTAAGAGGAAACAGGATAAGGGAGATTTTGATCAAACCAACCTAATAGAATTCTCACTGAAGGCAGGCCAGGGTGACTGGATATCAACTGGTAGATGACAGGATGAGGAATTTGGTCAGATAGTGAGGATGATTATATGTTAAGGATGGAGGACTCTGGCTAAATCATCTTTGCAAAATTCTTGGGCTTTTAAGGACATGCCAATGATGGGACCTAGTTGAAAAAGGGCACAGAGGAGAATGACTAGAGTTTGGCCAGTAAAAGAATTTTTATTTTAAGATATTTCTTAATATTTCTCTGTCTCCTTACATCTCAACATAATTTTGGAAGGAAAAATAGTAGTAGTAATTTCTCATCTAAGCTCAATTGACACAGTCTTGCCTCCAATTACCAGCTTCCCGAAAGCAGCTTGAAATAATAATGACATTTTGCTGATGATGAACAGAAAAAGCTTCTCGGCATAAAAGGTTCAGTGCACTTTGCCCATTAATAAACACATTTAATAACAATGAAGATATAATTTGATTGCAGAATTTTAAGTTAGCATTGAGTCAAATAGAATGTTTCAATACTAGTTTAGCATTACAGCATATGACTTTTAAACTCTCAAGAAACAAGCCAGTACCTTCATTGCTGACAGAGGAAAAATTTAAATTTGGGATTAAAGTTCCCTTTTTATCTCTTCTCAGATTCATGTCTGTATCACTTTCACCCTTCCATTTTTCAAGCAGCTTCTTCAAAGTCTGTATTTAGAGAAGCAGCTGGCCAGTACGTTGTGTCAGTAGTCCCATGAAGTAGCTATCAGGTTTCTGGGGAAAAAAAGATTAATTTTAAAAAGTAGTCCTAAGAGTGCTTGCCAGGTGGCAGCTGAACTGTTTACAAATTAAAATTTTAGGATGGCAAAAATAAATTAAGATTTGAGGGTGGATAGTTTTCCAAGAACTAATGATGACAGTTACATAAGCATTTAGACATATTCATAGATTTAATATCTTGTTTGTAGCTGTCATTCTATACAAATTTACATGCTGGGAAATCATGAGTCACATACTAAAACATGCATATTTTCTCAGATTAAAGGAAAGCTCTGTATTGTGTCTAATTCATCATTCTACCATCTGTTTAAAGTGGATTTATCACTAGTTACTGGCTTGGAGTAAGTAATCTTTAAAATTTCTATTCAGTCTGAACACTGATCTGTAAAATTTCATCTGTCGAGTCGCGGTAGGACTCCTATAACTCAGCCAGCATCATACTTAATACAAATTCAAACAAAAACAAAAAGGATTTTTATCCAGCTGTGGCCAAATTGTAGCTCATTGCGTTAACGTGTCCTTCTACAAATCTGATTGCTGCAGAGAACAGCTGTATGGGAAATGATACACTTTTCTCATTAATGATACTCAGTTACAAACTTCTGGAGAGGAGGTTTTTATCTTAAAGGGATGCTTGACTTTGGCACAAGGGATGCTTGACTTTGGCACTAAAGTTAATTTACTTAAAATGCAGATCATGGTTATAGCACTAGATCCCAGGTTGTCTGTTAATAAGGTTTAAATTTTTGTTAACACTTTCAGAGGGTATCACTCAGTTCAGTTCAGTTCAGTTCAGTCACTCAGTCTTGTCCGACACTTTGCGACCCAATGAATCACAGCACGCCAGGCCTCCTTGTCTTATCATCAATTCCCAAAGTTCACTCAAACTCAAGTCCATCGAGTCGGTGATGCCATCCAGCCATCTCATCCTCTGTCGTCCCCTTCTCCTCCTGCCCCCAATCCCTCCAAGCATCAGAGTCTTTTCCAATGACTCAACTCTACATGAGGTGGCCAAAGTACTGGAGTTTCAGTTTAGCATCAATCAGTCCTTCCAACACCCAGAACTGATATCCTTTAGTATGGACTGTTTGGATCTCCTTGCAGTCCAAGGGACTCTCAAGAGTCTTCTCCAACACCACAGTTCAAAAGCATCAATTCTTCGGTGCTCAGCTTTCTTCACAGTCCAACTCTCCCATCCATACATTACCACAGGAAAAACCATAGCCTTGACTAGACGGATCTTTGTTGGCAAAGTAATATCTCTGCTTTTCAATATGCTCTCCAGGTTGATCATAACTTTCCTTCCAAGGAGTAAGCATCTTTTAATTTCATGGCTGCATTCACCATCTGCAGTGATTTTGGAGCCCCCAAAATAAAGTCTGATGCTGTTTCTGCTGTTTCCCCATCTATTTGCCATGATGGGACCAGATGCCATAATCTTTGTTTTCTGAATGTTGACTTTAAGCCAACTTTTTCACGCTTCTCTTTCACTTTCATCAAGAGGCTTTTGAGTTCCTCTTCACTTTCTGCCATAAGGGTGGTGTCATCTGCATATCTGAGGTTATTGATATTTCTCCAGGCAATCTTGATTTCAGCTTGTGCTTCCTCTAGCCCATCATTTCTCATGATGTATTCTGCATATAATTTAAATAAGCAGGGTGACAATATACAGCCTTGACATACTCTTTTTCCTATTTGGAATAAGTCTTTTGTACCATGTCCAGTTCTAACTGTTGTTTCCTGACCTGCATACAGGTTTCTCAAGAGGCAGGTCAGGTGGTCTGGTATTCCTATCTCTTTCAGAATTTTCACTACTAATGGTCAAAACAGTATGAAACTCTAAGATGCAGTAGTTAAATGATTTTATTTTTCCTCTTTTATATTTTGTTTTGTAGTATGCTCACATAAAACAACAGATTTTCATTTGTCATAAACCCATTTGTAAATATGACTATATTTGCATCATATTATATAATTCATGTACATATCATATTTAGGTGCCCACATTATCTCTGGGGATATGATGCCATATTTGGTTCTAAGTTAAACCATTTTGAAAATCAAAGCAAAAATATTGATAGTAACAGACTAATGAGTATAATTATTGAGACTCATAAAGCTGTGAAAATTGAACGTAGAGAAGATACTAAAAGGCATAGAAGGGTTTATTTTTAAGGAGAGATATTATTAGAAGGGGTTACCTAAATTTAGAAGGTTAAAACTGAAGGAGGACAAGTTTGAAGTTTTATTAAGTAACAAAAGAAAAAGGTATATTGCTTAAGAAAATTCTAGTAAAAGAAAAAAAGGGTATCACTTGTAACTAAAAAATGAAAGTGAGGAGAAATAATTTCATGACCCCTGTTTTACAAACTGTAAAATATAACTAGATTCTAGAAAAACGTTGGTAGACTCAAATCTCATTGATATATCTTGAACAATTTAGTAAAGATAAGTCTGTTCATAGAAGGACTCAACCATTTATGTTTGTTATCTCATAAAAGACCTTTTCAATCATTACAAATCCTTTATTCCTTTTGATCTACCAATTTGTTAGTCAAAGTGCCCAGGAAACTCATTTTAAATTGTGTATGTTAAGAGGCTATATCTATTTCTATGTTAGTTAGGATTATTTTGTTGAATGCAAAGTTAGCTTCAGTTAATAAGGGAATTTCTTAGAAGCTGATATTTCTTCTTGAAGGACACGTTCCTTCTAAGGACTAAGGAAAGAGCATCGGTTCTACTGGAACTGGAGATTTGAAGGATCTCAACACATTTTCATCTCTCAACTCTGGTTTTCTTTGTGATTCAGGCATATCTATGTATGTGAAGTGACTCTGGTTTCTGAGCTACATTAATTGACCTAAAGTTGAACCAGTTACCTAGGAGGAAAAAATAAATCTCAGGAAAGAACTCTGCATGGTCTAGCTGTGTCCAGTTTCTGGATCTGTGCTAAACAAATGTGGTTGGAGATAGGGTCATTTTACATAAACTGGTGTTTTTATTTGGTAATCATTGAGGTGGTGGAGAGTGTGCATTCTCTGAGAACTTTAAATGCTAAAGAGATAAACCTTAAGCAATGATGATATATTTTGCAATCAGATAGGAAAGCAGAAAGATTGAAATTATTCATTGGAAGTGATGGTATACAGAAATGATGCCCTTATAAATCCTAAAGCATGGGATAAATTTGTGGCATGATTCCAATGTTGTCAATGCTGTATATTACAAATGAAAATAATCCTAATGCACTTAAAAATTATTAAGAAATCTAAGTATAACAAAAGAACAAATAGGTATAGATTACCAGCAAACTCACTATAGAAAAAAAAGATGTGAGAGTAAATGCCCCAAATCATTCATGACTGAAGATATACAAATAAAGATAAAGTGATATATCATTTTAATGATATATCATTTTAGTGATTATCATATATAAAAATTATGTGATATTCCTTGTTTGTGAGGATCTTGGGAAAGCTGCACTCTAATATCCTGGGGAGTGTAGTTTTGATCACTTTCTGGAAGACAGGTACTCCTATAAACCAAATATACTTCTAAAGTATAGCCTTCAAACAAAATAGCAAAATTGTCATGATATTTTAACAAGAATTATATTGGTTATAATAGAAAAGAAGCTAGAAAGAAAAAGGGAGTGCATTTGTGAAATAAATTATGATAGTATTATATGATGGAATATTATGTATAATAAAAAGGAATGTTTGCTTTTGCTAACATGGAATAAAGAGAGGGAAAGAGATTATTATCTCCTTAACTACAGAAATATTTTTATCACTTTGTAATAATACTTAAAAACTTGTTTGTTTTCTTCTCAGAAACTATATGTCTGAAATCTTTCTAAGATCCCAGTATCTGATCATCACCCCACTACTCTGACACCTCCATGACAAATAATTAACCTCAGTGAGAATGCAGTTCCCTCAGCTCCATCTCTTTTCAATATCCACAACTTTGTTTTTTTCTTATTCTTCATCAAGTTTAGATTTCAGGGCTCATAATTATAAACATGCTCCTGCAAACATCCTAAACTCTATCTCTCCTCTCTCTCTTGACTTTCTAATTTTCTGCCCAGGATGAAACTTCAATCCTGGATTAAATTTTCTATATCAGTTCAGTTCAGTTCAGTCGCTCAGTCGTGTTTGACTCTTTGCGACTCCACGAACTGCAGCATGCCAGGCCTCCCTGTTCATCACCATCTCCCGGTGTTCACTCAGACTCATGTCCATCGAGTCCGTGATGCCGTCCAGCCATCTCATCCTCTGTCGTCCCCTTCTCCTCCTGCCCCCAGTCCCTCCCAGCATCAGAGTCTTTTCCAATGAGTCAACTCTTGTCATGAGGTGGCCAAAGTACTGGAGTTTCAGCTTTAGCATCATTCCTTCCAAAGAAATCCCAGGGTTGATCTCCTTCAGAATGGACTGGTTGGATCTCCTTGCAGTCCAAGGGACTCTCAAGAGTCTTCTCCAACACCACAGTTCAAAAGCATCAATTCTTCAGCGCTCAGCCTTCTTCACAGTCCAACTCTCACATTCATACAGGACCACAGGAAAAACCATAGCCTTGACTAGACGGACCTTAGTTGGCAAAGTAGTGTTTCTGCTTTTGAATATACCATCTAGGTTGGACATAACTTTTCTTCCAAGGAGTAAGCGTCTTTTAATTTCATGGCTGCAGTCACCATCTGCAATGATTTTGGAGCCCCCCAAAATAAAGTCAGCCACTGTTTCCACTGTTTCCACATCTATTTTCCATGAAGTGATGGGACTGGATGCCATGATCTTCGTTTTCTGAATGTTGAGCTTTAAGCCAACTTTTTCGCTCTCCTCTTTCTCTGTCATCAAGAGGCTTTTTAGCTCCTCTTCGCTTTCTGCCATAAGGGTGGTGTCATCTGCATATCTGAGGTTATTGATATTTCTCCTGACAATTTTGATTCCAGCTTGTGCTTCTTCCAGTCCAGCGTTTCTCATGATGTACTCTGCATATAAGTTAAATAAGCAGGGTGACAATACACAGCCTTGACATACTCCTTTTCCTATTTGGAACCACTCTGTTGTTCCATGTCCAGTTCTAACTGTTGCTTCTTGAACTGCATACAGATTTCTCAAGAGGCAGGTCAGGTGTTCTGCTATTCCCATGTCTTTCAGAATTTTCCGCAGTTTATTGTGATCCACACAGTCAAAGGCTTTGGCATAGTCAATAAAGCAGAAATAGATGTTTTTCTGGAACTCTCTTGCTTTTTCCATGATCCAGCAGATGTTGGCAATTTGATCTCTGGTTCCTCTGCCTTTTCTAAAATCAGCTTGAACATCAGGGAGTTCACGGTTCACGTATTGCTGAGGCCTGGATTGGAGAATTTTTATCTTTACTTTACTAGCATGTGAGATGAGTGCAATTGTGCTGTAGTTTGAGCATACTTTGGCATTGCCTTTCTTTGGAATTGGAATGAAAACTGACCTTTTCCAGTCCTGTGGCCACTGCTGAGTTTTCCAAATTTGCTGGCATATTGAGTGCAGCACTTTCACAGCATCATCTTTCAGGATTTGAAACAGCTCAACTGGAATTCCATCACCTCCACTAGCTTTGTTCGTAGTGATGCTTTCTAAGGCCCACTTGACTTCACATTCCAAGATGTCTGGCTCTAGATTAGTGATCACATCATCATGATTATCTGGATCGTGAAGATGTTTTTTCTGCAGTTCTTCCGTGTATTCTTGCCACCTCTTCTTAATATCTTCTGCTTCTGTTAGGTCCATGCCATTTCTGTTCTTAATCAAGCCCATCTTTGCATGAAATGTTCCGTTAGTATCTCTAATTTTCTCGAAGAGATCTCTAGTCTTTCCCATTCTGTTCTTTTCCTCTATTTCTTTGCATTGATAACTGAAGAAGGCTTTCTTATCTCTTCTTGCTCTTCTTTGGAACTCTGCATTCACATGCTTATATCTTTCCTTTCCACCTTTGCTTTTCACCTCTCTTCTTTTCACAGCTATTTGTAAGGCCTCCCCAGACAGCCATTTTGCTTTCTTGCATTTCTTTTCCATGGGGATGGTCTTGATCCCTGTCTCCTGTACAATGTCACGAACGTCATTCCATAGTTCATCAGGCCCTCTATTTATCAGATCTAGGCCCTTAAATCTATTTCTCACTTCCACTGTATAATCACAAGGGATTTGACTTAGGTCGTATCTGAATGGTCTAGCGGTTTTCCCTACTTTCTTCAATTTAAGTCTGAATTTGGTAATAAGGAGTTCATAATCTGAGCCACAGTCAGCTCCTGGTCTTGTTTTTGTTGACTCTATAGAGCTCTCCATCTTTGGCTGCAAAGAATATAATCAATCTGATTTCGGTGTTGACCATTTGGTGATGTCCATGTGTAGAGTCTTCTCTTTTGTTGTTGGAAGAACGTGTTTACTATGACCAGTGCATTTTCTTGGCAAAACTCTATTAGTCTTTGCCCTGCTTCATTCTGCATTCCAAGGCCAAATTTGCCTGTTACTCCAGGTGTTTCTTGACTCCCTACTTTTGCATTCCAGTCCCCTATAATGAAAAGGACATCTTTTTTGGGTGTTAGGCCTAAAAGGTCTTGTAGGTCTTCATAAAACCGTTCAACTTCAGCTTCTTCAGCATTACTGGTTGGGGCATAGACTTGGATAACTGTGATAATGAATGGTTTGCCTTGGAGATGAACAGAGATCATTCTGTAGTTTTTGAGACTGTATCCAAGTACTGCATTTCAGCCTCTTTTGTTGACCATGATGGCTACTCCATTTCTTCTGAGGGATTCCTGCCCACCGTAGTAGATATAATGGTCATCTGAGTTAAATTCACCCATTCCAGTCCATTTTAGTTTGCTGATTCCTAGAATGTCGACGGTCACCCTTGCCATCTCTTGTTTGATCACTTCCAATTTGCCTTGATTCATGGACCTGACATTCCAGGTTCCTATGCAATATTGCTCTTTACAGCATCGGATCGGATGTTGCTTCTATCACTAGTCACATCCACAACTGCGTATTGTTTTTGCTTTGGCTTCATCCCTTCATTCTTTCTGGAGTTATTTCTCCACTGATCTTCAGTAGCATATTGGGCACCTAATGACCTGGGGAGTTCCCCTTTTGGTATCCTATCATTTTGCCTTTTCCTACTGTTCATGGCGTTCTCAAGGCAAGAATACTGAAGTGGCTTGCCATTCCCTTCTCCAGTGGACCTGGCTCTGTTAGACCTCTCCACCATGACCCGCCCGTCTTGATTTGCCCCGCAGGCATGGCTTGGTTTCATTGAGTTAGACAAGGCTGTGGTCCTAGTGTGATTAGATTGACTAGTTTTCTGTGAGTATGGTTTCAGTGTGTCTGCCCTCTGATGCCCTCTTGCAACACCTACCATCTTACTTGGGTTTCTCTTACCTTGGGCATGGGGTATCTCTTCAGGGCTGCTCCAGCAAAGCACAGCCACCGCTCCTTACCTTGGACGAGGGGTATCTCCTTACCTCCGCTGTTCCTGACCTTCAACATGGATTAGCTCCTCTAGGCCCTCCTGTGCCTGCGCAGCCACCGCTCCTCGGGATGCTCCTCCTGGCCGCTGGCCCTGGCCTCGGCGTGGGTGGCTCCTCCCAGCTGCCGCCCCTGGCCTCGGGCTCGGGGTGGCTCCTCAGGGTCACCGCCCCTGGCCTCGGGTGTGAGATGGCTTCTCCCACCTGCCCCTGACCTCGGACGTGGGGTGTCTCCTCCCGGCCACCACCCCTGACCTCGGATGCAGGGTAGCTCCTCCCAGTCGCCAGTGACCTTGGACGCAAGGTAGCTCCTGTCGGCTGTCGCCCTGACCTCGGACGTGGGGCGTCTCCTCCCGGCTGCCGCCCCTGACCTTGGATGCGGGGTAGCTCCTCCCAGCCGCCAATGACCTCAGACGCGGGGTAGCTCCTCTCGGCCACTCCTGTGCCGTGGCAGCCTTGCACTCTAGGCCGCTGCCCCTGACCTCGGACCTGGGGTTGCTCCTCTTGGCTTCATCTCAAGGGCTGACCTTGCTGAAGTAAATCTCACAACTAAGGTCCAGTGATTGAAGGCAGAAGGAGAAGGCAGTGATAGAGGATGAGATAATGGATGGCATCACTGACCTAATGAACATGAGTCTGACCAAACTCCAAGAGATAGTGAAGGATAGGGAATCCTGGAATGCTGCAGTCCACAGAGTTGTAAAGAGTTGGACATGAATGAGTGACTGAACAACAAAGGGCCCAGTGATTTAATTTTAAATTGATTATTTCAGCACCATTTAATCCATGATGATTGCCTGATGAACTGACTTCCCTATGACCTGATGTGTCTATATTACACCTTCTCCTTTTTCTTGAAATTTCCAATTGTGTATATTTTCCCAGTTACATGTACATTTTCCCAGTTACAATAATAAATAAATAAATAAAAAGAAAATTAAAGCACTAGATGGACTTAGCCACATATTCTTAACATCACATGCAAAACAACTGCTTTTTCCTTACTTAATTTTTCCACCTTCCCTCTTGTTACAGTAGAATATTTTCATGTTCTTACAAATTACAAATATTTCTCCTTAAGCTAGATCTCACCCACTCTCATTCTCTCAAAGACCTCCTCCCTCAGTTATTCTCTTTATCCTCACACATACCCAAATTCTTGTTAATGTGTCATCATACTCTGTTAAATCTCATCCTGGAAAACAACACAGAACATTTTTATCCCACATATCTCCTATTACTCACACATTAATTTGACTTCCACTCCAGAACACAAATTTTGAAATAAACTTTCTCTATTAACTGTCTCCACTTCTGTACATACAGCCATTGGTTCAAAACCAACAAACTGGACTTTTATTTCCCTGCTTCTTATCACTGAAATTTCTTCTTTCAGGTACCCCAAAATTTCCATGGTGCTAAGTATATATATTTATTTATAACTTATATATGTATTGAGATTTTCTGCACCTTTTAATGTTGGTGGCTACTCCATTCATTTGAAAGGCCTTCTTTATCTCTAGCAGACTTTCCTGGTGGCTCAGATAGTAAAGCATCTGCCTACAATGAGGGATACCTGGGTTCAATCCCTGGGTTGGGAAGATCTCCTGGAGAAGGAAATGGCAACCCACTCCAGTATTCTTGCCTGGAAAATCCCATGGACAGAGAAGCTTGGTGGGCTACAGTCCATGGGGTCACAGAGTCAGGTCACAGAGCAACTTCACTTTCTTTCTCTCTTTATCTAGCACCATACCCTTCTTACATTCATTCTCTTACAATACCTTTTCACTATGATTCCATTAGGCCTTTCTTCAATTCTTATTTCTGTATATTGAAGCTTTCCAAGGGTTTATCCTAGAAACAGTTCTTTTTGCTTTGTCCAAAATCTTTTCCTATGAGATTACTATAAGTGCCATCACTTGAAATAGTGTTAAAAACTGGTATTTCATTCAACTCTTCCTTTGATATATATTTCTACTTGGAACTTTGGAGAAACCCTCAAAAGTAATATATCGAAAACAATGTTCCTGATTCCTACAGTTGAAAATGGCACCACCAACCCTTCTGACTCAGTTTATAGATTTTTCCATTCCTTCTTTTCTTACTTCTACTTTTTACAAAACTCTCTTCCTTCTATTCCCAGTATGTATTTTGATTCTGACCTTTACTATTGATTTCCACTGACCAACTATAGCCCAGGTCACCATTATCTATAATTCTTCCCAGATTATCATCCTTCCAAATTATTTCATGCTTTTTCAATAGGTTATTCACAGAATAATAAGAGTAATCTATTAAAACAAAAATAGCAAAACAAAAGAAAATCACAATATATAGCTTCACCATTAAACATGTCATGGCTTATCATGAGTCCTAACACCTTGCTGGCCTGATGTGGTTCTGCCTTGCTCTTCAAGCTCATGTAATATTGATACCATGTCTCTCTTTATTGCTACACTGACACCAAGATATTCTCTTTTCTTTGAAGGTGTGCCAAGACCTTTTAGAATTTAGGGTATTGTTTAGAAATTGTGTATTGTTTGCTCCAAGGCTTCCTTCAGTTCCTCCCAAAGTTGTCTCATTTTTCTCCTTGTAGTCTGTGTCATTTATTCTGTTTTCACCTTCAAATCATATAAACTTTATTCCAACTGGTTTATAAAATAAGGAAATTTATTAGCCCATGTATTGGAAATCCAGATGGTATACTGACTTCAGGTTATTTTATTGTGATGCATAGTTCTAGTTCTCCGTGACTCTTTGAGGGTTACTTCTGTGGAGGTGACTTTAATCTCAGTGTTTACAAATGGCTACATCATTTCCTGGCTTCAGAGTCACATTCCATGTATCATATATAGGAAAGTGATTCTTTTCTACTGCTTCTACGTTAAGATCTAGGTTTTTTTTTTAAATAACCTCTGAAAAGAAAATGTATTCTTTAGAACTAGAATTCACAATCTTTCCTGAGTCATTGATTACAGAACAGGAAATATCAGGAGCTATTTTAATTAGTCCTGTGTCATCTGCCTCATTCCTAGGTGCTATTAGTGTCTCTTTATACATATGAGTTGTGGTTATGCAAACACAAA
Organism: Budorcas taxicolor; assembly: GCF_023091745.1. Taxonomy (NCBI): domain Eukaryota; kingdom Metazoa; phylum Chordata; class Mammalia; order Artiodactyla; family Bovidae; genus Budorcas; species Budorcas taxicolor. Next base: position 66,048,871 of record NC_068923.1, on the reverse strand, counting down.
TCAGAGTAGTTTCTAAATGAAAGAGAGATGGTAACTACCATATCCTCTGCAAGGACTTGGTTCAAGATTCCTATTTTCAAAGATACCATCTGGGATCATTCTAGTTGAAACATCCTCCACTAGCTTCCTCACTACTAAAGAAGGTGCAAGAAGGTAAAGTCTTGTTAACTTTTGTAATTGCTTTAGTGCCTGGCACATATTAGATGCTATGTAAGTTCTTTATTTCTGCTCTAACAAATTATCAGTGACTGAAACCATGAAATTAAAAGACACTTGCTCCTTGGAAGGAAAGTTATGACAAACCTAGACAGCATATTAAAAAGCAGAGACATTGCTTTGCTGACAAACATCCATACAGTCAAAGCTATGATTTTTCCAGTAGTCATGTACAAAAATGAGTGTTGGACCATCAAGAAGGCAGAGTGCTAAAGAATTGATGCTTTTGAACTGTGGTGCTGGAGAAAATTCTTGAAAGTCCCGTGGACAACAAGGAAATCAAACCAGTCAATCCTAAAGGAAATCAAATCAATTCTAAATATTCATTAGAAGGATGATGTTAAAGCTGAAGCTCTAATACTTTGGCCACCTGATGCAAAGAACTGACTCATTGGAAAAGACCCTGATGCTGGGAAAGATTAAAGTTAAAATGAGAGGATGAGATGTTTGGACAGCATCACTGACTCAACAGATATGAGTTTGAGCACACTCTGGAAGATAGATAGTGAAGGACAGGGAAGACTCGGGCACTGCGGTCCATGGGATCACAAAGAATCAGACATGACTTAGCAACTGAATAGCAACAAAAATTGTCACAAACTTAGAGAATTTCAGTGATACAAAGTTATTATCTTACAGTTCTGGAGGGCAAAATCCAAACTATTTCACTGAGCTAAAATTAAGGCATTGGCATGACTACCATCCTTTCTGGAGAGTTTAGAGGAAAATTCCTTTTCTTGTCTTTTCCAGCTTCTAGAATCTGTCCACATTCATTTAATGGCAATTGAGTCTTTCTCACAATGCTGTATCTATGGTTCTGATTCTACCTCCTCCCTCTTCCACATTTAAAGGAGCCTTGAGAGTAAACAGGACCCACTCAGAATATTCAGGATAATCTTCTTATCTTAAGGCCAGCAATCTTAATTCATCTGCAAATTTAGGGCTTCCTTCATGGCTCAAATGGTAAAGAATCTGCCTGCAGTACAGGCCAAGGTTTGATCCAAGGAATGGGAAGATCTGCTGGAGAAGAAAATGGCCACCCACTACGGTATTCTTGCCTAGAGAATCCCATGGACAGAGGAGCCTGGTGGGCTACAGTCCATGGGGTTGTAAAAAGTTGGATACGACTGAACAGCTAACACTTTCAGGTGATACAGCATACTCACATTTTTAAGAGAATAGAATGTAGACATCTTTGGAGGGCAATAACAGAGATCAGCCCTGGGATTTCTTTGGAGGGAATCAGGCTGAAGCTGAAACTCCAGTACTTTGGCCACCTCATGCAAAGAGTTGACTCATTGGAAAAGACTCTGATGCTGGGAGGGATTGGGGGCAGCAGGAGAAGGGGAAGACAGAGCATGAGATGGCTGGATGGCATCACTGACTCGATGCATGTGAGTCTGAGTGAGATCCGGGAGTTGGTGATGGACAGGGAGGCCTGGTGTGCTGCAATTCATGGGGTCGCAAAGAGTTGGACACGACTGAGCGACTGAACTGAACTGAACTGAACTGAACTGAATCTACTTCTCACAGATGCCAAATTAACATTTAAGCAATTTACATAAATAAACAAAATTTTAGAAATAATACTACAGTATAAAATTTTTGGTTTAAAGTAAATTAAAATCTAACAAAATATACTAGAGAATTGTTGTTGTTCAGTTGCTTAGTCATGTCTGATTCTTTCCGACCCCATGGACTGCAACACACCAGGGTTCCCTGTCCTTCACCATCTCCCAGAGCTGACTTAAACTCATGTCCATTGAGTCAGTGATGCCATCCAACCATCCCATCCTCTGTCATCCCCTTCTCCTCAAGCATTCAATTTTTCCCAGCATCAGGATCTTTTCTAATGAATCACTTCTTCTCATCAGGTGGCCAAAGTATTGTAGCTTCTGCATCATTCTCCCAATGAATATTCAGAATGTAATTCCTTTAGATTGACTGGTTTGATTTCCTTGCAGTCCAAGGGACTCTCAAGAGTTTCTTCCAACACCACAGTACAAAAGCATCAATTATTTTGCACTCAGCCTTCTATAAGGTCCAACTCTCACATCCTTACATGACTACTGGAAAACCATAGTTTTGACTAGATGGACCTTTATTGGTAAGCTAATATCTCTGCTTTTTAATACACTGTCTATTTTGGTCATAACTTTTCTTCAAAGGAGCAAGTGTCTTTTAATTTCATGGTTGCAGTCATCATCTGTAGTGATTTTGGACCCCAAGAAAATAATGTCAGCCACTGTTTCCATTGTTTCCCCATCTATTTGCCATGAAGTAATGGGATTGGATAGACGGTCTTCATTTTTTTGAATGTTGAGTTTTAAGGCAAGTTTTTTACTCTCCTCTTTTACTTTCATCAAGAGGCTCTAGTTCTTCAATTTCTGCCATAAGGGTGGTTTCATCTGCATATCTGAGGTTGTTGATATCTCTACTGGAAAACTTGATTCCAGCTTGTGCTTCATTCAGCCTGGCATTTTGCATGATGTACTCTGCATATAAGTTAAATAAGCAGAGTGACATTATACAGCCTTGATGCAATCCTTTCCCTATTTGGAACCAATCCATTGTTCCATGTCTGCTTCTAATTGCTGATTCTTGACCTGCATACAGATTTCTCAGGAGACAGGTCAGGTGGTCTGATATTCCCATCTCCTGAAGAATTTTCCACAGTTTATTGTGGTTACACAGTCAAAAGCTTTACTGTAGTCAATGAAGCAGAAATAGACGGTGTTCTGGAATTCTCTTGCTTTTCCTATGATTAAACACATGTTGGCAATTTGATCTCTGGTTCCTCTGCCTTTTCTAAATCCAGCTTGAACATCTGGAAGCTCTCAGTTCATGTACTGTTGAAGCCTTGCTTGGAGAATTTTGAACATTATTTTGCTAGCGTGTGAAATGAGTGCTAGTATGAAGTAGTTTGAACATTCTTTGGCATTACTTTTCTTTGTAATTGGAATGAAAACTGACATTTTCTCATCCTGTGGCCAATGCTCAGTTTTCCAAATTTTCTGGCATATTGAGTGCAGCACTTTCACAGTATCATCTTTTAGCATTTGAAATAGCTCAATGGAATTCCATCACCTCCACTAGTTTTGCTTGTAATGATGCTTCCTAAAGCCCACTTGACTTCACACTCCAGGATGTCTGGCTGTAGATGAGTGATCACACCATTGTAGTTATCTAGGTCATTAAGATCTTCTTTGTATAGTTCCTCTGTATATCCTTCCCATCTCTTCTCAATATCTTCTGCTTCTGTTAGGTCTATACCATTTCTGTCCTTCACTGAGCCCATCTTTGCATGAAATATTCCCTTGCTATCTTTAATTTTCTTGAAGAGATCTCTAGTCTTTCCCATTCTATTGTTTTCCTCTGTTTCTCTGCGTTGATCTCTTAGGAAGGTTTTCTTATCTCTCCTTGCTATTCTTTGGAACTCTGTGTTGAAATGGGTATATCTTTCTTTTGCTTCTTTGCCTTTTGCTTCTCTTCTTTTCTCAGCTATTTGCAAGGCCTCCTCGAACAACCATTTTGCCTTTTTGCATTTCTTTTTCTTCTGAATGGTTTTGATCACTGCCTCCTGTACAATGTTGCAAACCTCCTCTCTCCGCAGTTCTTCAGGTACTCTCTCAGATCTAATCCCTTGAATCTATTTGTAACTTCTACTGTATAATCATAAGGGATTTGATTTAGGTCATACCTGAATGGCCTAGTGGTTTTCCCTAGGAAAAATGCTATAGATGACTAGTGAATTGTTGACAATAAAATTTATTTCTTAAAAAATATATTGAAAAGGCAACATCACTTATACAAAATAATAATTATAGTGCAGACCAATGCAGATTGAAATCATAAAGTGCTATTTATAATGATCATTTAAAAAGTGAAGACAGGAGCTGAGTAAGAGAAGGAGGAGGTAGAATGAAGAAAAAAGGAGAAAAAAGAAGAGAAGGAAAAGAAGTCACAGAAGCAGCAGTGGTGCAAAAAAGAGTAAATGACAGCATGAATTTCTAGAGAAAAACATAAGGCAAAATCCAAAGATAGCTTTGATATATGTTTATTTTATATTAAACTGTTGATGCATAATATGATGGGAAATAGAGGAGAAGTGATGAGGAAACTGTATCTTCTTCTAACACTTTTGGGTTAAAAGCTAGGGATTATAGACAATATCAAATCAAGTTAATGATTAAGATACTGTGGAAAACTTCAGCATCAGAATTTATGAAGGAGACTTGTTCATGGACTTTATATAATGGAATTATGAAGACAAAGGCGAGAACAAGTTGGAGAAAGAATCATCAGTTCAGTTTAGTCATTCAGTCGTATCTGACTCTTTGCTACCCCACTGGACTGCAGCACTTTAGGTCTCCCTGTCCATCACCAGCTTCTTGAGTCTATACAACCTCATGTACATTGAGTTTATGATGCCATTCAACCATCTCATCCTCTGTCATCCCCTTCTCTGCCTGCTCTCAATCTTTCCCAGCATCAGGATCCTTTACATTGAGTCAGCTCTTTATATCAGGTGGTCAAAGTATTGAAGTTTCAGCTTCAACATCAGTCCTTCCAATGAACACCCAGGAATGATCTCCTTTAGGATAGACTGGTTGGATCTCTTTGCAGTCCAAGGGACTCTCAAGAGTCTTCTCCAACACCACAGTTCAAAAGCACAAATTCTTCAGCTCTCAGCTTATAGTCCAACTCTCATATCCATACATAACTACTGGAAAAACCATATCCTTGACTAGACAGAACTTTGTTGACAAAGTAATGTCTCTGTTATTTAATATGCTGTAAAGGTTGGTCCTAACTTTCCTTCCAAGGAGTAAGTGTCTTTTAATTTCATGACTGCAGTCACCATCTGCAGTGATTTTGGAGCCCCCAAATATAAAGTCAGCCACTGTTCCCCCATCTATTTGCCATGAAGTGATGGGACTGTATGCCATGATCTAAGTTTTCTGAATGTTGAGCTTTAAGCCAACATTTTCCTTCTCCTCTTTCACTTTCACCAACAGGCTCTTTAATTCTTCTTCACTTTCTGCCATAAGTGTGGTATCATCTACATATCTGAGGTTATTGACATTTCTTCCAGCAATCTTGATTCCAGCTTGTGCTTCTTCCAGCCCAGTGTTTCTCATGATGTACTCTGCATAGAAGTTAAATAAGCAGGGTGACAATATACAGCCTTGACATACTCCTTTTCCTATTTGGAACCAGTCTGTTTATCCACATCCAGTTCTAACTGTTGCTTCTTGAACTGCATACAGATTTCTCAAGAGGCAGGTCAGGTGGTCTGGTATTCCCATCTCTTTCAGAACTTTTCACAGTGTATTTTGATCCACACAGTCAAAGTCTTTGGCATAGTCAATTAAGCAGAAATAGATGGTTTTCTGGAACTCTCTTGCTTTTTTGATGATCCAGTAGATGTTGGTAATTTGATCTCTGGTTTCTCTGCCTTTTCTAAAACCAGCTTGAACATCTGGAAGGTCATGGTTCACGTAATGCTGAAGCCTGGCTTGGAGTATTTTGAGCATTACTTTGCTAGCCTGTGAGATGAGTGCAATTGTGCAGTAGTTTGAACATTCTTTGGCATTGCCTTTCTTTCAGATTGGAATGAAAACTGACTTTTTCCAGTCCTGTGGCCACTGCTGAGTTTTCCAAATTTGCTGGCATATTGAGTATAGCATTTTCACAGCATCATCTTTCAGGATTTGAAATAGCTCCATTGGAATTCCATCACCTCCACTAGCTTTGTTTGTAGTGATACTTCCTAAGGCCCACTTGACTTCACATTCCAAGATATCTGGCTCTAGGTAAGTGATCACACCATTGTGATTATGTGGGTCATGATGATCTTTTTTGGTATAGTTCTTCTTTGGATTCTTGCTACCTCTTCTTAATATCTTCTACTTCTGTTAGTTCCATACCATTTAACTGGCTAGATCTGATAGACAGAGTGCCTGATAAACTACATATTGAGGTTCATGACATTGTACAGAAGACAGGGAGCAAGACCATCCCCAAGGAAAAGAAATGCAAAAAATAAAATGGCTGTATGAGGATGCCTTACAAATAGCTGTGAAAAGAAGAGAAGCAAAACACAAAAGAGAAAAGGAAAGACATAACCATTTGAAAGAATCATACTATGTTCTAATAAAAATTACTCTCAGAGAGAGGAAGCTAAACAATTCAGCAATCTTTGGACTCCCGAATCACACAGAAAACTGATATGAAGTAGATAAGTTATGAGATTACCGTTATTTAGGACAATAATTTGGTGGAATACATCGATGGATGTGGAAGATGAGGCCCTGAGTCTATGGACTAAAGTAAAAATGTTATACCAAAGAGTTAGCTCTGGATGAGGAATTGACACTTAGGTGAGGAATGGAAGAGTGGAAGAGTGTGTGTGTGTGTGTGTGTGTATAGAGGGGTTATAGATATGACAGTACACAAGAACCTGTAGGTGGAGAACATTGGCAACATTCAGTCCCAGATATGGTTTGATCATGGTATTGCAAAGGTGGAGATGACTAATATGTCTGATATTGTTCTGATTCTCTTAACTCTAAACAAGTCTAATGCTCATAACTGTAGTGACTTGGAGCATAAAGGACTATGACAACAAGAGGAGAAGTGAATGATTCTGTGTTCAGCCCTCTATTTCTGATGGCCCACACTAATGAGCATCCTTTTTTCTCTAGGGGATAAATAGCCTGAAGGTTCAGTTTATGATCATCACCAAGGTGAAATTTATCCACCACTGAGCTAAAGAGTTGCAATGAAGCTGCTGTTAGGAAATAATTTAGGACATGTGGGCCCACCTCTTCTTCTCAAATATAAAGGAGGAAGTGAGTTTAGAACAGGGGAAGCTGACATCTGGATTTCAGTGATGTAACCACTTACTTGCAGATGGAAAATTATTTAATTATTCTAGGAATCCCTATCTCTGTTGATACAGTGCAGTTGACAAACAAACAAAAACCTTCTTATGTGATTTAGAATGCTTCCAAATAGAGCCTTATTAAACAAGGACCATCCAGTGTGTTATAATCCACATGATTTGAACTTTAAATCATGTAACTTTGGGACTGCAAGTAGCAAATCATATTGAGGGTAATTGAACAGGCACAAATAAAAGAGAATGAGGAGTGAGAGTCATATGAAGAGAGAAATATACTTTAAATTTTGAGATTCAGAAAGCAACCAAAAATGAGAAGGCTTTTGAGTCATGTTCACACATGTGATAATCCATCTGTCAGATAACATTTTTTTAATCACTTGAAATTCAGCATGTTTATGAACCCCAACACCTTCCCTAGTTGCCTCATCTTCAGTAATGCCAAGCAACTCGCCAAGGGTATTCACAAGCAGAGGGCATCTGAGGAACATATTTATATTCCAAAGCAGGACACCAAAAATCATGTCATCTCAAATTCTGAGTAATATACATAAATAAGTAGCAACCCTTAAGATAAGGGAAAAAAACTCTACTGCTGCTGAGTTTTGAAGAGGTAAGTCAGAAAATTTCTGCATCTTAAGACTGATGGGAAAGAAAAGGAAAAAATTCCAGCCTAATTAGGTTACCAAGTGCACTAGCAGAAAATACTAGGTTAAAATGAAATTCAGGAGAGTAATACAGTGTTTAAGATAATGAGATAAGAAACTTAAAAATATTACATAATCTTTAAGAAAAAAAATAATTTTTAATGCTATACAGAAAGTATCACCTCATCTTCATTAGGAGATACCAGAGTTCAGTATCAAGCTCACGCATACTTGTATATTATTGTATATGTCTTAACACATTTATTTATTGTCTTTGTACATTGTCTGGTCAAAGGATATCTTTTGGTATTTTAAAGAACAACTTTTTAAATGAGTAGAATAAGCCAGTTCTGAGGTCTCTTCCTGAAATGAGCAGAATACTATCTTTACAAAGATTATTGCAATTTGCTGTCATTCTTTTTATATATATGGTAATAATGGCAAGGTGTGAACAGAAAAAAGCACCAAAGCATGAAATAGTTTCAATCTCTGTTTTTACAGTTGGGACAAAAAGTTCATTTGGGTTTTTCTGACTTATCTTATGAGAAAATTGGAACAAACTTTTTGGCCAACCCAATATTCTTCTAAAGAATAAAAATATTGTTTTTTGGAGTTCTTTATTCATTCCAGAGACTACTATGCACCAGGCTTTGTGGTAGTCTGGAATATGGAGGCAAAGAAGAGGGATGCTTAATAGTATTGTTTAAAAAATGTTTCCTCATGGAGGTGACAAGATAAATCTTCCTGAAAAATAATGATATACTGGGCAAAAAAAGCATGGTGGTATTTTCAATGGCACTAGGCTAGGATGTCACATCAGTGACTCACAACCAACCAACCACACCCTCCTCTATTCTTTGTGCAGTCCTGCCTACACTGACCTAAGCTTAACTACTTGGCTTCCAACTATAGCCAATGAGATCTTAGCAATGTAATGTAAGCAGAAGTTACAGTTAATGAAACAGGTCTTTGTAAATGTATAACTTAACCAAATCTAATGTAAGCCCATCCATATCATTTTTCCATACGAGTTTCATGAAAAAGTCTTCAAATTTAAGATAGACATGAGGTGACACCACTAGGCTTGGTATACTATATAAAGTGTTATCGACGAGTAGCAAAAAACAAAAAGGAATATTACATAAAGAAGCAATAAAGATTCTTCTGGAATTGCCTGCATTGTTCACTAATGGAATTGTCACACAAAATTCTTGGACAATAACTTGTGTTTATAGATTGAATCTGAAATGAATAAATTTAAAACATTAAGCAAACATAAGATCTTTATAATTCAACTTCAAGAATTTTATCTTGATATCTACAGAGGGCTTTTACTTTATTGTTTTATTTAGATATTCAAGTCTATAACAAATTTGTTGACACAAAGATGCAGATCCCTATTGCTTTTTTTCTCTTGTGTTTTGAAAAGAAGATTCATGGTGTATGATTTGACTTTGAATTCTTTGAATGTTAGATGGTAATTGAGGCATGAATTTCTTCATTGCAGGAATCATATTGGAAAGATTATCTGCATTTGTTTCGAATTTTCAGTTCAGATTCTCAAAATTGAGCCAAAACTATAATATAAATGGCTGGTAAACAGTTCTACTGTCTCTGATTATTATCAATACAATGGAAAATTTGAGAAATAACAGAACAAGCCACAAACATTTATCTTTATTCTTTCAAAGCACAATTATTTTGAAGTAATAAATAATCCTATTTAAGCAGGTTTGTATTGGTCAGCTCACTAAATTACTGTTGTCACCTGGAAAAGTACAGATTTAAAGTAAGAAAATCTAGGTTTGAATCCTGGCTCAGCAATTTATTTGTTAAGAATTAAGTTAACTTTAAAATTTTCAATTTCCTTATCTACAATAGAGTGTTATAAAGACAAAATTAGATAAGACAAGTAAAATACTACACATAGACCCTAGACTCCCATAGAGCTGAATTATTATTTTTAATTGAAGTATAGTTGATTGCCAACATCTATTGGATCATAGAAAAAGCAAGAGTTTCAGAAAAATATCTACTTCTTTATTGACTATGCCAAAGACTTTGACTGTGTCGATCACAATAAACTGTGGAAAATTTTTCAAGAGATGGGAATACCAGACCACCTGACCTGCCTCTTGAGAAATCTATATGCATCTCAAAAAGCAACAGTCACAACTGGACATAGAACAGACTGGTTCCAAATCAGAAAAGGAGTATGCCAAGGAGTATGCCAAGGCTGTATATTGTCACCCTGCTTATTTAACTTATATGCAGAGTACATCATGAGAAACACTGGGCTGGATGAAGCACAAGCTGGAATCAACATTGCCAGGAGAAATATCAAAACCTCAAATATGAGGATGACACCACTGTTAAAGCAGAAAGTGAGAAAGAACTAAGCAGCTTCTTGATGGAAGTGCAAGAGGAGAGTGAAAAAGTTGGCTTAAAACTCAACATTCAGAGGAGAATGAAAACATTGGTTTAAAACTCAACATTAAAAAAACTGAGATCATGGCATCCGGTCCCAACACTTCTTGGCAAATAGATGGAGAAACAATGGAAACAGTGACAGTCTTTATTTTGTGGGGCTCCAAAATCACTACAGATGGTGACTGCAGCCATGAAATTAAACGATGCTTGCTCCTTGGAAGACAAGCTATGACCAACCTAGACAGTATATTAAAAAAACAGAGACATTACTTTGCCGACGAAGGCAGAGGAACCAGAGATCAAAGCTATGATGTTCAAGCAGGTTTTCGAGAAGGCAGAGGAATCAGAGATCAAATTGCCAACATCTGCTGGATCATTGAAAAAGCAAGAGAGTTCCAGAAAAACATCTATTTCTGCTTTAATGACTATGCCAAAGCCTTTGACTGTGTGGATCACAATCAACGGTGGAAAATTATGAGAGAGATGGGAATACCAGACCACTTTACCTGCCCCTTGAGAAACCTATATGCAGGTCAGGAAGCAATACTTAGAACTGGACATGGAACAACAGACTGGTTCCAAATAGGAAAAGGAATACGTCAAGGCTGTATATTGTCACCCTTCTTATTTAACTTACATGCAGAGTACATCATGAGAAAAACTGGGCTGCAAGAAGCACAAGCTGGAATCAAGATTACCAGGAGAAATATCAATAACCTCAGATATGCAGATGACACCACCCTTATGGAAGAAAGTGAAGAGGAACTAAAAAGTCTCTTGGTGAAAGTGAAAAAGGAGAGTGAAAAAGTTGGCTAAAACTCAACATTCAGAAAACGAAGATCATGGCATCTGGTCCCATGACTTCATGGCAAATAGATGGGGAAACAGTGGAAACCATGTCAGACTTTATATTTTGGGGCTCCAAACACTGATGAAAGCAATCAAAGAGGACACAAATAGATGGAGAAATATACCATGTTCGTGGATTGGAAGAATCAACATAGTGAAAATGAGTATACTACCCAAAGCAATCTACAGATTCAATGCAATCTCTATCAAGCTACCAGCGGTATTTTTCACAGAACTAGAACAAATTATTTCAAGATTTGTATGGAAATACAAAAAACCTCGAATAGCCAAAGCAATCTTGAGAAAGAAGAATGGAACTGGAGGAATCAACTTGCCTGACTTCAGGCTCTACTACAAAGCCACAGTCATCAAGACAGTATGGTACTGGCACAAAGACAGAAATATAGATCAATGGAACAAAATAGAAAGCCCAGAGATAAATTCACACACATATGGTCACCTTATCTTTGACAAAGGAGGCAAGAATATACAATGGAGTAAAACCAATCTCTTTAACAAGTGGTGCTGGGAAAACTGGTCAACCACTCGTAAGAGAATGAAACTAGATCACTTTCTAACAAAACACACAAAAACAAACTCAAAATGGATTAAAGATCTAAACGTAAGACCAGAAACTATAAAACTCCTAGAGGAAAACATAGGCAAAACACTCTCCGACATAAATCACAGCAGGATCCTCTAAGATCCACCTCCCAGAATTCTGGAAATAAAAGCAAAAATAAACAAATGGGATCTAATTAAAATTAAAAGCTTCTGCACAACAAAGGAAACTGTAAGCAAGGTGAAGAGACAGCCTTCTGAATGGGAGAAAATAATAGCAAATGAAGCAACTGACAAACAACTAATCTCAAAAATATACAAGCAACTTATGCAGCTCAATTCCAGAAAAATAAAAGATCCAATCAAAAATGGGCCAAAGAACTCAATAGACATTTCTCCAAAGAAGACATACAGATGACTAACAAACACATGAAAAGATGCTCAACATTACTCATTATTAGAGAAATGCAAATCAAGACCACAATGAGGTACCACTTCACACCCGTCAGAATGGCTGCGATCCAAAAGTCTGCAAGCAATAAATGCTGGAGAGGGTGTGGTGAAAAGGGAACCCTCTCTTACACTATTGGTGGGAATGCAAACTAGTACAGCCACTATGGAGAATAGTGTGGAGATTCCTTAAAAAATTGCAACTAGAACTGCCTTATGACCCAGCAATCCGACTGCTGGGCATACACACCGAGGAAACCAGAATTGAAAGAGACACATGTACCCCAATGTTCATCGCAGCACTGTTTATAACAGCCAGGACATGGAAACAACCTATATGTCCATCAGCAGACGAATGGATAAGAAAGCACTGGTACTTAGACACAATGGAGTATTACTCAGCCATTAAAAATAATACATTTGAATCAGTTCTAATGAGATGAATGAAACTGGAGCCGATTATACAGAAGTAAAGCCAGAAAGAAAAACACCGATACAGTATACTAACACATATATATGGAATTTAGAAAGATGGTAATGATGACCCTGTATGTGAGACAGCAAAAGAGATACAGATGTGTAGAGTGGACTTTTGGACTCAGAGGGAGAGGGTGGGATGAACTGGGAGAATGGCATTGAAACATGTATACTGTCATGTAAGAAACGAATCACCAGTCTATGTTTGATGCAGGATACAGGATGTTTGGGGTTGATGCACGGGGATGATCCAGAGAGATGATATGGGGTGGGAGGTGGGAGGGGGGTTGATGTTTGGGAACTCATGTACACCCGTGGTGGATTCATGTCAATATACGGCAAAGCCAATACAGTATTGTAAAGTAAAATAAAGTAAAAATAAAAATTAAAACAAAACAAAATAAAATGCAGCCATGAAATTAAAAGACGGTTACTCCCTGGAAGAAAGGTTATGACCAACATAGATAGCATATTCAAAAGCAGAGACATTACTTTGCCAACAAAGATCCATCTAGTCAAGGTTATGATTTTCCCAGTGGTCATGTATGGATGTGAGATTTGGACTGTGAAGAAAGCTGAGCACCGAGGAATTGATGCTTTTGAACTGTGGTGTTGGAGAAGACTCTTGAGAGTCCTTTGGACTGCAAGGAGGTCCAACCAGTCCATTCTGAAGGAGATCAGCCCTGGGATTTCTTTGGAAGGAATGATGCTAAAGCTGAAGCTCCAGTACTTTGGCCACCTCATGCGAAGAGTTGACTCATTGGAAAAGACTCTGATGCTGGGAGGGATTGGGGGAAGGAGGAGAAGGGGACGATCGAGGATGAGATAGCTGGATGGCATCACTGACTTGATGGACGTGAATCTGAGTGAACACCAGGAACTGGTGATGGACAGGGAGGCCTGGTGTGCTGCTATTCATGGGGTCGCAAACAGTCGGACATGACTGGGCGACTGAACTGACTGATGGTTTTTTCAGTAGTCATGTATGGATGTGAGAGTTGGACTATAAAGAAAGCTGAGTGCCGAAGAATTGATGCTTTTGAACTGTGAGTACTTGGACTGCAAGGAGTTCCAATCGGTCCATCCTAAAGGAAATCAGTCCTGAATATTCATTGGAAGGACTGTTGCTGAAACTGAAACTCCAATATTTTGACCACCTGATACGAAGAACTAACTCATTGAAAAAGACCCTGATGCTGGGAAAGACTGAAGGCAGGAGGAGAAGGGGACAACAGAGGATGAGATGGTTGGATGGCATTACTAACTCTATGAACATAATTTTGAGTAAACTCTGGGAGTTGGTGATGCACAGGGAGTTGTTCTCATGCGCTGCAGTCCACGGGGGTCACACAGAGTCGGACATGACTGAGTGACTGATATTTGATTTACAATGTTGTGTTAATTTCAGGTATACAGCAAAGTGGTTCCATTATACATACATAAATGTCTATATATTTTTTTCAGATTCTTTCCCTTATAGTTTGTTTCAAAATATTGAGTGCAGTTTCCTATGCTACAGTACATTCTTATTGAATATCTATTCTATTTTATATATAGTAGTGTGTGTATGTTAGTCCCAACTCCTGATTTTTTGCCTCCCCACCTCATTTCCCTTTTGTAACCATGAATTTTTTTCCATGTCTCTGGTTCTGTTCTGTGAATAAGTTCATTTGAATCTTTTTATTTTCCTCTCCAGATTCCACATATAAGTGATATCATGTGTTATTTGTATTTCTCTGCCGTACTTTACTTAGTATGATAATTTCTAGGTCCAGCCATGTAAGAGCTGAATTATTATTAAGGATTGTGTGTGTGTGTGTGTGTGTGTGTATGTGTTTGTGGAGGGATACCTTTTCTCTGTATTCCACAATTTCTAGGAAAAGGAATTTCCATCTATAATTTTGACCTTTGGATCTATACATAACTACTGCCTAGGCCAATATCCAAGTAGTGGAAGAAAGACATCATTAAAAAAAATACTCAATTTGGTGTTGTTAATTTAGCAAATAACCTAAATGTCCTTTATCAATCTTCTGTTCTTGGTAAACTTAAACTTTCCCTCAGGTGGAGAGTTTGGAGTAAATAAGCTTATTCTCACATCTTACACATACTTAGTTTTATCTTTCTTACTAAAAAAAAAGCCACATTACATTTCCTGTAGGATCTCTCTCTGTTTTCTGTCTCAGTTAGTTTAAAAACACATTTATATAGAGGGGTACTGATTATTGGTTACCATTTGACTCTCTAAACTGCCACAGAAAAAAATAGTGCAAGAAATTTATTTCAGACCAAATGTTAATAAGATGTTGGATTATTGGTTATGACTCTATAGAATGCTAATTTATGGTAGAGATACTAGCCCTAAAGGAAAGGTTTTCATAAAAAATTAATGTTTTCTTGCCGGGGTCCAGCCCTGGTGGATCCAGGGAATTCAAAGGGTGGACGGCATTGGCATGAGAAAAACTTATTTATTGATTGATATAAGAAATATAAGATTAGATTAAGAAACAATAGTGTAGTAGGAAAATTAAGTGGAGGAAGAGGGCTGAATAACTTGGATTACGTGGAAGACCAATAAAATTCCAGACAAGGAATTTGCACCATCTATGTTGGGCCACCGGTGCTCGCTTGAATATCTAAGGGTGCCTCACCTTAGGCTCCCTTTCGTGCGGGTCCTAACAGCCAGGGCAAATAAGTAGACTTGGTGAGCCTCCATGCCCCAGATGGGAATTTAGCCTGAAATTAGAGTGAAGAGGGGAGGAAAGAGAGAGAGAGAGCCGGGGGAAACCAGTCCAGCAACTAGCTCCATCCTCTATTGTTCAGAAGCCCTTTTATACTTTTGATAAAACATGGAGATCAATGGGTAACACAAAGTTATGCAGCGTTAGCAGTCCAGACTCTTATCAAAACCAGGCTTTTCTCTGCATACCTAATTGTATACACAAGTCTTAGGTAATTTACATCATCTTCCAGCCAAAAGGGCCAATTAACATTTTACAGGTTTTTTTCTGATAAGGGTTTGTCAACCAGAAGACTTATTTGTGTTGATCTTCCCAAGGTCTGGTGCCACTCTCAGAAAACACTAAATAAAGTTACATTCTTACATAGCAAGGATACAGCAACTTATAATAAGTAGAGGGAGTACAGTGATTTACAGCAAAAGAGAAGCAATTAACTCAAAAGTCTAGTGTTGCTAACATCAAAACTACTATGTATCTTTTTCTACATCCTGCTTACATTGAGTAACATCCTTCCAGGTGCCTAAAAGATAAAGAATATGGAGGTCTGGCAGCAGTCATTGAGTCAACAGTGAAAACCCTCTACCAATATAATTTTTAACTCTTTAGAAAAGGCTCTGTATCTTTAAGATGCTTTTAAGCTTTGTGCCTCTCGCGGTTGGGGGATTGTAAGCAGTTCACAAGCTGTAAGAGGTCTGGGGAACCTGTTAGGCAAGATAGAGAGCTATCAGAGGGGTTTTAACTGAAACATCCCTTTCAAATGCAGAAGACTAAAGCCCCGAGTTGACTTTTTTCCAGAGAACATCAGAAGAGTAGAAAAGCAGGCAGATTCTTATTATTTCAGGGGGGTGGATGCTCAGGAAATTCCAGGGGGAAAACCTGAGGTCTGATTAGCCTTGCCATCAGAGCTCTTGCCACATGACCTTGTCACGGGTGGAATTCCTCACGCTGGCTCCCTGCATTTTCTGATGATATTGTTAGTGCCAGTTCATGATGCACAGTGAGGCCAAGCATACTGAAACACTGGCATTTGTAGTCATTCAGTTGTATCTGACTCTTTTTGACACCATGGACTACAGCCCACCACGCCTCCCTGTCCATCACCAACTGCTTGAGTTTACTCAAACTCATGTCCATTGAGTTGGTGATGCCATCCAACCATCTCATCCTCTGTCATCCCCTTCCTCCCACCTTCAATCTCTCCCAGCATCAGGACCTTTCCCAGTGAGTCAGTTCTTAACATCAGGTGGCCAAAGTATTGGAGTTTCAGCTTCAGCATCAGTCCTTCTAATGAATATTCAGGACTCATTTCATTTAGGGTGGACTGGTTGGATCTCCTTTCAGTATAAGGGACTCACAAGAGTCTTCTCCAACACCACAGTTCAAATGCATCAACTCTTCGGCACTCAGTTTTCTTTATAGTCCAACTCTCACATCCACACATGACTCCTAGAAAAACTATAGCTTTGACTAGACAGAACTGTGTTGGCAAAGTAATGTCTCTGTTTTTTAATATGCTGTTTAAGTTTGGTCATAGCTTTTCTTCCAAGGAGTAAGTGTCTTTTAATTTCATGGCTGCAGTCACCATCTTCAGCGATTCTGGAGCCCTCCAAAGTAAAGTCTGTCACTGTTTTCATTGTTTCCCCATCTATTTGCCATGAAGTGATGGGACCGGATGCCATGATCTTAATTTTCTGAATGCTGAGTTTTAAACCAATGTTTTCATTCTCCTCTTTCACTTTCATCAAGAGGCTCTTTAGTTCTTCTTCACTTTCTGCTTTAAGGGTGGTGTCATCTGCATGTCTAAGGTTATTGATATTTTTCCTGGCTTGTGCTTGATCCCAACTTGTATTTCATCCCAGCTTATGCTTCATCCACCCTGATGATTCAATGTACTATGCATATAAATTAAATAAGCAGGATGACAATATAGAGCCTTGATGTACTCCTTTTTCTATTTGGAACCAGTTTGTTGTTTCATGTCCGGTTCTAAATGTTACTTCCTGACCTGCATACAGATTTCTCAAGAAACAAGTAAGGTTGTCTGGTATTCCAATCTCTTGAAGAATTTTCCACAGTTTGTTGTGATCCACACAGCCAAAGTCTTTGTCATAATTAATAAAGCAGAAGCAGATTTTGTTTCTTTTTTTTTTGGAACTTTCCTGCTTTTTCAATGATCTAATAGATGTTGGTAATTTGATCTCTGGTTCCTCTGCCTTTTCTAAAACCAGCTTGAACATCTGGAAATTCATGGTTCATGTATTGCTGAAGCCTGGCTTGGAGAACTTTGAGCATTACTTTACTCGTGTGTGAGATGAGTGAAGTTGTGCAGTAGTTTGAGCATTCTTTGACATTGCCTTTCTTAGGGATTGGAATGAAAAGTTATATTTTCCAGTCCTGTGGCCACTGCTGAGTTTTCCAAATTTGTTGACATATTGAGTGCAGCACTTACACAGCATCATCTTTTACAATTTGAAGCAGCTCAACTGAGATTCCATCACCTCCACTAGCTTTGTTCATAATGATGCTTCTTAAGGCCTACTTGATTTCACACTCCAGGGTGTCTGGTTCTAGGTGAGTGACCACACCATCGTGATTATCTGGGTTGTGAAGATCCTTTTATAGAGTTATTCTGTGTATTCTTGCCACCTCTTCTCAATATCTTCTGCTTCTGTTAAGTCCATACCATGTCTGTCTTTTATTGGCCCCTCTTTGCATGAAATGTTCCCTTGGTAACTCTAACTTTCTTGAAGAGATCTCTGGCCTTTCCCAATCTATTGTTTTCCTCTATTTCTTTGCATTGATCACTGAGGAAGTTTTTCTTATCTCTCTTTACTATTCTTTGGAACTCTGCATGCAAATGGGTATATCTTTCCTTTTCTGCTTTACCTTTCAATTCTCTTCTTTTCACAGCTATTTTTAAGGCCTCCTCAGACAATCATTTTGCCTTTTTGCATTTCTTTTTCTTGAGGATGGTCTTGATCACTGCCTCTTGTGCAATGTCATGAACTTCTGTCCATAGTTCTTCAAGCACTCTGTCTATCAGGTCTAATCCCTTGAAGCTATTTGTCACTTTCACTTTTTAATCATAAGGGATATGATTTAGGTCATACTAAAATGGTCTGGTGGTTTTCCCTACTTTCTTCAAGTCTGAATTTGGCAATAAGGAGCTCATGATCTGAGCTACAGTCAGCTCCCAGTCATGTTTTTGCTGACTGTATAGACCTTCTCCATTTTTTGCCACAAAGATATAGTCAATCTGATTTCAGTAGCGACCATCTGGTGATGTCCATGTGTAGAGTCTTCTCTTGTGTTGTTGGAAGACAGTGTTTGCTTTGACCAGTGCATTCTCTTGGCAAAAATCTGTTAGTCTTTGTCCTGCTTCATTCTGTACTCCAAGGCCAAATTTGCCTGTTACTCCGGGTATTTCTTGACTTCCTGCTTTTGCATTACAGTCCCCTATAATGAAAAGGACCTCTTTTTTGGGTGTTAATTCTAGAAGGTCTTGTAGGTCTTCAAATAACCATTCAACTTCAGCTTCTTCAGCATTACTGCCTGGGGCATAGACTTGGATTACTATGATATTGAATGGTTTCCCTTGGAAACAGAGAGAGAATATTCTCTCTTTTTTTGAGATTACATCCAAGTACTGCATTTTAGACTCTTTTGTTGACTGTGATGGCTACTTCATTTCTTCTAAGGGATTCCTGCCCACAGTAGTAGATATAATGGTCATCTGAGTTGAATTCACCCATTCCAGTCCATTTTAGTTTGCTGATTCCTAAAACGTCGATGTTCACTATTGCCATCTCTTGTTTGCCTACTTCAATTTGCCTCGATTCATGAACCTAACATTTCAGGTTCCTATGCAATATTGCTCTCAGTCACATACACAACTGGGTGTTGTTTTGCTTAGGCTCCATCGCTTCATTCATCCTGGAGTTAGTTTTCCACCGATCTCCAGTAGCATATTGGGCACCTACCAACCTAGGGAGTTCATCTTTCAGTGTCCTGTCTTTTTTCCTTTTCATACTGTTCCTGGGGTTCTCAAGGCAAAAATACTGAAGTGGTTTGCCATTCCCTTTTCCATTGGACCACATTTTATCAGAACTGTCTACCATGATCCGTCCATCTTGGGTGGCCCTACCCATCATGGCTCATAGTTTCATTGAGTTAAACAAGACTGTGGCCCATGTGATCAGATTCGTTAGTTTTCTGTAATTGTGGTTTTCAACCTGTCTACCCTCTGATGGAGAAAGATAAAAGGCTTACAGAAGCTTCTTGATGGGAGAGACCAACTGATGGGGAAACTGATCTTGTTCTGATGGGCGGGACCATGCTCAGTAAATCTTTAATCCAATTTTCTGTTGATATGTGGAGCTGTGTTCCCTCCCTGTTATTTACCTGGGGCCTAACTATGGTGGAGGTAATGAAGATAATGGCGACCTCATTCAAAAGGTTCCATGGAGGCACTGCTGCACTCAGTGCCCTCAACACTGCTGCAGGACACTGCTGACCCACACCTCCACCAGAGATCCTGGACACTAATGGGCAACTCTGGGTCAGCCATTTGTGGGGACACTGCTCCTTTCTCCTGGGTCCTGGTGCACACAAGTTTCTGTTTGTGCATCCAAGAGTCTGTTTCCCCAGTTCTGTGTAAGTTCTGGGGGCTCTATGGTGGGGTTAGTGGCGACCATCTCCAAGAGGGCTTATCTTATGCCATACACAGGTCTGATGCACCCAGAGCCCCTACCCCTGCGGCAGTCCACTGTTGACCCATACCTCCAGGAGGAGACACTCAAATACAGTTCTGTCTCAGTCTTTGTGGGGTCTCTGGGTTCTAGTGTGCACAAGGTTTGTTTGAACCCTCTGAGCAGAGAAAGGTTCATTGTAGGACCAAGTGAATCATGATCTAAAAGCCTCAAGCCCCTGGAAGGGTTTTGGCAAAACCTTTAAAAAATTTGGTAAGGGAGTGTTTGAACAAGGGTATATAATAAGCAGACAAGGATGCTGCACCCATGAAATTAAAAGATTGTTGCTCCTTGGAAGGAAAGCTATGACAAATCTAGAAAGCACATTAAAAAGCAGAGACATCACTGTCAACAAAGGTCTATATAGTCAAAGCAATGTTTTCTCCATACATTTCCAGTCATGTATGGATGTGTGAGTTAGATCATAAAGAAGGCTGAGAATGGAAAAACTTATGCTTTTGAAATGTGGTGTTGGAGAAGATTCTTGAGATCCCTTGGACTGTAAGGATTTCAATCCAGTCAATCTCTAAGAAAACAACCCTGAATATTCATTGAAAGGACTGACACTGACCCTGAAGCTCCAATACTTTGACCACCTAATGCAAAGAGTTGACTCATTGGAAAGGGTCCTGATGATGGGAAAGATAAAAAGCAAGAAGAGAATGGGATGACAGAGGGTGGAATGGTTGGACGGCATCACTGACTCAATGGATATGAGTTTCAGTAAACTCTGGGAGATGGTGAAGGGCAGGGAAGACTTATGTACCGCAGTCCATTGAGTCACAGAGTTGGACACAACTGAGTGACTGATCAACAATATAATCAACTCATACACAATTATCTGATTGGCTAATGGTGAGGTAACAGGGCTATGTCACAGAAGGTAACACTTTTCAGCCCTTAGGCTCGAGGAGGCCTAGATTGTGTACTCAAGGTTATCAAGTAGTTAATATCTTCCATTTGGTGGTGGTTTTAATGGCAACCCACTTCAGAACACTTGCCTGGAAGATTTCATGGATGGAGGAGCCTAGTAGGCTACAGTCCATGGAGTAGCAAAGAGTCGGACATGACTGGGCAACTTCACCTTAGTATCTATAAAACAACTTAGGAAATTTGCATTAGATACAATTATCTGATACTTCACAGAAGAGTTAAAGCAGGAGATAAAGAAACACGGCCTGTTCCAGAAGGCTCCATCAGGTCCTGCTTGGTTATAATATTTAAGCAGGTAATGTTTATTTTTAATACACATATTCAAAGAAAAAAATTGCATAAAACTTTGCTGTTATTAAATGATTACTAAATTATTAGGAGCATAAAATCTGTATTTTAAATTTTATAAACCCATTAAAATCCATCATGCTTAAAAATAATCTCATTTAAGGGCTACTACAACAATCATTATTCTAATGACACATTCAAAATAGAGAGTAGGTATTTTCAATTAATAAACCAAATATAAAGCTGGAACATAGTAATAGGGTGTTCCTTTAAGTATATTTTATACACTTATTTATGGATGAAACTATACTAATGGAAATGTGTGGATCCAAGTCCATGCATGTTCTTAGAATAAAAGCCTTCTTTAAAGCCATCATCAAGTCTAAGCACCACACAATAGGCCAATAAATCTGAGAAATGAGGTCCTGAGGCAAAGAATACAACTTTATTCAGAGAGGTGGCTGACCCAGAAGATGACAGACTAACATCTCAACATAACCATCTTGTAGGGGCCTGGATGCCAGATTCTTTTATGAATAAGAGATGCAGGGAGTGAGGAAACAAAGTAAGAAAACCATTTAATTCTTGCAAATATCTCCTAGAATGACAAACCTCAGGCAGGGAGATTTATTAGTTTCTTTTTTTTTTTTTTTTTAACAGTCATTTCACAGATGATGTGAAATGGAATATGTCCTGCCATATCAATAAAAAATAATGTCACAGTTATCTGTGTCTTGCCCTCCAGATTTGAGATCTGCTGACATGAGAAATGCTGGGCTGGATGAAGCACAAGCTGGACAGGGAGAAATATCAATAACTTCAGATATGCAGATGACACCACCCTTATGGCAGAAAGTGAAGAAGAACTAAAGAGCCTCTTGATGAAAGAAGAGAGTGAAAAAATTGGCTTAAAACTCAACATTCAGAAAACTAAGATCATGGTATCTGGTCCCATCACTTCATGGCAAATAGATGGGGAAACAGTGAGAGACTTTATTTTGGGGGGGGGGGGCTCCAAAATCACTGCAAATGGTGACTGCCGCCATGAAATAAAAAGATACTTACTCCTTGGAAGAAAAGTTATGACCAATCTAACAGCATATTGAAAAGCAGAGACATTACTTTGTCAACAAAGGTCCATCTAGTCAAAGCTATGGTTTTTCCAGTAGTCATGTATGGATGTGAGAGTTGGACTCTAAGGAAAGCTGAGCACCAAAGAATTGACATTTTTGAACTGTGGTGTTGGAGAAGACTTGTGAGAGTCCCTTGGACTGCAAGGAGATCCAACCAGCCCATCCTAAAGGAAATTAGTCCTGAATATTCATTGGAAGGACTGATGTTGAAGCTGAAACTCCAATACTTTGGCCTCCTGATATGAAGAACCCACTCATTTGAAAAGACCCTGATGCTGGAGAAGATTGAAGGTGGGAAGAGAAGGGGACAACACAGGATGAGATGGTTGGATGGCATCACCGACTCTATGGACATTAGTTTGAGTAAACTGGGAGTTGATGATGACAGGGAATTCTGGTGTGGTGTGGTCCATGGGGTCGCAGAGAGTCGGATGTGACTGACTGAACTGACTGACTGACTGATGAGCAGCGTCACTCTCCACACAAGAAACTCAAGGATGTCATAGTCAGTCATTCACAGGTGGGGAGGATCAGGTTATCTCCCTGTGAACTAAATGCAGGAACATAAGAGTCAGGCAGAAGGAGGCAGGGTTCCCTGAGGTAGGCCATTATGTATGCTTATAAAAACAAAAGTGGTAAAACAAGGGTTAAACCAGAGAACCAAATTCAGCATGGAATCAAAATTAACCTTTTCTGGTTTCAAAACTATGTCTAATTAAAATTTTTAAAGACTTTATTCATTCAATTCTATTCAGTTTGTTAAACTAGTCACAAATAGTGGACCCAGCAGTTCTAAGACATAATGGTAGATGTGAGGTGCACCTTTGTAGCAAAATAAAAATGATTTGAAATTCTAAGAATATTCAGAAACAGCTTAATTATGCCTCTGTGTTAAAAATTCCTCTTTAGAAAAGATCAAAGTAGGTTTGGTCTGTAATCTTTAGTTAATATCTTTGATATATGTTTCATTATATTTTACATGCCACATGTCTATTTTTCCAAATATATCCAAGGAAAACTATTTTCTATAACATTTAGCAAATAATCTCATTCACATTTCTATAGCAAGATTATATCATTCATTTCTGTACCATAAATGTATTATATCCTATTGTAAATCATATAATAAAGAGGTTTTAGGAAAGATTTTATGAATCTCTGAAGAAAAATTAAGACATCTGTTATCTGCATTCTTATATTTTATTTGATCAGATATGCAATCTTAAAAAAAGCCCTTAATTTTTTAAATAAAAAAAAAATTTTTTTTAAAGCCAGGATTCTGGTATTAGGGAAATCATAAATATAAGCTCAATATATAAGCTCAACCTGGGTACTTAGGGAACGCAGAGTTTCCCAAAGCAATCATACTTTACAGAAATTTTGCTTTACCAAGTAAAACAGAGGGAACAGTTGTCTACTGACAGTTATGTTCACATGGCTATAGTCAGCAGGAATGTTATGAGTCCTTGTTGCCCATGCAAGTCATCAAAACATGTTTTCATTGAGAAGACAGTGATTAGGGAACTATTTTTATAAAATAAGTTATGTCCTTATGGAACAGCATAATGAGTTAGAAATTTTTGAAATCTAGCTTATGTTTATCTATCTTCTTTTACCTTCACTTTAACCCAGAGATGAATTTGGTTTATTCTGTCACTTAATGGATATAAATTCTTTAAATATACCTGACAGACATGCTGTAAGATTTCAGATGAAATTTTATTACAGGATGTAACTATATAGAACTGCAATCAAATGAACTAAGGGCTTTCTTTTCTTTTTCTTCCAAATATCTCCTCATCCATCCTGTGTTGGCTTCATCCTCATGCTTGGTAGTAAGGTGGCTTTAACAAAACAAGGTCTTATCACACCCAGGCAAGCAAGTAAGACTATGTATTCCTGGGGAATTTAATAAGATTAAGAGATCCCCCAATATAATTTCCCCTCATATCTCATTGGCCAGGATGGAATATTCCATTTCTTAATTGAGCCCCAACAAGACAAATGGGATCCCCTTAGGCCTGATACAATAGCGACTGGGTTTTCAGCTCCCCCCCTCCCCCAATACAAAACTGCAAGAGGGAGAATTGTGGACTTGAGTACTTAAGGTTCAGTAAGGAATACAGATGGAAAAAATGCTAGAAGGTGACAGCTTCTATCATGCAGATGATATGAAGGAATCTAAAAGTATGTATATATACTAATTGCTATTAATATAAAAATTAATGATATGTCTCCAAATATGTTACAGTACTGTTCATTAAAATCAATGTCATTTACTCCCATCAATGATTTAGGATCTAAATATCTGTAATTAACTCTTCATATGGGATGGGAATAAGCTATGTAGACAAAGTACTGTGTTCATAGAGATTATTCTTCTGATACAGTGTTCCCCCCCCCACATTAATCAAATAAAATCAATATTTATTTTCTCAAAATACTATCTAAATAGTTATTCATGTAAATCATTCAAGAAGCACTGACCAAGCATTTTATTAAAGTCAGTATGAGCTAAAAGGGGATAAAAACAAAGTATATACTTTGCCATTAAGCCTATGTGTTAACAATTAGTAACAGGTCCATTTAATCATTTAGTAACTAGTCAATAAGAATTTTTTAATTAATCAGGAAATTTAGATTGGATGTAAGGTGAATACTGAGAATTGATAAAGAAGTCTATAAGTAAGAATTCTCTTTAAGGACTGGACTTTTATTTTTCCCTAGTCACTAATTAGCTCTTTCTCTTCTTTTCTTCTTTTTTTAGCAAGTAATATTTTTATCTTATTATCATTTGTCTTATTCTCAAGCATGCTTTCTCCATGTATCAGTGGAGCTGACTCTGTGGATTAGGATTTTGTAATCCTTACTGCCAGTGCTTGCTTCTAGAAAAAAAAAAAAAAAAAATTAAGTATCTGTCCTAAAAACATCTACTTCTGCTTTATTGACTACATCAAAGCCTTTGACTGTATGGATCACAATAAACTGTGGAAAATTCTTCAAGAGATGGGAATACCAGGCTACCTTACCTGCCTCCTGACAAATCTGTACACATGTAAAGAAGCAACAATTAGAACTGGAACGGAACAACAGACTGGTTCCAAATAGGGGAAAGGAGTAAATCAAGGCTGTATCCTTTCTTATTTAATTTATATGCAAAGTACATTATGCAAAATGCCAGACTGGATGAAGCACAAGCTGGAATCAAGATTGCTGGGAGAAATATCAATAACCTCAGATATGCAAATGACACCACCCTTACGGCAGAAAGTGAAGAACTAAAGAGCCTCTTGAAAGTGAAAGAGGATAGTGAAAAACTTGGCTTAAAACGCAACATTCAGAAAACAAAGATCATGGCATTCGGTCCCATCACTTCATGGCAAATAGACGGGGAAACAGTGGCTGACTTTATTTTGGGGGGCTCCAAAATCACTGTAGATGGTGACTGTAGCCATGAAATTAAAAGACACTTGCTCCTTGGAAGAAAAGTTATGACCAACCTAGACAGCATATTAAAAAACAGAGACATTACTTTGCCAACAAAGGCCTGTTTAGTCAAAGCTATCAGAGAAGGCAATGGGAACCCACTCCAGTACTCTTGCCTGGGAAATTCCATAGATGGAGGAGCCTGGTAGGCTGCAGTCCATGGGGTTGCTAAGAGTTGGACACGACTGAGCGACTTCACTTTCACTTTTCACTTTTATGCATTGGAGAAGGAAATGGCAACCCACTCCTGTGTTCTTGCCTGAGAAATCCCATGGACAAATGAGCATGGTGGGCTAAAGTCCAAATGGTTGCCAAAGTGTTGGACTGACTTCGTCACTAAACAACATCTCTTCTTCAGCATCCACGGTTGTTTAGTCACTAAGTCTGACTGTTTTGTGATCCCATGGTCTAGCCTGACAAGGTCCTCTGTCCATGGTTTCTCAGGGAAAAACATTGGAGTGGGTTTTCATTTCCTTCTGCAGGGGATTGTCTCAATCCAGGGATCAAACCCTCATCTCCTGCTTGGGAGACAGATTCTTTGCCATTGAGCCACTCAGCATCCATACTAATATCTAAAAATGCTATTTATTGGACAAATGATATTCCCACACCTGTAGTAAAAAAGGTGAAACAAGTTGACATGTGTCAGGGAAGGCCAAGAGATGCTAAGCTAATGAAAGTAGATGTCTATTACATGATATTTAGAAAGAAAATAAACTCTTAATTAGCTTAAGTACAAATGGTAAAAGAAATTGAGCTGTCTTGAATATATCCTCTTGAGAATGGGAAAATCAGAGATTTCACTGATAAAAACTAGGAGATACATTATTCTTTCACAGCCCCAGGGGACTTAACTAAGTGGTTGACAAATGGTCTAAAATAGGATTTTAATGAATATGTCAGTGAATAAATGAATGAAAAAAGGTAAACTTGAATAGATCATTTAAATGCCTGCTATGTGTCAAGATTTTATTGGAAATACAACGAATAAAATGACCCAATTTTTATCTTCAAGGAACTGAAACTTATTGGGGAAGCTATAATTATGGCAAAAATCACATATTGAAATATGCCAGCAAAGTATACCTTGCCAGCAAAGGTAAAGGCAAGATGATTAATATCAAGAGGTCTGAAAACATTGTAAAAGAATCAGAGGAAACTTTTAAATAAAATTATATCTGTTTGGGGCTTTGATGATGGATAGCACATTCACTAAGTGTTGGCTGACATATTTCAAGGTGTTATTGACATAATTCAAGAATATATTATGTATATAACTTAATATGGTTTAAAACAATCAAGTAATGACATTGTTGCATATAACAAACATTGGTGAGTTCCTACAATGTAGTCATGCAGTTCTTAAAACTAGGGTTATAGGGATGAATGGAACATTTCTCATTTCAACTTACATCCTAGTTGAGAGGTTCAAACAAATAGAGAAAAAATAAAAAAGGAGAAAACAAACATATCAATAAGTGTACAAACATGAATATTCATTATCTATTATCCTCAAGTACAAAATTAAATTTAAAATTAGTGTTTTCTTTGCAATTCAGGTAAGAATTGTGAGCAATATAAAAGCACAATGATCAGAGACTCAATATAACTGTGATAATATTAAATATAAGTCCTGGAGTAAGTCAAAGGGGCCAGAAAAATTTAACTTGACAATTCCTCTTTTCTCTATAAATTAGAACATTAAAAATCAGCCAAGAGGACTGAAAGAAATGATTCTTAATTTATGTCAGTTTTATACATTTTTATTATACATATTGAGGTCAATAAATACCACTTGGGATTTCAAATAAATGATGTCATTAAATAAATACACTATATAAGGTATTGTAGTGGGCTGATAATATAAATAATCACAATAGCTACACATTTAGGAAAATTATATGTTATTGTTGAAAGCTCTATCTGTATTTATGTTTATTGTATTAATATAATGTATCATATTGGATTTAGTTATACAGTTAAATCTGGATAATGTGAGATACTCTCATAAAAAGCTATCTGTTAAGATATCTCACTGGAAAAAAGCAAAGAAAAATAATTTGTTATTTTTTGAAACAAATTACAATATGGTAATGTCAAATTAAGTCTTCCTCTTTACTTGGAAAGTGGCTTATTGGGATTTTAGAGATTAAAATAAACTGATTTTACACAGCATTTTGAATATTGGCTTAAATATTCATCATCACGGTGTGATGCATTGATGAGCCATTACAGTACTATTGAACCCCTCAATGTGATAAATGAATTTATTGAGCTAATTATTTTAAAAATTCAGATAAACCTTTTAAAAAGGAATCTCAGGATAGTTATAATCTTCATAGTTGTGTTCAAATACATGCAGGGCAAGATTTATCAGAAACCAGCTGGGCTTCCTGGGCAATGCTCCACAGTAGCTTAGAAGAAACTCTCCTGGTGTTAATTGGCAGTTTGTTTTTCACAGGACCACTGTGGCTAATTGATGTCCCTGGAGCTGTGAGGAGAGAAATGAGAGAGAAATGATCCACTTCCCCATTCTGATTCCTTAATTTTAGAAAATTGCTGAAACAAATAACAAATATATATAATCCAGACTTCATTGCCCTTTGTTCCCTCTAAATCTTATGTTCATTCCAATAATGTGCATTCTGCTCACATAGTTTTATATTCAATGAAAACTGTTTCTGCACAAATAGTTTTCTTTTTTGGAAAGATGACATTGACATCCTGCCTTAATAGCCTGGGGTAATTATCCTATTTTGAAAGAGAGTCTTTGTTACATTTGGGAAACCAATATATACTTATTCTTTGTCAAGTTTACAACTCTTATTTTAACATGAACACAGTTTTATTCTAAATTCTCATATATATTTAAATAATTCATCATGTAGCTATCTTTTGATTTGAAAGATTAACTTGATTTGTATAAGACATTCCCCTTTACCCCCATTCCATTTTGCTATGAAGAGTTACTTTAGAGAATTACCTGGCAGTCCCGTGGTTAAGAACTGTACTCTTCCATTGCAGGGGGCACAGGTTCCATCCCTGATCAGGCAACTAAGATCCTGCCTGTTGTGCTTACTGTGTGGCCAAAAACAAGACAAAACAAAACCAAGAGTTACTTTAAAAATATCTTCTATAGAAGCCATTTTATTTGGGTTTTAATTAATATTTTAGTACTTCTTCAGGAAATGCTGTTTTTTAAAATTTTATTTTATTTTTCATAATGAGGTGCAATTGTTTCTGTTTTAAGAGGGAAAAAATCCAGGCCAAACATAATATGATTAATTGAAGACATGGGAATATGTGGAATAATTTTTCTTGCAGTTTCTACTCCATTCCCTACTCTTCTCCACCCTGTTAACAGGTTTGGATAACAGACTCACCTCACTGAGCAATCTTGCCCACCAACTTCTCCTTGGTTTTATTTTTTAAAATTTTGGGGGGAGTTGATTTACAGTGGTGTTATTTTCAGGTGTACAGCAAAGTACATTAGTTGTATGTATACATATACCCTTGCTTTTTTTAGATTCTTTTCCCATGTAGACCATTACAGAGTATTGAGTAGAGTTAATTGTTCTATAATATAATAGGTCCTTATTAGTTATCTATTTTGTATATAGTAGTGTGTAATGTCAATCCCAATCTCCCAATTTATCCCTCCTCCAGCCCTTTCCCCTGCTAACCATAAGTTTGTTTTCTTCATATGACTCTACTTCTGTTTTGTAAATAATTTCATTTGTATCCATTTTGTGATTCCACATATAAGAGATATGATAGGATATTTTTCTTTGTCTGGCTTCACACGGTATGACAATCTCTAGGTACATCCAGTTGCTGCAAATGTCATGATTTCATTCTTTTATGAATATTCCATTGTCTATATGTACCACATCTGTTTTATCTATTCCTCTGTCAATGGACATTTAGGTTGCTTCCATGTCCTGGTTATTTTAAAAAGTGTTGCAATGAATATTGTAGTGTATATATCTTTTCAAATTATGATTTTCTCTAGTTTTAAGGCTAGGAGCTGGATTCCTGTGTCATATGGTAGTTCTGTTTTTAGTTGTTCTCCATAGTGCCTGTACCATTTTACATTCCCACCATCAGTGTAGGAGGGTTCCTTTTTCTCTACACTGTCTCCAGCATTTATTATTTGTAGAATTTTTGATGATGGCCATTCTGACTGGTATCAGGTGATATCTCATTGTAGTTTTTAATTTGCATTTCTCTAACAATTAGTTCTGTTGAGTATCTTTTCACATGCCTGTCAGTCATCTGTATGCCTTCTTTGGAAAAACATCTATTTAAATCTCTCACCCATTTTTAGATTGGGTTTTATGCTCAAAATTCTCCAAGCCAGGCTTCAGCAATACATGAACCATGAACTTCCAGATGTTCAAGCTGGTTTTAGAAAAGGCAGAGAAACCAGAGATCAAATTACCAACATCTGCTGGATCATCAAAAAAGCAAGGGAGTTCCAGAACATCATCTATTTCTGGTTTATTACCTATGCCAAAGCCTTTGACTGTGTGGATCACAACAAACTGTGGAAAATTCTTCAAGAGATGAGAATACCAGACAACCTTAACTGTCTCTTGAGAAACCTGTATGCAGATCAGGAGGCAACAGTTAGAACTGGACATGGAACAAAAGACTGGTTCCAAATAGGAAAAGGAATACGTCAAGGCTGTATATTGTCACCCTGCTTATTTAACTTTTATGCAGAGTACATCATGAGAAATGCTGGGCTGGACGAAGCACAAGGTAGAATCAAGATTGCTGGGAGGAATATCAATAACCTCACATATGCAGATGACACCACCCTTTTGGCAGAAAGTGAAGAAGAACTAAAGAGCCTCTTGATGAAAGTGAAAGAAACAAGTGAAAAAGTTGGCTTAAAGCTCAACATTCAGAAAACTAAGATCATGGCATCTGGTCCCATCACTTCATGAGAAATAGATGGGGAAACAGTGGAAACAGTGTCAGACTTTATTATTGGGGCTCCAAAATCACTGTAGATGATGATTGCACCATGAAATTAAAAGATGCTTACTCCTTGGAAGAAAAGTTATGACCAACCTAGATAGCATACTGAAAAGCAGAGACATTGCTTTGTTAACAAAGGTCCGTCTAGTCAAGGCTATGGCTTTTCCAATAATCATGTACGGATGTGAGAGTTGGACTATAAAGAAAGCTAAGTGCCGAAGAATAGATTCTTTCGAACTGTGGTGTTGGAGAAGACTCTTGAGAGTCCCTTGGACTGCAAGGAGATCCAACCAGTCCATCCTAAAGGAAATCAGTCCTGGGTGTTCATTGGAAGGGCTGATGTTGAAGCTGAAACTCCAATACTTTTCGCCTGATGCAAAGGGCTGACTCATTTGAAAAGATGCTGATGCTGGCAAAGATTGAGGGCAGGAAAAGAAGGGAACGACAGAGGATGAGATGGTTGGATGGCATCACCAACTCAATGGACATAGGTTTGGGTGGACTCTGTGAGTTTGCGATGGACAGGGAGGCCTGGCGTGCTGTGTTCCATGGGGTCACAAAGAGTCGGACACAACTGAGTGACTGAACTGAACTTTTATATATCTATATCTATATCTATATCTATCTATCTATCTATCTATCTATCTATCTATCTATATACACCCAGAGAGAGAGAGAGAGAGCTGTATTAGCTTTGTGTATTTTGGAGGCTAATCCCTTGTTGGTTGTTGTGGTTTCCTTGGTTTTAAAGAATGCTGAGCACTAGCAAGGGGACTTCCCATGTGGCTCAGTGGTAAATAATCCACCTGCCAATTCAGGAGACACAGAGGATGCAGGTTGGATTCCTGGGTTGGGAAGGTGCCCTGTAGTAGTAAATGGCAATCCTGTCAAGTATTCTTGCCGTGAAAATTCCATGGACAGAGAAGTCTAGAAGGCTACAGTCTATGAGGTCACAGAGAGTTAGACACAATGTGTGACTGAGCACACTCACACATGCACATTAGCAAGATTTCAGAAGGGGGAGACTGAAATTGGACTATATATTCCCTTGGCTCCTTCCCTGTGTTGTGCCATGAACCATGGATTTTTATTTTTTTTTCACCACCCAAAGCCAGATCTTCTACAACTTTAACTCTATTTTTTTTTTTTTTTTCCTGGCATGATAATTGATCCTCTTCTTACCTTTAGTCATAAGAGGGCCACTGATTCTAGGACCATCATATTAGCTCCATGATATGAATATCTCACTAAAATTTTCTCATTCCTTTATTAAATAGAGCCATTATTAAATTATTTTCAATGAATTTGTGTACACCATCTCTTTATTCCAAGACCTTGAATAATATAGGGAATTTTTACCTGTCACTACAATTCTTATTCTGATTAATTGCAGTTATTTCATTAAATATCTATTACAGTTTAGTAGAGTATAACATATATTGCAGTAATGTATATATTTGCCTTTCATTATATTAGATTGTGTAAATGAAAGCAAAGACCTTGTTTAATTCATTTTACCCCTAAAGAACACCTAGCACAGAGATTTGCATTGTAGGAACTCGAGTAATATTTCCTATAGGTTGAATTATTTATTGGTAAATTAATTCTGGGTGAATTTATTTGTTATTTATTTTCTCTTTTCACGCATGGGAAACAAAACTCTCTTAAATATATATTTCTTTTCCTCTTCTAATAAGTTTCATTTAGCTAATAAATAATTCATTGTAAAAGAAAATTATTTTTTTCTATTTTGGTAATATAATATCACAAGTGTTGTAAGTAAAGCTATATATAGAGTATAAAGAATTTACCTTTTGTACTTCATCTACAGATTTTTAATGGAAGGTAAATGGAGTCTTAAAACATCATATATGAAATGAGAATACAAATAATTATGAAAAATGTGCATAGTATGTACAGATTATTTAAGATACAAATGCATGTGTAACTATATATGTATTGCTCTATATACATAGGAATATTTTTTGTGCAATGTTTCAGTTCAGTTCAGTTCAGTCACTTAGTCATGTCTGACTCTTTGCGACCCCATGAATTGCAGCACGCCAGGCCTCCCTGTCCATCACCAACTCCCGGAGTTCACTCAGACTCATGTCCATCGAGTCAGTGATGCCATCCAGCCATTTCATCCTCTGTCGTCCCCTTCTCTTCCTGCCCCCAATCTCTCCCAGCATCAGAGTCTTGTCCAATGAGTCAACTCTTCGCATGAGGTGTCCAAAGTACTGGAGTTTCAGTTTTAGCATCATTCCTTCCAAAGAAATCCCAGGGCTGATCTCCTTCAGAATGGACTGGTTGGATCTTCTTGCAGTCCAAGGGACCCTCAAGAGTCTTCTCCAACACCACAGTTCAAACACATCAATTCTTCGGTGCTCAGCCTTCTTCACAGTCCAACTCTCACATTCATACATGACCACAGGAAAAACCACAGCCTTGACTAGATGGACCTTAGTCAGCAAAGTAATGTCTCTGCTTTTGAATATGCTATCTAGGTTGGTCATCACTTTTCTTCCAAGGAGTAAGCGTCTTTTAATTTCATGGCTGCAGTCGCCATCTGCAGTGATTTTGGAGCCCCCCAAAATAAAGTCTGACACTGTTTCCACTGTTTCTCCATCTATTTCCCATGTTTGACAACTATTAAAGCTTAAAAAAACAACATTAGATTAGCCTTCACCGAGACCAGATATTTGTACTACTTTTCTTATTCACTCTGGCTGCCTTGAATAAACACAGTTTATCCCTCTACTATGTCTAATTCATTTTCTTAAATTTATATTACAACCTGTAACTGTGACTAACAGTGCATCAGTTCTCCAAAATTGTATATTTTTTTGTTTTGTCATTTTATTCTACCTTATTTTACACCACTTTATTGAGGCATGATTGACATATCAAAAGGTGCACATATCTAATGTACACAAATAACATTAGAAACTAACTTCTGTTTGAATTTCAAGAAATCCACAATCTGCAATTAATGGTGAGTAAGCATTTTCTTCATTCATTAGTTCATATGTACTTTCTGTTTACTTGCCTTTTCAAGTTATATGTAAAATTGTTGATTCCTCTTAATCTTAGTTAAGTGACAACACAAAAAAGACTAAAATCATGCATCCTCTAAAGATGTGTAACTATTCATAAAACTTTCTTCTTTAGCCATTTTACTTCTCTCACTATTTTATATCTCTTATAATCTACTTCCAACTTACTGCCATGCATGTTGGAAATAACTGTATCAACAACTTCAACTTTATCAGTCTCCTGAGTGGGACAAAAGAAAACAACATACAATGTATTGAGCTTCACATTCTCAAAACACATTGTTTCTACTTCTGGAATTTTCTGTGTCAATGATGCTTCCAGTTTTTAACATTTCCATGAGTTCAGTTCAGTTCAGTTTGTCAGTCATGTCTGACTCTTTGCGACCCCATGAATCGCAGCTCGCCAGGCCTCCCTGTCCATCACCATCTCCCAGAGTTCACCCAAACTCACGTCCATCGAGTCGGTGATACCATCCAGCCATCTCATCCTCTGTCGTCCCGTTCTCCTCCTGCCCTCAATCCCTCCCAGCATCAGAGTCTTTTCCAATGAGTCAACTCTTCACATGAGGTGGCCAAGGTACTGGAGTTTCAGCTTCAGCATCATTCCTTCCAAAGAAATCCCAGGGCTGATCTCCTTCAGAATGGACTGCTTGTATCTCCTTGCAGTCCAAGGGACTCTCAAGAGTCTTCTCCAACACCACAGTTCAAAAGCATCAATTCTTCGGCGATCAGCTTTCTTCACAGTCCAACTCCGGCATCCATACACGACTACTGTAAAAAACATAGCGTTAACTAGACAGACCTTTGTTGGCAAAGTAATGTCTCTGCTTTTGAATATACTATCTAGGTTGGTCATAACTTTCCTTCCACGGAGTAAGCGTCTTTTAATTTCATGGCTGCAGTCACCATCTGCAGTGATTTTGGAGCCCCACAAAATAAAGTCTGACACTGTTTTCACTGTTTCCCCATCTATTTCCCATGAAGTGATGGGACCAGATGCCATGATCTTAGTTTTCTGAATGTTGAACTTTAAGCCAACTTTTTCACTTGTTTCTTTCACTTTCATCAAGAGGCGCTTTAGTTCTTCTTCACTTTCTGCCATAAGGGTGGAGTCATCTGCATATCTGAGGTTATTGATATTTCTCCCAGCAATCTTGATTCCAGCTTGTGGTTCCAAGTAGGAAAAGGAGTACATCAAAGCTGTATATTGTCACCCTGCTTATTTAACATTTGCCTCACCATCTATCAATTTCTCTGGCTACTCAAGCTAAATTGTTCTTTTTAATTCATCACGAAATCCTATTGTTTCTAAATCTGAAATGCCTCCTAAATAAACCACTGCTCTCCATTTCCCATACCACTATTACTTACTTTAGTTCTTCTCTGTACAATTGAAATAATCTCTTTTCTGCTTCTAGTGTCCCTTCACTACTAATACACCTCAATTCTGAACTCCTAACATTTTGTTTTAGCCAAAACAAGGCATAACAAAACAGAACACAAATCTGATCATGCCACAGTTCACATTAAAAAAAAAAAACACAAACTTTCCTTGTTTTTTTTTAATAAGTATTATAAAAATTATTTGTTACTAACTGAAGTTCTAACTCTGTAACTTGATATAAGGTCCTTCAGATACAGATATTTTCAACCTCATCCTCTGTGATATTCTACCTCATATCACATTCTGAACTCACTGTCCTTCTTGATCTTCTTATACTCACTTCTTTAAGTAGTCTCACTCATCAGAAGCTTTACGAAAAATTCTCTTTACACTCAGAATGACCTTTCATCTTTACTAATATGTTAACATTCTACTCATCTTATAAAGCTCAATCAAATCTTACCTCATCTGTGGAGCTTTTCCACTGTATACTTTGAAAAAAAAATCAAAAATTATGTTTTTCTTATGTTGTATATAGAATATTAGGATTGAAAGTGAAAGTGGAAATGTAGTCACTCAGTCATGTGTAACTCTTTGCAACACCATGGGCCATAGCCTCCAGACTCCTCTGTCCATAGAATTCTGCAGTCCAGAATACTGGAGTGGGTAGCCATCCCCTTCTCCAGGGGATCTTCCCAACCCAGGTTTCAAGCCCAGGTCTCCTGCATTGCAGGTGGATTCTTTACCAGTTGAGCCACCAGGGAGAGTGGATTGCTATTCCCTTCTTGAGGGGATCATCCCAAACCAGGGTTCAAACCCAGGTCTCCCACATTGCAGGCAGATTCTTTACCATCTGAGCCACCAGAGAAGCCCACATTAGGATTAACCAAGGTAATACTAAAGCAGTGGATATCTATTTTTTTCATCTTAAAATATATGACACTTTCATATAATATTAGTTTCTCACTGTGGCAGTGATTCTTGTGAGAGTTTGTGTGTGTGTGCACACGTGTGTGTGTGTGTGCGTGTATGTATGTGTCTCAGGGTTGGTTTCTAAAAGACTGGTTGGAAAGAAGCCCCATAAGATACTTTCATTTGCTTTTGTTCAGCTTTGACTTCATAAAGCAGGATTCCTATTTTGTTGATCCTGATCAATACTTGCCAAATTTTGTTTAATGGAAAGTAAATGAGTGATTTATTATCTTAAATCAGTAGTTCTTGAAGGGTGTTGATTTCTCTGCAGGGGATATTTAACAGTATCTTGAGACAATTTTGACTGTGAAACTGTGTGGAGAGAGCAGCTGGAATTTAGTGAGTAGTGGCTAAAAATACTGCTGAACATCCAACAATGTATAAGACAGTCTCACAAGAAAGAATTATCTGACCCAAAATATCAATAGCACCAAATTGGAGAAATAGCCTTAAATCTCTT
Source organism: Budorcas taxicolor (assembly GCF_023091745.1). Taxonomy (NCBI): domain Eukaryota; kingdom Metazoa; phylum Chordata; class Mammalia; order Artiodactyla; family Bovidae; genus Budorcas; species Budorcas taxicolor. Next base: position 66,012,150 of record NC_068923.1, on the reverse strand, counting down.
GCCTAGACTAGCTTAACACAATTGAAGTTCAATACATATGAATGGAATTGAATTAAAAATTAGCATTATGGTCAATCTTTGTAGCGAAAGTTGGAAATATAAACAATTAATACTTTATTTCAAAGATAAGAATGTTTACTTTCTGGTCAAAATGAATAAACCATGATTATTTCATAATTAAAATTATTTTTGAGTCATTCCACCCCTTGTGTGTGTGTATGTGTGTGTGTATTAAGTCATTCAGTCATGTCTGACTCTTTATGACCCCATGGACTGTAGCAGCCCACCAGTTCTCTGTCCCACCTCTGTCCATGGGATTCTCCAGACAAGAATACTAGAGTGGATTGCTATTTCCTTCTCCAGGGTATCTTTCCAACCCAGGGATTAAACCAGCATCTCCCGCATTGCAGGCAGTTTCTTTACCATCTAAGCCACCAGGGAAACCCCTATTCTACTCCTTATTAAATTTTAATTCATTTTTCCAGATTGTATGTTAACATATATCCACAGAAACACACATACTTATTGGAAAAATTATTTTTTTAGGTTGTAGGTTTATAACAACTATGAAAATATTGGCATATTTTAAGTATAGTTTTGTTGATCACAAATTTTGTTGATTTTGTAAGTGATAGTGGTACCTTCTTAAGTGTTATCAATCAATTCATCAACTATGTTAATTTGTAATTTATCTAATATAGCCAATTAAATAGTAAAATTGAATAATCCATCATCTAACCATTCTTAATCTTGCTTGCTCAAGTATGGCACCATAGAACCAAAGAAATTAATATTAAAATGGCATTGTGTAGCACAATATTTATTATATCTTCAAGGCTTTAATATAAAAGTTTCTTTGTTTATAAATCAAAAATAACTTTTGTTACTCCATCAGATAAAATTTAATTAAAATTTGCAAATAAACTCTTGACATAACTCCCTTTTGCTCTCACAAGCAATGAAACTCCTGATTTACTAAATGAATTCAACTTGTTTTAGATCTTACCCAGTTGAATAGATTCAAAATCTTCCTTTGCATTGCATCTGCAACAATGATATCAGAAAATGACTTCATAGGAGTTTCTATATATATTCATAGTTCATAACTGATAAAAATTAAATAGATATATTACTGAATTAAAACAACTATATGTTTTTAAATGTTATCTTGAAGTCATAGAAAGGAAAACTTGTATTATTTTTATGAGTTGGATTTGGAGATGAGAGGGCTTCAGTTTTATATTTACCATAGGTCTTGAACACCTTTGTATCAGGACTGTCAGGATCCTAATTGCCTGAGATATATGGTAATAAAGAAATAAGTGAAATCACTTTAAAGAAAATGAGACAGTAAGGAAAAGGAGTTTTTGTGCACATAATGGTGGCTATCACTCAAATTGACCTATGGTACAAGATTGAAGGAAACTTGACTGGAAGCATTCATTTCAGTTCAGTTCAGTCGCTCAGTCGTGTTCGACTCTTTGTGACCCCATGAATCGCAGCACACCAGGCCTCCCTGTCCATCACCAACTCCTGAAGTTCACCCAAACTCACATTGAGTTGGTGTTGCCATCCAGCCATCTCATCCTCTGTCATCCCCTTCTCCTTCTGCCCCCAATCCCTCCCAGAATCAGTCTTTTCCAGAGTCAACTCTTCGCATGAGGTGGCCCAAGTATTGGAGTTTCAGCCTCAGCATCAGTCCTTCCAATGAACACCCAGGACTGATCTCCTTTAGGATGGACTGGCTGGATCTCCTTGCAGTCCAAGGGACTCTCAAGAGTCTTCTCCAGCACCACAATTCAAAAGAATCAATTCTTCAGCGCTCAGCTTTCTTCACAGTCCAACTCTCACATCCATACATGACCACTGGAAAACCATAGCCTTGACTAGATGGACATTTGTTGGCAAAGTAATGTCTCTGCTTTTGAATATGCTATCTATATTGGTCATAACTTTCTTTCCAAGGAGTAAGTGTCTTTTAAAGTCATGGCCACAATCACCATCTGCAGTGATTTTGACTGGAAAGATTAGAAAAGGGTAATTCTTTACTTAAATCTCTGTAAGACAATACGAATTCAAGGCAGCATGGTTTTGTAGGTTATAGTGAATTAAATTGAATGTTGATTATCTTAATGGAGTTACTTTGAAGCATGTTAGGGCATGGAAAGGATAGGGCAGCCTAACTATAAAGTGGATTATACACTATTTAGTGTTTAAAATTTTCCCTTCCTCAAGTATAGGAACTGAGACCTAGATAGGAAGAATGAAGGATGTCACATCCTCCCTGATATTTAGCTTGGAAACTTAAATATGCAACTGAAGAGAACACACAGTCCTGAGTTGAAATAAAACCTAACCAACAATATTTGATTAATTTTAATATTAATTTTAATTTATTTATAACATTTGTGCTTTGTTACAGGGATATATATTCTAATTCTGAAATTGCATGGGTTGAAGGTCCATTAGATTAAAAATGACAATTTATTGTATCTCTCTCTCAGTGTATATATATATATAAACAGTAAATTTCATATGCATATATATACACATATGAATATGTGTGTATAAGCATTCATATGAATATAGAGAGTGAAAAATTTGGCTTAAAGCTTAACATTCAGAAAACTAAGATCATGGCATCTGGTCCCATCACTTCACAGCAAATAGATGGAGAAACAGTGGAAATAGTGGCAGACTTTATCTCTGGGGGCTCCAAAATGACTGCAGAGGGTGACTGCAGCCATGAAATTAAAAGACGCTTACTCCTTGGAAGAAAAGTTATGACCAACCTAGACAGCATATTCAAAAGCACAGACATTACTTTGACAACAAAGGTCCATCTAGTAAAAGCTATCGTTTTTCCAGTAGTCATGTATGGCTGTGAGAGTTGGACTGTAAAGAAAGCTGAACTCCAAAGAATTGATGCTTTTGAACCTCAGTGTTAGAGAAGACTCTTGGGAGTCCATTGGACACCAAGGAGATCCAAACAGTCTATCCTAAAGGAGATCAGCCCTGGGTGTTCATTGGAAGGACTGATGCTGAGGCTGAAACTCCAATACTTGGGCCACCTCATGCGAAGAGTTGACTCATTGGAAAAGACCCTGATGCTGGAAGGGATTTGGGGCAGGAGGAGAAGAGGGAAACAGAGGATGAGATGGTTGGATGGCATCACCGACTCAACGGACATAAGTTTGAGTAGACTCAGGGAGTTGGTGATGGACAGGGAAGCCTGTCATGCTGCAGCCCATGGGGTCACAAAGAGTCGGACATGGCTGAGCAACTGAACTGAACTGATGAATAGGAAATATGATTTTATTTATATCAACATTTTTATATCACTGGATTAGTTATATTTATTTCTGTAATTCTCTGTGTTAATGTGTATTTTCAAGGTAATAGTTAAATATTTTTTGTAAGTTGTATATTTAAATAGCTTAGCAGGCCACAGTCCATGGGTCACAAAGAATATTCTAAAATTAAAAGATAAAATTAATTGTATATTTTTATCAGATTTTCACTTCAAATAAACACTTGAAATGCATTCAACTTCCTCAAAAATGATCTAAAAATTATAATTATATATTTCCATTCTAGGGTATCTCAATAGCTGTAAATATTCTCATTCCCATTTTTAATGCATTCATTCTACCAATAGAAAATTATTTCACTTACTCTTGTCCAAATTGAAAAGATACCTAACTCATTCACTGTGGCATCTGTAAAATAAGCATGGATATAGTTCACTGGTAAGGTAAGTATTTGGTTATGAAAAAATTATATTCATTAAAATCTTTTTTAAATAATAAATTTATATAGTTCCTTGAAAAACTAAAGTATTTTAGTTTTTACTTTTTAAAAATATAACATTTCAACAGAAAAATATGCCATTTTAAAATCATTAAAATATTACTCTTTGAGGTTACTTACAAGTAGCTTTATAATATTTATCTCATATCTGTAAACTATTTTAGGATTCACAAGATATAGTCACAAATCTCATGTGATTGTATACTCCAAAAATAAATGGGGGATTTGTGTTCTTTGTCTTCAGAAAAAGTAAAAGAACTAATTCAGAAGTTTCCCATAATTTTAATGAAAGGATTATTCTAGGGATATGGGAAATGAAGGAAATAACAGAGGATGCCAAACCACCTAGATATCAGCAACAAAAAGAAGCCGTTCTGATCACTAGTGCCCTTCAGGGAAATAGGGTTTTGCTAGTACATTCACAGTGGAGAAGGCAATGGCACCCCACTCCAGTACTCTTGCCTGGAAAATCCCATGGACCGTGGAGCCTGGTAGGCTGCAGTCCATGGGGTCGCTAAGAGTCGGACATGACTGAGCAACTTCCCTTTCACTTTTCACTTTCACGCATGGTAGAAGGAAATGGCACCCCACTCCAATACTCTTGCCTGGAGAATCCCAGGGACAGGGGAGCCTGGTGGGCTTCCGTCTATGGGGTCGCACAGAGTTGGGCACGACTGAAGCGACTTAGCAGCAGCAGCAGCAGCAGTATGTTCACACACCAGTGTGAAATGAAAGCTTGAAAAAGACCCCTTGATGGGCACTGTGGTCACTGAGAAATTCAGGTACTTCAAGAAAGGTGATTCAAAGAAGGGAAAGAGCAGAAAGCAAATGCCTACACATTCTCTTATTTTTAATTAGCAATAAATCCCTAATTTTAGCTGGGTCCATTGCTGCCTGAAATAAAACTGAAATCTCTTCACCTACCTTGCAATTAGGTGGTCCTATAACTTAAGTTCTGATGAATCTGACAAAAGTAGAAGTAGTGATGGGAATTTCTGTGGGAAGGTCTTCCTTCATTTCCGGAATATTTCCTCCTAGAATGAGTGTAAATATATGGCTGCAACTTGAGCAGGTCTCTTTGTGGCAGCATTATGTTGAGGATGCCTTTGCCCTTCCAGATTGATTCTCCATCCTTCTCAATCTTGGTTGGTGCCCTAAGAGGTGATCTTCATGGGCTCCTTTAATAGGCTCACTTTTCTTCCGATTTCAAATTACTTTTAGGCAGTGGAAAACCATCAATATACTGGAGAAAGAATTGAGAGTAAGTTCAGGCTATTATTTGCTGCTGGCTTCCTCCTAGCTTTATCATGGTGTTCTAAGAGTGCCCCTCAACTAAGAGTCACAGCTCCTTTAAGTTTGCCTTTCATACAAGACCTCCTCTTTTGCGTTTGGGTAGCTGTTCACCCAAATGCAAAAGAGGAGGATGGAGGAGCCTGGTAGGCTGCAGTCTATGGGGTCACTAAGAGTCGACATGACTGAGCAGCTTCACTTTCACTTTTCACTTTCATGCATTGGAGAAGGAAATGGCAACCCACTCCAGTGTTCTTGCCTGGAGAATCCCAGGGACGGATAAGCCTGGTGGGCTGCCGTCTATGCTGTCGCATAGAGTTGGACACGACTGAAGTGACTTAGCAGCAGCAGCAGCAGCTGTCACCCACCTCTGTCTCTTTTGACTTATGTTATTAATGATTCTGCTGCTTCTACTAGCTTTGTTGTTGTTGTTCAGTCACTCAGTTGTGTCTGACTACTTGCGACCCCATGCACTGCAGCATGCCAGGCTTCCCTGTCTTTCACTATCTCCCCAAACTTCCTCAAACTCACATCCATTGAGTCAATGATGTCACCCAATCATCTCATCCTCTGTCACCCTCTTCTTCTCTTGCCCTCAATTTTTCCCTGCATCAGGGTCTTTCCCAATGAGTTGACTCTTTGCATCAGGCAGCCAGAGAACTGGAGCTTCAGCTTCAGCATCAGTCCTTTTAATGAATATTCAGGGTTGATTTTCTCTGCCTTTTCTAAATCCAGCTTGTACTTCTGGCAGTTCTCAGTTCATATACTCTTAAAGCCTAGCTTGAAGGATTTTTAGTATTACCTTGTTAGCATGTGAAATGAGTGTGACTGTGCAGTAGTTAAAATATTCTTTGGCATTGCCTTTCTTCGGAATTGGAATGGAAATTGACCTTTTCCAGTCCAGTGGCCACTGCCGAGCTTTCCAATTTGCTGGCATATTGAGTGCAGCACTTTCACGACATCATCTTTTAGGATTTGAAATAGCTCAGCTAGAATTCCATCACCTCCACTAGCTTTGTTCAAAGTAATACTTCCTAAGGCCCACCTGACTTCACACTCCAGGATGTCTGACTCTAGGTGAGTGATCACACCATTATGGTTATCCAGGTCATTAAAATCTGTTTTGTCCAGTTCTTCCATGTACTCTTGCCATCTCCTCTTAATATCTTCTGCTTCTATTAGCATTGGGTTTTTAGTAAATGTTAACTATATCCTTTAATATAATCATTATATAAACTCTTCCCATATTATACCAACTTGAGTTATCTCTGTATTTCCTATGGTAGTCTAAGAAAAAATGGTGGAGCAATAAATTATAAGGAACTTGGGCCCCATGGATTTGGATTTATTTTGTCTCACTGACAAATTAATATATGCTGATTATTGCAATTATCTATAATTTTGAGGTGGTCCAAGTGGAGTTTAGAAAGGGAATTGTTTTTCCCATGGTATACATAATGACAGAAACTGGTGTACAGTTAGCTCATTTGATTAAAATATTGTTTACAGAGTAAATATTATGATTTAGATATGATGTAATATATTGAACATACAGAGAAAAAGAAAACATAGCTTTCTAAGTTCCTGTTTTAGACCTTCCTTTGTAGGTAGGATTTTCTACTTGAGATAATTAAGGTAGGATGAATCCTTCAGACAGAAGCCACTCTCATTGTACATAGTCTAGAAGAGGCAATCATTTAGATATCCAGCAGGATCTCATTTGAAAGGTATTTTATATAGAGCATCATCACCTCTTGTATTTCCCCATGTCCCCATTGTTTTGTTTTTTGTTGGTTGGTTGGTTTCTTATACTTCCCAAATATATCTCTCACTTGAATTCGTGTCTCAAGATCTGCTCCTTGGGGAACAAAACTAAGACATTATATCTACTTCTGGGTTTTCCCCTTTACTTCAATGGGCTAGTTTCTCTCCCGTTGTCACAACCAAATATCTTATTTATGATAACCTACAGATAAGCCGTAAGTATGAAGTCAGCTACTTTTTTCTCCTTTGAGATTTTATTGACTCTTCTTGGATGGTTGCATTTCCATATAGACTGTATAATCATCTCCTTTTCCTACAGTAAGAACTTGCTAATATTTTGAAAGAAATAACATATCTGTGGATTAGTTTTGGAGAATTTCTGATATTACAGTATAACATATGTCAAAAGCAGTATATGACAAAACCCTCTATTTATTAAGTTCTTTAATTTGTGTAGATAGTATGTTATAGTTTATTTGGTAGAGTCATTACACATCATTTATTATAAGTTTTGATGCTATTTTAAATAACATTATTTAAAAATTGTATTTTTTATCTGTTGCTTGTATGTAAAAATGCAGTTGACTTTTCAATTTGACCTCATGAATTCATTCATCAATTCTCATAGTTTACCTGTAATCTCACATGGTATAGCAATGAAAAGAAGCAGAGGCTAGCTCAATAACTCATATGTAAAAATACATGTATGCAAGTACTTCATTATACACCCAATCAGTGACTCAGACAGTAAAGAATGTGTCTGCAGTGCAGGAGAATTGGGTTCATTCCCTGGGTCAGGAAGATCCCCTGGAAAAGGGAATGGCTACCCACTCCAGTATTCTTACTGGAGAATTCCAGGGACAGAGGAGCTTGGCATGCTGCCGTCCATGGGGTCGAAAAGAGTCAGATACAACTGAGCAAATAACATCTTTACTTTTTTTCACTGTGATAATTAATGTCCTGATTTCCTACTGTAGAAATGGCAGTGGAATATTTGTTATGGTCTTTGTGTCCCAGGATCTATGTTGGTTTGCTCTGCCTGCCCATATGAACTTTCTCAAATTACCTGACTCTTGGATTGTTTCTGATACAAGTGATAGACACACTTTATAAATGTAGCCTGAACCTTTTAAAAATAGAGTAAATAAACCTTTTTTAAATCCCTGTGGATTAATACTAAAACTTCATTCATATAGTTATTCATTCATTCTTTCAGCAAAAACTTACTGAAGACCTACCCTGTGTACTGCACTGTTTTGGTCATTGGACTAGGGAATGAACAAAACTCGATCATGTTCTTGAGGAGCTTAATTTTAGTGAGAAAAAAAAAAAAAGAATTCTCAAACTCTCATTGAAGCATTATAACTGATTTAACATATTTCATACATTTTCAGCCAATGCCAAAATAACTATAATTAGGGTTCTGACATACTCTGGGTTGACATATCCTATAGCAGCCCGAACTCCTGTTTGGATAGTTAAGCAATGGACATGCTATTCTACACCTCTTTATATAAGACTTGAGCTCTTGAACTACTTAAACAGCCAGTTTCTATATTTGTTTTCTGTAATAAACTGTGAAATGAGCTGGTTCATTGTTCATTTTTCACATATTCAAACATAGAATGAGAATGTTTTCTTATGACAGCATTTGTTCATTTTTCTGTATGGGGGAATGAACTGTTTCATTACTTATCATTAGCAACCTATTTATATAATGGGGCAGTGAAAAAAATCATGCCAAAAACAGTTGGACTCTAGGAGAATTTGGGTTTTGCAGAGTGCAATTAATCAAAATTGTGATGACACTATGGTAATAATCCTGCTTGGTGAAAAGTACTGAAGAACCTTTAGAGTGTCAGAGGCGTGGTTTGGTATTTCTTTCTAGAGAAGATTGTCTGTTCAGCAAAAATGAAATTGAATTTCTCATTATTTAGTTGGAATAAAATTTAACTCCTAAAACAGACGATTCTTAAACTACTGTAATCGTGCCCACAAATAATGTTAATAAATTCTTTGAAATATTTGTGATACCACTTAAATAGTCACATATCTTCTACACTATAATTTGAGATAATTATATATTTAACAAAATATCATTTTAGAAAAGGACTTCATTTCATTACATTTTGTTTTTATTTTTACCATCTATAATATTTTACCTATACTTTTATATCTTACAATTATAAGTAATTGGAAAACTTGGTATCTGATTTTTCACATCAAATTTTGTGAAATGGCAAGTCTGAAGGTGTAATAGGAACATTAATGATACTCAAGTATTGCCCCTTTAGGTTAATATTTTCTTACTTATGGAGACATCAAAACAAATCAATTCCCTTTGATTACCCAGTGCTACTCCTTAACATATCATCATCTTCTTCAAAGCCATCATGCTTTTTATTTTATTTTTTAACTTTTTATTTTTACTTTGTAATATTGTATTGGTTTTGCCATACATTGACATGAACCCACCACGGGTGTACATGCAATCCCAAACATGAACCCCTCTCCCACCTCCCTCCCCACAACATCCCTCCGGGTCATCCCCATGCACCAGCCCCAAGCATGCTGTATCCTGCATCGGACATAGACTGGTGATTCGATTCTTACATGATAGTATACATGTTTCAATGCCATTCTCCCAAATCATCCCACCCTCTCCCTCTCCCTCTGAGTCCAAAAGTCCGCTATACACATCTGTGTCTTTTTTGCTGTCTTGCATACAGGGTCATCATTGCCATCTTTCTAAATTCCATATATATGTGTTAGTATACTGTATTGGTGTTTTTCTTTCTGGCTTACTTCACTCTGTATAATCTGTATAATCCAGCTTCATCCATCTCATCAGAACTGATTCAAATGAATTCTTTTTAATGGCTGAGTAATACTCCATTGTGTATATGTACCACAGCTTTCTTATCCATTCATCTGCTGATGGACATCTAGGTTGTTTCCATGTCCTGGCTATTATAAACAGTGCTGCGATGAACATTGGGGTACACGTGTCTCTTGCAATTCTGGTTTCCTCGGTGTATGCCCAGCAGTGGGATTACTGGGTCATACGGCACTGTTGGTGGGAATGCAAACTAGTACAACCACTATGGAAAACAGTGTGGATATTCCTTAAAAAATTGCATCATGCTTTTTAAATATGCTATACTCCCTACCTGGAAGATACTATTAACATTTGCTCCTTTTCTCCACCCTCCCCCCAAAATACAGACAAGTGACTCCACCAACCACCACTAAAAAACTAGTGGACCTACAAGAGTAGGTTCCAGTACTCTAGAAAAGACATTTATTCCTTTATTATAGATAAATTTTCCTTAGCATTGGACAAAATTATTTTGTTGGGGAGTGGGAATGTTCAGTGAGATTGGAGTTTAGCATCTGTGTAGTAAATTAGTGGGAGGAAAAGCTCGAAAGTCTAGAAATGCTGCTAAAGATCTTGGACTTTATCCTGTAGAACAGGGGTCCACAACCTCTGGGATCTAATGTCTGATAATCTGAGATGGAGCTGATGTAATAATAATAAAAGTATACAATAAATTTAATGTGCTTGAACCATCCCCAAACCACCCCTACTTCCCAGGCTGTGGAAAAATTGTCTGCCACAAAAACAATCCCTGGTGTTAAAAATGTTGGGGACTGTTGCTGCAGAGGATAGTACTATAAGGTTAAAAGACAATATTGAGGTACACCTGACGTTCAATAAACCTGACATTGAAATTTTTTTTAATGTAAAGGAAACTGTTTGATGACTTTGGCACAGGTATATACAAACCTTGAAACCATAAACACAATCAAGATAACATATTTACCTCTAAAAGTTCCATTTACCCATTAGTAATCTCTTCCTCCTTAACCCAAGCCATAAATTCTCTGTGGTTTAAAACTACATATTAACATGCCATGTCTAGAATTTTATATAAACAGAATCAAAATAGTATGTTCTCTTTCTTGTCTGGATTCTTTTACTAAGCATAATTTTGATATTCAGTGTATCTATCAATACTTTGTAGCTTTTTTATTTCTCATTAGTATCCTGTTGTATCCTTATACCACTATAATGCTGTTATCCATTTACTTGATGAAAGTTCAGGCTCTCTCTAGTTTGGAAATATTACAAAACACTACTATGTTTGGGGGAATTAAATAATTTTTTATGATTAATTATATATGAGTCTTTGTGTAGATGTATGCTTTCATTCACCAAAAAGCCACAATGTATCTAAGCTTGCATGCATTTAATAATAATGCCTTATTAACCAGTTGATGACACTCAAAGGAATCTTAGAAAAATTCACTATCATTGTGAGGGATGGACAATGCATCTCTTTCAGTAAATGATAAGATAAGTAAATCAATAATGGAGAAGACTTGAAAAATCTAACTAAATGATCTATCTGTCATCAAGTTATATCTCACTATAATAAATAAATTGATTTCTGTAGAACATCATACTAAAGGAGTACACAGAGAGGGGCAGTGGGTGATATCATCCAATGAAATAAACCTTAAGCAGTTGGGAAAGGAATTGAAGTAAAGGAAAATGGACTGGAAGCAGAAGTGGCTAGCTAGTGGCAAAGAGGCACCTCCCTACTTCACATTCTGACCCAGCGATATGAACAGTGTGAGCAAGCAACCAGTCATCACTGAAGAGAGGTAAGATGAAAGACTATTGTCAGAAGGAGCTCTCATTCCTAAGAGCAATACGGAAGTAGAACAGCAAAAAGAATTTTATGACAAAGGGAATTTGTGAGGACACAGTGGATTTGCAGGAGTTGGGAAATGGAGTCAGATTAGAGGATTTATCGAGCTAAATGGGGGTGAGCCTGTGTGCTGAGGAGTGTCTTGAATCTCTTAAGATCCTTCAGTTCCTTGGACACCAAGGTAACAAGTTAAAGGGTAAATCAGAACTGTTCCATAATGGGCACAACAAGATGAAACCTAGTACTTGATGGATAGTAAGGGTTGAGGTTTTGTGAGAAATACGCAGAACCCCCAGGCGGGCTTCCCAGGTGGCGCTAGTGGTAAAGAATCTACCTGCCAGTGCAGGAGACTTGAGATGAGGGTTTGATCCCTGGGTCAGGAAGATCTCCTGGAGAAAGAATTGGCAACCCACTCCAGTATTCTTGCCTGGAGAACCCCATGGACAGAGGAATCTGATGGGCTACAGTCCATGGGGGTCACAAAGGGGCAGACACGACTGAAGTGACTGACCACAGCAGCACCCAAGTCTTGTCTGAAACTGTCTGTGTTGTTTATATTTAGCACTTTCTGATAAATCAGTTCCTAATCCTATTATGCCACCTCCCTGAACAATCACTCAACAATTTTCAGAACATGAGAGCATTTTCTCACTGTCCGCTAGACTCTATGGGCTTCTTTTGAGAGAGAACTCTCAAGACTAAGAAACTTCCATCATTGGCAGATGGACTGGTTGTTTTTGTTTTGTTTTGTTCATGACTAATGACTTGTTCCTAGATTGCCCTGCTTATCTTAAGGAAGCATAAGTTGTAAACTCCATAATGAACTGAGATCTGTAAGCCCCATCTCTTGCCACAAACCATACTGAATAACTGCAGATATGTCTTAACTTCCTACCTTTTGCCACATGTGGTTATCTATCCCTAGAACTTCCTTTATAATTCCATCTTTGCTTCTTTAATACTGTTTCATCTGAAAAGACCCAGTTAACATTGTTTCCAGAATGCCCAACTCTAAATCTCAATAGTGATTCAGTTGCTAAGACTTAAACGGCTACTTTAAGCAACTTAGCTTTAAGGCTATGAACTGTACTATACACTGGAGTCAACTGTTATACTTTACAATCCTAATACTGAATATCATGTGGTATTCAGTATTAGGTATCATTGATAAGGAAGAAACATTTTATTAAAAGGGGAAAATATACTTGCTAAGCATAAGTCCCTCTGATTTATGTGAAGGATTTGTACAGGAACAACTATGTGCTTCTCCTTAGAAATAATATATTTTACTATTAAAAACATAATTATGGTTTAGAAGAACAATTCTAAAAATGGGGCAAGAGTCACAAAAAGTTATTTCCTGTAACTACAAATCTGAGGTTTAACAACAAATTCAGAGTAAGATAGTGTTTAAGTTCCAACCATGACTAGTATAAGCATCTCTCAAGTTTGAGTTTCAGGAGTCCATTTCTTGAGCAATAAAAAAAAAAAAAAAAAAAAATAAGAAAAGAGGAAGCAAGTACAAAGCACATAATTAGTTAATTCAGTTTTAAGAAGAGATTGTCGTGGAGTTTGGGAGAGGTTTTAATATAAGCTAAAAATGCAGTCATATGGAGGAAAAAAAGATTTAAGGGATGTTATGACTGAGCAACTGAACTGAACTGACTGATGAGCTGAATGGTCTCAAGTCAAAATTCATATATTGAAGTCCTAACCCCAGTACCTCAGCATATGACTATGTTTGGAGGTAGGGCTGTTAAAGAGGAAATTAAGGTAAAATGAGATCTTTGGGGTGGACTTTAAGAAAAGAAGATTAGAGTACAGACACACACACACAAACAGAAGACCATGTCAAAATACCAAAGGAAGCTGGTCATCTGAAAGTCAAGGAGAGAGGAAGAAATCAGTTGTGCCAACACTTTGATCTCAGACTCGCAGCCTCCTGGATGATGAGGAAATAAATTTCTCTTGTACTAGCTACCCAATCTGTGTTACTTTGTTATGGCGGCCCTAGAACTCTGAATTGTTTAAAAAATGAATATAACTAGCTTCCCTGAAAATGAGTATTATGACAAAAACAACTATTTAATAATTTTTGTTGTTGTTGATGACCATGTGGTTCTAATTAGAGAAGATGAATTAAATGTTTATGAATCCCCATTTTTCACCATTCTAACTGACAGAGACTATTCACTTGGTAGCTTTCTTTCCTTAGTCTTAATAGATAGTGGCTCGTTAATTTGATTGCTTTCTCTGTCTCTTTCTGCTACTAAAGACCTCTAGGCCTACTAAAAGGAGGAAGAAATAGGAAAATAGAGGTCCATTTGTATTTTAACTAACAGCAGCCTTTTTAATTGATTTAACTTAAATGTTATTTAAGCAAACAGTTACATGTAATAATGGATTAATATTTTTTTTTGTTTTTATGATTAACTCAGTACTTTCCGTACTTGTGGTGAATGCCCTAAGAGAGTGAAATTATTGTGAATGCAGGGAGTAATTAAATAGACTAAAGAGAAGATATTACATTGAATATAGTGTGCATATTCTTATGTAGTTAACAAAAAGTAACTCTGTAATATAATTGTAATGTCTATTGTGATATTAGATCATTATATTTGAGAGTGCATTTAAAAAACTGTGAGGTTAAAAAAATTTTGCATTATTCATTTATAAAAGTTTTTTTTTGCTATTTACTTCATAATATGAGTACCTATTAAAATAGAATAGGGATCAACTTAGTAGGATAAATATGACAATCTTTTAATTAATTTCCTAAAACGCCTGTATTTTATGTTAATTAATCTAGTTAACTGATAGCATGTTTATAGTAATTTCAGAATCATTTATGTGGGCAAGTTAACACATAGTCAAGATTTAAATTAAGAGGATCTTGAAGAAACTTCAATTTAGAGATTAAAAACTAGTTGAAGAACTGATACTAAATATGAAACTTTGATGACTCAGACTTTTTTCAAGCTGGTTCACTTGGTGGTGCTATTAACATGGGACTCTAAGCTGGCATTTTTATTTTAAAGAAAATAAATGCATTTCAGGAAAATGAGATTAAAGAAGTTTAAAGAAACATTCAAAGATTTTATATGAAAATAAAGCATACAATTTTAGAAGAGTAATTTCAAATCCAATAACATATTTTATTGTATAATTCAAAATTTTGATTTATTTTGTTAATAGTTAACAGACTGTCTTCTCTTTTTGCTCCAGTCATTGAAAGATTAATGTATTTGAAAACAACCATACTTCAAGCAGACATATTTTAAATTTATCTTAAATAATGTCTGAGAACATATTAAAATATCCCCATGAAAATTGCTGATTTTAATATATCAGCAATTTAAAATTATATATAGCTGAGTAATACTCCATTGTGTATATGTACCACAGCTTTCTTATCCATTCATCTGCTGATGGACATCTAGGTTGTTTCCATGTCCTGGCTATTATAAACAGTGCTGCGATGAACATTGGGGTACATGTGTCTCTTTCAATTCTGGTTTCCTCAGTGTGTATGCCCAGCAGTGGGATTGCTGGGTCATAAGGTAGTTCTATTTGCAATTTTTTAAGGAATCTCCACACTGTTCTCCATAGTGGCTGTACTAGTTTGCATTCCCACCAATTTGAATCAGTTCTGATGAGATGGATGAAACTGGAGCCGATTATAGAGAGTGAAGTAAGCCAGAAAGAAAAACACCAATACAGTATACTAACACATATATATGGAATTCAGAAAGATGGCAATGACGACCCTGTATGCAAGACAGGAAAAAAGACACAGATGTGTATAACGGACTTTTGGACTCAGAGGGAGAGGGAGAGGGTGGGATGATTTGGGAGAATGGCATTCTAACATGTATACTATCATGTAAGAATTGAATCGCCAGTCTATGTCTGATGCAGGATACAGCATGCTTGGGGCTGGTGCATGGGGATGACCCACAGAGATGTTATGGGGAGGGAGGTGGGAGGGGGCTTCATGTTTGGGAACACATGTGAGAATTAAAGATTTTAAAATTAAAAAAATAAAAAACTAAAAAATAAATAAATAAATAAATAAAAATAAATAAATAAAATTATATATATATACATTTTAATAGAAGATTCAATAATTTGATTTATGGTTTTAATAATTTTAAGAATGATAGGTAACTTTTCAAATTTTTTATCATAAATTAAGAAAGCAAATAATAATTCTTTCCTTTTTATATGCAACCTGGATATTTAATCACAGTTCAGTTCAGTTCAGTCGCTCAGTCGTGTCCAACTCTTTGCGACCCCATGAATTGCAGCACACCAGGCCTCTCTGTCCATCACCATCTCCCGGAGTTCACTCAAACTCACGTCCATCGAGTTGGTGATGCCATCCAGCCATCTCATCCTCTGTTGTCCGTTTCTCCTCCTGCCTCCAATCCCTCCCAGCATCAGAGTCTTTTCCAATGAGTCAACTCTTTGCATGAGGTGGCCAAAGTACTGGAGTTTCAGCTTTAGCATCATTCCTTCCAAAGAACACTCAGGGCTGATCTCCTCATCTATTCTACAAAAAAATTCAAAACTTGTGAATTGTTTTATTGAGATATAATTCACAATTTAGTTGAATAGTAATAGCAACACACATCACATGAATATATATATATGCATCTTTATTAACTTCTTTACATATTTTATTCATTTACTACACACAAAACCTTACATATTAGTTTTATTGTTTACACCCCATTTTAGACATATAGCAACTGATTAGAGAAATTAATTAGATTAATGAATACCTTCAATGTCATGTATTTGTGATTTAGTTAAGTATCCAAACCAGTAATCAAACCCAGCTACTCTGGCCCCACTCTCTTTCCACTGGGAAGAAAAAAGTTTATGTAATACAATTTAGCTACTAATTAATGAACACATAGGATATATGCGCCTTTTTATTTCACATGGGGGACTCTGACACAAACTTTTCAATGTGTGCATGTGTGCTTGGTCGTGTCTGACTCTTTGTGGCCCCATGGAGTATAGCCCACCAGGACCTCTGTCCATGGAATTTTCAAGGCAAGAATGCTGGAGTGGGTTGAAATTTCTAGGGGGTCTTCCCAACCCAGGGATAGAATCTGTGTCTCCCGCATTGACAGGCAGATGCTCTACCACTGTGCCACCTGGGAAGCCCAAACATTTCAATACTAAAGAGATAATGTAACTCTATACATTTTATCTGTTTGTACTTTTGAATGTGCTATCCTGATAACATTATACCTGTAATGCCTCACAATGTGCGTTCTGTTTTTATCTGTGCCTTATTCTGACTATGGAAAAAAAATGGGACCCTTTTCATGCTTATCTGAGATATATCCCTTCCACCATCACCAGCATGATTTCAAACACGGAAGAGAAACAGGGGATAGTGGCTAGAATAATCTGTAGTTTAACGAGACAGCTTTGTGATTTAAGTCAGCTTTGTCTTAACCTGGTTTCAGTATTTTACTGTTTACTTGCATTTGATTGAACACCTCATCACATACTGCCACTAATGTGAATCCTTGTCTTTGTCCCTAAAATGGGTGACAGGGCATGAAAATCTGAGCCTCATTTTTACTTTTTTATCCTTCAAATTACTGAATCCTTGTTTCCATAACTCTGTTTTATTGGAAAACCCATTCTGTGTTTCCATTTATCTAGTACTCTCAGATTCTATCTTTAACATGCTTATTTAAATTTTTATGATTACCTATTTAGAGCAGTTTTAGGTTCACAGCAAAACTGAGGAGGTACAGAGATTTCCCATAGACTCCTTGCTTCACAGATGCAAAGCCTTCCCACTATCAGCATTCTCTACCAGCGTAGGATATTTGTTACTGATGCTGTCAATCAATACAATTTATGACCTTACAGTAATACACTGTAATTGCCCAAGGTTTATAGTATCCATGACAGTTCACTCTTGGTGTTGTAGGTTATGTGTTGCATGTTATGTGTTGCATGTTATATGAGTTTGTACAAATGTGTAGTGACATTTTCCCATTATTATACTTACATACAGAATACTTTCACTGGCTTAAAAATTCTCTATGCTCCTCATACTCTTCCCTCTCTCCACCCTCAATCCTGGCAACCACTGATCTTTTTTACTATCTCCATAGTTTTCTGGAATGCTGCAGAATTGGAACCATGCAGTACTGCAGTCTTTTCAGATTGGCTTCTTTCACTAGTAATATGCATTTAAGGTTCTTCTGCATCTTTTCATGGCTTGAAAGCTCATTTATTTTTAAGGTTGAATAATACTTTGTTGTCCCACTGTTCACCCTTTTACCTACTGAAAGATATCTTGATTACTTCCAAATTTTGATGATTATGAATACAGTTACTATAAACATGTACAGTTTGGTACATACATTTTCAGTTCTTTTGGGTGAATACCAAGGAACACAGTTGCTGGATCATATGGCAGAGTATATTTTGTTAGTTAAAAAAAATCAAAAAAACAAAAACTGTCTGCTAATTGGTTATACCACTTTGCATTCCCTACTAGCGATGAATGAGAGTTCCTGTTGCTACACATTTCCACAAACTTTTGATTTTTTTTTTTTAAGGTTGTACAGCTTGTGGGATCTTAGTTTCCTGACCAGAAATCACCCCTGTACCCCCAAGCAGTGAAAGCATAGGATTCTAATTAATGGACCATCAGGTAATTCTCACTTTTATGTTTTGAATATTCTTGATAGTAGTCAATCTAAAAGGTATGCAGTGGTATCACATTGTTGTAATTTTTATTTCCCTGATGATAAAGAATGTGGAGTACATCTTCATATACTTCTTTACTATCTGAATATCTTTTTCACTGAGGTATCTTTGACCCATTTTTTTTAAATTAGTTGTTTCCTTAGTGTTGAGATCTCTGTTATGACAGGACAGTGGATTCATGTCTTTTTTCCTGGCACTTTTATCAGTTTTTGCTTCACGTAGTTTCATGTTCTACTGTTGAGTGCATACAAATTAAGGATTGTTATGTCTTTTTTGAGAATATATCCCTTTATCATTATGTAACGCCCTATTTAGCCCTTATAGTTTTCCTTACTTAAAGTCTCCTCTGTCTGAAAGTAATATAGCTGCTCTTGCTTTATTTAAACTAGTATAATTATGGTATGTTTTCCTCTATCATTTACTTTTGACTTAAATATGTCTTTATTTAAAGTGGGTTGGTTTCTTGTAGAGAACATGTAGTTTGGCAGAGTTTTTTGATCTACTCTGGCAATCTGTCTTTTAATTGGTACATTTAGGCCACCAGCATGAAAAGAGATTATTGATATGGTTGAATTAATATCTACTATTTTTGATTTTTACAGTTTTGTGTTTACTGTGCCTGTTCTTTGTTCCTATTTTTTTCTTCCACTCTTTTCCTGCCTTTTGTGGTTTTAATTGAACATTTTATATGATTCCATTGTCTCTTCTTTCTTAGCATTTCAGCTACAATTATTAATTTTTTTTTCTGGTTGCTCTAGAATTTGCAATATATATTTACCACTAATCCAAGACCACTTTGAAATAATATTATACCACTTCACAGGTAACCTGAGTACTTTATAATAACAAAATATTAATAATACTGGTTCCTCTTTCCTCTCTCTTGTATCATTACTATCATTCATTTCACTTATATATAACCATACAAACACACACATACACATATATAAAATACATTGCTGGCATTATTACTTTGAACAAACTATTGTTTGTTAGATAAATTAAGAGTAAGAAAAATATATATATTTTAAATTTTACCTCACTTATTCCTTCTTTAGTACTCTTCCTTTTTTATGTAGATTGGAGCTTCTAACATATATTATTTTCCTTCTCTCTAAAGAACTTCAGATTTTTTTTTCCCTAAGGGACTTCTTTTAATATTTCTTGCAAGACAGGAATACTGGCAATTTTTTTTTTCCTCCTTAACATTTAAAGGATAATTTTGCAGAACGTGGATTTCCCTGGTGGCTCAGATGGTAAAGAATCTGGCTGCAATGCTGGAGACCTAGGTTTGATCCCTGGATTGGGAAGATTCCCAGTGGCTACCCACTCCTGTAGTCTTGCCTGGAAAATGCTATGGACAGAGGATCCTGGCAGGCTATAGTCCATGGGGTCATGCAGAGTTGGACATGAATGAGTGACTAACATTTTTACTTCATTTTTTACAAGGCACACAATTCTATGTTGGTAGTTTTTCTTTTTTCTCCCCCCAACATTAAATATTTAACTTCATTCTCTTTTTAATTGCATGGCTTCTGAGGATATGCTGGATGTAATTCAAATCTTTATTCCTCTATAAGTAAAGGATTTTTCCTCATTTATTTATTTATTTATTTGTAGTATGAAAATTATATGCCTAGGTATATTTTTTTTGGCAGTTTTTCTGTTTGGTTTTCTTTGTACTTCCTGGATCTTTGGCTTGGTGTCTAACATTAGTTTGGGAAATTCTCATGTGTTATTATTTCAAATATTTCTTTTTTTTCTCTTTCACCTCCTTTTAGTATTCCTATTAGACACATATTACTTCTTTTTTAGTCCCATAGGCTAAAATGCTGGAATATGCTATTCTAATTTTTTTCAGTCTTTATTATCTTTGCTTTGTAGCTTTAAAGTTTCAGTCCCTGGGTTGGGAAGATCCCCTGCAGGAGGAAATGACAAGCCACTCCAGTGTTCTTGCCTGGAAAATTCCATGGACAGAGGAGCTTGGTGGGCTACAGTCCATGTGGTTGCAAAGAGTCAACATGACTGAGCACAGTGCACAAAGAAATGATGCACTGGGTGAAAAGAAGTGCTGTACATCAGCCAATAGTGATGTGGTGACAATCCAGGAAAGGGGAAGCATCTACAGTCCAATGATTAGGTCACAGTCTTTCAGTGAGCTCTCATCCCTCTGTTCTGTGAAATTCACAAATGTTCTTGAGTTTCCTTTCTTTCTTGCCGCTCAAGTGGGAGAAGACAGGTAGAGTGGGTGGGAATTGGGTGTTTCTCCTCCCCCAGCCTAATGGCTCTGATATACTGCAGCAGGTTAGGCTCTGGTTAACTAGCTTCACCTGAGCACCAGCCTTGTTAAGGAAAACAGAATGCTCCATTGTCTTTCAAAATAGTTTCTTCTCTCCTTCCTCTGCCAGAAGTAGGAACGGATTTTTCTCCAGTATTTATTGTGTGAATCTGATTGAGCTCCTGGAGGTAAATCTCACAGAATGTGAAGGCTCTTCTCTGAGTCCCCTTGAAGTTTTTATCTCTAAGAATTGTTTATACTGAGTATGCAGCAATTCTTCAATTGCAGTTCAGCTTTTCCTGCCTTGGGTCTGGTTCCATGGAGGTTTCTGCTCATGAATCTTTGCTCCAGTAAGGTAAGCCATGAGTCCCTGGATTACCCCGTCTTTCTATTCTGGACAGCAGCATTTGCCCTGTGTTTTCACCTCTTATGGATCATAGAAGGGCTGTAGACTTTTCAGTCTGATTTGCTTTTTACTTATTTGGAGGGAACACAAGCTTCTTACATGTGGATTGGAACTTAGAAGTTCTTTGATATGCTTTATGCACTTTTAGAAATTGTCTATATTTTGTACTGTTATACCTTCCTTTTATTAAATGCCTGGTTGCCTACCTTACCTATCACATGTTTGCTATCCCTCCATTAATGCAGTGTTAGATCCAGCATTTGGGGTTTTTAAAATCTCCTGATTACAGCATTACCCAGGCAGTTTTATTACTGACTGAGTACCAACTGACAAGTAAATCTTTATGGCTAACTGAAATAGTGCACAACGTATGGCAGGTTTATGAGCATCTTTGCTAATTTGAGGATTATAAAAGGAAATCATAGGCTTTATTTTTATTGCCATGGTCATATTACAGCGTTTTATCAAGTAGAAACACACGGGTATGAAAATAAACCTGGTTTAAAATAATAAATTAAGCTAAATTAACCATGAAATATAAACCATACAGAAATTAAAGACCTTTTCAGATGATTTCTTAATTTAAGGCTCATTGAATATTGTTTTCTTCTGTATGCAGGTTAATTTTATTGGCCATATCAACAACAGGTTTCTAGTCTACTCAGATTTACAATGTTCCAGGCATTTGATATGGTCAATTTACTTACCTAGTTTTAATTAGGTAATTATAGTACAATCAATACTAAAATAGTAGTGACAGAACATTTTACAAACAAAATTTCAAATCAAATTGTTTTATTCCTGAGGAACATGCACCAAATACTCATCAAAAATCATGCAAGAGTTTATTTCAGTGGTTTTCATGTGGACAAGCTGGCTTAACTGAAGATTCAAGTGCTTTTCTAGTATATTGTACAACTGTTGATAACAAACAGATGAATTGAGGACATTAATTTTTTTTTTTCTTATTAACAATGTGATCTGCCTTCATGTAACTTGCCTTAGTAAATGGCAACCCACTCCAGTACTTTTGCCTGGAAAACCCCATGGATGGAAGAACCTGGTAGGCTACAGTCCATGAGGTTGGAAAGAATCGGACATGACTGAGCAATTTCACTTTCACTTTCAGTACTGCTGCTAACTTTACCATATTTGGACATCTATTTTATAAAAGTAAGGACAAATACAAATTGAAAATAGTAAGTTGAATTCTCCTTGTTTAAAATAAGGGAAATTTCCTCTTTCTCTTTTCTTAGAGCCTTTACTTTAGAAAACTTGTACTTGTTAATTTTCTCATCTCCTTGAAATGTATAGTCTTTTAAAAGCTAATTGAGCCTCTTGCCAGCTTTAAGACCCAAGAATGCCATTTTCAAGGACCTGGAAATCATGTCTCTGTGGTAGACAGCACTCCTGTGTCCAAGTTTCTCTTGTGGATAGGGGGCTATCCCATGGGTGCCAAGTTGCAGAACTGCCTCTTGTCATAGATCTATGAGTTTATTTTTTCCTTGGTGTGAAACCAAAGAACTGACTCAAATGTCACCCTCATCTCAAGTGGCCTCAGCCTGCAGCAGCTTGAAGCAGCATTTTGGTTCCAGGCCAGAGATTGAGGTCAGGTTGTGGCAGTGAGACAGCTGAATCCTAGCCTCTAGACCAGTGGTCAGTGACAAGGCCCTGGCCTTTTGACTTTGCAGGAAAGAATTCCAATAAAGTCAGAAAGTAGTGAAACAAGTAAAGCATTTATTAGGAGGAAAAAAGTACAGTACATGCATATAGACACTCTGGCAGACTCAGAGTGTTGTGCCCTCATGATAGTTTGAATCACTTTTATGGGACATTTCTTCTGGGCTTCCTTTGGCCAGTCATTTTGACTTTCTTGGTTCTGAGTCCCGTATTTGTTATATCTCATGATCCTCCCATGTGTGCACATGCATCTCAGCCAAGATGGATTCTGGCAAGTAAACCTGTGACTAATCTTGACATTACTCCCCTTTCAACCTCCATGTAGCTCTCTAGTGGGGAAGGTCTCCTTGACTTTGAGAGTGAGAAATATGTGGTCTTCTACCTTTTATCAGGTCAGGCCTCAGTTTTCTCTCAATTGTCCCACTATTGATAGTTCTGGAATTTCTGTCCACAGGGAATGACCTCCACCTTCTTACCCTGGAGTGGGGTGGGAAGGACATCTACTTCCTGTCTCAACCCCAATTCCAAGTAAACTTAGAGTAAGTTATACAAATGGTGCTGTCGAATTCTCATACTTGAGGGCTAGTTATTGTTTTTCTTGAGAATGTGTATGTAAAGATTTCTTTCTTTAAAAATCTCTTAGCAGATTATCTGTGATGTACTTTACAATGTGCTTCAATGCCTGTTCAATAATAAAATTGTTTTGTTATCTTCTGCTTGTTGGAGAGGTTTTCTGAGATGAGAGTAAATTTTGTTTTTAATTATGTTTCCCAACAAATACAGTTGCCACATTATTTTTAGCATTTGTAATTAAAAAGAAATTGGATTAACTAGCAGAGAGCCATTAAGTTAACTAATGAAATAAAATGGCATTTTAGAAAACAATGATACTATTAATTTTAAGATATCAAGACATATGCAACTAATGTTTTGAAATATCAGAACTTTAAAGAATCATAACTCAGAAAAATATACATTTTTGAAAATAGTTTCAAACAGTTTGTGCTAGCTTTTAGATTTTATACACCTTCCCCATGCTAAATTACATTGACTTTTGGAAAATAGTTCTTGATCTTGAACTCAGAATTTGAGTGCTTTCCAATTTTAATTTTTTTATTATACAAAGCTTATTTTTCAAATATGCTACTTTTCTGAGGATAGAGAGGTGTAGACATTCTGCCATATTTCCTGAGTAGTATCTGATTCTCATACACTAAGTCTAACTAGTTCTTATTCCCGAACACTGCAAGAGGAAAAATTTGACTATACATTGTAGTTTCAGATACAGCAAAACTAAAAATTCAGTGGACATTTGTTGTACATTCATGGGTAGAATGCTATACTACTTGTGAAATGAAGTAATAAGACTATACACATCGTAATTTCCCTTAGAACATTAAATGGGATAATAAGTCATGGAGCTAATACCTGTAAATGTAAATGTTCATTGAAATGTCCAGTGGTTTGATAGTAAGTAACAGGAGTAAGTAGTAGGGAATCTAATCTTAGCATAAATATAATTTTGGATTATGATATGCTACACATGTAGATGCATGAAGAGATTATTATAACATATCATATTAAATAAAGTTAAGATAAAAATAAAATATGCAGATTTGTATCTGAAATGTAGAGAAGATCTACGAATATAGAAAAGTCAAAAAATACTTTTAGATAGAGATAACATCTTTGAGTCTTAGATGAATAAGAAACACAATAAGAAGATCTGAAGAGATGAGCAAAAAGTGGTCAGCAGGAAGAAAGAGAAGTAAGAAATTCAAAGAGAATTACAAGTGATATGGCAGAAGTACTTCTCTATTTATACACTTAATGAGAGCCAGCCTGAACTCTAGGTACAAATTTAATTAGCTACCCCTATTATTCCCCCATTTACTTGTGTGCTGATTGACCACATAATAGGAAAAACAGGAGAGAGGTTAGGAATCATTCTGTTCATATTTCATAATCATATCTGCTTATTTAGAGGCTGCTGCTAAGTCCCTTCAGTCATGTCCGACCCTGTACGACCCCAGAGATGGCAGCCCACCAGGCTCCCCCGTCCCTGGGATTCTCCAGGCAAGAACACTGGAGTGCGTTGCCATCTCCTTCTCCAATGCATGAAAGTGAAAAGCGAAAGGGAAGTCGCTCAGTCGAGTCCGACTCCTAGCGACCCCATGGACTGCAGCCTCCTCTGTCCATGGGATTTTCCAGGCAAGAGTCCTGGAGTGGATGCCAGTAATAACTACAAAAAAGATGACTATTGTCCACTAGACTATTTTGTCTACATATGTAAATTGGTCTTAGACAAAGAATAGAATCTTGAAATAGAGTAGGGAAGTCACTTGAAATTGGAGAGTTTGTATGGAAACAAACTCTCTTACATATGTACCCTCTGACGCTACGTATATCATCTGACCTTGAGAAAGGTCCATCAATTGATATATATCATGAAATCATTAGTTACTTCTCAATCACCAACTCCAGTTTAGTGTTACAAAAATGATAGCTGGGGAAGACGGTGAGGGCAGTACAATACCTGATTTCAGATGGCAAGGCTTAGGGGACAATACGGTGACAATGTGAATGCTGCATTGAATTTGTAGCAGAAAACAAAGCTTGGAAAGGGAACCAGAGTTGTCTGCTGTGTTTGTGTTGAAAGAAGTATCAACACAATTTTAAAATAAGGGCTAAGTGGTGTACTTCAATAATGGAACAAGAAATATTGGTATTAGTTTGAATCAGAAGTTCAGAATATTTTTTAACTCAAATTTCACAGTGATGTGTAGTGAAGCATTTCTTTAGTTATCCTGTGGCCTGTAGTAGAATAGCTGTGGAATAGCAGTGTAAAGGAATTAAACCATGGAGCTGGACAGGAGAGAGGTATGAGTCATAACAAATGAAAGGAGATGATTATAAAATATAAAAAAAATTAGCCAAGGAATTATCCATAATTTTGAAAAATTAGTAGAGGGAAATATCTAATAGAAAGTGTATTATGACTCTAATATAGCAAAATACCACCCGGGTAAAGGGCATTGGGAGTGATGAGTAATGTCTAGATCTGAAAATTTACTAAAGAGGTCCTTAGAAAGTTTGGCATAAGGAATAGAAGAATGCCAGGAAAAAGAAGTAATAGCTTTATGGTTGTACAGGGAAAACAAAAGGAGCATAAGAGACATCCCACATTCTTTCCTTTGTTCATTCATTTATTTAATACATGATTTTGGTACTCGATAATATAATTATTAATATAATTCTATACTGCTAGTAGATGCAGTAAAAAGTGGTATGGTAGTATGACTAACAGTTGGATTAGAATAACACACAACACTGCTAAAGGAAACCAGTATTTATGACATTCTTTAAGCACTTAGGAAAACAATGGAAAGACTGAGACTGTATGTAAATGCCATTGGGAAAATAAATTTTATATATAGGATTGTATTCCTGCCCCATTAATATTATATCTCAATGTGAAACACATGGAAATAGTTTTCACTGAAAATGTGGTACTCAAATTCATTCTACAGAGAAATCTCAAGATTCAGATATTCTTTAATTATTCTTAATAAGCTTATTAAAAATGTTACTGGGGATTCCAAAAGAGAAAGTTGAAGGTATAAATAGATTTATTTCAAAATAACACTCGACACTTTTTCCATACCATATTATGAAAATTTTCAAGGCTCCTGCAAATTGAAAAAAAAAAATTAAACTTATGTAAAAACACCCAGATTTATAACTGAAATCAACTTTAAGGATATGCAGGACACAGGTATTAGGGGAGGGGGACATGAACTAATATCTACAACTTACTTTGAAATGACTAAGAACAGATGAATTGATGGATGGATAGAGGGAAAAATAGATGAACATTTATAGCAAAATCAAGCATAGCATAGACCCATGAGAAGATGTGAGCTTGGAGTCTTCCTGCTTTGCTACCTTAGGACCAACAAAGAAGTATTCTTTTTGTGTAAAGTGTATGAAAAAGCTTTTTTCCATGATTTTTACATGTAATCTTAGGATAAATATGTTCATGTTGGGATGGGCTTATATGATAAAAATCTTAAGCACAGCCATTCTTTTTTTTTAATATTTGAGGAATCATTTTGTATTGTTTCATAGTTATTGTGATTTATTATGAGGAAAAATGAAGATAATCTAAATACTTCTTAAAGACATGATATAGTTCTTCATGTAGGTACTTTAAACATAGTAATTTCACTGAAATGTTCCTAAAAATCATTTGATTTTGAACACTATTTTATGACCAGTCTACTGAGGGAAGTTATATATACTCTATATGGGGAACATTTTTAATAAATGTAACACACTCAAGATTAATGTATTTTATGAATCCTGAAACTAATTGTTTCTATCATGGAGTAATGTAATTTAACAACAAAGCTTAAATTGAAATTACTGAAAAGACATATTTCTATATTAGTACTCTTGCCTAGAAAATCCCATGGACGGAGGAGCCTGGTAGACTGTATTCCATGGGGTCGCGAAGAGTCGAACACGACTAAGCAACTTCACTTTCACTTTTCATTTTCATGCACTGGAGCAGGAAATGTCAACCCACTCCAATGTTCTTGCCTGGAGAATCCCAGGGACAGGAGAGCCTGTAGGGCTTCCGTCTATGGGGTCGGACACAACTGAAGGGGCTTAGCAGCAGCTGCATATCAATAGAATATTTTCCAAAAATGAATATGTTTATGCTACAGTGAATATAGTATAAAAAGCAAATGTTTGAAAGCAAGGACTCAATTCTATGAGTGTTAGTTCAAGCATAAAAGCATAACTATCTGTACTAGGGCATGATTGTAGGAATAGAAAGAAGGAATAAATATGGATGATATTAGCAGGGAAAAATGTTGAGTCCAGACTTAGTGAAATTAGATATAGAGAACAAGTAAGCCAGTGGTTTTTCTTGTTCAGCCCAAAGGTCTAGGAATATAAAGATACTATTTGCAGAAATAAAGCTGATTAAGTGAGGCAATGTTGAAAATATCTTAAATGTGAGTTCAGTACATTTATTATGGAATTTCCAATATCAATCACAGTTTATAACCCTAATCTTTCTTTGCACAAATATTTTATTGGTTCTATATTTTTAGGAATAAATATTTTCTTATTTGTTTTGTTGAATTTGAAATTTAATGTCTCCAAAATATCCAAAGCCATAGAGATGAGAGACTGTAGTAAATCAAGGCAAATGTATGGAGATGATAACTAAATCCCCCCCAAAATAGAACAAAATTCTCTACCAAGAATCTTCATAAAAAAGACAGCTGCATCCACCACAAAAGGCAGACTTAGTCAGCATCTTATTTCCCTGGCCTCTCACCAGAAGTAGAGAATGAGATGAGAACTTGAATGTGAGCCATTTTGTCCACTTCTCCTCTCTTCTCCTTCTGGAACCCTGATTATTTTAGTATTTGTACATTTGATTAAATCTTATAAATCATGTAGTCTTTCTTTTCTTCTCTTCATTGTTTTTCCTTGTTCTCCTCTGATTGGGTTATTTCAAAGTCCCTGTTCTCCAGAAGAATTTTTCTGACTTCTACTTGCTCTGCTGTGCTGCTGCTGATCTCTGCTGCATTTTTTCATTTATTAAATGCCTCATCTGCAGAATTTGTTTTGTTCTTTCTTAAATGATTTTCTCTGTTATATTTGCTATCTTATTTCTGTACTTTTTCTGATTTTATTGAATTTTCTGTGGTTTCTTATTTTAAATAGTTTCATCTCCATTATCAATTTACTCTTTTCACTTTATAATTTTATTACTGTTGGATAAATTTATTTCCATGTTTTATCTTGATGGCTACTTTTTAGTGTTATGGATTAATTAAGTATATTTACTCTGTCACTGAGGAACAGTTAGCTTACTTACATACTTTTCTGTTACAAACTATACTGAATCTAACATATTATTGCATGCTTTATGGGGCATGACAGATTTGAATATATTAATAACAGGCATTTCCAAGTTGCTGTCCATGGTGTCTGTGCCTATATTCACACATACCTTTTGCTTTATTGATCAAATAAATGGGACTACTGAAAATGATCTTGGATAGATTCTTCTGAAATCATAAGAATATTACTCTTCAGAATTTCACTGATACATGAAATACAGTTGGAACTCCAAATCTCTAAAGTATATAACCTAGTGGAAATACTGAACCTTCTATTTTTTAGGTGGAGGAAAGAATTAAAAAGTGTCAGGAAGTTTGGAGAGAAGGAAAAAAATACTAATTATAGCAGATAATAGGAATCAGTTTAATGCTGGCTTAAAGTTTGCTTCTATATCTTAATAATTCTTTATATATTTATTACTTGTGTTATTGAGGTGACTTTTTTGTATTTAAAGAATGGTAAAATTGTAATACTTATGTGAATTTCTTATTCTGTTTTATTTTTACTGATAGCTTTGATTAGTAATTTTCATATTGAGAGCTTTATAATATTACCATTTTATTTTGTAGTAATAATTGCCAATATCATTTTAATCTAACTATAGATTTAAATATTTTCTCTGTTCAGTTATCAGTTACATAGAATTCGACCTTTAAGAAGGTTTTATGGAAACTACAGTTGCTGAATTGTTTAAATTGTGCCTATTATCCTTTTGCTTGAAGGAAAATTTGCCAGGATAGTGAATTCTTTAGCCACAGTTGTTTTTTCTTTTCCATTGTTGGGGATTGATGTATAAAATATGTTGCAGAGTTTATGATTAGCACTTTTTAATAATACTGATAATGATGATGACAATATTATTATTATTATTATTGATATTTTACCACTATAACTATCCTATTCTCTTTCCGTAGTGCCCAAAGCCTTCTTTCTCATTTTTTGAGTTCCTGTAATTTATAAGGCTAGATCTAATAGTTTTCTTTTTTTTTTTAATTCCTCTGGAACACAGGGAGTATAATTTAAACTAGGCAAGATTTTTACTTCCTCTTTCAGTGCTGTTTCACTTCCATGTGTTTGCCTCTCTCCCTTGGTTGTTTTTCCATAGTTATTCCTTCATTCTCTCTCTCAGTTGACTTTTCTTAACCCATCCCTCATGTCACTTCCTCTCTCACACCCCCACCCAAACACTGTCTGTGCACTTTGTGTTATTTTTCTCTCTGGTATTCATTTCTCTGAAGGGTTTACTTTATTTATCATTTCATCCCTGCCCATGCATATTTCATCTTTATATTGTTTCATACATATACCTGC
Organism: Budorcas taxicolor; assembly: GCF_023091745.1. Lineage (NCBI taxonomy): Eukaryota > Metazoa > Chordata > Mammalia > Artiodactyla > Bovidae > Budorcas > Budorcas taxicolor. Next base: position 65,982,224 of record NC_068923.1, on the reverse strand, counting down.
TATGTTATATATCTACTTTGAGTGAATTCTTTAATTTATATGCATTTATGGCCGTCAGGTCAGAGTTTTTCATTTTAATTAAAAATTTAGCTTATTGCAACATTGATTTCTGATGAATGTTCTTGGGCAACAAATGTAACATTTGTTTATTTTATTCTATTTTGGTTATAATAATCTTGGTATTGCTCCTATATGTGTCTTTTTTTGAATTCAGTTATTTATGAGATTGTGTTCTTATTGTTGCAGAAGTTTTGTATGGCGGAGGGATGAAATCGTACTCAGTATGTTAGGGATTCTTTACAGTTCGGAGTAAATTTTCTGTGTTTTAAACTTAACTGCAAAGTGGCTTGCATTTCCTGGATAGCTACAGGATATTTGGAAGAAGGCTAGAAGAATAAAATATATGACTATGTCTGAGTTTGCTGATAAAATTAAAATTTTGAAAGCTCCAAATAAATTACCTTAAAGACAAAATCATTTATGTTAGTTATGTTAGTGCTATAGTTTTCTCTAAAAATATACTCCAAATTATATAATGGCTAAACTTTTTTAAAGTTTATTTTTCCTTATATTGACTTGAAATTAATATAATTAATTTGTATGGTGATCTTTCCAAAGATTCAAGACATAACTGTTAAAGTTTCTTCTTCTCACTGTTCAATGTATAGCTGCAATTCCATCACAGTCTCTACCACACTGGCAGAGGGGGCACACCATACAGGATTCTAGCATAGAGAATATTACATGCTGATCATTGAAGTGATACATGTTTACTTCCATCCTTATTCAAAGGCAGTTGCTAATTAACCAACAACCCTCTTATAAATAATCATTCAATATCTGGATCCCTTCTATCTTAAAACTTTTCCATCTTAAACATGTGCTGTTCAATGTGCACTATAATTTTATTAGAAAGTATCTGGTTCATTATCACATATAATGGAAGAATAAATGGAGAATAGCACATGGGAGGTTTTGTATTGGTCAGGCACAACAGTATGCATATTCCACTTGTTGTTCAGTCTTTTAGGTTGTGTCCGACTCTTTGTGACTCCATGAACTGCACGACACCGGCCTTCACTGTCCTTCACTATCTCCCGGAGTTTGCTAAAACTCATGTTCAGTGAATCAGTGATGCCATCCAACAATCCCATCCTCTGCTGCCCGCTTCTCTTTTTGCCTTCAGTCTTTCACAGCATCAGGGTATTTTCCAATGAGTCACCTCTTCGCATAAGGTGGCCAAAGTATTGGAGCTTTAGCTTCAGCACCAGTCCTTTCAAAAAATAATCAGGGTTGATCTGCTTTAGGATTGACTGGTTTGATGTCCTTGCAGTCCAAGGGACTCTCAAGAGTCTTCTCCAGCACCAGTTTGAAAGCATCAATTCTTTAGCATTCAGCGTTTTTATAGCCCAACTCTCACATCCATACATGACTAATGCATACTCCACTATCTAGAACTAAATACCCACCAACACACAGTTATAGGAAAAGCTATAAGAGTTAATCTATTCATATTTCCAGGGCAAATAAATGTTTTTCTGAATAGCTACCCATTGTCTGCCACATTTATTAAATATATCAAATATTAAAAAAAATAGCAGCTTGGTAAATTTCTTGGTACATTTTTTTTTTTATTAGACATAGGTATATTCTCTACATTACTTTGCGTAGATAGCAACACTGTGAGGTCACCTGTGACTCTGCCTAGAAACATTGTGCTGACACTTTAAAAAAAGTCTCCAAGGTCATGCTTTTTAAAAATTTCTCTCCAGAATATAAGCTAAAACTCCTTTGCTCTTGGATCCCTTCCTGAAATTTTTGTCTGTCATCCAACGTCAGGGCTGGGACTTGCTTGTCAAAAATGGAGACATCTATAGGGTGATTTTATTAAGAATCCACTTGTCACTCATGTGCATTTCTCTCATATAACTCTCATTCCTCTACTGAGAAAGCCCTATCCTGGGGTGGGGGTGGGCAGATAATTCCTACTGTATTATGTATATTCTCATATGCTTGGGACAAATTTCCTCCTGTTTTCATTAGGAACTAAATATTTAAAAAAGAAAAGACAGAGTTCTTAATTTGTCAGGTTTTTGGTTTTTTTTTCCTGAAATCACCTTTCCTAGGGCAAGAATCAGATAATTCTGGATTAATAAAAGACTGAAAAGATGAAGACAGCAAAGCATGATATTGGCAGAGGCTAGAACTGAAATGGGGAAGAGAAAAGCAATACATATTGATCAGTGTTTCAAAAGATACACTATTTCTTTTCACTTCTTTTCCCACATGCCCAATCTTGTGGTATGTGCATAATCGCTCAGTCATGTCTGACTCTTTCATGTTGGGCAAATAAAATTTCTCTCTCGAACAGATATCATTTAAAACTACTCTTCCTTACAATGTTACAGGTTTTTCTAGTTATATACCTGAGGTTATAAGCATGATTGAAAGACTTACCAGTTCAGTTGAAAGACAGATCCATACTGATATGTCTGTAGGAAATACTGTTACTGAATATTCCCTTCTTTTTCCAATAAGTATTAATTTCTAGATAAGCTATAACTTTAAGATAATATCTAATGATCATATTTTATGACCCTGTCTTTTTAGGTATACTTCTTAGATTAAAATCTTTATCTTAAATCTAAGAAATCTGTATTTCCTTTTGCTTAATAATTTCTGCCAAATACGTTTCATCCAAGAAAATTTGAATCAATCAATATTTAAAGATTAGTTTTTATCATGTTGAGCCATTATGTTTATTAGGTAGGTTGATTATAATAACTATTATTATCTTGGGCTTCCCAGGTGACACTAGTGATAAGTGAGTGTGTGAAAGTTACTTAGTCGTGTTGGACTCTTTGTGACCGCATGAACTTTACAGTCCAGAGAATTCTCCAGGCCATAATACTGCATAATATTGCTTCTCAGGCTTTTGACTGAGATCGCAGACAGTGAAGTGTCTGTCTACGATGTGGGAGACTTGGGTTTGATCCCTGGGTCAGGAAGATTCCTTGGAGAAGGAAATGGCAATCCACTCCAGTACTATTGCCTGGAAAATCCCATGAACAGAGGAACCTGGTAGGCTACAGTCCATGGGGTTGCAAAGAGTCAGACACGACTGAGCAACTTCATGTCACGTAATACTGCAGTAGATAACCTTTCCCTTCTCCAGGGATCTTCCCAAACCAGGGATCTAACCTAGGTCTCCCACATTGTAGGCAGATTCTTTACCAGCTGAGCCACAGAGGAAGCCCAAGAATACTGGAGTGGGTAGCGTATCACTTCTCCAGCAGATCTTCCCAACCAAGAATCAAACTGGGGTCTCCTGAATTGCAGGCAGATTATTTACCAACTGAGCTATCAAGAAAGCCCAAGTGATGAAGAACCTGCCTACCAATGCAGGAAATGTAAGAGACATGGGTTCAATCGCTGGGTTGGAAAGATTCCCTAAAGAAGGGAATGGCAACCTACTCAAGTATTCTTGCCTGAAGAACCCTATGAACAGAGGAGTCTGGTGAGCTACAGTCCATAGGGTCACAAAGAGTTGGACACTACTAAAGTGACTTAGCATGCATGCATGTATCATTATCTTAGTATAGTAGGGCTTGATAAAACTTTCAGAATGGACATAGAATTAGAAGTAACTTCTTTACTTACTCTCTGAACGTAACCCACATAAAGGCAGGTGAGAATAGAAGGTGGTAGTTTGCAGAGCAATATAGATGATAGCATATTCAAAAGCAGAGACATTACTTTGCCAACAAAGGTCCGTCTAGTCAAGGCTATGGTTTTTCCAGTAGTCATGTATGGTTGTGAGAGTTGGACTGTGAAGAAAGCTGAGCACCAAAGAACTGATGCTTTTGAGCTGTGGTGTTGGAGAAGACTCTTGAGAGTCCCTTGGACTGCGAGGAGGTCCAACCAGTCCATTCTAAAGGAGATTGGTCCTGGGTGTTCTTTGGAAGGACTGCTGTTGAAGCTGAAACTCCAGTACTTTGGCCACCTCATGCGAAGAGTTGACTCATTGGGAAAGACTCTGATGCTGGGAGGGATTGGGGGCAGGAGGAAAAGGGGACGACAGAGGATTAGATGGCTGGATGGCATCACCAACTCGATGGATGTGAGTTTCAGTGAATTCTGGGAGATGATGATGAACAGGGAGGCTTGGCGTGCTGCGATTCATGGAGTTGCAAAGAGTCGGACACAACTGAACGACTGAACTGAACTGATAGATGCACAGTGATACTCTCAGTTCAGAGTAGTAAAGAACAGAATGTTTCTTTGCTCACATGGGACCATGTGAATACCACTGAATCTCAAAGACTACATGAAATTACCAAGGACAAGTCATGAGCAGACCAAGTCAATGACAGCACTGGAGGAGATTTGACAATGAAAAAAGAAAGGCCAACAATTGCTTTGTTAAGCTAAGGCCAGAGGTAAAATAAGATCAAAGACAAACTCACTGGGTATGAATGTAAACTAGACAAAGCTGAGAATAAGACTGAAATTCGTTCATAACTTTTACCACCAAATTATACTGGAAAAATAAACTTTATGGGAGGAAAAAGAGTGGTTGAAAACTCGACATGACCAAGACCATTTTTGTTACTTTCAATGGAACTTCAAATTCAGAATAACTTGAGTTACAAATTAAAAAAAATTATTTTGCTTGCATATCTAAAATTATGAAGGACATATGCATGGATTTGCATTAAAGATCATTTTCTGGTTGTCTGCCATCTCAATCACCTTGTGGATTAAGGTCAGCCCATATAATATTCTGTTTTGAGCCTTTGAAAACTCTATAAGAGTCAGTGCAATGATCTATATAAAAATGAAATTTTAGATTTCAACTGGGTTTTCTCTGTCAGTATCCTTGATTTCTTCTGGTCCTTGAGTTTTCTACATATTCCATGATCTCTTCTGTCCTCTTGCAAAGAATATTTTTTTACTTAAATTAGCTTGAATTGGGTTTTGCTTTTTAAGAAACAAAATATTCCAATCCTGCACACTCTGAAGTAGTCAACATTTCTGAGTTATTTTTGTTCCTTATTCTTGATTCCTTTTCCTTCCCTGTCTTGTTCATTCTTTCCCATGAATCAGTTTCTCTCTTTAAGAGTGAAAATAAATTTTTGGTATGTAAAGGAAAAAGCATGCATAAATACTGACTTCTGCTTCCAGCTACAGTGAAATTGCTTATATTATAAAGACTCCTCTGCATGAAGAATCATAATGGCTGGCTATAAAAAATATCTGTTTGATAGATCAGACAGCAGAATAGGTTACCTGGACTTGTGTCAAGATCCTAGAGAGAAGGAAAGTATAACAGTGTAAGTCTACACTTTAACCTTCTGTTCCCTTGCAGAGATACTGTACTTGAAAGAATGAGTCACCAGGAAAACAAAAGCAAGGATGTGGTAGAGAACAAAAAACAATTATAGGTTCTATTCACACAAAGTGAGATATGTCAAGCAATATTGAGTGTGCAGGGAAAAATATGAATGTTTGTATTATAATGATGGGAGTAAAAAAACAAAGCAGATATACTTAAATAAAATTCATAAATAATGTATAGCAAACATTCAGCTGTATATAAAGCTATCAGAAATTATATAGCTGTTGACTTTAGTATTATTTGTAATAATTAATTCAGAAGCAGCTTAAACAGTGAACTGATCAGCAAAAGTGAAATGGATGATCTTTATTAAGAGGGATAAGGCCAATAAACTCTGTTGATTGATTAAAATGAGATATTTAGTATGATACCACTTACATAATTAAAAACTGTGTGTTAGTCACTCAGTCGTGTCCAACTCTTTACAACTCTGTGGAATGTAACCCATCAGGCTCTGCTGTCCATGGAATTTTCCAGGCAAGAATATTGGAATGGGCTGTCATTTCCTTCTGCAAACAACACTAAATACCTTATAGAAACATCGTTTTGGATATGTACCCATAATTATTTTAACTCGAATTTTCTGGCTGCTAATGATGTTGAGCATCTCTTTATATATTTTGGTCATCTAGTCATCTTTTGTGAATTCACAGCCTTTTCATTTTCTCTATTGAATTTGTCATCTTTTTCTTATTGAGTTCAAGGGATTTTAGTGAAGTCAGAATATCAGTACTTTCTTTGGGAGAGGATACTTACAGCATCCTATATAATTTATTTTGCCTGTAAATTTTATAAATAGTTTTTGTACAGTGTTCTCTGTTCATTTTCCTTTCAAGATCACTTTATATATGTCTATAATTGTATAAAATTTGAATGAGAAAATTAAATCCATCAAGAGATATCTATCCCTCTCTTCAGGTACTAAAATTCTATTTTTAGTTTGTTGTGCTGCCACCCAGAATAAATTATTGTATTTTTTAGCTTTCCTTTGAAATGAGATGTGGCCATGTGACAAAATTCCAGTGTAAGATTTAACAGTTAGTGTCGCATGCCACTTTCCTTAAGGGTGTTTAAAGGCAAGCCATTCACCTTGGAGTTTTCCAATTTGGCCTTTATTGATTTCTTTTCACAATATGTCAATTTGGCATCATGGCTGGAGATTCAGCAACTATCCTGGATCATGAATTTACCTTAATGATGAGTAAGGTGTAAGAGTATTGTTGTGTAATGGAAAGCCTAACAAAATAATCTGCAAATGTTAGTATTTAATTTGTCATTGTACCCAGTACTAAAGCAGGAACTGTTAACTTTACAAAGTCCATTGCAAAGTCCAATAAAATATCAATCTATCTGTACTAGTTAGTACAACAAACCTTTAAATGGAATTACCACTGTAGCTATCACTGCAGAGATTTCCAAGGTTTTTTTTTTTTTTTTTTTAAGTCTAATAAAAAAGTCTAAGTTAAATAGAAAATAAAACTATGTAGTTGGGAGAGAGTGCAAAAGACAAAGAAGCAAAAAATGATACACGGACCAAATAAATCAGGGAGCATTCCATTGGAAATGCAAATACAGAAGTAATCCCAGTGTCAAGAATACCTTCCTTCATTTAGATGGACTAATATCAAACTTGTACTTAATCAAAAGCCTTAAATATAGTCACAGCCTAATCCTTGTTTAGGACAGCTTCAGAGACAGATCTCTTCAGTTTCAAACTGTTCTCAAACCAAGTGTATTATTAATATGAAAACATTATCTAAACTTTCCTTATTTTATGATATCACTATTTCAGTAAGCTTCATTAATCAATTTATAACACAAATCTCTAAACCTGTCTACATTACATATATCCAACTTGGAATGAACATGTTGTGGCTCTTAAGACCCTAAACCTGTCAGAGGAAGATATCATTCATAATTTGGTGAATATATTTTATAATAGTAAATATTTAATTCATTTAGAGACTCTGTTTGAGCAGGATTTTTCTGTGTTTGCTGCCTTAAATAAAATCTCCAAATTGAACTTACTTTCCCCAAGCCTTGATTGAGTGCCATCTGTGATACCTGGGTTAGACTCATTCAATTTGTCAAGCCAGTTTAGATCAGGTTAATTATGGTATTTTCCAAAGTGCATTACTATTAAGATAGCTGTTAAAAATCACACCTCCCCTGCAACAAAGAATTGTAAATGTATTCAGAATGGGATAAGAACTAACTTGTAGGCTTCCCAGGTGTCTCAGTGGTAAAGAATCTGCCTGCCAAGCAGGACATACAGGTTCAATCCCTGGGTAAGGAATATCTCCTAGAGAAGGAAATTGCAACCTACTCCAGCATTCCTGCCTGGGAAATCCCATAGACAGAGGAGGCTAACGGACTACAGACCATGGAGTGGCAGAAGAGTCATATACGACTTAGCAACTAAGCAACAAGAACTAATTTGCAATGCTCCTCTAGTAAATCAAGAAAAATAGATTCAGTTTTGTCCAAGATCACCAAGCAATAAGCATAGTGTGAGTTGTGTCTTTCTAAATATCTAACCCACACAATCTTTTGCCATGAGTTCCAACAACTCTCCTTTGGGGGACACAATTCAACCCACAGCAAATACTGTTGCTGAGAAGGATGCAGAGCAGCACTCAATGTTGCTCATTCCTACTTACTCGTTGTTGGTGGGAATAAAATGACTAAAAAATCAATTTGGAAGAAAATGAGCTATTTCTTACAGAACTAAACATAATCTTAGCATACAACACAGCAGTCTTGCTCCTAGGTATTCACCCAACTGATCTGAAAATTTGCACTCTTACAAAAGCTCATGTTTATAGCAGCTTTATTTATTGATCATCGACACTAGAAACAACCAAGATACCCTTTAATAAGTGAATTGATAAACTATGGTACATCCGTACAGTAGAATATTATTCAACAATATAATAAGTGAGCTGTCAGAGCACAAAAAGATATAGATAGTTTTGCACGCATATTGCTATGTGAAAGAAGCCTGTTTGAGGGAAGTACAGAGTGTATGATTCCAATTATATGATATTCTGAAAAATAGGAAAACTGTAGAGATGGTGAAAGATGAGTGGTTTACAGGCTGTTCGAGGGAAAATTAGATAAAGCAGAAGTGATTTCATAAGGTGGTAAAACTATTATATATATTTTGATATGTCAAAGTACATAGTTCTTTATAGTAGTTGTCCTCAACCCTTTTGCCACCAGGGACTAGTTTCAAGGAAGACAGTTTTTCCATGGACAAAGGTAAGAGTGTGTGACTCTAGCAGTAATGCAAGCAATGGGGGAGGGGGGATTGGTGGCAGATGAAGCTGGGTTCTCTTGCCTGCTGCTCACCTCCTGCTGGGCAACCTGGTTCCTAACAGGCCTCGGCCCAGATTTGGGGACCTCTGCTTTATAGCACAGAGGGTGAGCATTAACAAACACAAATATAAATTCATTTAGAAGGTTACAGTATTTCAGGATAGAATGCAGAATGTGACAAAACAACCTAACTGTATTACAAGTGTGAAACTATTTCACTGAAGGGGCTAGATGGGTGTGTTGGCCCAAGTAACTTTGGAAACGAGTGGGTTCTGTAATATGCAATGTAAAAGAAGTTACAATAAACACTTTAGTACACTTGATGGTTATTTCCCATAGGAGTATGGATTAACAATTTTGATCCTACTGTACATGTATACTGGAATTTAACAAGTAAATGAATAGCTGCTGTTATTGTTCAGTCACTCAGTCTTTTCCAACTCTTTGCAACCACATGGACTGCAGCATGCCAGGCTTCCCTGTCATTCACTATCTCCTGGAATTTGCTCAAGCTCATGTCAATGAGTGTCACGGTCTTTGTGGACCAAGACCTGAGGACTGGAGTCGACGAGAAGAGGGATGCAGGCGACCCAAGTCTCGAGTGAAACAAGGGTACTTTATTTGTAGAAACGCATGTTTATATATCTTCATACAAGGCAGGTTTAGGCAGTTTAAAAAAAAAAAAACAACAACTGAACAAAAACAAAGCCAAGCAAATAACAATCTTCAACGGGCCAGAAAGTATTCCATATCCTGAGTAAGAGGGGCATAGCTGAATAGATTACATTTAAGTAAGGTCACTGAAGGGAGTCACTGAAGGGAGTCACTGAAAGAAATCCAAGCAGGTGCCCCTTCTCATGGTCTCAGCCCTGAGAACTCATGCAGCTCTGCTCATTCCTGTTTTCCAGGAACTGATAAGGAATAGAAAATCCTTGAGAAATGACAAACAAAAGAAAAGAATAACATATTGGATCCCTTAAAGCTGAACCTCCCCTGACAATTCCCCCTTTTTTATTTTTTCACAATTGGAGGTCACTGTAGATACTTTTGTGAAGAAGCCCTGGCCAATTTTAGTTGGAATAATTTTAACTGAAAGGCGTCAGTATACTACAGATGTAATCACCAGGACAATTATCAGCGATAGAGTTCCAGATCCAATGCTATGTGTAATGTTTTGAAGCCATCTTCAAGGGTCCAGCCCAGATAATTGATCAGTTAGCTCAGCTAAGGTTTCCAAATAGTTGGAAGAGGGTAGACTCTTAGAGAAGATTTAAAAAATTTTCTTTTGCAACAGTTGTACATTTAAGGAAGTGTTATTATGTATATCTTGCAAATGAAATTTGATTTGTTCCCAACTGTAAGCACTATGGTTGAATCGAACAGGAGTGACACAAAATTGAGTAGCATTCCAATCACAATTTAATAATATTTGTTTTTATAAATCTATTAATTGATCTCCAACCCATTGGATGGCTGTTTTTAATTTCTGAATTTTATCCTGAACTTCTTCATCTATCTGAGCTTGAGTGGCCCACATAGTATGAGCATCTTTAGTCCAATTTTGAATAAAGTTTTGTGTTTGAATTGAAGTTTGTAAAGCAATGTCTGTGAAAGCATCAGTGGTGCAAATGGCTATTAACCCCAAAATGCCAAGAATTAACCATCCAATGAATCGCTTAGATCATCGAAGTAATTTAATAAGTAACTGGGAAGCAAGTCCTGCCATGGGACCCTCTTTCCAGGGTCGTTGGAGATCTACTGGCAACCACAGACTACATCGAGATTGAAGGATCAAAAGGGATTCATTTTTTAGAGAAACAGAGGAATTAAGACAAATATACAATATGCAATTTTAGAGAAATAGAGGAATTAAGACAAGTATACAATATGCATAGAACATAAAGTCTATTAAATTGTGTTTTCTATGGCTATAACAAAAGAAGGGGAACATAAGCTTGTATAAAATATGTGATTATAATGGAAGGAATCATTATTATGACTACGACTAGTCTCTGTGAAATATAACTGAAGGAATCATTACTATGACTATGACTGGTCTCTGTGAAATATCTAGTCCAAGTTCCAAGTTTTTCAGTACTTGCAGCAAGTTTTCAGATGTCCCATTGTTCAGGCCCAATTCATTTATTGAGGACGATGTGAGGGCGCGAAGTTGCCATTTCACCGTCAAGCCAGCCAAGGAATCCTTTGTTATGTAAGTGTTTCATTGAACTATTGGTAATCTTCTATGCTACTTGAGTAACATAATCACATGTAGTACTATTATTATCATCTGAGCAGTTAGATAGCCATATACCATGGGGTGGGTCCCCAGTCAACAAGGCTGTTCAGTTCAGTTCAGTCATTTAGTCGTGTCCGACTCTTTGCGACCCCATGAATCACAGCATGCCAGGCCTCCCTGTCCATCACCAACTCCTGGAGTTCACTCAGACTCACGTCCATCGAGTCGGTGATGTCATCTAGCCATCTCAACCACTGTCATCCCCTTCTCCTCCTGCCCCCAATCCCTCCCAGCATCAGAGTCTTGTCCAATGAGTCAACTCTTTGCATGAGGTGGCCAAAGTACTGGAGTTTCAGTTTTAGCATCATTCCTTCCAAAGAAATCCCAGGGCTGATCTCCTTCAGAACGGACTGGTTGGATCTCCTTGCAGTCCAAGGGACTCTCAAGAGTCTTCTCCAACACCACAGTTCAAAAGCATCAATTCTTCGGCGCTCAGCCTTCTTCACAGTCCAACTCTCACATCCATACATGACCACAGGAAAAACCATAGCCTTGACTAGACGGACCTTAGTTGGCAAAGTAATGTCTCTGCTTTTGAATATGCTATCTAGGTTGGTCATAACTTTTCTTCCGAGGAGTAAGCGTCTTTTAATTTCATGGCTGCAGTCAGCATCTCCAGTGATTTTGGAGCCCCCCAAAATGAAGTCTGACACTGTTTCCACTGTTTCCCCATTTATTTCCTATGAAGTGATGGGACCAGATGCCATGATCTTCTTATTTTTTGTTATTCTTATTATTATTTCTTACCTTCTACTAATTTTTTGTTGTTCTTCTTCTTTTTCCAGTTGTTTTATGTGTAAAGTTCAGTTGCCCATTGGATGTTTTTCTTGTTTCTTGACGTAGGATTGAATTGCTGTAAACTTTCCTCTTAGAACTGGTTTTACTGCATTCCATAGGTTTAGAGTTGTGTTTTCATTGTTATTTGTTTTGAGAATTTTTTTTATTTCCATTTTGATTTCTTCAGTAAACTTGGTTATTTAGAAACGTGTTGTTTAATGTTTAATCTCCATGTGTTTTTGTATCTTACAGATTTTTTTCTTGTAATTGATATCCAGTCTCATAGCATTGTGGTTGGAGAAGATGCCTGCTATGCTTTCAATTTTCTTAAATTTACTGAAGTTTGATTTGTGACTCAAGATGTGGTCAATCCTAGAAAATGCCCCATGTGCACTTAAAAACGTGTATTTGCCTGCATTTTCATGGAATGTCCTGAAGGTATCAATGAGATCCATCTCATCTAATGTAGCATTTAAGACTTGTGTTTCCTTATTAATTTTCTGTTTTGATGACCTGTCCATTGGTGTGAGTGGGGTTTTAATGACTCCTACTTTTATTGTTACTGTCAATTTCTTCTTTTACATCTATTAATATTTGTCTTATGTATTGAGGTGCTCCTATGTTGGGTGCATAGACATTTACAATTATTATGTCTTTCTCTTGAATTGATCCCTTGATCATTATGTAATGTCCTTCCTTAACTTTTGTAATCTTTATTTTAAGGTCTATTTTGTCTGATATGAGGATTGCTACTCCAGCTTTCTTTTGCTTCCCATTTGCATGAAATATATTCTTCCATCCTCTCACTTTCAGTCTGTACGTGTCTTGAGATCTGAAGTGGGTTGCCTATAGACAGCATATAATGATCTTGTTTGTGTATCCATTCAGCCAGTCTGTGTCTTTTGGTTGGAGCATTTAATCCATTTGCATCATTCAAATACAAAAAAAAATAAATAAATAAAGTAATTATTCATATATATGTTCCTATTGCCATTTTCTTAATTGTTTGGGATTGATTTTTATTTCTTTTTTTCTTGTCTTGTATTTCTTGACTATATAAGTCCCTCTAACATTTGTTATAAAGGTGGTTTAGTGGTACTGAATTCTCTAATCTTTTGTTTGTCTGAAAAGCTTTATGTCTCCATAAATTATGAATGAGATTGTTACTGTGTACAGTAATCTTGGTTGTAGATTTTCATTTTCAGTAATTTAAATATAACCTGCCTTTCCCTTCTGGTCTGCAGCACTGTTAAGCATATGGGGTTTCCATTGTATGTTACTTGTTCCTTCTCCCTTGCTGCTTTTAATATTCTTTCTTTGTGTTTAGTCTTTGTTACTTTGATTAGTATGTGTCTTGGCATGTTTCTCTTTGGGTTTACCCTGTATGGTACTCTTTGTGCCTTTTGGACTTGGTTGATGATTTTCTTTTCAACAATGGGGAAATTTTCAACTATAATCTCTTCAAAAATTTTCTCATACCCTTTCTTTTTCTTTTCTTCTTCTAGGACCCCTATAATTCAAATGTTGGTGTGTTTGATGTCCTGGAGGTCTCTGAGACTTTCCTCAGTTCTTTTCATTTTTTTTTTTTTTACTTTATTCTGTTCTTCAGAAGGTATTTCTACCGTTTTATCTTCTGGCTCATTGATTTGTTCTTCTACTTCAAATATTCTGCTATTGATTCATTCAGGAGTACTTTTAATTTCAGTAATTGTGTTGTTTGCTTGTGTATGCTTATTCTTTAATTCTTCTAGGTCTTTGTTCATTGATTCTTACATTTTCATCATTTTGCCTTCAAGATTTTTGATAATCTTTGCTATCATTATTCTGAACTCTTTTTCAGGTAGTTTGCCTATTTGCTCTTCACTTATTTGGGCTTCTGTGTTTCTAGTTTGTTGCTTCATTTGTGTACTATTTCTCTGCCTTTTCATTAGTTTTTTAAACTTACTGTTTGAGGTCTCCTTTTCCCAGGCTTCAAGGAAAGTTGAATTCTGTCCTTGAAGAAGGTTGAATTCTTTCTTCCTTTTGGTTTCTGCCCTTCTAAGGTTGGTCTAGTGGTTTGTATAGGCTTTGTATAGGATGAGATTTGTGCTGAGCTTTTGTTTGTTTTTCTTCTGATGGTCAAGGCTGAGTGAGATGGTAATCCTGTCTGTTGATGACTGGATTTGTATTTTTGTTTTCTTTGTTGTTTAGATGTAGCTTCCTGCACAGGGTGCTACTGATAGTTGGGTGATTCTGGGTCTTGTATTCAAGTGGTTTCTTTTGTGTGAGTTCTCACTATTTGATACTCCTAGGGTTAGTTCTCTGGTAGTCTAGGGTCTTGGAGTCAGTGCTCCCACTCCAAAGGTGCAGAGCTTGATCTCTGGTCAGGAACAAAGATTACACAAGTGGTTTGTTATGGTATTAAGTGAGATTAAAACAAATATCCAAAACCGAGAAACCAGAGATGAACCAGAGACAAATGGAATTACAAAATCAGGAAAATAATAATTAAAATAATGAAATATACATGTATACATATATACCCTTGAGCAAAGTCAAAACAGTCCAGCAAAAATAAAGTACAGTAGATTGACCTGGTGAACAAAATAAATCAGAAGTTATATTCACCAGTTAAGAACAAAGCTAACTAAAGCACAAACTGGAATACAAAACTAAAGCAAGGTGCCAAGTGGGATAAAGCAATGAAAACAAAACTAACAAATATTGTGAGAGGAAAGGAAAGAAAAAAAGAAAGAATAGATATTCCAAGTTAAATAGAGGTAGATGAATAAGATTTATATACATTAAAGATTAACTGCAGGGGGAAAAGGACAGGTGGAAAGGAAGACAAAGGAATACGTGTAGAAAAATAAAACAGGTTTAAAAAAATTGAAAATCAAATTATAAAAAGAGAAAAAAAAAGAATAAGAAATTTAAAAAAGGAAAACTCCACACAACTACAAAAGCCCAACATAGAGGCAGAGGTTTATAACAACAATTAAAAGTGTGACTGAATATAAACATATACATATACACCCATAAGCAAAATCAAAAGAGTCTAACAAAAATAAAGTACAATAGATTGACCCAGTGAACAAAGGAAACCAAAAATTATATCTATCAGAACTGAACTAACTAAAGCACAAACTGGAAAACAAAACTAAAGCAAGGTGCCAAGTGGGGAATAAAGCAATGAAAATAAAACAGACAAATATGTTGAGAGGAAAGGAGAGAATGAAAAGAAAGAAATAATAAATATAAAAAGTTAAATAGAGGTAGATGAAGAAGATTTATATATGTTAAAGATTAATTGCATGGGAAAAAGAATACTAGGAAAAACAACAAAGGTATAAATGTAGAAAAATAATAATAGGTTTTAGAATATAAAAATTAAAATTAAAAAAAGAGAGCAAGAAAGAAAAGAAAATTCCACTTAACTGCAAAAGCCCAACATAGAGTCTGAAGTTTATAACAATAAAAAATGTGACAAAAGAAAAAAAAAAATGCTCAAAAGCTTAATTGGATTTCATAATGCCAATAAAATTTACAACTAGATCAGAGAGGAGACAAAAAGGGGGAAAAAAGAAAAAAAATCCAAAAGGTTCTACAGAACAAGTAAAAAAATAAGACTAATAAATGTTTTTCTTGAGTCACTGCTGTCAGAGTTCCTTCCCTCACTGGGAGTCAGTCCACCTTAACTCCCTAAGATGCCCTCCAACACTGCTGATCTCTGGACCTGCTGTGAGGCAGTTCAGATTCTAATCTGGTTCTACTCCTGTGTGTTTTTGCCTGCAATATCCACAGCTATCAGAACTAGTGTGTTTTCTTTTGTGGGAGCTCTCAATGACTTTTTATATATTCCAAAGACACACAGTCTGCCTAGTTGATTGTGTGGATTTCATCTGCATCTTGTACAGCTGGTGGGAAGGTTTTGGGTCTTCTTCTTTAGACACACTGCCCCTGGGTTTCAATTGTGGCTTTATTTCCACCTCTACATATGGGTCATCCACTGGGGCTTGCTCCTGAGGCTGCCCTGGAGGACTTGAGTTTGCCCTGTGAGGGCCAAGTGTGGAAGTGGTGCAGCTGCTTGGGTTGCAGGGATTCTGGCAGCACCAGGTACTCAGCGGAGTTGGCAGCTAGGGCAGCAGGAAATACAGTGCTCTAGAAGGGTATGGCAACCAGTATTGTTCAATACATTCCAGTATTCTTGCCTGGAGAACCCCTCTCCCTGACAGAGAAGCCTGACAGACCACAGTCTACAGGGTTGCAAAGAGTTGGACACAACAAAAGCGACTCTGCATGCATAGACAGAGGAGGGTTTTTTTTGCCTGGGGCAGCTCTGCCCTAGTGCGAATTGAGCGTGAAGGTGGCCAAGCTGCTTGGCTTATGGGGACCCTGGCAATGCCAACTGTACAAGGACATGGACTGTCTCTGCCACAGGAATATGGCCCTATCAGAGTGTTTTTCTTTTTTTTTTTTTTTTGAGCCTCTTGTAGCTGACAATCAGAAGGCCTCTCTGGCCAGTCTTTATCCATAGCTCTTTCCATTCAGGCACCGAGAGGGTTCCTTTGCCTGGGGTCCTTCTCTGTTGTTCAGTGCACCAGGCACATAACCCCCACCCCCCACCCCCCAATCCCAGCTGGAGTTGTACTCTGTAGATCAGCAGGTCAGGCATTTAAAGGGTCACACTGGGTTGGGTCCTACTCTGTAGTTCAGTGTGTCAAGTGTTTGATGGGCCAGCCTCTCTATTGTTCAGCTGCTGATGCTGGCATATGGGGAAAGAGAGGCTACAGTGATGGCTCCACCCTCTACATGTGATTCAGCATTATTGCCTGCTTCCACGGCTGCCCAGCTTACCTCCACAGGTATTTCTCCTGACAATCTCCTCCCTCACATTCCCCTGATCTGTCTCTCTGCAGTCAACAGCTGCCCTCTCCCTGAGATTGTTCCACAATCCCTAAATTCCAGCTCTGTGCTTTCTAGGGGACCAGTGTTACTGTCCGGAGTATGTATGGCTGTGGCAAGGACAGTCTGTTTCTCACTCCATTTAGGCTGCCACAGATCAGCTGTTTTACTCTCAGCCTTAAATATTTCTCCTCTGATTCAGACAACTGCCCTGCTATGGAAATCAGATCCCTGTCTCAGTTCCCCCACCTGCCAAGGGCAGGTCCAGTTCCACTAACACTCCTGTTTTTCCCCTAGCTTCTGCATGCTACTGAGTTTTGCATGGTTCTATATATTCTTTTCCACTGGTCAGGTACTCCTGTCCATTCTCAACTGGTATTGTACACGCACTTGTGTGTCTGAAGATGTTTTCCTGATGTATCTGTGAAGAGAGATGTACTCCATGTCCACCTACTCCTCTGCCATCTTGTTCTCCCCAAGTTAATTTATCTTATCATGCATGTAGTAATTTATGTTATAAATGGAATCAGAGCTTATTTGTGAATTCTCTAAAAGATAAAAACATTTATTTTAGTATTTTTGTTATTGCAAATAATGGTTCAGTCTGTATGCTTGTCCCTGCCTCCATGTGCACATATCTGACAAATTCTCTAGGGCATTTCCCTAGAAATGAGATTCTCAAGGCATTGTGTAAGGAAATTATGAAAATTTGATATTGTCAAATATATTTTTAAATATTTGTCATAATTTGCATCTCATCAGTATGGAATGTGTTTCAGGATAATGCATATAATTACCAAGTCTGATTAGTGTAAGAATCTCTAATATTTCCTGTTTTGTCCATTTTATTAGGATATGGTGTGCCCTTGATTTTAAGTATGTTTATAAAGATTCTTGAAAGTCTGAAGAGATGTTTGTTCTTGAACTAGAGCACCCACATTTATTTCCCATTGTTTAATATTCAGTTCATTAAATTCACATGTCCTACTGAAAAACACTTTGAAACTCAATTTTTCTTGAGTATTTAAACATTGATTATGTATTTGAGTTAAAACATAATCAATGTTTAAACATTTTAAATTGCAACTATAAATTAAAATATGTAGTAGAATTATGAATGGTAGTTTTCATGCCTCAGTATTGTAGGGAAAACCTGGTGGCTGAAAATAATGGGGGCTCAACACCCCATAGAATAAATAAAACTACTAATAAAATTAACCCAGAAGACACACATTTAAGGACTTACTAATTGTTTACATGTTGCTACAATTATTTCTCGAGGTTTCCATAAAGAAAAGTAGGAATTTAAGGAAAAGTTCCAGAAACAGGGCTGCATCTTCCTGGTGAGATACAGATTTTTCCCTTCTTTTTTCTGAAATGAAGGATGTGCAGGACCATTGTCTGCCCCCACTATTGCAGCTGTAAGCAAGATGGTAGATTCAGAATGATCATTACTCCTGATGAGTTAGTGTGCCTAGGAGGTGGGAGAAATGAATATTGTCTTGTTCATTCCCACCCTCCTCCTATTTCAGAATTAGGTGTTTTTATGGAATTCTCTTGCTTTCTCTATGATCCAATATTGGCAATTTGATCTCTGGTTCTAATGCCTTTTATAAGCCCAGCTTTACAACTGGAATTTCTTGGTTCATATATTGCTGAAGCCTAGCTTGGAGGATTTTGAACATAACCTCACTAGCATGTGGAATGAGCACAACTATACAGTAGTTTGAATAATCTTTGCCATTGTCTTTCTTTAATACTGGAATGAAAACTGACCTTTTTCAGTCCTATGGCCACTGCTGAGTTTTCTAAATTTGCTGGCATATTGAGTGCAACACTTTAACATCATCATCTTTTAGGATTTGAAATAGCTCAGCTGGAATTCCATCACTTTCCACTAACTTTGTTCACAGTAATGTTTTCTAAGGCCCACTTGATTTCACCTCCAGGATGTCTGGCTCTAGGCGAGTGACCACACAATCATAGTTATCCAGGTCATTACTTTACCTATATGGCCCAGTGGTTTTACCTACTTTCTTCAATTTAAACCTGAATTTTGCAGTGAGGAGATCATGATCTGAGCTACAGTCAGCTCTAGGTCTTGTTTTTGCTAACTGTATAGAATTTCTCTATTTTTGGCTGAAAAGAATATAATCAATCTGATTTTGGTATTGACCATCTGGTGATGTCCATGTGTAGAGTCATCTGTTGGGTAATTGGAAGCACGTGTTTGCTATGACCAGTGTGTTCTCTTGGCAAAATTCTGTTAGCCTTTACCCTGTTTCATTTTGTACTGTAAGACCAAACTTGCCTGTTACTTCAGGCATCTCTTGACTTCCTACTTTTGCATTCTAATCCCCTATGATGAAAACTTGGGTTACTATGATGCTGAATGATTTGCCTTGAAAATGAACTGAGATCATTTTGTCATTTTTGAGACTGCAACCAAGTACTGCATTTCAGGCTCTTTTGTTGACTATGAGGGCAACTCCATTCTTCTAAGGGATTCTTGATCACAGTAATAGACATGGTCATCTGAATTAAATTCACCCATTCCAGTCTATTTTAGTTCATTGATCCCTAAGATGTCGACGTTCACACATGACATCTCCCGCTTGACCACATCCAAATTACCTTGATTCATGGACCTCACGTTCCAGGCTCCTATGTAATATTGTTCTTTACAGCATAGGACTTTACTTTCACCACCAGACACATTCACAACTAAGCATTGTTTCTATTTTGGCCCAGCCACTTCATTCTTTTTGGAGCTATTAGTAACTGCCTTCCACTCTTCCCCAGTAGCATATTGGATACCTACTGACCTGGGGGACTCGTCTTCTGGTTGTTTTATCTTTTTGCTGTTTCATACTTTTCTTGGGGTCTCATGGGAAGAGTACAGAAGTGAGTTGCCATTTCTTCCTCCAATGGACCATATTTTGTCAGAGCTCTACACTGTGACCTGTCTGCTCTGGGTGGCTCTGCATGGCATGGCTCACAGCTTCACTGAGTAACGCAAGCCCCTGCACTATGATAAGGCTTTGAATCATGTGATCCATGTGATCCTGACTGTATAGACACTATCACTCTGTTCACTGTATGCAGCATTATCAATACCACCAGTAGTGGAGGTTTTCATCAACTTGTTTACACTCTTATATACTAATCTCCTTTCAGTGCATTCTTTAAAATATTGACTAAAATTGTTTGTCACAAATTCTTTTTCTCTCTCTTAGCTATCATTTAACAGTACTATAATATTAACTAGCTTTTTGTTATCCATATGAGGCAGAACTAGATAAAATAGTAATTCTCACAAAAATTATTGTGCCAACTACTCTTATTCTTTAGAATAATTCATCTTGCAGTCTTCCAAAGAGGTTTGAATGAGTATCCAGCAAGCAATTTGGCTTGTAATATGTGCATAGAAAAACAACTTCCCCTTGAAAACCTGGAATGTGTTTCATATTTTTGCCCATTCTGAGCTAATTATATATGTAAGTTAGATTTAGGTAATTGTTTGGTAAAGAGTAATGCCAACTATTCAAAATAATTAGACTATTAAGAATAATTATAAGGCAAGAACTCTTTCCTGGGGCTTTTTACTGTTGTTATGATCAGATATTTAAACATAAACAGAGTTATTTAATTCCAAGTGAGAAAAATCTTGAAATATGCAAACTTCAACCAATAAAACTAAAGTAGCAATGGCAATGATTAATATGCTAAAATATAATAGTTAAAAAATTTGTCATACATTCTTACATTTGATTATCCTGTTTATTAGGATTGTTACAAAGCATAATAGTATCTTCATTTTACAAATGGGTGGATTAAAGTTTCAAAGTAAGATATTTGCTAGATATCATTACTAAAATGTGGCTGATTTACACATCCCTGATTAATATATGAGCATATTTTCATACACCTGTTGGCCACTTGTATGTCTTCTTCAGAGAAATGTTTATTGAAGCCCATTGCCCATTTTAAAAATTGTTTTTTTTTTTTCCTTGCTATTGAGTTTTTGAGCCCTTATATATTTTGAATATGAATCCCTTAACAGATAAATAGCTTGCAAATACTGTTTTCCATTCTGTAGGATTCCTTTTCACTCTGATTTTTTCCCTTTGCTGTGGAGAGCTTTTTAGTTCGATGTCTTCCTACTTGCATATATATATATATATATATATATATATATATATATATATGTATGTATGTATGTATGTATGTATGTATGTATGTATATATCCTAAAAGATGATGCTGTGAAAGTTTTGTACTCAATATGCCAGCAAATTTGGAAAACTCAGCAGTGGCTGCAGGACTGGAAAAGGTCAGTTTACATTCCAATCCCAAAGAAAGGCAATGCAAAAGAATGCTCAAAAAACCACACAATTGTACTCATCTCACATGCGATCAAAGTAATGCTCAAAATTCTCCAAGCCAAACTTCAACAATATGTGAACTGAGAACTCCCAGATTTTCCAGCTGGATTTAGAAACAGCAGAGAAACCAGAGATCAAATTGCCAACATGCACTGGATCATCGAAAAAGCCTAAGAGTTTCAGAAAAATGTGTATTTCTGCTTGATTGATTACGCCAAAGCCTTTGACTCTGTAGATCACAAAAAATTGTGGAAAATTCTTCAAGTGATGGGAATACCAGACCACCTGACCTGCCTCTTGAGAAATCTATATGCAAGTCATGAAGCAACAGTTACACCTGGGCATGGAACAACAGACTGGTTCCAAATAGAAAAAGGAGTATGTCAAGGCTGTATATTGTCACCCTGCTTATTTAACTTATATGCAGAGTACATCATGAGAAATCCTGGGCTGGATGAAGCACAAGGTGGAATCAAGATTGCTGGGAGAAATATCAATAACCTCAGATATGCAGATGACACCACCCTTATGGCAGAAAGTGAAGAACTAAAGAGCCTCTTGATGAAAGTGAAAGAGGAGAGTGAAAAAGTTGGCTTAAAACTCAACATTCAGAAAACTAAAATCATGGAAACTGGTCCCATCACTTCACTGCAAGTAGATGGAGAAACAGTGGAAACGGTGACAGACTTTATTTTTGACGGGTCCAAAATCACTGCAGAATGTGATTGTAGCCATGAAATTAAAAGACTCTTACTCCTTAGAAGGAAAGTTATGACCAACCTAGACAGCATATTCAAAAGCAGAGACATTACTTTGCCAACAAAGGTCCATCTAGTCAAGGCTATGGTTTTTCCAGTAATCATGTATAGATGTGAGAGTTGGATTATAAAGAAGGCTGAGCACCAAAGAATTGATGCTTTTGAATTGCCGTATTGGAGACGACTCTTTAGAGTCCCTTGGACTGTGAGGAGATCCAACCAGTCCATTCTAAAGGAGATCCGTCCTGGGTGTTCTTTGGAAGGACTGATGCTGAAGCTAAAACTCCAATACTTTGGCCACCTGATGCAAAGAACTGACTCATTTGAAAAGACCCTGATTCAGGGAAAGATTGAAGGCTGGAGGAGAAAGGGATGACAGAGGATGATATGGTTGAATGGTGTCACCGTCTCAATGTACATGCGTTTGAGTAAACTCTTGGAGTTGGTAATGGACAGTGAGGCCTGGTGTGCTGCAATTCATGAAGTCGCAAAGAATCAGACATTACTGAGTGACTGAACTGAACTGAACAAGGTAAGGCTGGCCTTATAAAATAGCTTGGAAATATTACCTCTGAATTTCTGAAAGATTTTAAGAAGTTTATGTCACCTCACAGTTATTGGAATATATATTACAAAAGAATTATATGTACTGGTAAGGATGTACTATTAATGGGAATATAAACTTGTACAGTCATTATAATAAAATAGTATGGAGCATCCTCAAAAAGTTAAAAGTGAAATTACTATGTCATCCTGCAATATCACTTCTAGATATGTATCCAAGACTATTGAAATCAGGATCTGAGAAGATATCTGTATTTTCATGTTCATTATAGTATTGTTTATAGTAGCCAAGATATGAAAATTTAAATGCTGTTAACAGATGAAAGGATAAATAAATTGTGGCATACACATACAATGTGTTGTGCTTAGTAGCTCAGTCATGTCTGACTGTCTGTGACTCCGTGGACTGTAGCCCACCTCTGTCCTTGGGGATTCTCCAGGCAAAAATAATGGAGTGGGTTGCCATGACCTCCTCCAGGGGATCTTCCCAGCCCAAGGATCGAACTCAGGTCTCCCACACTGCAGGAAGATTCTTTACCATCTGAGACACCTGGGAAGTCCAACATACAATGAAATAGTATTAAATCTTAAAAATGGAAATCCTACCACGAGAAAAACATGGATGAACATGGAGGATATTTTACTTGGTGAAATAAATCAGGTACAAAGAAAAAGTACAGCATGATTTCACTTATATGGTGTAGCTAATATAATCAGACATAGAAACAAAAATTAGAATGATGTTTGGGGAGGGGGAAATTCAGAGTTACTGTTGAATCGATAGAAAGTTTCAGGTATACAAGATGAATAAGTTTGAGAGATCTGCTGTACAACATTGTTCTTAATAGTACTCTATTGTACAATTAAAAATTTATGGAGAGTACATCTCACATTAAGTGTTCCTTACTGCATTAAAATAAAAAGTAGCTGAGGAAGTTTCAGAATCAAGGTTCTTAGGGTCTAAATTTAAGGCTCTTCTTGAATTGACTGTTAAATAATTCACTATATATTACTTATAAATGTATGTACTTAAATTATAACCTGAAATACTGATGGCTGATTTAATCATACATCTCAGATAACATCACATTATCATATTGCCTTTTAAAAAACTTTTTATTTTGTATTGAGGTATAGCTGATTAACAAACAATGTTGTGATAATTTCAGGTTAACAGTGAAGAGACTCAGCCATGTGTGTGTATATATATATATATATATATATATATATATGTGTGTGTGTGTGTGTGTGTATTTAGACACACACACACACACACACACACACAAACGTATATCCATTCTCCCCCAAACTCTCATCCAGGCTGCCACATAACATTGAGCAGAGTTCCATATGCTATAAAGTAGGTCCACATTGGTTATCCATTTTAAATATAGCTCTGTGTACATGCCAACAAAGGTCCATCTAGTCAAGGCTATTGTTTTTCCCGTGGTCATGTATGGATGTGAGAGCTGGACTGTGAAGAAGGCTGAGCACCAAAGAAATGATGCTTTTGAACTGTGGTGTTGGAGAAGACTCTTGAGAGTCCCTTGGACTGCAAGGAGATCCAACCAGTCCATTCTGAAGGAGATCAGTCCTGGGATTTCTTCGGAGGGAATGATGCTGAGGCTGAAACTCCAGTACTCTGGCCACCTCATGCGAAGAGTTGACTCATTGGAAAAGACTCTGATGCTGGGAGGGATTGGGGGCAGAAGGAGAAGGGGACGACCGAGGATGAGATGGCTGGATGGCATCACCAACTCGATGGACGTGAGTTTGAGTGAACTCTGGAAGATGGTAATGGACAGGGAGGCCCGGTGTGCTGTGATTCAGGGGTCGCAAAGACTCTGACATGACTGAGCGACTGAAGTGAACTGAACTGACATGTCCATCCCTAATTAA
Organism: Budorcas taxicolor; assembly: GCF_023091745.1. Classification (NCBI taxonomy): domain Eukaryota; kingdom Metazoa; phylum Chordata; class Mammalia; order Artiodactyla; family Bovidae; genus Budorcas; species Budorcas taxicolor. The sequence goes on along the minus strand of NC_068923.1, from coordinate 65,957,943 downwards.
CCTTCTCCCAGCAATAATAAGTTCATTCTCTAAGTCTGTGAGTCTCTTTCTCTTTTGTAACTAAGCTTATTTGTATCATTTATTTTTAGATTCCATATATAAGGGATGTTATGCAATATTTCTCCTTCTCTGTTTGACTTACTTCGCTCAGTATGGCAGTCTCTAATTCCATTCATGTTGCTACAAGTAGCATTACTTAATTCCCTTTAAAATTGCATTATATACACACAGACAGAAAGTGAGGAGGAACTAAAAAGACTTGTGATGAAAGTGAAAGTGGAGAGTGAAAAAGTTGGCTTAAAGCTCAACATTCAGAAAACGAAGATCATGACATCTGGTCCCATCACTTCATGGCTAATAGATGGGGAAACAGTGGAAATAGTGTCAGACTTTATTTTCTGGGGCTCCAAAATCACTGCAGATGGTGACTTCAGCCATGAAATTAAAAGATGCTTACTCCTTGGAAGGAAAGTTATGACCAACCTAGATAGCATATTGAAAAGCAGAGACATTACTTTGCCAACAAAGGTCTGTCTAGTCAAGGCTATGGTTTTTCCATTGGTCATGTATGGATGTGAGAGTTGAACTGTGAAGAAAGCTGAGCTCCAAAGAATTGATGCTTTTGAACTGTGGTGTTGGAGAAGACTCTTAAGAGTCCCTTGGACTGCTAGGAGATCCAACCATTCCATTCTAAAGGAGATCTGTGCTGGGTGTTCTTTGGAAGGACTGTTGCTAAAGCTGAAACTCCAATACTTTGGCCACCTCCTGTGAAGAGTTGACTCATTCGAAAAGACTCTGATGCTGGGAGGGATTGGGGGCAAGAGGAGCAGGGGACGACAGAGGATGAGATAGCTGAATGGTATCACCGACTTGATGGACATGAATTTGGGTGAACTCCAGGAGATGGTGATGGACAGGGAGGCCTGGTGTGCTGAGGTTCATGGGGTCACAAAGAGTTGGACACGATTGAGTGACTGAACTGAATTAAACTGATACACACACACATACACACACACACACGTATACACACCCCATATCTTCTTAATCCATTCCTCTGTTGATGGAAATTTAGGTTGTAAACAGTTTTGCAATGAACATTGGAGTGCCCACATCCTTTCAGATCATGATTTTCTTCAGATATATGTCCAGGAGTGGGATTGCAGGATCATGGTCATGGTGGTTTCATCACTAAGTCAGGTACAAATCTTACAATCCCATGTACCCCACCAGGCTCCTCTGTCCATGGAATTTTGCAGGCTGAAATAGTGGAGTGGGTTGCATTTCCTTCGCCAGGGGATCTTCATGACCCAGGGATGGAACCCAGGTCTCCTACATTGCAGGTGAATTCTTTACTGACTGAGCAACCAGGGGAGCCACTGCAGGGTCATATGGTAGCTCTATTTTTACTTTTTTAAGGAACCTCCATAACCATGCTCCATAGTGGCCGTACCCATTTACACTTCCACCAACAGTGTAGGAAAGTTGCCTTCTCTCCACACCCTCTCCAGGATTTATTGTTTGTGGATTTTTTATGATAAACATCCTGGTTGGAGTAAGGGGATATCTCATTCTAGTTTTAATTTGCATTTCTCTAATACTTAGTGATGTTGAATATCTTTTCATGTGCCACTTGGTCATCTATATATCTTCTTTGGAGAAATGTCTATTTAGGTCTTCTGCCCATCTTTTGATTGGGTTGTTCAGTTTGATGCTGTTAATGGTTTATGAGCTGTTTGTAAATTTTGGAGTCTAATCCCTTGTTAGTCACATCATTTGCAAATATTGCCTTTTAACATGCTAACTTTCTTTTGGGGGAGGGGTTCATTGTATTTTATCCACATACTTGACTTTCATTCCCCACTCTCCTCCACAGGCAACCACTCAAACTGTGTATCTATCTTTTATATATCTTCTGGAGAAATATTTTTTCTGCATATTTTTTTTTTACATCATTAACGATTTCTTATATATTTCAAATATTTTTTCCCAACAATTTATATGCTGTTAAGATTTATCCTTATTTCTATGTTCAAAGATAATGTACTATTTTCAAATGCAGAATTGTACACATGCTTTATATCATTACATATTCTTTCAGTATATTCCAACCCTACAAAAAGTATGTTACAGTGAATATCCTTTTAAACATTCATTATGGACGAGTTTGAGACTTTTGAAAGGTTATGTATCTCAAAACATAATTGCTGGTCATAGGTTATACGTATACTATGGATCCTAAAAATGGTTCAATTACTTTCAAAAGGGTTATATTAGTCTCTACTATCAGAAGCAGGACAAAAATTTTGCTGTAGACATCCACCAATTTCCGGCCTGGATAAGTATTTCCTTATACATAAGCATATCCATACAACTCAAGCTTAGAATATAATTTCCATGTGAATAAGAGAAGATCATGATATAGTTTATAGTTTATAGTAAATATACACAAATATACCTAAAGTACAATAAAAATACTGAAATTAGATTTAGAATATTGCTTTCTCTCTCTGGCTTCTTTCTTCTCCTTTTTACTCTTTTTATTTTACAGAATTAAAAAACAATCTTTTCAGTTTCTAATCAAGAGAGGGACTAGACTTGTCCCTGATAGATGAATTAGATCCAACTCTCAACTACATTAGTAATTGGCAAGTGACCAATTATCCTCTTCCCTAGTGCCTCCAAAACAGGGCTTCTGGATAAGTGTGTTGGAGATAATTATTTTAATGTGAAACAGATCTTCGAACTCAGGACCTCACACCTTTCATAGATGACATGTCAACTTCATCAAAGTATTTTCTTAGAAATCTTCATAGGCAAGAAGCAGGAAAAGAGAAATTGGTTGGATTTTACCTTCCCCTAACTCTGTACTACATGTATACATCATGCATACTTGATGTAGACACCATATGGGGCAGCAGAAAAAAGATTATCCTGAGGCTGTATATGTGAGATTTCAAGATGGTATGACATTCATTAATACTTTCTTAAATAATTAATTAGATACTAATTGAGGCTCAATTTTGAGCCAGAAATGCTAGTCTGGATTCTAGACATTCCGCAGGAAATAAAAGAAGCAATATTTCTAGCTTCAAAAGAAGATATGAAATTATATACATATTTAAACATACACACACACATACACACACACACACATACACATAGTAGAATATTACTCAGCCATAAAAAATAAATCTTGCCATTTGCAGCAGCATGGATGGACATAGAGGGTATTAAGTGAAATAAGTCAGACATAGAAAGACAAATTCTGTTTTGATTTCACTTATATGTGGAATCTAAAATATAAAACAAGTGAATGAACATAACAAAACAGAAGCAGGGTTGTAGATATTGGAAACAAATAGATGGTTCTAACGGGACAGTGAAGAGGAAAATAGGTGAAGAATATTAAGAGACATAAACCTCCAGTTGCAGAAAAAGTGAGTCACAGTTATGATATGTACAGTGTGGGAAATATGGTTAATAATTGTGTAATATCTTTGAATGGTCTCTTCATAATTAATTAGATTTAAATCATGATGATCATTTTGAAATGCATAGAAATATCCAGTTACTATGTTGTGTAATGAGAGCTAACATTTCAGGTCAGTTATATTTCAAAGATGAAGAAGCAAACAAACTCATAAAGAGATCAGATTTGTGGTTATAAGAGGTCAGGAATGGGAGAGGGAAATGGGATGAAAGCAGTCCTAATGTACAAACTTCAGTTATAAGTACTGCTGCTGCTGCTGCTGCTAAGTCGCTTCAGTCGTGTCCGAGTCTGTGCGACCCCATAGACGCCAGCCCACTAGGTTCCTCTGTCCCTGGGATTCTCCAGGCAAGAACACTGGAGTGGGTTGCCATTTCCTTCTCCAATGCATGAAAGTGAAAAGTGAAAGTGAAGTCGCTCAGTCGTGCCCACTCTTTGTGACCCCGCGGACTGCCGCCTACCAGGATCCTCTGTCCATGGGATTTTCCAGGCAAAAGTACTGGAGTGGGGTGCCATTGCCTTCTCTGTATAAGTACTAGGAATGTAATATACAGCATGATACATGCAATTATTATGGCTGTATATTATGTGTGAAATTTTCGAAGTGAAGGCTAAGAGTTCTCATCACAAAGAAAATAATTTTTCTTTTTAAAAAATGTTTTGGTTATATATATTTATGATGGATGTTTACTAAACTTATTGTAACAATTATTTTATAATATATGTAAGTCAAATCATTAACTCGGCACCTAACTTGTACAGTGCTGTATGTCAGTTACATCTTAAAACTAAAAGAAATAAAAAATTCTACCTTCAAAAGCATATTTGCTAGGACTATATATATGATAAATATGTGTGTGTATGTAGCTAGCTAGCTATAAAGTTATAGTTTACATAAACATGTATACACACAAAGATACTATATGTACATTTATGTGCTGTGCTTAGCTACTCAGTCGTGTCCAACGTTTTGCAACCCCATGAACTGTATAGCCTACAGACTCCTCTGTCCATGGGGATTCTCTGGGCAAGAACACTGGAATGGGTTTCCATGCCCTCCTCCAGGGGATCTTCCCAACCCAGCGATTTAACCCAGGTCTCCTACATTGGAGGTTGATTCTTTACCATCTGATCCACCAGGGAAGCCCTTCCCTGGTGGCTCAGTTGGTAAAGAAAACACCTGCCAATGCAGGAGAGGCATGAGATGCAGGTTTGATCACTGGGTGGGGAAGATCCCCTGGAGAAGGAAATGTCAACCCATCCCAGTATTCTTGCCTGGGAAATCTCAAGGACAGAGGAGCCTGATGGGCTACAATTGGTGGGGCTGCAAAAGAGTCAGACATGACTTAGCAACTAAACAACAAACAACACATATATTATACATAAGTAGGTATATCCATATCTTTTAAAGAGTTGTTTCTATCTAAATATCAAAAGAGATGTTTACATAGATTTGTATTTACACAGATACATATATCTCTTCGTAAGACAGGTATATATATATACGTATCTGTTTATATATGTATAGATAAATTTACATATACAGATGTATATACACTGTAAATATACACACATAGATATATTGCATATGATTTAATGCCAATTAGTAATAAATATTACTGTTAAAAATAAGGCTAAGAATATAAGATGCAAGCGTTGAAATGAATCTGATCTTAGATTGGATTGTACAGAGATGAAATCTGAGCAAAATCTCAAAGAGAGGAAGTGATCCATGCTGAATCTGGATTTGGAATATTCCAGGAAAAGGAGACAGTAAAGGCAAACTCCTTAAAGAAGTATGAGTATGTAAAATGTTCTACATAAACAGTGAGAGCAGTGTTACTGGAGTCCAAGGAGAGTAGAAAGTCATGCCATGCTAAAGAGTTTGATTTTACTTTGTACGTTAAAGGAGGCCACTAAAGGGCTTTGAGAAGGGAAATGATATGATCAGATTTATATTTTATAAGAATCACTCTATGATATGAAATGTAGACTCTAGGTGAGTAAAATAGAATCATGGGGACCCTCCAGAAACTTATAGCTACAGGTGAATTGTGATGTTTGACTTGAACCACTGGGATAGTGATGTAGATGAAAAACATTTAAATCTGGGATGTATTGGGAAGGCAGCACTGATGTGATTTCCTGATATACTGCAATGATGCACAGAGAATTCAAGAATGAATGAAGGCTCTTGGACAGAATAACTGTAAGAATGGAGTATCATTTCCTGATATGAAAATACCAACTGAGATGAGAATTGAGGGAAGGAAATCATTAGTCTGATTTCTTTTTCTTTTATGCTGCTTTTGAGAAGCCTATTATACATCCAAGTTAAATATTTTATTATAGGCAGTCAGCTATATACTGTTTAAATATAAGTCTGGAGATACTAATTTGAAAATTATTAGGAAGTAACTTTTTAAAATTATAGCATAGATGAGATCACTTAAAGAGAGTGTATGGCAATGTAGACAAAAGAAGAGCTCCAAGGATGGAGACTTAATACCAAAATCTGAAGAATGTAGAGTTTAAGAAGCTTCACCAAAGATATGGAGGCCCTACAGTGCAACAGGGGAAAACATAGAAGTGAATGATGTTCCAAAAGCTAAATAAACGAAGTATTTTAAGTAAGAAGTAGAGATCAGCTGTGTAAAATGCTGATGATGAGACAAAAGACTGAAACTATACCATTAAATTTGGCAACTAAAGGTTGTTGATCACCTTGGCAATTATGGTTTCAGTGAAGTGGTAGTGATGAAAGCTTGAAGCATAGGGGTTCCAGTCACAGTGGAAAATGGGAAAGTGGTGATAGGTATTTCTTTCTAGGAACTGTGCTCTGTAATGAGCATAGAGACGGAGTAGTAGTAGGATTTGTTATCTAGAGAAGTTTTGTTTATTGTTGTTCTTTCTATGAAGAGAAAAATTATTTCCTCACATCTGTTTGAGAATGATCCAGTTAGAAAAATCTGATGAAATAGAGGAAAAATAGAAAAAAAATAGAAATTATTTCAATCTATGCATTAGAGAGGAAAGTAATTAAATTCATTCAGTTGAGTTCAGTTCAATTGCTCAGTCATGTCTGACTCTTTGCAACCCCATGAATCACAGCACACCAGGCCTCCCTGTCCATCAACACCCGGAGTCTACCCAGACTCATGTCCATTGAGTCGGTGATGCCATCCAGCCATCTCATCCTCTGTCGTCCCCTTCTCCTCCTGCCCTCAATCCCTCCTAGCATCACTCTTTTCCAATGAGTCAACTCTTTGCAGGAGGTGGCCAAAGTACTGGAGTTTCAGCTTTAGCATCATTCCCTCCAAAGAAATCCCAGGGCTGATTTCCTTCAGAATGGACTGGTTGGATCTCCTTGCAGTCCAAGGGACTCTCAAGAGTCTTCTCCAACACCACAGTTCAAAAGCATCAATTCTTCGGCACTCAGCTTTCTTCACAGTCCAACTCTCACAATAGGCCCCCAATTTTCACACTTTCCCTATGTCACATGCTTTTGTTTTTAATTTCTTGTCCTAGAATCACAGAGAATTTTTCTCTGCCCCTTGAATTTGTGTTTGTCCATGTGACTTGCTTTGATCTCTAGCATGAAACAGAAGTGACAGGATGACTGGCTAGCTGCAAAAAGAGTTGTTTCCACTTGCTCTCCTGAACTCCTATCACCCAGAGAGGGTGGCCCATGGGGAGCCCATGGAGAGTCCAACCAAGTGGGACAGATCTGAGCCCAAACAGCAGCCAAGAACCAAGTCCCAGTGGATTTGCTTCTAGTCAACCCTAGAACAGCCAAACTACAGCACAGTTGTAGATTCATGGATTAAAATAATAAAACTATCTTTAGTCACTGAATTTCAGTGATTTTATTCCAGGAAAAAAGCTGAATGATACAGGGTCAGTCATTAAGTAGAAGTAGAGAGGTTAGGCTTTTGAAGAAACACAAAGTTTATCCATTGCAACAGAAAGGATGATAGATCTTATGAGATTTGATTGCTGAAGGTGGTTTGGTAGGTTAGTTGACAGGATCATGTAAAAGTTGTCTTCTAACGGTGTCTATTTTCTGGTGAAATGAAAAGGTGAGGGAGAAAAGTGCCATTTAAAGAAAGTGGAAAGCATAAAATATTCATCTGAAATGAGAAAATGAATTTATTAAATTTTAATTGAAATATATTTGACATATAACACTGTAATTTATGGTATACAGCATCTTAATTTGATACAATACTATTTTAATATGATTAGAATATATGTTTATATGTAGATTACTATCACCATTTGTAGTCATGGCTAGCACCTCCATGTCACATGATTACAATTTTTTTTCTTATGGTTGAAATAAATAAGATCAGTCACTTAACAAGTTTGTTTATAATACCATGTTACTGTCTATATTCACTGTGCTGTACATTTGAACTTTAGGACTTATTTACTAATTGTTGTAAATGTGTGCCCTTAAAAAACATCTCTATCTCCTAGCTGCTAGCCTCTGGGAACCACCATTTTATGCCCTGTTTTACGAGTTTGGCCTTTTTAGATTCCATACTATTTATATATAAATAATATCATACAGTATTTGTCTTTGTTTACTTGATTTACTTCACTTAGCTCCTTCCATGTTTGAATGGTAGGGTGTCCTTTCTCATGGCTAAATTACACACACACACACACACACACACACACACATACATATAAAAAATATAAAATCTCATATCTTCTTCATCCATTCATCCATTGGTGGACATTTAGGTTGTTTCCATATCTTGGCTATAATGAGTAGTACTGCAATGAACACAAGAGTGTGTGTGTCTCTTAGATATTCTGTTATTTCCTTTGTTTATATACCCAGGAGTGAAATTGCTGGATCATATGGTAGATCTATTTTTAATTTTTTGAAGAAACTCCATATTGTTTTCCATAGGGACTGAAACAATTTATATTTCTACCAGCATTGTACAAGTTTTCATTTTCCTCAATATTCTTGCCAACACTTGTTATCTCATTTTCTTGATGACATTTGGTTTTGATGGACATTTTCCTGATTATTAGTGATGCTGAGTATAATTTCATGTACCGGTTGGCTATTTGGATATCTTCTTTGGAAAAGTATTTACTTAGTTCCTCTGCCTTTTAAATCAAATTGTTGATGCTGTTGTTATTGAGTTGTATGAGTTCTTTATTTTGGATATTAATCTCTTATCTGATAACTGCTTTGCAAATTTTCCCATTGGTAAGTTGAGTTTTCATTTTGTTCATTTGCTGACCAGAAGTTTTTAAGTTTTATGTGGTCCCTCTTGATGATTTTTGTTTTTGTTGCTTGCTCTTTTGATATCTATATCTTAAAAATTATTGCTAAGACCAGTGATGATGAGATTCTTCCCTATATTTTCTTCAAAGATGGTATCCAGTCCTTGTCTGTCTATGACATATTTCATGTTAATTTTTGTAAGTGGTATAAAGTAGTGGTCCAATTTCATTTATCTGCTTGTGTTTATCCAGTTTGCCCAGCAACATTTGTTCAAGCAACTGTCCTTTTCCCAGTGAATATTCTTGGCTCCTTTGTCAAATGTTAGTTGACTGTGTATGCCAGGATTTAATTCTGATTGCTCTATGCTGTTTCATTGGTCTTTGTGTCTGTTTTTATGCCAGTATAATATCATTTTAATTACTACAACTTTATAGTGTAGTTTGAAATCAGGAAGCACAATGCTTCCAGAGTCTTTCTTGCTTTGGCTATTTGAGGTCTTTTGTGTTTCCACAGAAATTTTAGAATTTTTTTTCTATTTCTGTGAAGAATGCCATTGGCATTTTGATAGGGATTGAGTTGAATCTGTAGATGCCTTTGGGTAGCATGCACATTTTGACAATATCCTTATGATCCATGAGCGTGGGGTGCCTTTTAATTTGTTCATGTCTTCTTTGATTTCTTTCAGAAAGTGTTATAGTTTTCATTGTGCAGATCTTTTACCTCCTTTGTTACATTTATTCATAGGTATTAACACTTTTAAGATCAAAGACAAGACAATAACCACTCTCACTACTCTCAATCAATATAATACTGGAAGTTCTAGCTAGAGTCAATAGGCAAGACAGCAAAAGAAAAGACATCAAAATGGGAAAAGAACAATTAGAGTTGTCATTATTTGCAGACAGCATGGTTTTGCATATTAAAAATCCTAAACACTGAGCCAAAAAAACTGTGGGACTAATTACCAAATTCAGTGAATGATGTCACTAGGTAAAAGTAAGTAAAGTTGCAGAGTATAAAATTAACATACAAAAATTAGTTGCATTTCTGCAATGTGTGTGCCTGTGTGTATACATTTTTGCAAATTATATATACTAAAAATGAAACACCTGAAAAAGTGGCAAAGAAAACTACCTAATTCACAATAACATCAAAAACAACAAAATGTCTTGGAGGAGTGAATTGTCTAGAAAATTATACTTGTGTTTCCAAGAAATGCTGAGGGTACATTTGGAGGTTTTGGTCATGAATTTAAAGTAAATGTGGTTATGTTTTTCTCCCCCTTCATTTATCTTCAGCTACTCTGACATAGTGTAGGAATGCTGATACCAGGTTTTCTGAGTCAGTACTCTATAGGGGGACAAAAAACAGATGACTTCAGGGACTATGCAAGAAAAATTTATGACAGCCCATGAAGTTAAAGCCAAAGTAATTAGGATATTGAGGATATGAGAATGATGGACAGTAGCAAAGGATATCGTGAGTACATTAGAGTAAAAATATATTTGGCTTCAATGTATTAAAGAAAAAAACAAAACCTTCCAATATAGGAAGTACTAATCAGAGTGCAGGTTTAAAAAATGAAAATTTGGTATGGCAAAACCAATGCAGTATTGTAAAGTAAAATAAAGTAAAAATAAAAATTAAAATAAATAAATAAATAAAAATGAAAATTTGGAGAGGCCATTGTTACTTCTAGTGACGAGGTGTGAGATATGACCAAGGGGACTGAAACCAGAGGTTAGAGAACAAGATATTAGATTTAAAAAGGTAGCAAGAATTGATTAATAATTAGGGAAAGAGAGAATGAGAATGTATCAGTGAGTCAGACCATATAGGTCTTTAATGAATGGGAAAAAGTGATCAGATTTATACATAACTGTGACAAAGAGAGGTTCAGTTCAGTTCAGTCGCTAAGTCGTGTCCGACTCTTTGCTACCCCATGAACCGCAGCACGCCAGGCCTCCCTGTCCATTACCATCTCCTGGAGTTCACTCAAACTCACGTCCATCGAGTCGGTGATGCCATCCAGCCATCTCATCCTCGGTCGTCCCCTTTCTCTCCTGGCCCCAATCCCTTACAGCATCAGAGTCTTTTCCAATGAGTCAACTCTTTGCATGAGGTGGCCAAAGTACTGGAGTTTCAGCTTTAGCATCATTCCTTCCAAAGAACACCCAGGACTGATCTCCTTCAGAATGGACTGGTTGGATCTCCTTGCAGTCCAAGGGACTCTCAAGAGTCTTCTCCAACACCACAGTTCAAAAGCATCAATTCTTCAGCACTCAGCCTTCTTCACAGTCCAACTCTCACATCCATACATGACCACTGGAAAAACCATAGCCTTGACTAGATGGACCTTTGTTGGCAAAGAAATGTCTCTGCTTTTGAATATGCTATCTAGGTTGGTCATAACCTTTCTTCCAAGGAGTAAGCGTCTTTTAATTTTATGGCTGCAGTCACCATCTGCAGTCATTTTGGAGCCCCCAAAAATAAAGTCAGCCACTGTTTCCACTTTTTCCCCATCTATTTGCCATGAAGTGATGGGACCAGATGTCATGATCTTCGTTTTCTGAATGTTGAGCTTGAAGCCAACTTTTTCACTCTCCTCTTTCACTTTCATCAAGAGACGTTTTAGTTTCTCTTCACTTTCTGCCATAAGGGTGATGTCCTCTGATCATATTAAATCAGAACTGTGTTTCCCTGAAGTTGGAGTTTAGAGGCAGAGGAAAGGCTAATGATCTGGCAGTGGCTATGAGGAAACATATCTCAACATTCTTTAAAGCCCCAGTAATACATAGGTCTTAAGACAATAACAACTGTCATTGTAGATGCTGCAGTAGAAGAGATATTGAGACAGATAGAGATAGACAGATTTTACATAGTATTAGAAGCCAAAGGAAAAATTCAGAACAGCAAACTCTTAAAATTTTGCTGATGACAAAAATTTTTTTGTAAGTAAGAATAAGTTTTAGAGGAATAAGGGTGGGGTCATGGATGGATAGGAGAGTTGATTAAGTGAGGGGCTATTCAGAGCTGAGTGGGGATAAGATTTCATGTGAGGGGAATGTGGAGCTTCCACTGGAGGCAAAAGTATAGGCATATAGGCATGATGGATTAGTCCTGAGTATAATTTTTAATATCTTGCCAGTACAGGGAGTTGTTGCTCAATAGACTTCAGGCTCTCACCAGTGTGGTAAAACCTTGGGTCTTGGAGAGGAGAAAGAGATGACAGAGGGACAGAAATAATCATTGCAACAAAAGTTATTCCTTTCTTAGAAAGCGACAAAGAAGTCCTCTTTTAATATAACTTGATAATAAGGCAATAAGATTTCTACCCCAGTAATAAATAGCTGAAATTTTACTGTTCTTAAAAAAAAGGGCAATATTCAGATATGATTCAAAACAGAATCTTTCAGAATAAAGTGCAAGTTAACACTTTTGCACTGCTAATACATATGTTCACAATGACAGGTCTGGCTCTCTTAAATACTTTTTAAATAGATTAAGTGTTGATAAGTTATTGTTGCTATTTAAACACATAACTTACATTAACATGAATATTTAAATTAATCAGTTAACTATGTACTTTATAATTAGTCATATTTCACATCCATTTGTAATTGCCCATTGTACTATTTAATAAAAAAAAAAGTAATAATGTGCATTACTGGAGGAGAAATTATTTCCTTTCAAAGTAGTTATCTTTTTAAGACTATTCAGAGGGTATTTAATTACTATTTATAATACTTTGACTATAACACAGGAAAAGTATGTGTGTATGTATGTATGTATGTATACATACAGAATACCTAGAGATATATTTTCAAAATTGAAAAAATTCATTATAGAAAATAAATTTGCTATTCTGATATACTATCAATATCTTTTATTAAGAATATCTTAAGCAAATAAAATTCTTCAACAAAATAAATGTCCAATAAGTAAGTCTCAACATTTTCAATAGCAATTAGCAGAGCTTAAAATGAGATATGAAAATAAGAAATGTTTCTATACTTTTTTATCTTCTCTCTCTGAGTCAAAAAGTTCAAATAATGAATTATAAAAATAAGTAACAAAATAATCTTATGTTAGAAGTATCTTCTATTGTAAAAATGACACTTTGAATACTATCCCTTCATTAAGGACAGAACCTCTGAGAGTTCACTTTGCCATACCTAAACTTATTTTCTTTTAAAATACTAAGTAGAAAAGTCAATCTTTAATCCACATTTACAGTAATCCAAGATCATAGAGGCAAGTATTCCCAATACTAAGGAGGTAAATGGAATGGTAAAATCCTGACACATATGCCTGAATAAGTTTGTATTATGTCTTAGGTTGGTAGTCATTAAATATTTGCAAAGTAAAGTACTTGTAGAATTAAAATTTCCTTAGTCAAATGTAATCATCAAATCTTTGAAGAAATGTTTGAATGGTCAGCAGTTGAGTGATATCACTAAGAAAAACGATAGTTTGAGGGTGAGATCTTGTTTCAGTTTTTGGTTATTTTATTTCTAAAGCAACATCCTATTTCTGTTCAATTTATTATTCATATACTCTTTATAAAGGAGCAGAGATTTCGTTGCAGTATTGCTGTGAACTGTAGTGGATTCTGTTTTTGAGGAAGGTATCTCTAATTGTGGTATCCAGAGATCGTTCAGTAATAGCAACAAATAAGCAGGTTGTTTTGTATGGTCAGGGAAATGTTCATGGAAAAAATATACTTTACAGCAGGTGGGATGGCATGTTAGAGTTCTTCAGGGAAACTAAACCAATAGGGTGTGTGTGTTTGTGTTGTATGTAAAGAGATTTATTGTAAGAAATGCTCACACAATACTGGAGGCTAGAAAGTCCAAATCTATACACAGTGTAAGCCAGCAGGCTTGAGACCCAGGAGAATCCATTGTGTAGTTTAAGCAAATATCTGGGCACTGTGTGGCTCAGTCAAGTTTATGTAAACTTAACTATTACAGATGGCACAGACCACACTGAAAAATTAATAAGGCATGTTTGCTTCACTATAAGTAGTCTGGGAGACCAAAATGGGAGAACTAAAGAAAGCAAGGACTCAGAATTAAGCAAACAAATGAACAAAAAATACTATGCAACATGGTTCAGTTTGGGTAATTGCTTAATTCTTTAATAATATAAAAAATTATTGTTGAGTTCATGGAGAGGATGCAAAAGAAATTCATTATTACAAAAAATATTTAATGCATTTCCACTATGTGCAAAATACAGTTTTAGGCATTTAGCACACAGTATTGAGACGCCCAGAATATACTACTACTATCTCCTATTTCTTTCCTTGTATTGCATTTGGGGACAGCAATAAAGAAATGAATATATGCATATATGTTATATAGGCAAGTTATTGAAAACAGAAAAAAAATTCAAGCAGAGCAAAGTTAAAAGTACAGTAAAAATATCGAGGAGGAGAATAGCTCTCTGACAACATTTTTGATGTATGGGGCAAAGGAGAATGAAAAACTAGAGAAGGCCTGAGGTAATAAGCCAGTATATACAAGTGTAAAGTTGAACTTGATGGCTACAACTCCTGTTGATGCTATGAAGATAAAGGCTGCTGTTGTTCATTGTTATAAGATAGAATATTGTAATTTTAAGTAAAAAAAAAACCTCAAATTTCACATTAAAAACCTGTGTAATTCCATTTAGCTTCTACATAGATTTGGACTAAAGAATAATTATTATATGAATAGTTTTTAAATGCTGCAATCACAGTTTTCCTACTGAAGTGGGTTGCCATTTCCTTCTCCATGGTACTAAGTTAAAGCATTTTAAATAATATATCTCAAAGCAACACCCTTCTTGTAAAGATTCCATGTAGAAATTTTTTTTTTAATTTATACTATTCCTAAATATTTTTAATGACCTATTCCTTTATTGTGTAATTCTCTTTCCTGCTTTTTTTTTAATTTAAATTTTATTTTTTCACTTTACAATACTGTACTACATTTGAATCAGTTCTAATGAGGTGGATGAAACTGGAGCTGATTATACAGAGTGAAGTAAGCCAGAAAGAAAAACACCAATACAGTGTACTAACACATATATATGGAATTTAGAAAGATGGTAATCTTCCCTGCTTTTTGATTTTCTATCTCTATGTGACAATTGAACATTTATATAAATGTACATACATGAATTAATCAATAGACATATTCTTTAGAACTTAAAAGCAGTAAATTGAGTGTTCTTTGACCTTGGAGTGTGTTGGTTCTTTTGTGCATCTGTTATATAACTGTGAATCAATAACTATCCAATCATTGGGGAAAACAGTCCATTTCATTTTCTGGTTCTGGTTTATATATGACACTTTAGTTAGCCCACAGTACTTTATTTATCTGGGCATTAGCTGCTAAGAATTCTTGACTCTAGGTCATTATTTTTCCTCCTAAATCTTCAGACTATAAAACTGAAGATAAAAAGTAAGAAGTGGAAGTAAATATTTTAAGGTAACTATGCATTTCCTTTGACATCCAGTTTTTGTTGTCGTTGCTTTAAAAAAAAAAACAAAAACTTTCTGGCTATCTAACAAAATAGCGAGGAAGAAAACTCAGTTTTCTTCTCAATATTATGTTAATTCCTAATCGTAACTTAAGTACATGACTAGTAGAAAATAGACATAAATGTTTCCTAAAGTCCTAGTTGTATTGATGTTATTATGAATATTACATTGATTTTTCTGAATCTTTAGAAATGTGGATATTAGCAGAGAATACATAAAATTCTCTTGCATCATATACTTGAATCACAATATCCTTTTAAGATTGGAAATCTCCTTACTAATTTGAAATACAAATATTAATAAAAATTTTATAAGACAGAATCAGTATTCACTGTTCAGTTCAGTCACTGAGTCATGTCTGATTCTTTGCAACTCCATGAACTGCAGCACGCCAGACCTCCCTGTCCATCACCTACTCCCACAGTTCACCCAAACCCATGTCCATTGAGTCAATGATGCCATCCAACTATCTCATCCTCTGTCATCTCCTTCTCCTCCTGCCCTCAATCTTTCCCAGCATCAAGGTCTTTTCAAATGAGGCAGCTCTTCGCATCATGTGGCCAAAGTATTAGAGTTTCAGTTTCAACATCAGTCTTTCCAATGAACACCCAGGACTGATCTCCTTTAGGAGGGACTGGTTGGATCTCCTTGCAGTCCAAGGGACTCTCAAGAGTCTTCTCCAACACCACAGTTCAAAAGCATCAATTCTTCAGAGCTCAGCTTTCTTTATAGTCCAAATCTCACATCCATATGTGACTACTGGAAAAACCATAGCCTTGAGTAGATGGACCTTTGTTGGCAAAGTAATGTCTCTGCTTTTTAATATGCGATCTAGGTTGGTCGTAACTTTCCTTCCAAGGAGTAAGCATCTTTTAATTTCATGGCTGCAATCACATTCTGCAATGATTTTGGAGCCCAGAAAAATAGTCAGCCACTGTTTCCACTATTTCCCCATCTATTCGCCATGAAGTGATGGGACCAGATGCCGTGATCTTCGTTTTCTGAATGTTGAGCTTTAAGTCAACTTTTTCGCTCTCCTCTTTCATTTTCATCAAGAGGCTCTTTAGTTCTTCTTCACTTTCTGCCATAAGGGTAGTGTCATCTGCATAACTGAGGTTATTGATATTTCTCCCGGCAGTCTTGACTCCAGCTTGTGCTTCCTCTGCCCAGCATTTCTCATGATGTACTCTGCATATAAATTAAATAAGCAGGGTAATAATGTACAGCCTTGACATACTCCTTTCCCTATTTGGAACCAGTCTGTTGGTCCATGTCCAGTTCTAACTGTTGCTTCCTGACCTGCATACAGGTTTCTCAAGAGGCAGGTCAGGTGGTCTGGTATTCCATCTCTTTCAGGATGTTCCACAGTTTATTGTGATCCACACAGTCAAAGGCTTTGGCATAGGCAATAAAACAGTAGTAGATGTTTTTCTGGAACTCTGTTACTTTTTCCATGATCCAGCAGATGTTGGCAATTTGATCTCTGGTTCCTCTGCCTTTTCTAAAACCAGCTTGAACATCTGGAAGTTCACGGCTCACATATTGCTGAAGCCTGGCTTGGAGAATTTTGAGCATTACTTTACTAGTGTGTGAGATGAGTGCAATTGTGTGGTAGTTTGAGCATCCTTTGGCATTGCCTTTCTTTGGGGTTGGAATGAAAACTGACCTTTTCCAGCCCTGTGGCCACTGCTGAGTTTTCCAAATTTGCTGGCATATTGAGTGCAGCACTTTCACAGCATCATCTTTTAGGATTTGAAATAACTCAACTGGAATTCCATCACTTCCACTAGCTTTGTTTGTAGTGATCCTTCCTAATGCCTACTTGAGTTCACATTCCAGGATGTCTGGCTCTAGGTGAGTGATCACACCATCGTGATTATCTGAGTCATGAAGACCTTTTTTGTACAGTTCTTCTATGTATTCTTGCCACCTCTTCTTAGTATCTTCTGCTTCTGTTAGGTCCAGACCATTTCTGTCCTTTATTGAGCCCATCTTTGCATGAAATAGTCCCGTGGTATCTCTGATTTTCTTGAAAAGATCTCTAGTCTTTCCCATTCTGTTGTTTTCCTCTATTTCTTTTCATTGATCGCTGAGGAAGGCTTTCTTATCTTTCCTTACAATTTTTTGAATTCTGCATTCAAATGGTTATATCTTTCCTTTTCTCCTTTGCTTTCCACTCTCTTCTTTTCACAGCTATTTGTAAGACACTGTATATTGAATATATTATTCACTGTAAGACACTATATAAATTAACATAAAGTGTTTGCCATATACACCACAAAAATATTTCAGCTACAGTCTATCAGGGCAGTTATTTTAAAAAAAGTTTGGTCAAGAAAGGGAGGATTAAAATTACATGATATAACTATAAATCCAATAAACCCTTAAAAAAATAAAGTGTTGAATGAAAGGCAGAAGTATTGACTAGATATTTATTACTAGGAATAAGTTTTTCTAAGCAATAAAATATTAAGTTGGATTATTGAAAATGGATTAATACAATTTGATTTATTAAAAATTATATTTAAAAAGATTCCATAAATTAGATGAGTCTAGGCTTTGATAGAAAGGTCTATTACTATAATATTTAAACATAAATATAAGCTGTATAATATGCTAATGAAAATATAAGGAAAATGAATTACAAATAAAATGTTACTTGTAAAAGTTTGTTTTTTTTTAACATTTCTGACAAAAGAAACTACATAGAAACAGATAAAACATGAAAATCATATGACAATGCTTTATAAATAATATCTGTTAGTTGTTGTTTAGTTTCTAAGTCTTGTCCAACTCTTTTGTGACCCCATGGACTGTAGCCTGCCTGGCTCCTCTGTCCATGGGATTTCCCAAGCAAGAATACTGGAGTGGGTTGACATTTCCTTCTCCAAGGAATCCTCCCAACTTAGGAATTGAACCCATGTCTCCTGCATTGGCAGGCAGATTTTCTGCCACTGAGTCATGGTGAAAGCCCCAATGTCTGTTTATCTAATATAAATAAATATAGATAAATAAGTATATTTATAAATCAAAGATGACTCTCCAACAACTATATCACCATATGTGAAGGGCTTAACCTAAGTATATAATCAAACCCATATCTTACTACTAAATTGATTTTAAAAAGAAAATCAACAAATGAGAGAGAGAAGAATTTCATTGGTTAAAAAAAATAAGAGCACTGGGTTTTAACTTTTATGGTATTAGAATTAGTCATGGTATATTACAAAGAGTTTTAAAAAAATTAGAACATTAATGCATTCTGCCAAATTAGAATTGCTCACTACACCTATCCTCACTACACCTTTCTGCTGTCCTGTCTTGTTTCAAATGGATGTGTTAATGCCTTTTCTAATATTGCCTCTGGTTGAATCATCATGATCTCTTACAGATTCCTACCAAAACTTTTATATAATTATGCTAAAAAGTTACCATTTCAGCAAAATAATTTCCATTTGTATTATTGGCTTGTTTGAGAAATCTTTGTTTTCTCTTACCATAAACAACTTTCAAATGATAATTAGCCAGCAACAATTATGTCTTAATGAGCACAAAGAGAAACCTAAACAACACTGTTTGTTTTCAGTTCAGTTCAGTTCACTCAGGTATGTACAACTCTCTGTGACCCCACAGACTGAAGCAAGCCAGGCTTCTCTATCCATCACCAACTCCCAGATCCTACTCAAACTCATGTCCATTGAATTGGTGACACTATCCAATCATCTCATCCTCTGTCATCCCCTTCTCCTCCTGCCTTCAATCATTCCCACCACAGGGTCTTTTCCAATGAGTCAGTTCTTCGCATCAGTTGGCCAAAGTATTGGAGTTTCAGCTTCAGCATCAGTCCTTCCAATGAATACTCAGGACTGATCTCCTATAGGATGGACTGGTTGGACCTCCTTGCTGTCCAAAGGACTCTCAAGAGTCATCTCCAACACCACAGTTGAAAAGCATCAGTTCCTTGGCACTCAGATTTCTTTATGGTCCAACTCTTATATCTATACATGACTACTGGAAAAATCATAGCTTTGACTAGATAGACTTTTGTTCGTAAACTAGTGTCTCTGCTTTTCAATATGCTGTCTAGTTTGGTCATAACTTTTCTCCCAAGGAGCAAGAGTCTTTTAATTTCATGGCTGCAGGCACCATCTACAGTGATTTTGAAGCCCCCTAAAATAAACTCTGTCACTGTTTCCATTGTTTCCCTTTACTATTTCATTTAAAATTCTGATTTTTCAATGATAGTTCAAAATCAGTGAAACATTTCATGAATATTTCTAAACTGTGCTTAGCAATGATAATCTAGTGATCAGCTGAACAGTGTTTAGTCTTAGTTTCCTCATCTGTAGACAGTGCCCACAATTCCTTTCTGCAGTATTAGTGTGATCAATAGGTAATGAAGTACACACTCCATTACACAGTGAGCACAGGCCTGGCATCAGCATGTGACATTTTTTTTCTCAATATCTTTTCACTATCACTTTTATCACTAGAGAATAAAAAGCAGTAGCTATTATCTACTGTCTCCTCAATCACATGGACCATCTGCTCCGTTCAGGAAAATAAGGGGCACTTAAGAAAATCTTTGTGAAATGAAAGCCCACTCATTTATTATAAATTTTATTTTAAAAATAATGGTTGGAACATTTGACAGTATGGGCAAAGGTTTAACAAAAAACTTTCCTGTGCTGCATGAGAAAAACAGCTTTCTTCCTGTTTCCCTGGAAACCTAATATAGGTAGAAATGAAAACTAAATTGCTAGGCAATGTCATTTATGATTAAAAAATGACTCCCAGTTTGTTTACTGAATCTGGCTTGGAAAAGCTATAATAATCAAATAGGCACAAAGTATTCTCTTCATCCCTGGTTGCAATGACTATTGTAACTGGCCATGCCTCTTGTGAGGCCCCTGGATGTGATATCTACAGAGATGTTACACAGATATTGACATATATGGGATTCTGTGGGCTTCCCTGGTGGCGCAGAGGTTAAAGCGTTTGCCTGCAATGTGGGAGACCTGGGTTCGATCCCTAGGTCGGGAAGATCCCCTGGAGAAGGAAATGGCAACCCACTCCAGTATTCTTGCCTGGAGAATCCCATGGACGGAGGAGCTTGGTGGGCTACAGTCCACGGGTTGCAAAGAGTCAGACACGACTGAGTGACTTCACTTTCACTTTCACTTTCATAGGATTCTGTACTGGTCTACAACAAGAACTTTGACCAAAGAATGTCTGACATTCTTCTAGCAAAGGGTGTTTCTGTCCTTTCTCATTAGATTGAAATTCAGTGTAGTCTTTGTCTTCTGAGTCTGAATATTTAGTAGAGTCTACACAAAGACACTAGGACTTCCCTGGTGGCTCAGATGGTAAAGTGTCTGTCTACAATGCGGAAGACCTGGGTTCGATCCCTGGGTTGGGAAGATCCCCTGGAGAAGGAAATGGCAATCCACTCCAGTACTATTGCCTGGAAAATCTCATGGACAGAGGAGCCTGGTAGGCTACAGTCCATGGGGTCGCAAAGAGTGGGACATGACTGAGCAACTTCAGTTTCACTTTCACACAAACATCATGATGAGCATTGTAGATAGTAATGGCAAAATACCCTTAGTATATCCCCCTTTGGATTTAACTTAGTTTTGGTTGCTGAATATAGGCCATTTAGGGATTTTTTTTTTTTTTAATCTTGCTCATAGTATCCAATCTGCATTTTTCAGCTATAGATTGCAATTATTCTATTATAGAGATGATCTCAAGATTCTGTGTTAAAGTGGAGAATCAGTTTAGGTTTACATAGAATTTCTCAAGTGCTGATTAAAAAAAATTAAGAAAGGTATTCCTATTTGTGTATCTGAAGTAACAATAATTTCATTATTCTAAAAAGCAAAATAGCTTATAGCTTTAACAATTTCATAGAAAGATAGAAAAACATATATGTTGAGTTACTGTAACTATTATGACATAGCCAATTTTTAATATATTAATCTCTAAAAAAATAAGTGAAATCCAATATGCTGTGTTACTGGCTAACAAAAAGATAAAAGACATCACTATTACGAATTTAAGGGAATTGCTGATTCTAAAATCAGCTTTGAACCTAAAAAAAAAAAAACACCTCTAGTCGTTACATGGTAAGTACTATACACTGTAAACTAATACACATGTAGTTACAACCAATATAAAATTCAGCTGAGGTGGACTGGAGTCATGTCCCTCTACATCATGCCTTTTACTGTCCCTTTCCCATGCTGACTATAGGTTTGGTGGGGGTTGCCTTGGCCGGTGCAGAGTCAGCTAAGTGGTGTAAGCCGTCAGTAAATCCATCTATACTGGGGCCTGCCCTGTTAGAACTTTGCTGCCACCATGTGATGAAGTCTGGTCTAGCACCTTTCTGAATGAAAGGTGACAGAGTGAGAGGTCTATAGGGAGCTGTTTTTGTGCTATGACTATTTCTCTGTAATTACAGCCAAGCATCTAATGGCTGGCTTGAGGCGTTGCAGGTCAGCAGGGCCAGCAGTCATGGCAAAGTAGATGTAGAACAGAAGAGATCTCTCAGACATCTCTCAATCTGTCCACAGCCACTTCCTCTGAGTGTAGAAAAACCAGAGTGCTCCCTCACCTCCACATCCAGGTCTTCTATATATTCACCCTCTTACACTGAGGCAGGTAGCTGAAATGATACAAGGAAACACATTTTCCAGCTTAACCAAGTTAATCAACACGTTGTACACCAGAGTCCACCTTTACCTGGTATAAAGATATAAAAGACTGACCCCTTCACTCCAACTCAGAACCATTCTGAAATGCCAAGCTTCAGACAACCCCCAAGGGGTTGGCTGAGCATTAGGCAAATAAATCACAATCTACCTTCTCTCTTTGTGTAATCTTGCCACCTTCTGTGCATCCTAACGTCCATCCCAGAGTTTGCTTCTGAGTTCTGAATTTTTACCAGAAGACAGACCTGAATAATTAGCATGAAGTGAAATGGAAGAGTTGGATCACCTCCCAACCTGCTGATAATAGAAGTACATTCTTCTGAGTGGTGGGGTATGGTGCCTAGAATGTTTTGGCATAGAATCTGTTAAAACTTTCACACATCATGAACTGGTGTGATAAACCAAATGAAGTGCTTGCACTAGTGCAAGGGTTATACAACTATAGACACACAAAACAGGAAGAAAAGGACTTTTAGTTAAACATAGCCATATTTTGTCTATGACTGCTTTCACCCTACAACAGCGGGTTGAAGTAGATGCTACAGAAACTGTATTGGCCCTAAAGCCTAAAATATTTACTACTTAGCCCTTTGGGCTTCTCAGGCTTCAATACAGAAGCCACAGAAGACACCAGTTCAACCCCTGGGTCAGAAAGATCCCCTGGAGAAGGAAATGGTAACCCGCTTCAGTATCTTGCCTAGAAAATCCCGTGGACAGAGGCACCGGATTGCCACAGTTGCTGGAGTCACAAAGAGCTGGAGACTACTGAGTGACTAAGCGTGCATGCACATGCACATCTGATATTTTACAGGAAAACTTTGCTGAGTCTTGTACTACTGAGTGATGTATCAGGCATTTGAGAAATATGGGAGAAATAATGATCAGTGTTTTAAAATGAGATAGCTCTTATTAGGGTTAATTGATGCTTAAGAGAGAGACAATGTAAAGCTAATCAGTTAAAAGCTATGTGTGAAAGTTAAAGAGACTTTTTGGCAGTATCTAATGAGATACCAATCCCCTGTGACAGAATGCTGAGAAAGCTCAGGATCGGGACCAAAACTAATTGAAAAGAGTAACAGTGCCAGAGAGCACTAGATGCTTACTCTAAGGAAGCCTGCTAACTCAAGATTAAAGCACTGATTGGGAAGCAGCAGGACCCTCAAAATATGAGGCAGATGTCTGGGTTGGTTAAAATTTTGAGTTTCTATAATGCCTTCAAATCCTTGAAGCCTGCAGAAACCTGAAGAATGGTTTGCTCTTTCCTCTAAAGGATTTTGGAGTTTCCTTCATTGTGCCAGACAGCACAACCTTACCCTTCCCAACTCTGTTCTCACCTTTCCTTCTGATTTGTTGTTGTTCATTCACTAAGTTGTATCCAACTCTTTGTGACCCCATGAACTGCAGCACACCAGGCTTCCCTGTCCTTCACTATCTCCCTGAGTTGGCTCAAACCCATGTCCATTGAGTCGGTGATGCCATCCAACCATCTCATACTTTGTCATCCCCTTCTCCTTCTGCCCTCAGTCTTTCCCAGTATCGGAGTCTTTTCTGATTACTATGTTATTAATAGAATTAAACCACAACATTACCAGTGGAGGTAGTGCTTGGCCTACCAAGGAAGGTAAGGGGTAATTATTATCCCAGAGAAACTGGCACCTGATCAACATACTCCCAAAAGAACCAGGATGGTACATCTAGAACAGTATTCCAAGTGTATTTCAAGGTCTATGGAACACAAAGTTGTGTGAGGACAAGAGTTTATTGACATGTCAGCATTTTCTCAGGATATAGGATCCAGTACCTGACAAAGATGCTGTGACTACAAAGGCATCACAAGGATGCAGCCTAGAAACTTGAAGAAAGCAGTGCTCTGTTAAATGAAATAGAAGGTCAGAGAATTGACTGTGCTAGAATGGATAACCCATCCAGGAAACCACTTAATGACTATTTCTATAGAGATGCTATAATATATCTGCCCCTTCTCTTCCAAAAAAAAAAAAAAGAAAAGACTAAAATGTAAAGAAAAATGAAAGAAATTTGCTGGTCAGAATGGTAGCAGATTACTTAAAATCTTGATGGTACCTTTCTTTTGTTGCCCATGGCTAAGCAAGAGATTCCTTGAATGAATTGATGATAAGATTCCAGAATAGTAGAGACCAGATGGTAGTGCTCAATCATCAGAAACAAGGAAGAAGGGTAACTTTTTAAGTGGCAAGGTGGCAGTTGCAGCTGGCCTGCAGAGAACAGGATAGTTAATGGGCGCAATGTTTCCAGAGGCAAGATAGGTAGACAGCTGACCTGGTTCATATGCAGTCTGCAAATCTAAAAGAAATCTGGGACATATGATTGCCGAAATTCTGGCACCAAATCACTTCCCTGAGATGTGACCCATTAACTGAAGGAGTGGCCAAATTTTCAAAAGGAAGACTCTTTAATACCATGTCAAGAATATCTGTTAATGATCCCCCCTCTTTCTTCAAATGGGGACTTATCAGTTTATTTGCATTACTATACACAGGAAACAAAATAAACATTTCTGAGGACTTATGAATACAGTGTCCAAGCTGACTTCATATTAAAGGACCCAAAGTTTCATGGTGGCCCTTCTATTAGAAGGAGGTGACTCATGGAAGCCAGAAAATATATCCTATCTCAGGCCTGGCTTATTGTGAGTTCACTGGGCGTAAGGGTCCATCTGGTGGTAATTTATTTGCCTCCTGAATATATAATTGGAATGGATATACTTGGTAATTGGCAGATCCTCACATATATTAAAATTCTGTTCATGTACATGTTGACAAAAGGTACATGTTGACATCACTAAGGTCCTGTTTTGTGCATACTGGTGGTATGTTCTGGTTCCTTCGGGATGAAACCTCAGAAGAGAGCACACTGGCTCCAGAAGGAGCAGTTTGGGAAGGAAATTCTGTTCTCCTTGGTATCCAGAGGAAGGTCCTAAATGAGGAGGAGCATGATTTCCAGGTTGGAACATTCTCTTGCAAAGGTAGAGACAGATGAATGACACACAGGACCCTCTAGAATCCAGGCGAGGGCAGGCCTCCCTCACTCTCCTGTAAGGGCCGTACTTGTGGGGAAGAGAAACACAGATTACCAAGTGGCTCTTCAGCTCCCTGTTTCCATAAGCTCTGGGGAAATAAAATGTAAAATACTCCCTGCAATATGTGACACTGATGAATTTATTTTAGATGGCTAATATACTTTGATATATGATGGAAAAAATCTCCCATCCTTTACTATTATATTGGAAAACTGTTACATGTTGAAATTACATTCAGTTCTTAAGCCTTTTCTCTGCCAACTGGATTTTAGGAACTGTACATTAATTGTCCAACAATAAGTATTAGGATTCTGACTGGACTTCTATTTAGCTTATAGATTAACTTTGAGAAAAACTGGTATCATTATAATAGTAAATCCTGTCCATGAACATAATTTATATCTCAAGCTTGATGTGAGTTTGTTCAGAAAATAGGATTCCTTGTGTACTAGTGAGAAAATTTAATTGGCACTAACACTAGAACAATTTGGTAATATCAACCATGAGCAATGAAAGATGTGAAAATTTTATTATCCAGAATTTCTAACATATATACACAAGAAACATAGGAAAAGATTCATATTTATGTAAAATATCAAACTCTCTAGTTGTACATGATATAGGAATAGATAACTTTTGAGATTCATACACATGTATTTACCAATGAAAAACTCTATATGGATAGTTATTAACTAATTAACTGAACACATTAAGAAGCTGATGCTGGGGATAAAATATTTCTAAACTGCATATCCAATAAATGAGTTGAAGGTAGAATATATAAAGAACTCTCAAAAATTAACAGTGAAATAGTCAATTGAATGGGGCTTCCATGGTGGCTAAGCTGGTAAAGACTCCACTTGCAATACAGTAGACTTGGGTTCAACCCCTGGGTTGGGAAGGTCCCCTTGAGAAGAGTACGGCAACCCACTCCAGAATTCTGGTCTGGAGAATTCCATGGACTGCATAAAACATGGGGTCACAAAGAGTCAGAATTGACTGAGTGACTTTAACTCATATTCAATTGAAAAATCCATTTGCTCAGTTGTATCCAACTCTGTGACCCCATGGACTGCAGCCTGCCAGGCTTCCCTGTCCATCACCAACTCATGGAGTTTACTCAAACTCATGTCCATTGAGTCAGTGACACCATCCAACCCCAACCATCTCATCCTCTGTTGTTCCCTTCTCCTGCCTTCAATCTTTCCCAGCATCAAGGTCTTTTCCAATGAGTCAGTTCTTCGCATCAGGTGGCCAAGTACTGGAGTTTCAGCGTCAGCATCAGTCCTTCCAATAAATATTCAGTACTGATTTCCTCTAGGATTGACTGAATGGGTCTCCTTGCTGACCAAGGGACTCTCAAGAGTATGAATGGATCTCCGTGCTGTCCAAGGGACTCTCAAGAGTCTTCTCCAACACCACAGTCCAAAAGCATCAATTCTTTGGTACTCACATTCTTTATAGTCCAACTCTCAAATCCATATGGGACTACTGGAAAAAAAAAAATAGCTTTGACTAGACGGACCTTGTTGGCAAAGCAGTGTCTCTGCTTTTTAATACGCTGTCTAGGTTGGTCATAACTTTTCTTCCAAGGAGCAAATGTCTTTTAATTTCATGACTGCAGTCACCATCTGCAGTGATTTTGGAGCCCCAAAACATAAAGTCTTTCACTTTTTCCATTGTGTCCCAATCTATTTGCCATGAAGTGATGAGATCAGATGCAATGACCTTAGTTTTCTGAATGTTGAGTTTTAAGCCAACTTTTTCACTCTCCTCTTTCACTTTCATCAAGAGGCTCGTTAGTTCTTCTTTGCTTTCTGCCATAAGTGTGTGGTATCATCTGCATATCTGAGTTTATTGATATTTCTCCCTGCAATCTTGATTCCAGCTTGTGCTTCATCCAGTCTAGCATTTCTCATGATGTTCTCTGCATATAAGTTAAATAAGCAGAGTGGCAATATATAGCCTTGACGTACTCCTTTCCTGATTTGGAACCAGTCTGTTGGTCTATGTCCAGTTCTAACTGTTGCTTCCTTACCTGCATAAAGATTTCTCAAGAGGCAGGTCAGGTGGTCTGGTATTCCCATTTCTTGAAGAATTTTCCACAGTTTGTTCTGATCCTCACAGTCAAAGGATTTGGCATAGTCAATAAAGAAGAAATACATGTTTTCTGGAACTCTCGTGCTTTTTTGATGATCCAACAGATGTTGGCAATTTGATCTCTGGTTCCTCTGCCTTTTCTAAGCCCGGCTTAAACATCTGAACATTCATGGTTCACGTACTGTTGAAACCTGACCCGGAGAATTTAGAGCATCACTTTAATAACATGGGAGATGAGTTCAATTGTGTGGTAGTTTGAACATTCTTTGGCATTGCCTTTCTTTGGGATTGGAATGAAAACTGACCTTTTCCAGCTCTGTGGCCACTGCTGAGTTTTCTGAATTTGCTGGCATATTGAGTGTAAAACTTTCACAGCATCATCTTTTAGGATTTGAAAAAGCTCAACTGGAATTCTATCACCTCCATTAGCTTTGTTTGTAGTGATGCTTCCTAAGGCCCACTTGACTTCCCATTCCAGGTTGTCTGGTTCTAGGTGAGTGATCACACCATCGTGATTATCTGGGTCATGAAGATATTTTTTGTATAGTTCTTCTGTGTATTCTTGCCACCTTTTCTTAATATTTTCTGCTTCTGTTAGCTCCATACCATTTCTGTCTATTGTGCCCATTTTTTGCATGAGATATTCCCTTGGTATCTCTAATTTTCTTAAAGAGTTCTCTAGTCTTTCCCATTCCGTTGTTTTCCTCAATTTCTTTGCATTGACCACTGAGGAAGCCTTTCTTATCTCTTCCTTGATATTTTTTGGAACTCAGCATTCAAATGGTTATATCTTTCCTTTTCTCCTTTGCATTTAGCTTCTCTTCTTTTGACAGCTATTTGTAAGCCCTCCTAAGACAAGCATTTTGCCTTTTTGCATTTCCTTTTCTTGGGCTTGGTCTTGATCACTGCCTCTTGTACAATGTCTTGAACCACCATCAGGCACTCTGTGTCTCATATCTAATCCCTTGAATCTGTTTGTCACTTCCACTGCACAATCTGAAGGGATTAGATTTAGGTCATGCCTGAGTGGTGTAGAGATTTTCCCTACTTCATTCAATTTAAGTCTTAATTTGGCCGTGCATCTGCCAATGAAATATAAGCAAATGTATTAACACATTCACTAATGAGAAGATACAGATGGCAAATAAGCAAATAAGGGAAAACTGTTCAATTTCATGAGGGAAATTTAAACTAAAAACCACAGTAGGATCTTAGTTCAGATCTGTCAGAATTACTAAAAAAAAAAAGGTGGTAACAGCAAATGCAGGTGAGAACTTAGACAAACTTGATCACTCATGTAATGCTGGTGAGGATATGAAATGATATAGCAGTTTTGGACATGTTGGGCCTACAACTACTACAATGTGACTTAGCAACTGCACTCTCAAACGTTTATTCCAGAGAAATGTAGACTTGTAGCCAACAAATACCTGTATATTAATATTCTTAACAGCTTTATTCATATAACCCCAAACTGGAAACAGTCCACATGTCCTTCACTGGGTGAGAGGCAACATTACAGTATATCCACCTCATGGAATACTATGTAGCAGTGACAAAAATCAATGTATGAAAAAGTTTGGATGAATCTGTAGAGAACTAGGTGTCAGAAATGCAAATCCCCAAAAGTCACATATTATATTATTATAGAACCTTATTGAAATGAAAAATCATAGAAATGGAGAACAAATTAGAAGTTGCCAGGGACATTGGAAAGGAGGCTGGTCTGGGCGATAGGTGGATCTGGCTGTAGAAGGGCAACAAGAGGAATCCTCAAGGAGATGGAACTGTTCTGTATCTTTACAGTGTCTGTATCAATATTTGTATCCTGGTTGTGATAATGCACAACAGTTTTGCAAGATTTTATCACAGGGAGAAACTAGGTTAAGGAATTTTTCTGTTTCACAAACTGCATACAAGTCTACACTTATCTCTATTAAAAATTTTATTTGAAAATAAAAGCAGAATAAATGCCACATATATAAATCAAATTTAATATAAAATCTGCACTTTTGACCTCATATAAAATTAGAAGATTTAGAAATACTTCAATTACAATATTTTCTAAAATGTTTGGATAGATTTAAATTGTAGCTGCCCTTTTATGTAAGATACATACTCTCCAGGTTGCTAGGGTAACAGTTATTTCTGATGTTTCTTACACTTGGATCATTCACCTATTTACAAAATCCTTTGCCTAAAGACTAATTCTGTTTCTCTCAGTGATAAAATCTGTTCATCTGTCAGATTGGACTTTTGATATAGAAATAGAGAATTAAGTACAGGTTTTCATGTCTCAGGATTCAATCACTGTGAAAGCTAGCTACTCATCTCAGGACCATGATATTGCTGTCATTTCATCTAGCCCATTCTACCTCACTACAACTTGTCTAAGATGTCTATAGCTCTGATTCTTGTTTGCTGAAGCATTACTGTAAGTAATTTTTCAATAATATAGCTAAGCAATATACTATCTGAGCCAGTGTTTATCTAATAGCTTTCTAAACTTTTACCATAAGACAGTTCAACTATTTATCAGTTATGTGGTCACAACATTTTTTCACCTAGAGTGTCCAAGTCTAAAAACCAGTGCTTCATTGTTTTCTGGCATTTGAAGTTAGATTAATTAGAACTTCTTCCTAATACCAATATAATCTAAATTAGAACTACATAATTTCATTCTTTTGGAGTATTAGGAAACATTGGGTATCTTGATATAAAAAGTAAATTTACAAACTAGGCATATGTGTTCTTTTTTCAATACATTTTCCTGAAATACAATTAGGTCTTTTAAATTATCAGATTCAGGTACTTTTAGTCTTAGAGCACTATTCTGGCATATCTTACCATGAGTGTTGTTTTTAAATTTTTCCATAGGAATCCTGTTACTATTCATAGAAGGATTTTCTACTCTTTCACACATTTTTATCACTTTAATGTGTTATAGAGCTATAATTTATTGAGCAAGTGCTATATGCCAAGCATTCAGCTAAGTTATCTATTCATATAACCAAGTTTACATTAATCACAGCCTTATAAGGTCAGTATTTTATAGAAGAGCTAGAGAGGTGAAACCATGGGAAGTTGAAACAAGTACTAACAGTCAATCTGATTGGTCAGGAGGCAGAGGGGCAAGGACATGGCCCAGAGGCTACCGAAGTTTCCAAGGGGAAAATAAAAATGAGGCAGGGTGAATACGCTGAGCAAATTTAGGATTGGATAGCTTGAATAACTTCAGTGGGCTCTGGCATATGTTGATGATCCATAGTTGTTCAGTACCTGGCTCTAGACTGATTTAGGGCAGGGGAAATATTAGCTTGTGTATGAGAATTTGATAAAGGAGAGGGTTGTGGGTGTGAGCTCTGGAATGCTTGGTTTCTCTGTCAAAGGCAGGATCAAAGGGGAATACTTTACTGTCTCCAGAAATTACCTGCTAGCTCTGGCAAAGGCTGTCTCTCCAGGACTATAGCCTCCAATTCTAGAGCATCAAGAATACAGAACTTGGGAAAATATAATCGAAATATTCTGCCTCCATAAAGTCTATTTTTCAGCCTTGAGAAAAGAAAATAAAATTTTTACATATATTTAATATCTGAAGTAAATATTTCCCTAATATTTTTTTCTTCTGATTCTTTAGGGTATTATATCCCTTGAAGATGTTTCATCATTGTCACTATGTTTTTTAAAATTATTTTTTGTTTGGTTAGTTGAATGATCTCCCAAAATCAAGCATTGTGTAATAAATCTAGGAATTAGATTTGTCAAGAAAGTTGTTGAACTATTAGGGTTCTTCCAATGGCCTTATTTCAGACTTAAAGCTAGAGATTGTAAATGGCTACAACCAATTCATGTTTTCTGGTGGGTTTATTAATCTGTTAGTAGATGAGATTTGCTTTGTTCCCATTCTGTGGTTCTCTGTTTGGAGAGAAGAAGAAAAATCTATGTATTTACAGTGCTTGTAGTATTCTTTGACTGGATTCTTTTTGTAAAAACTAAAATTCCTCAATGTGTAACTTCAAATTTCTGTCCACAAAAAGGATCTTTATGTCTCAGTATAAAATTTATTACTTCTTATCCTATATATAATTTTCTCACCCCACCTCACCACCAGCATGTTTTACAATGAGAGTTATAACTTGATATAAGGACATAAAAAGAGTAGTATCAGTTAAAGAGGGGAACGTCAGAAAGATCATTTCCCTCTCAGTCTTAGCATAGAAAATCTTTTTATTTAAGCAAGCTGATACATACTTATGTATTTTATATGATAGATAACTACAATTTGCATATCTCCTTTGTTTTAAACTGTAACATGTGTAGTTACTACATAAAAACTTAGTAGTTTTGCTAAGGAATTTTTATTTTTTAAGATCTTACCTATTTGTCTAGGTTTTAATGTTTTCCAGCATCTTCAATAAAGTAAATATATATTTCAGTTTGCACAAAATAGTCCTAATTTACATCTGTTGCTCCAGCAGCCCATCTGCTTCCGAATTTGTCTCTGAAATGAAGTGTCAGTTTAAACAATATATTATATAGTAACCATATCTATGATCAAAAAATCCTCTCAGAAAAAAATTTTAAACGTAATTCTTTTTTTTGTTTGTTTGTGTTTGTTCAGTCGTTAAGTCATGTCCAACTCTTTGTGACCCCATGGACTGTAGCCCACCAAGCTCCTCTGTTCATGGAATTTTCCTGGTAAGCATATTGGAGTGGGTTGCTATTTCCTACTCCAGTGGATCTTCCTGACTCAAGGACTGAACCCACTTCTCTTATGTCTTCTGCATTGGCGGTGAGTTTTTTACCCCTACATCAACTGGGAAGTCGATAGCTGAGAAGTCCATAATTTTGAATATATATAGTTGTTTCTCCCACTTTATTCTTTTTTCTCAAGAGGTTTTAACTATTCCAGTTCTGGAATAAGTCTATTTCTAAATATCTCCCTGGGATTTTGGTAGGAATTGTCAAAAAACTATAATTCAATTTTGGGGAAATTGACACCTCAATTATGTTGAATCTTCAAATCACACAGACTTGATATGTCTGTTTATTTAGTTCTATGATTTCATTAGAATTTTTAATATTTAGCATATAAATTCTATAGATTTTTTGTTATATTTATAGTTAAGTTTGCAAACTTCTAAGCTGCTTCAGTCATGTCCAACTCTGTGTGACCCCATAGACAGCAGCTCACCAGGCTCCACTCTCCCTGGGATTCTCCAGGCAGGAACACTGGAGTGGGTTGCCATTTCCTTCTCCAATGCATGAAAGTGAAAAGTGAAAGTGAAGTCACTCAGTCGTGTCCAGCTCTTTGCAACCCCATGGACTGCAGCCTACAAGGCTCCTCTGTCCATAGGATTCTCCAGGCAAGAGTACTGGAGTGGGTTGCCATTGCCTTCTCTGAAACTTCGCTCTAGGCAGTGAATTGATGCAAAGTAAATCGTGAAGATATTGTACTGCTTAGTGGAGACAAATAGCCCTTATGACAGTAAATGGCCTTAGCTAGGCAGATCCTCAGTACTAAAGTCAAAGGACTGGGTTTATGATAAAATTTTTATTCCAGCCAAGAATTGTTAAACTAAGTACAACTAAGAAATAGATGAAATACAGGTGCTTAGAAAAATATTTGAGGACATATGATAGAAACAATACTTGGAGATTTCATAAGCATTTGGGTTTGAGGCTATTAATATTTGTGTTGATTAGAACTGGCTTGTAAATTTATAGTGAATAGTTGTGAATAATAAATTTGTAGTTCCTCCCTATGAAGGAACTAGCTATGGTTTTTCTAGTAGTCATGTACAGATGTGAGAGTTGGACTATAAAGAAAGCTGAGTGCTGAAGATTTGATGCTTTTGAACTGTGGTATTGGAGAAGACTTTTTAGAGTCCCATGGACTCCAAGGAGATCAAACCAGTCCATCCTAAAGGACATCAGTCCTGAGTATTCATTGGAAGGACTGATGCTGAAGCTGAAACTTCAACACTTTGGCCACCTGATGTGAAGAACTGACTCATCTGAAAATACCCGATGCTGGAAAAGATTGAAGGCAGGAGAAGGGGACAACAGAGGATGAGATGGTTGGATGGCATCACCAACTTGATGGTCATGAGTTTGAGCAAGTTCCAGGAGTTGGTGATGAACAGGGAAGCCTAGCAAGCTACAGCCTATGGGGTAGCAAAGAATCCAACCAGGATGAAGTGACTTAGCAGGCATGTACATACTAAAGGAGCCTAAATATTGCAATGACATTAAAGTGGGGGGAAAGCTGGTAGACTGCTCTTAACTTCCAAATAAATGAAAAAAAATTTTACCGTTTTTCCAAAATTTCCCCTTACAAGTGAAAAGCTCAAACTGACTCAAATATTTGCTGATAAGGAACAGGAGCTATCTTCTTTTTCACAACTGAGTAATAGTCCATTGTGTATTTATGTGTGTATATATGTATACATATGTGTGTGTGTACACACTATGTCTTCTTTATATATTCATCCATTGGTTGATATTTAGGTTGTTTCTTATCTTAGCTGCTGTGAATAATACTTCAATGAACATGGGTATTAAGTATCTCTTCAAACCCTGTTTTCAATTCCTTTGGATATATATCTGAATATAACTGAGGATCCAACACACAGCATAGTGGTTATAGTTAATAATTCTGTATTATATCCTTGAAAATTGCTAAGAAAGTAGGTCTTAAATTTTCTTGCCACAAACACAAAAAGTAAATGTGTGACATGATGGAGGTATTAGCCGTTGCTCTGCTGTCAATCATTAAACACATTGTACATCTTAAACTTAATAAACACAATGTTATATGTCACTTATATCCCAATAAAGCTAGGAAACCAAAAAGGAAACAGGAAAGCAGTCATTGTAGAAAAGATGTGTGTGAAATGGTTTGAAAAGATCACAGTGGTGCTTCACAGCTCCCCTTAAGAAGTAAATGAAGTCTTTACACCTTGAAGCTATGCTGGCTCTGTGCTCTGTGTTGACCAAAAGAAAGCTGAGGAAGAAACATTTTGAGCTTTCTAGAGCAAGGGTCCTGAGAGAATCTTGAAGCTACTGCTCTTGCTCCATTGGGATTCTACCCTGAGACTGAACTGTATAGAAACTTGTTCTAATCTATTGGAATTCTGCCACATAGAGCAGAACTAAAGTGCTCCAACTGACAGTAATATGACTCATGGAACAGTTGAGTGAGGACACTTAGATCTTCTTGCCCAGATGATCTCTGAGTGCATCCTTATGAATGAGCCCGGACAATAGCATTTGATGTATCACCTGCCCATCGCACAGAATTGTGATAAGAAATAAATCATTGTTTTAAACCAATAAGATTTACAACAACTAAAATCTGATACAGTGTGTTTAATATTGGTTGAGAAATGAGAAAGAAAGTTCAAAAGGGAAAATTTGAAAATTTTCAAGAATGACTCAAGAATCATACTTGAAAATTTTTGAAGAATCACATAGGGGTTGGGTAGAAGCTGAAAGTGACAATGTTTAAACTTTTCAGTTAGATATTTTTTTGACATTGTAATACATCTTTTCAGTCTCATAGATCTCGAAAGTTAAGCAGTTATATGACATCAAAAAGTAGGGCAGAAGTCTTTTTTCTCTTTTATTATTTCCTAATAAACATCATAGTAGTCCAACTCAGCATACCTGCTATTATTAATAATGTAATGCTATAGTCAACAAAATTAAAGGTGAAAAAATATTTGTATTAAAAAAAAAGCATAATGTCAGAGTCCTACCAGCAACCAATATACAATTACTTGACTTACCACATTAATATTTATTCGCAGTTTGAGAATTTTAGCACTTTACTGGGGTGGGCATCAGTATATTTTAAACACAGAAACATTCCATATTGATATCATGAAGCCATTATACACTTAGCAGTTTTCTGTGCTGTCATATTTTACAGATTATGAGTGCATAAAATTAAGAGAAAACTAATAAAAGGCACAGTTCTTTTTGTTTTACTATGAATATGGATGCAGTCACATGTGGAGTCAGATTTACATTTATTAAATTAACTGAGATTTAAAAAATACAAGTCACGTAGGTTTATTTTTAAAATTCCATAATAGCATGTTAAGCTTATGGGGAAAATGTTGTGATAATCTTAGGGAAAAAATAACTGATTTACACCCAAAAGGCAAATGTAGCACAGCATTTACTTATTCCTGTTACTTTACTCTTCTTCTGCCCAGTGGATATGGAAATTACTCTTCTGTTTTCATTCAGTTAAATTCTAAAGCAAGTTCAAGTTCTTTTCAGACTCTTCAAACTCACACTGTTATGTCTGCACCTTCAGTTTTGTGTCAGAACCAGAAGGAAGGCTCATTGTCGCCTTTGGAATATAAGACTGCTATTTTTGCTTTCATCTCAGGACTTTCAATTCACAATAGGATCTAAGAGGAACAGAGATTGAGCAAGAAAAAAAAATGTAACCTTAAAAGTTACTGCTATAGAAATGCAGAGCATTAGACAAGCTTTTGACAGTGTTTGGACATCTTATGTATCCTAGTTTGTCTTTTAAGATTGTTACTTACATTATGGATAGAAAGTGAAACCCCACAAGCTCTACTTGCTTTCACATATTTGCTCATGAGGACCAAAAGAAAAGAAAAATGTATGAGTTAAGCCATCTCAAAGCAGACTCTTCAATTATTTTAAGAAGCTAAAATCAAAATGAGCTACTTCAAAGTCTCTGTTACAGAAAATTTTGCCCACAGGTAACCAAAAATAATCAGGCTGACAAAATGCAGCAAATGGACAGTTGAAATTTACGTTGCAAAACCAATAACTCTCTTTAGACAAGAAGAACTGTCAAATTCAGATTTATTACTCATTTTTGTGCTTGGTAATGATGTTTTACACTCAAAAACTCCTATCAAAAGAGTCTGCTGGACCTCAAAATTCAGTCATTTTAGTAAAATACTTGGAGTTAATAAGGTTATGTATTCACAAAGCAAATCCTGAAGATATTTTAAGTTAACATTCTACATATTACAAAATACTTACCAACTCCCTTCCTTGCTGTTTATGTTTGTATGTTATAGCCTAAAATGAATGAAATGGCATTATTTTCATGGGTTATTTTAAAGGTAAAATGTCACAAAAAGATAGTGTGAGGATTGAATATGAAAATATAGAACAGTAGGTAATGAAAGGTAAAGAGTGCAATGATCTTTTATAATTATCTTAAATCATAATGTTTTCTGAAAGATAACCTTGCATTGTAAACCTCCTAGCCTTACTTTTTGATCATATCATGATTTATCACCTGTGCCCTATAACATTTGAATAGGATAGGAAACATTAGAGGCACTCTTCTAGCAGAGATATACGTAGGTGTTACTGCTATACCATAGATTAGAATGAGATTGAGAAAATACCTATATTGTCCTTTGACATCTCAAAGACCCCAGAACTGCATTTGTTACTTTCCTGATCTAAACAAGATCCATTCTTTTCTCCTTGACTCTGAAGACTTGCCCTGAATAGTAAAAATTAATGATAATACGAGTAATAAAGAGACTTCAGTAATCATAAAGGTGATGGTGCTTATATTGTTTTCTTAAAATTAAAGAAATGAGGTTAGAAATGATGTCAGAACTTTCAGCTTTGCATGCAGTCATATCTATCAGGAAGAGACCAAGCCCCATGTACCAGACTTAGGTCATGGTGTTCACAACCCATGAGGAAATTATAACTGGTAGTCTTACTGCAGAATGCTTATCGCCTCTTTGTATTTCCTGCCTATGGGGGAAATATAACTCCAATAGGTATACTCGGGTTTCTTTTTATGTTGGGAATGTAGAATTGATAAATTTGGAAATCATATCTGGGTAGGTATACCTCGGCAATTCACTCCTTTCTCACAGGAGCAACTCTCTTACAAACAGCATATTTTTTTTCCTTCTAGGCTTTTTGTTATAGAGAGTGGCTTTCCTTGGTTTGCTGTTATTGGTGCCTGATGGTTAAGCCTGACTCATTCTGGGCATTAAGTATGTGGCCTAATTGTCTCTCTCACTAAGCTGAGATTTTTAGCTTTGCTTCATGAGAACTATAGGTGGGATCTCACTCCCTGTGCTTTTTATTTACAATGTTTTCAGAATTCAGTTGACAAATTGGTGGGGTGATATTTATTAAAGACTCTCAGAGGGCAAAATAGTGCAATGTTTATTTCAAGCACAGGGATCCAGAGTCATGTGGAGAATCTGATAAAATACAGAGATCTTTTTCCTAATTGGCCCAATTTACACAGCACATTGCTTAAATTTTGACTAAAACTGTATGACATATTTTAGCCTCAAGAACCAGGCATAAACATAACAGACATCTGATATCGATGTCTTTGAAATTATAATCTGAAAACTGCTTATCATAGCATCACCACAAATCACACAAGTGTAATGATACTATTTAATATTTAGGGCTGGAACCCCATGGCACCAGGTTTAAGAGCATGTTCCATTATGAATCTGGCAGGCTCACTAAAATCATACCAGTGTCTCAAGAGGAAATGTGTTTCAAGTGTATATTCAGTAGTTCTCTTTTTGCCTTGGAGAGAATGGCACTAACTGTCACAAACTGGAGTTGCAAACCTATATTTTATCCTCCCTTTATAAAAGTCAGGCAATAATGCCAGCACAATGCCAAGGTTTTGTTGTTCAGAATACCGTGGGAGCCAAGCTACTAGTACCACACTGATGGGTTAGTTGGAGGGAAGTCCTAGGGCAGGAAGTGCAGGCTCTGTGCAGCTGAGGCTAGAGAAGAATGTCTCTTCAATAATATTCTGTAGGCATCAAAATCTCAGGAACATATAAGAATAATGATGGAACTATGCTATACAGAGGCTCCAAAGGGTCTTTTCAGGAATTGTCAGTGTTCTATTAGTACCTGGAGATAATAGATAAAGCAAGGTTAAAACTGTTATTGCTTATTAAAGTAAAATGCACAGAAATTAGATGTATAATTGCATTTTGACAAATGGATACAATCAACACAGCAATCAAGATAGAGCTATTTCGCCTATCCCAAATAGTTTACTCACATCCCATTTCAGTCACTTTCTACCCTCTTCAGAAACTACTGTTCTGATTATTATAGCTCTAAAGTATTCTCACCTATTCCTCAATTCTTAAATTTATTCTTCAATTTGCTTTGTCAGTTCATTTGCTCAGTCATGTCCAACTCTTTGTGACCCCATGAATCACAGCACGCCAGGCCTCCCTGTCCATCACCAACACCCGGAGTTCACTCAGACTCGCGTCCATCGAGTCAGTGATGCCATCCAGCCATCTCATCCTTGGTGGTCCCCTTCTTCTCCTGCCCCCAGTCCCTCCCAGCATCAAAGTCTTTTCCAATGAGTGTATCTGAGTTCATGTTTTGCTAAATATATATCTTTTTAAGATTCATTTTTATGTCATAGGCAGTTTAGTATTTTTCTTTTCTTTTCTTTTTTGGCCACATCATGGGGCATGTGGGATCTTAGTTCTCTGACCATGGATCAAACATGTGTCCCCAATATTGAGAGCACAGAGTCTTAACCACTAGACTACCAGGGAAGGCCCCTCTTTTTCTACTTTAAATAAACTTTACCAACATAAAGTTATATATCATAAAATTTACCAATTTTAAGCATACTATTAGATGAATTTGGGGAAATGTGTATAGTTGTATAATTACTACAAACATAATCATGATAACTTATTTTTAAAATTCAGTGAAATAAAACAATCCAGGATGAGGCCAAATGATTCATGGAAACTGATAAAATATAGTGATTTTGTAAACTGTAAACAAGAGTGAGAATTTTTCCTATCATAACAATTAGTAATTTGACTACATTTAAATTTTATAATAAAAATGTTCAAACAAAAACAACAAGATATGCCAATTCCTTGGGTTTTTAATTTTATTTTCTAATCTCTAATATGGCATGATAAAGCAATGTTAGACAGTGAAGAAATAAAAGGGAAAAAATATACTAAGATCAATGATAATTTTGGGGGTTAGGAGGTATCAGCAATTACTGTAGCCAAACATTTATTTGAAAAGATACAGGAATGAAGAGTTTGAAAACAATAACAATAAAATTAGACCAAACTGTCAAAAGGGTAATGGTATCAGAATCAGCACAGAAAACCCAAATCGATTGAGAATAATTTCCTATATTTTGTTTTATGGTGTCTGTATATAAAAAAATCAGACTATGTTTGAGAAACCAATATGAACAGTTAAGGTACGATAGAGGGCCCATTATAATACAAATTTTAAAAAATTATTTCAAATTGCTATAATAATATGGATTTTTTTCTCTTTTATATCAAAATTTAAAGAACTTATTAAAAACCAATTTGCCATAAATTCAAATCTAGGAAACTAGCATATATTCTCTGCAAGCTTGGCATACACTATTTTTTAGTCTTTGTGGGATACAAGAGTGTCTGAAATACCATATTCTTGACAATTAGTGGCAAGTCATGATCAGACACACTATTAATGTCTATTTTAGTGGCAACGGATATGTACAGTTATTGCTTGTATCATGGCGTATGAGAAAAAGCGTTAAAGACTACAGTGGATGAACAGAAACAGGGTATAATATTGCTGAGAAATACAGGAATAGATCTTTGTGTTATAATTATGATGGGCTTTTTAAAAGATAATATGAATCAAGGCAAATTGAAAGCGGTCAAACAAGAGATGGCAAGAATGAACATCGACATTCTAGGAATCAGTGAACTAAGATGGACTGGAATAGGTGAATTTAATTCAGATGACTGTTTATCTACTACTGTGCACAGGAATCCATTAGAAGAAATGGAGTAGTCATCATAGTAAATGAAAGAGTCTGAAATGCAGTACTTGGATACAATCTCAAAAGTGACAGATTGACCTCTGTTCAATTCCAAGGCAAACCATTCAATATGACAGTAATCCAAGTCTATTCCCACACCAGTAACGCTGAAGAAACTGAAGTTGAATGGTTCTATGAAGACCTACGAGACCTTCTAGAACTAACACCCAAAAAAGATGTCCTTTTCCTTATAGGGGACTGGAATGCAAAAGTAGGAAGTCAAGAAACACCTGGAGTAACAGGCAAATTTGGCCTTGGAGTGTGGAATGAAGCAGGGCAAAGACTAATAGAGTTCTGCCAAGAGAACACACTGGTCAGAGCAAACACCCTCTTCCGATAACACAAGAGAAGGCTCTAGATATCCATATCACCGGATGGTCAAACCGAAATCAGATTGATTATATTCTTTGCAGCCAAAGATGGAGAAGCTCTATACAGTCAACAAAAACAAGACCAGGAGCTGACTGTGGCTCAGATAATGAGCTCCTTATTGCCAAATTCAGACTTAAATTGAAGAAAGTAGGGAA
This sequence comes from Budorcas taxicolor, assembly GCF_023091745.1. Taxonomy (NCBI): domain Eukaryota; kingdom Metazoa; phylum Chordata; class Mammalia; order Artiodactyla; family Bovidae; genus Budorcas; species Budorcas taxicolor. The sequence continues at coordinate 65,917,401 of NC_068923.1, read as the reverse complement.
AACCATTAGACCATTCAGGTATGACCTAAATCAAATCCCTTACGATTATACAGTGGAAGTGCAAAACAGATTTAAGGGACTAGATGTGATAGACATAGTGCCTGATGAACTATGAACGGTGGCTCATGGCATTGTACAGGAGACAAGAATCAAGGCCATCCCCAAAAAAAGAAATGCAAAAAAGCAAAATGGCTGTCTGAGGAGGCCTTACAAATAGCTGTGAAAGAAGAGAAGTGAAAAGCAAAGGACAAAAGGAAAGACACCCATTTGAATGCAGAGTTCCAAAGAATAGTAAGGAGAGATAAGAAAGACTTCCTTAGCAATCAATGCCAAGAAAGAGAGGAAAACAACAGAATGGGAAAGACTAGGGAACTCTTCAAGAAAATTAGAGATATCAAGGGGATATTTCATGCAAAGATGGGCTAAATAAAGAACAGAAATAGTATGGACCTAACAGAAGCAGAAGATATTAAGAAGAGGTGGCTAGAAAACACAGATGAACTGTGCAAAAACGATCTTCACTACCCAGATAATCATGATGGTGTGATCACTCACATTCACCTAGAGCAAGACATCCTGGAATGCAAAGTCAAGTGGGCCTTAGGAAGCATCACTATGAACACAGCTAGTGGATGTGATGGAATTCCAGTTGAGCTATTCCAAATCCTGAAAGATGATGCTGTGAAAGTGCTACACTCAATATGCTAGCAAATTTCAAAAACTCAGCAGTGGCCACGGGACTGGAAAAGGTCAGTTTTCATTCCAATCCCAAAGAAAGGCAATGCCAAAGAATGCTCTAACTACTGCACAGTTGTATTTCTCTCACACACTAGTAAAGTAATGCTCAAAATTCTCCAAGCCAGGCTTCAGCAATACATGAACCATGAATTTCCAGATATTCAAGCTGGTTTTAGAAAAAGCAGAGGAACCAGAGATCAAATTCCAAACATCACTGGATCATTGAAAAAGCAAGAGAGTTCCAGAAAAACATCTATTTCTGCTTCATTGACTATGCCAAAGCCTTTGACTGCGTGGATCACAATAAACTGTGGAAAATTTTTTGAGATGGGAATACCAGACCACCTGACCTGCCTCTTGAGAAATCTGTATGCAGGTCAGGAAGCAACAGTTAGAACTGGGCATGGAACAACACACTGGTTCCAAATAGGGAAAGGAGTACATCAAGGCTATATATTGTTACCCTGCTTATTTAACTTACATGCAGAGTATATCATGAAAAACGCTGGGTTGGAGGAAGCACAAGCTGGAATCAAAATTGCCAGGAAAAATATCAATAACCTCAGATATACAAAATGATACCACCCTTATGGCAGAAAGTGAAGAAGAACTAAAAAGCCTCTTGAAAGTGAAAGATGAGAGTGAAAAAGTTGGCTTAAAGCTCAACATTCAGATAACTAAGATCATGGCATCAATTATTATCACTTCCTTGCAAATAGATGGGGAAACAGTGGAAACAGTGGCTGACTCTATTTTTCTGGGCTCCAAAATCACTGCAGATGGTGATTGCAGCCAATAAATTAAAAGATGCTTACTCCTTGGAAGGAAAGTTATGACCAACCTAGATGGCATATTCGAAAGCAGAGACATTACTTTGGCAACAAAGGTCCGTCTAGTCAAGCCTATGGTTTTTCCAGTGGTCATGTATGGATGTGAGAGTGGACTGTGAAGAAAGCTGAGCACCGAAGAATTGATGCTTTTGAACTGTGGTGTTGGAGAAGACTGTTGAGAGTCCTTTAGACTACAAGGAGATCGAACCAGTCCATCCTAAAGGAAATCAGTCCTGGGTGTTTATTGGAGTGACTGATGTTGAAGCTGAAACTCCAATACTTTGGCCACCTGATGCGAAGAGCTAACTCATTTGAAAAGACCCTGATGCTGGGAAAGAATGAGGGCATGAGGAGAAGGGAATGACAGAGGATGAGACGATTGGATGGCATCACCAACTCAGTGGACATGTGTCTGGGTGGACTCCAGGAGTTGGTGATGGACAGGGAGGCCTATCTTGCTGTGATTCGTGGGGTTGCAAAGAGTCTGACATGACTGAGCAAATGAACTAATAAAGGTTTTATAAATAGCCTAAAAGTTTTAAAAATGTTATTTTGAAAAATGGCTATAAAAAGCATTAAACATATGTATCAGCAGATACTGAAGAGAGAGAAATAGTGCAAAAAAATCACATTAAAAGCTTAGCCAGCTGATCCATTAGATAGGTGTTTATCAGAATTGCATGAGTCACGCTTCTCTGCCTGACTGAAATCAGGTTAGTGATTCTTTGTTACCTACCCACAGAAAATAGTTTTAAGAAAATTACTGAGATGTTAAATTGCCACATTTTTCAAGTTATTAAACATTTAAATTATGATTGGATTTTTAATAAAGACAAAGACACATAAGGAGAGAGTCAAAGACGAGAAAGCAGAGTGGAAAGAAGGGAAAAAAAGAAACTTCTTAAGATATTTTGCCTAAAGGCCCTTGATATCAGCAAAACTCCACTTTTTTAACTTACTGTTTCCAGACCCAATTGCACTATTTTTATAGCTTTATTTCTGAACTTATTTAGCAGGAAAGCAGAGGTGGCAGAGGATTCAGTTAGGAGAGTTACTCTCCAGGGCATATCTGCCAGTATTTTCTCTTCTCAATACATTTTATTTTAAGCTATAATAGCAGTAAGAATCGAAGCCCTATTCAGCAAAATGAAGATTCTTTCAGTATGTTTCTCTGTCCCAGTGTTCACTTCAACACCGAATATAATCACTTTTGCTTCAGTGACCCATACAGTGGTAAACGCAAGAAGCCTAACTTCTTCCTTCCTGATTTTCAGGTAAAAGAAATGATACCATGGGTGGAACTATAACTAAAAGATTTTTAGCATAATGTCAATCTTTGTCTTCCAGAAATTTCCAAAAAAAAGAGAGATCATAAAAAAGAAAGACAGAAAAAATACACACACACACACACACACACATATGTATATGTGTGTCCATACACAAATACACATACATGTCTTTCATCTTATGGTTTTTAGTCTCCTTTGTTAGAGAAATATAATTAAAAACAAAATCTTTGCCCAACCCAGATTATGTCCACCAATACAGTTATGAAAGAAAACATTTTTATTATTAAATTAACATCAAACTTGACTGTGATGTAGAAAACAGGCAATCCACTAAAAAATGGCAAAGAAATAAATTCCACACTTTTATAGAGCCAGGTAGATACAACCCATTACATACATATTCTGAGGATGAACAATAACTAATCCTCAAGAGGATTTCACACCTGATCACACACAGTTCATACTAGTAATTGTAGTGATCCTCTATGTTAGCTAATTGTCTTGACTCAGAGGAGAAACTAACTTCTCATACCTCTCATGACAGAAGGTAGTTTTGCAGTTTGGAGCAATTTAGGCTCCTACCTTCTCACCAAAGTTGAAAGACTGGAGAGCTTTCTCCTTTGATGTTTATATTTCAAAGAGATCCCTAGGTCTCCGAAGAAGACATTCTTGGCCCTTAGAGCTAACAAAAGACCTAAATAGGTCTTTTTAGTTTTCAAAAGGATTTATATAGATTACAAAAGGAGAAAGTACTTACAATTATAACCTTTCCAAAGTAAATACTTTAAAGAAAAGAGAAGAGGTCTCTTTATTTTTAGCAAGGAAAATTAAGCCTCATAGTTTTCATTTTAATTTCTCTTTTGACCTTTTGGTTATTTTTAATGTATTATGTATTCAGCAAATGTGCACTAATCCATTATTCTCTAAAACTCTCATCAGGGTCACTATTGCAACTTATTTTGAGATATACAGCAAATTTTTTTGTTTAAAAGAACAACATAGCAGAGGACCAAAGTGATTAAAGTAATTAAGTGAAATTAAGGATCAACTTATTTTTCACAACTCTCAGAGATGGTGCAGGGTTTCAGATAAAACAAAGTTTAAGTCTCATAAAGACAACTGTTTTATAAATATCACACCGTATGACACTATGACTAATCAAATATCAATGTAAACAGTTTTCATTTTGCCTGACCAACGGAATTCATCCCTAATGCAATCTGAATGAATAGAAGCAGACTATACTAAAAGAGTTTTCTAAAGCATAACATAAACAAGTAGTATTATGATTCCAAACTCATTAGAGTCTGTGTGTAAATTTAAGTATGAAATTCTAACTAAATTCTGAAACCATTAAAAGTTAAATTTTCTACTTTTTGGAGAGATATTATCTGCCCTTGTCTGTTCATTTCACAGTTATTTTAAGGTATTGTCACCATATGACCTAGTACTTTACCTGTGCAATCCTATATTTTCTTTCAGATATTAAAGTCTTTGAGTATTTTGGGGAAAAATGTTAAATTTTCTGAAGTGAGAACATAAGAATAATTTCTGTAGAGCAGAGTTCCTAAGGACAATTCTCTTCTTTTCCTCCCCAGAATGATATTTGGCAATGCCTGGGGCTCTGTTGACTGTCAAAACTGGAGGAGGGGTGCCAATGGCATCTAGTGGATAGAGGCGAGGGATGCTGTGAACATCCTACCATGCACAGGATAGCGCACCCCCATCACCACAACAAATAATTATCCAGTTCCAACATCAGTAGTGCTGAGGTTCATAAAACCTTATTTATTACAGCTAATTTTATGATAGTAATTAGCACAATTCAACTTTTCCTTTACACTAAGATGTCTAACATGGTAGATCCTAAGTCTTTGAAGTCTTTTTTTTTTAATTTAAATTTATTTATTTTAATTGGAGGCTAATTACTTTACAATATTGTATTGGTTCTGCCATACATCAACATGAAGCTGCTACGGGTGTACATGTGTTCCCCATCCTAAACCCCCCTCCCACCTCCCTCACCATACCATCCCTCCAGGTCATCCCAGTGCACCAGCCCCAAGCATCCTGTCTCGAACATGGACTGGTGATTTGTTTCTTATATGATATTATACATGTTTCAGGGCCATTCCCCCAAATCATCCCACCCTCTCCCTCTCCCACAGAGTCCAAAAGCCTGTTCTATACATCTGTGTCTCTTTTGCTGTCTCTCATATAGGGTTATCATTACCATCTTTCTAAATTCCATATATATGCATTAGTATACTGTATTGGTGTTTTTCTTTCTGGCTTACTTCACTCTTTATAATAGGCTCCAGTTTCATCCACCTCATTAGAATGGATTCAAATGTATTCTTTTTAATGGCTGAGTAATACTCCATTGTGTATATGTACCACAGCTTTCTTATCCATTCATCTGCTGATGGACATCTAGGTTGCTTCCATGTCCTGTCTATTATAAACAGTGCTGTGATGAACATTGGGGTACATGTGTCTCTTTCAATTCTGGTTTCCTCGGTGTGTATGCCCAGCAGTGGGATTGCTGGGTCATAAGGCATTTCTACTTCCAGTTTTTTAAGGAATCTCCGTACTGTTCTCCATAGTGGCTGTACTAGTTTGCATTCCCACCAACAGTGTAAGAGAGGGTTCCCTTTTCTCCACACCCTCTCCAGCATTTATTGCTTATAGACTTTTGGATAGCAGCAATTCTGACTGGTGTGAAATGGTACCTCACTGTGGTTTTGATTTGCATTTCTCTGATAATGAGTGACATTGAGCATCTGTATGTCTTCTTTGGAGAAATGTGTTTAGTTCTTTGGCCCATTTTTTCACTGGGTCATTTATTTTTCTGGAATTGAGCTATAGGAGTTGCTTGTATATTTTTGAGATTAGTTGTTTGTCAGTTGCTTCATTTGCTATTCTTTTCTCCCATTCTGAAGGCTGTCTTTTCACCTTGCTTATAGTTTCCTTTGTTGTGCAGAAGCTTTTAATTAGGTCCCATTTGTTTATTTTTCCTTTTATTTCCAATATTCTTGGAGGTGGGTCATCTGGACAGTTTAACATGAAATGATTTACTACCACAAAAAATTAAAACATATCAACAAAGTATAGGGGTTATCACCAGTTTAGCAGACTAAATCTGACTTGTAGATTATTTCATGTTTCTAACAGCAGCAATAAAAATAATGCAAAAGTTAAATCACATTAATACCTCCTAGAACAGTTGAAAATACTAGAAAACGGCAAATCTTGGCTACAGGAAAATACTTTAAAGATGTAGAATTTCATTTTTTTAAATTTTTTTTTGGTTTTGCCATACATTGACATGAATCCACCATGGGTGTACATGCATTCCACAATATAGTTTAAAAGATTTGAATGTGAAACCTTTCTTTGAGTACTGCCTGAAAAATACTTACAAGGGAGTTGCTTTATTTTATACAGTGAAGAGTTATGTTATATGAGAACAGACATTTCTTATCAACACATATTTTTCATTTCCTGTTTCTTACTATGGGAGAGACAACTGTCTTTAAAGGTCAGTTATGTATTCATTCCACTGGCCCAAATTTATGTCGGAAATACAAAGTTTATTACCAATGACAGAATGAGATTCATACACTCTGATTATTATACAATAATAAAACAAAAGTTATATGTCCATGTTTTGAGTGGTAAAGGTACAGAATTCTGATCATCATAATGATTTTGTAGTCATCTATGGAAGATACTTAAAATACTTGCCTACTTATATAACATTTTTCACTTCTGCTTGATACATAATTTTATCAAAGTAGGAAAGGCTATTCATAAAATTACTTCATGCCCAGGGACCTGAAATTCCCTTAGCTGTGATTACATTGTTTCAAAAATCCATTATTTCTCCAATACCTTCTCTAAGAGAATTTTATTATGATTGTATTGTATCAAAAACTGTATCTTTTATTCACCAAATAATGGGATTTTTTGTTTTGTTTTAACTTTCTTGGCACCAGATAGGAGAAGCATCTCCACTTTGATTATATTTGAGTAAAGTCTAAATAGTCTGCTTACAGATGAGTTTTCCTTTGTGTCATTTCCAGGAGTCATTGCTATTTGCAAACCACTTAAAGTCCTATTCTGAATAAATAAACACAAATTCTCATTATAAGGGAGACTTCCAATTCATAATGATGAAACAAAAATAAAAACCCTTGAGGTACAGTTCAAACTTTTGTGCCTACTATACTCAGAATAAAATATCTGAAACAAAAAAAGGGAAAATTAAGAAAATACAAAAGGAAAATGTTTAAGGGTTTCTCTAACAATAAATTAGGGTGAAATTTCTTTTTTATATTTCATAGCTAAAAGACATATTAAAATAAAGTTTAGCTAACTCCCATGTTTTTATAAAACATAAATACAAAATAAAAAGCCAGTTTTTATTTTTTGTAGTTTTGTCAAAATAAGAGCCAAATATTTGTAGTTTTGTCAAAATAAGAGCCAAATTTGAATTAGAGTAAGGAAATTTGGAAATAATTTTAAATATCATTAAAAGGATATATTCTTTCCTTCTTTCCTTTTCTATCTTCTTTCAGTGCCTTATTTCTTTCACTAAATGAAAGGACTGATATATAAATGGTTTTTGTTTAATGACATATATATTTAAATATATTTATATATTTATTATGTATATAAATATATAAAAATTTATATTACTTTATTACTCATTACTACAACCATAGTGACTTAAAAATTGCCTATTTATTATCACAGGATTTCTATGGGACAGAAGTCTTGACATGACCCAAGTGGATTCTCTATTTAAGGTTTCTCACAAGGCTGTAATAAATGTCAACTGGAGCTGCACCATCACTTTAAGACTCAAGTTGGGGAGGTTCCAATCCTAAACTCACTCATATGGTTATTAAAAGTGTTGTTCTTCTCCTGGGCTACTAGACCAAGGGCCTTAATTCCTTATTGGCTTTTGTTCAGAGGCTAATCTTAGTTCCTTGCCATATAGGCATTCACATGGCTAGGTCACAACATAGCTACTTGCTTCATCAAAGCTAGAAAAGGAGAGAATCTGGTAGAAATGACAGAAGTTACAATGTATAATTATGGAAGTGGCATTCCATCTGTGCTGTATTCTATTAGAAGCATGTCACAGGTTCTGCTCATATTCAAAAGGAGAGGATTACAGAAGGACATGAATACAGGAGAATAAGGTGGCAATATCACATGGTAGTTAATATATATTGAAAATGTAAGGTTCCAGAAACTTCTGGTTGTCCCCAAATCTTCCTTCTCTCTGTAGTACTAAAAATAGTAAATCTTGCCTAGGACTGCAACTTGAAAATGAATGCTACAGTTTTGACTCCCTTACAGCTAATTATAAGTGTCCGCTGGAATAAGAGCAAGTTATATATACAATCTTAGAACTTTACGTATATTACCACTCGCAATTATCACACACTTCTAAAAGGATGAGAGTCTCATTACTCTGATATTTCAGATAAGTCAAGTGAGGCATAAAAGTGAACTATTTTGTCGAAATGCACACAGTAAGTTCTGGTGCCACAGTCTGAACACAGAGAGTATACATATAGAACTTACAGTTTTACCATTATTCGTTTGCTTTTTTTTACAATTTCACAATTTGTATTTGTTGTCCATTTAAAAATATTTTCAACTCAGACCAAATTATTACAATAGCAAAAGAGAAACCATCAGCATATCACAGAAAATCTTCAAAATATCCATTTGATTTCCTCAGTGGTGATTCCTGTATTGGTATCACTGGAAAGTAACCCTCAGTGGGCTAAGTACAGATGTTTTATATTTTTATTAATAAATTTTAAATCATACTTTATATGTGATGGATTTTTCAGAACAGTTCTCTATAGGAACAATAATATATAAGAAAACCTATCATTATAAGGCTCATATGAATTAAAAATCTAGAGATGTCTGTGGTGAATGTCCATTGCATTTTATATTATTAATGAAAATAGGTTAGTTTGAACAAATGAAATGAATAAATTCACTTCCCTAAAATATCTAAATCTAGATATATATTTCTTTAGGTTCTCTAGCATGTTTAAGTAGTAGTTTGAAAGTGAATGTAGTAGTTTACATGTTATCAAAAATAAATTTTCTTGCTCTCTGAATTATTATCTATTATTTTTATTTCCAGCCAAGAGCGTAAACACACATGTATGTACATGCACACTTGAGAACAAGTAGTGAAAAAGACAACATCAAGAGTTAACTTATTATAGCATTATGATGAATAATCCACAGTCAAGATTCAGACTTCATCCAACTGGCCCAGAGTCAGAACTCCTGAAGTTCATTGCACTGTCCCTACCTCTCCATCCACTGGTCAACTTTCATGGGAATTGAAACACACAAGCAGAGCTTCCTCTTGTTAGACCTCAGATAGGAACATGCTCATCTGGCAACTCAAATTCTTTGTTACTCCTGCGTGTCCATGATGACTGTGAAGGCATTGCAAGTGTTGATTTGGGGGTTAAAATATGTTTTAATTTTAGTGAACAGGCAAGTTAACAAATATGGAATCTTTGAATAATGAGGGAAGATATCAATTTGAGATAATACCTGCAAATTATTTTCCCACTCTAGCACTTGTAAGTGGAGAAGGAAATGGCAACCCACTCCAGTATTCTTGCCTAGAGAATCCTGTGGATGGAGGAGCCTGGTGGGCTGCTGTCCATAGGGTCACAGAGTCGGACATGACTGAAGTGATTTAGCATGCATGCATGCATGCATTGGAGAGGGAAATGGCAGCCCACTCCAGTATTCTTGCATGGAGAATCCCAAGGACAGAGGAGCCTGGTACACTGCTGTCTATGGGGTTGCACAGAGTTGGACATGACTGAAGTGACTTAGCAGCAGCAGTACTTGTAAGATCTCACTTTTGTTTCACTTGTACCAGTGACTCCATGTGGTAATGACTCAGGAAGAAAGATCTGTGACTCCTTAGAAATCTTTATTTCTTTTGAGGAAGATAGAAAAATGGTGAGCATTTCACTCCAAAATTTTTTTTAATAATTTTTAAATTGTTTATAAAATAAATTTGTAAAGAGAAAAACATTGATTGTGTTCTCAATGGCAAAAGCCAATAAGAAATCAATTTTACATGCACATGTATAATTTTCTAGTTATCAGAGAGGATAAGAGACACAACCAAGTTCTGTTTATGATTACATAGGCTTTTTGATATATTTTAATAATACTCAATCTGCCAGCATTATTTCAAATAACCTCTATTTTCAGTTCTGTTACAATTCTTAATCTATATTTCTCCCCATTATCATACTTCATTTCCTTAATTGTTTTGAGTATCCATCTAATAGATGTTCTTTGCTTCACTACTTCATGCGCTATGTACCAAATTCAAGACTTTATTATTTTTTTAACTCACTAGCTTTGAACTTAAACATTTATATATAAAGCATATTTCATTTTCATCATGGGCATTTCTCTCAAATACAGCAGTAATATATTTTATACATACTATATATTTAGATACTGTTTCCAGGTTTTCATTAGACTCATTTATTATTAAATAGTTAAAGGCTATTCTTTTACCCATATTATAAAAAAGACTCCATCCCCATCTACTGTCTGCCTTCACCTCCCCTCAAACAAACACAGTAACAAAAAGTCCTAGAATTTATCTGGAACCTATAGATATATAAAATAGTATTTATTTCTACACATTCGTATGACATGAATACTGTACTAATAGAGATTGACTTTGTTTTCCCGTCAACTTTGAGCAAACCAGCACTTTCTCTTAGCCTGATATTTAATCTGTGCAGTTAAAGGAGCACTATTTGTGGTAGACATAATCCATGGTTATGGTGAGACTGATATAAATTATTTTGAAGTTATTTTAAATTGTCAATTCAGTTCAGTTGCTCAGTCGTGTCCAACTCTTTGTGACCCCATGAATCGCAGCACACCAGGCCTCCCTGTCCATCACCAACTCCCGGAGTTCACTCAGATTCACGTCCATCGAGTCAGTGATGCCATCCAGCCATCTCATCCTCTGTCATCCCCTTCTCCTGCTCCCAATCCCTCCCAGCATCAAAGTCTATTCCAATGAGTCAACTCTTCTCATGAGGTGGCCAAAGTACTGGAGTTTCAGCTTTAGCATCATTCCTTCCGAAGAAATCCCAGGGCTGATTTCCTTCAGAATGGACTGGTTGTATCTCCTTGAAGTCCAAGGGACTCTCAAGAGTCTTCTCCAACACCACAGTTCAAAAGCATCAATTCTTTGGCACTCAGCCTTCTTCACAGTCCAACTCTCACATCCATACATGACCACAGGAAAAACCATAGCCTTGACTAGATGGACCTTAGTTGGCAAAGTAATATCTCTGCTTTTGACTATGCTATCTAGGTTGATCATAACTTTTCTTCCAAGGAGTAAGCGTCTTTTAATTTCATGGCTGCAATCACCATCTGCAGTGATTTTGGAGCCCCACAAAATAAAGTCTGACACTGTTTCCACTGTTTCCCCATCTCTTTCCCATGAAGTGATGGGACCGGATGCCATCATCTATGTTTTCTGAATGTTGAGCTTTAAGCCAACTTTTTCACTCTCCTCTTTCACTTTCATCAAGAGGCTCTTTAGCTTTTCTTCACTGTCTGCCATAAGGTTGGTGTCATCTGCATATCTGAGGTTATTGATATTTCTCCTGGCAATCTTAAATTGTAAGACAAATGTAAACTAACTATTCCATTAGATATTTTTATGGAGCTTTAGCTAAGAAAGGGCTTCCGTGTGGCTCAGCAAGTAGAGAATCCTCCTGCAATGCAGGAGACCTGAGTTTGATCCCTGGGTTGGGAAGATCCCCTGGAGAAGGGAAAGGCTACCCACTCCAGTATTCTGGCCTGGAGAATTCCATGGACTGTATAGTCCATGGCGTCACAAGGAGTCGGACATGACTGAGTGACTTTTGCTTTCACTTCACTTACCTAAGAAATGAACAAAAATATAGTATATAATAGTTAAAACTGTTCATATAAAAGTAACTATGTTTAGTGACACTTTGCTTTTAAAATCCTGTGTCACCAATCTTACCCTCAAAGGAGAATGCCTTATATCATGATCCATCAAAATTCATAACACATAACAGGAATTACAAGCTATTTTTAAAAATGATTATTATACTTTGTGGAGTTTCATGTCGAAGGTTTGATATCAGTAGAAGTAGTTGTGATAGGTAAAATAATTGCCCCTCAAGAGTCCATGATCTAATCCTAGTAGCCTGTGAACATGTTACATCTCATGGCCTAAGGAATTTTGTAAAATTAAAATTAAGGATATTGAGATGGGAAGATTATTCTGGATTATCACAATGAGCCTAACCTTATTACAGAGATCCTACAATTTTAAAGAGGAAGGCAAAATAGTGAATCTGAAAAATAATACAGAAGAAGTATATGAGATGTGTGAGGGATTTGACCCACTCTTGCTGGATTTAAGGATGGAGGAAGGAACAAGTGTCCAGCCCTCAGAAGACAGCAAGAAAACAGAGACTTCATTCTTTTCTTTTTTTTTTTTAACTGGATTATAGTTGATTTACAATGTTGTGTTAGTTTCTGCTTATGGCAAAGTGAATCAGTTACACATATACACGTTTAGATTCTTCACCCATATAGGTCATTACAGAATATTGAGTAGAGTTTCCTGTGTTATACAGTAAGTTCTTATTAGTTACCTGTTTTATGTGTAGTAGTGTGTATATATCAGTCTCCCAATTTATCCCTTTCTCCCTTGGTAACCATAAGTTTATTTTCTACTTCTTTGACTCTATTTCTGTTTCATAAATAAGTTCATTGTACCTTTTTTTTTTTTAAGATTCTACATATAAGCAATATCATGCATTTATCTTTCTCTGTCTGACTTCACTCAGTATGACGATCTCTAGGTATATCCATGTTGCTGTAAATGGCATGGTTTTATGGCTGAGTAGTATTCCATTGTAGATATCTACCAGATCTTTATCGTTTCTTCCATCAGTGGGCATTGAGGTAGCTTCCATGTCTTGACTATTGTAAACACTACTACAATGGACACTGGAGTACAAATATCTTTTCAAAGTATGGTTTCCTCCAGATATATGCCCAGGAATGGGATTGCTGGATCATATGTTGGCTCTATTTTTAGTTTATTAAGGAACCTGTACACTGTTCTCCATAGTGGCTATATCAATTCACACTCCCACCATGAGTGCATGAGGGTTCCCTTTTCTCCACACCCTCACCGGCATTTCTTGTTTGTAGATTTTTTTGATGCTGGTCATTCTGACTGGTATGAGGTGACAACTCATTATGGTTTTGATTTGCATTTCTCTAATAATTAGCAACATGGAGCATCTTTTCTTGTGCCTGTCAGCCATTTGTATATCTTCTTTGGATAAATGTCTATTTAGATCTGTCCATTTTTGGATAGGTTTCTTTTTTTATATTGAGCTACATGAACTATTTGTATAGTTTGGAGATTAATACTCTTGCTGGCTTCATTTGAAAATATTTTTTCCCATTCTGTGGATTGTCTTTTTGTTGTGTTTATGATTTAATTTGCTTCATTCTTACAACTAGAAGTAACTAAATTCTGCCAAAACTAAGTGAGCAAGGACACCCATCCTCCCCTTAAGACTCCAGAAAGAAATACTGCTCTGCCAGCACCTTAATTCTAGCCTAATGTGAGCTATGTTGGGTTTCTGACCTACAGCACCATAAGATAATACATTCCTGATGCTGAAGCCACTAATTTTTCTGTAATTTGTTATAGCTGCAATTGGAAATTAATACAGTAATTGATAAGATAACAAGGAGAGTTTGTCAAGAGTTAATAGGGATTGTGGCATTGCTGATGAAGTTCAGCTTTACAAAGACAACTTCACACTGACCTCTTCCCCTTCTCAAATCAAAAGGTAATCTTTACAGATTTATTACATTATTTCAAGTATTCACTTCAAGCATATCCTCTGCCAATAAATCTCTAAAGAAAGAGTTCTTCAAATTTTCTATGCTTCCAGAGCATGCTATACATACTACTCTCAGAACACTTGTGACTTTGCATTTTAAATTTGTGCTGACATGTCTGCTCTTCCATTAAAAAATTAATTTTGTTAGGGTCAAATTATTACCATTGTTCTCACTGACGTTTTCTTCTATACCTAGCATAGTGCTAGGTAGAAATTTCTACATAGAGATAAATTTCTCAAAATGTTTTTGTCAAAGAAGTAATTGAGGGTAAATTCATCTTCCCAAACAAATTATTAGATTGAAACAAGAAAAAAATTGCTTATACATATATATTTTAACCATTTTATTGTTTATAAAGCTTTTTCATATATATATGCTTGTAGTTCATAAAGCTTTCTTATATATTTATATACATATACATAGTTTAAGATTTGTTCTCCTTTGTATATAAATAACAGTCCTACTACACAGAATTACCAATACTGTCCAGTTGTATTATTTTGGATTTTTCCATTTATGATCATATTTTAATGAAATATACTGATAAGAACTTTTGAAATAGCTGTCTTTTAGAATAGTGGCAATCCTTAGCCATAAAACTGTGAGGCTAACAGTCACAGAAAAAATATATTGCAAAGTATGGCATTTAAATATCGAAGAAAATGGGAGACTATTGATATTAAACCTAACTTTAATAACTGCTTTTAATCATCTAAAGATTTTTGTTTTCTAGGCACATAAAAATGGGAACAATTTACACTTAAAAGCTAGCCATTGATTTTCTAAATGTTTCTCTTTTGTAATAATGGATTGGATTCAATTATAATGGGCACTAGATCCTATCTTACTTGTTTGTTTTACGCTTAACATGAGAACAGAGTTTGATAGTTTAAGTGAAGATTCAAACACCATTTCAGTTCAATTCAGTCACTCAGTGACCCCATGGACTGTAGCACGCCAGGCTTCCCTGTCCATCACCAACTCCCAGAGCTTGCTCAAACTCATGTCCTTTGAGTCAGTGATTCATTCAACCATTTCATCCTCTGTCATCCTTCTCCTGCCTTCAATCTTTAACAGCATCAGGGTCTTTTCCAAGGAGTCAGTTCTTTGCATCAGACGGCCGAAGTATTGGAGCTTAAGCTTCAGCATCAGTCCTTTCAATAAACATTTAGGATTGATTTCCTTTAGGGTAGACTGGTTGGATGTCTGTGCAGTCCAAGGGACTCTCGAGTCTTCTCCAACACCACAGTTCAAAAACATCAATTCTTTGGCCCTCAGCTTTTGTTATAGTCCAACTCTCCCCTCCATACATGACTACTGGAAAAACCACAGCTTTGACCAGATGGACATTTGTCAGCAAAGTAATGCCTCTGCTTTTTAATATGCTGTATATGTTGGTCATTTAGAGTGTTCTAATTTAGGACCAACAAACTACCTAATAACTTACAGATTTCAGGATTCCAAACCTCTCCAGTTTTAGAATTTGCAAATGTAGAATGATTCATCTAAGTGTACTTCCTGTCTTCCACACTGGCAGGATAGGGGATGCCCCCTGGTTATTTATGTATCAGTGTGAAATGTAATGACTTAATAGTGGCAATGAGCTCAACTATGTTATTTTTTATTTATTAGTTTTTATACTAATTAGAGTAGCCCAGTATGTTGGTTGGTTTCCAAAGTATGTCCCCAAATAAATTATGCCTATTTCTATTCATCTTGCTTGGTTTGATCCTGCAGCAAATCTGGTCTAGTTTTATTACTATATTTTAATTAACAAGTTGTTACAGGAATAATTAGGTGTCAGTTTCAAGCTTAAACCTTTAAGATGTTATACTTATTTTCTCCTTTGTACACTTGGAAGTCCTGTGTAACCATAAATGAAGTCTTACTACCCTGGGGTCTCCATACTATGAGAAAGCCCAAACAACCCAAGTGAAGATGTAGTGTAGAAATAGAAATTGAAATGCCCAGTCAGCCTTTAAATCTTCTAGCTTTCTCAACTGAGTCAGCTTGCTTGTGAGTGAAAAACCTATTATGGATGCCCAGCACAATAGGGCTTTCAGATGATGCTTGTATCAGCCACCATCTGTCAGCAATGACATGTAAGAGGTTAAGCAGGAACCACCCAGCTGAGTCAAATCTGCAGGTAAATATGAGGCAATAAGTTGTGGATTAGTTTATCATATAATAGATAATAGAAAGGCCCATCATGGCAAAATTGCTTGACAATTTTCTTAAGTTTGTTACATTTTCACTCTTGTTTAATACTCTTCCTATACTTTCCTCACTCTCTTTACATGGTGCTGATTGTGTTGACTCATCTATTTCCCTATTGCTTATTTTTCTCTTCACCTGTGTTTCTTACCCTTTTTTGATTTCTCATAGCACCTTGGCTCTTCAATTATAATACCTGTCATGAAACTATAATTAAAAATGTTTAAGGAGATTGTAAAGTTCTCTAAAGGCAGAAGTTCCAAATCTCTCATCTGTTTATTCTCAGCTCCAAATATAGGACCTAAAATAAATAGGAACTTAACTCTGTTGAATAAACAATGCCTTGATCTAGAAGCTTCTAGGACTATTGTCTTAGTTGATATCAATACCATATATGTTTAGAATGTATTTTAGGACAAAAGACAAATGAAACTGTTACTCAAATTTAAAAGTCATCAATTCACGAGACAGAAAATTGGAACAATAAGAGGATACATTAAAAAGATGAATGGATGTTACTTTTATTTCAGTTCAAAGATCACATAAAATTTTGTAATGTTTAAAATGTTACCAGAAAAATATGAATTCTCCAAAATATGCATTCATTTTCTATATGTTAGACATTCTGCTAGAACACAAGGATATGAGGATTATTATTGCATATTCCTTATCCTTAAGGAGCTTACTATTTTGGAGCAATTTGTCACAAATATATAATTGCATGAAAAGGAGATAGGAAATACAGAGGGAGGTGCACACACACTGCTTTGAGAACTTGAGGGGTAACTGCCTAATTCTTTCTGGGATAATTTATAAACTAAAGATATGAAGTAATAATTCAGTAGGATTTTAGAACATAATTAGGAATGGGGGCCTTCATGGTGGCTCACATGATGAAGAATATGACTGCAATGCAGGAGACACAGGTTCAGTCCCTGAGTTGGGAAGATCTCCTGGAGAAGGGAATGGCTACCCACTCAACTATTCTTGCTTGGTGAGTTCCATGGACAGAGGAGCCTGGAAGGCTACACTCTATGGGGTCACAAAGGGTCTAACCCAACTGAGCAACTAACACACTTCCACTTCTAATTATTTAAACAAAAGAAGTTATTACAGGCAAAGAGCATTTTATATTAAATTATAAGAGACACAAAAGTCCATGATATTTCCTCTTTTAGTGTTAATGTGGTTAACATGATTTCCAGTTAATGTGGTAAGTGCTTTATAGTCTAAAGTGATTAGAGAAAGTATGGAACTACACATTGAGACCAACTTCTAAAGGTCCTCATACAACATTACAATGAAGTTGGATTTAGTAACATATGCAATGGGAATGTGTTAAAAGATTTTTAGCAGATTACTGATATTATTAAATCTAAGCCTAAAAGGAAACATTATTGTCAAATGGAGAATGACAACCTTATATTTATTTATGTACTTCTTCATGTATTAATTTTAAAAGCACCTATAGATATCTATTCTATGTCAGGTAATCTTCTAGGCTCCCTGGAAATGGAGCAATAATGACATAGATCTTTCATCCTAGTGGGAAGACAGATGTGGACACGAGAAGAGTGGAAGAACAAAAGAACAACAACAACATATTAACCCACCTCTCAAAAAAACAAAAGTTAACCATGAAAATCTAGTCAAAAAAATATTGAAATTGAAAGTTCTGGGATAAAGTGTAGCCAGATCATTCCTCAAGCAAGTGAATTAGGGAGGATTGCTTTGAGAATAAATATCTAAGTGAAGACCATAATTTGAAATGGCCAGCCCAGTAAACATCTAATTAGGAAGAGGCAATTCTCTCATAACTCAGTTGATGAAGAATCTGCCTGCAAAGCAGAAGACCCCAGTTTGATTCCTGGGTTGGGAAGACCCCTTGGAGAAGGAAATGAGAACCCACTCAAGCATTCTTGCCTGCAGAATCCCATGGGCAGAGGAGCCTGGCAGGCTACAGTCCTTGGGGTTGCAAGAGTCAGACCCAACTTAGTGACTCAACCAACCAACCAAAATTAATTCAGAAATCCCAGGACTAGATCATTTTGATCTACCTGAAAAATTAGATAGGACACAATAGCTGGGATGTAGTGAAAAAGGCTGACAATGAGAAGAAAGTTCTATATGGTAGGTGGAAGACACATTATTTAGTGTAGGATAAAGTACAAAGGAAACAGATTTATATATAAATGTCATGTGAGAGGGTTTATATGCTTAAAAACAAAATTCTGCTCACTATGTAATATATATGTGTATAGAGATGGGGTGGAAAATGGAAGCACGTGACCCAGGAAAGCCACTGAAAGATTCTAAAGATGTACAATGGAAGTGGCTCTGGAAGGACAAAGGATGAATACACAGAACCAATATTAATATTTTGAAAAAGTCCAAAGAACTTATAGAGAGGACCCCAACTAGAAGTGTAATATTAAGTAATGGATAGGAAGGGTTGATTATTATGAAAGTATACAGAGGTTAGAAAAATAGGAAACTGCATTTATCTGTGTATGTGTATTGGTATTCTACTTGGAAAAGTGTTTCATACAGCCTTTGCATATGATATTTCAAATTTGTTTATTTGGAGTCATAATTAAATAGGCAAAAATAAAAACCGGAAGATAATATTGTTGTGACTGTGCAAACCATGATATGCTGGAATGACTGAAAAAAAATCTAAAATCAAACAAAATTAGTTTTTTTCCTTAGTATTTCTATTATGTATTCATATAGTATTTCTGCTTATTCAGTGTATGTGTTTGTGCACTTGTTTCCTTGTGTCTCTAAACCAGCTTGACAGTTTTTACCTTTCTGCAACTTTATCAGTTTTCATGCGAATTAGAGGCAGCTGATTTTGCTTCCTTAATTATATAATTGGTATTTGGACATAATGTTGAAATAGACAACCTATTCAATCTCACATGCCACCTTTGTAAATATTATCACATTTTATAAAATGATTCTTTTGCACACGTTCCCCTTAGAATTTCATAATCTTTACAATTTAAAGGAAGTTGGTTTAGACCTTATTTCTTATGTCTTTGAAGAGTCATAATTACCCTAATTATCTGCTCCAGTGCAACGTTAAAATGTTTTAACACTCCACTTTATCTCCAGAGGAATTTACTTAGTTTCTAAGAAGTTACCATCTGTTTTTTATTGAATTCTCACCCTGTAGGTTAAAAATCTATTTGTGTGTTCAATGCTATCAGCATCATCTGTCATGAACTTCCTATTTCAGGCACAGATACTCTGCAAATGACAGTAGGAGGTTAAAAACAAGAGCCACAGTGAAGAGAAAAACCTCCTGTCTCTTCTCTGTCTAGGGAATGAAGAGACTCCTTTCACTCTTCTTTAAAACTCTTTTATTTTTCCCCTTTAAACATACTTTCAATAATATTCACCAATCCAAGAATTACCTTTATAATCTTCCTTAATTCCCTCTATTTTTCTGTTGATGTACATGTTTTTACAAAGAATTATGAAAAGAAAGCAATTTTAGAAGAGGAAAATAGGAAAATAAATGGAATATAGAGGATATATATCACAATTACATCATCTTTGTATTAATCTGAAACAATATAGAGGACATCTGAGTTTGGTTTAAAGTTGTACAGATAATATCGGCCAGAAGTACCAGTTTATGTCATTTATATCATTGTAAACTTTCAATCCTGATTACAACTACTGTCTATCAGATGGATAGTTCAGATAAAGGAAAATTGGTTTTGAAAATACTTTTAAAATAGTGGCTTGTAAAAATTTTTTCCCTTGTGTCATAAATTTGTTTGAGAATCTAATGACAATTACATATTCTTTCTCCAGAGGGAGCAGTTATGTTCACTCAATATTTTATATTGGGTTTAGAAAATTAATGGGCTCCCTAAAATAGAATGCCATTTTGACCTGTCATTCAAATCTGCATTTTCATAGAAGTACAAAATTCAGAATAGGCATGTAAAGTTTTCGAACTTGCAAGTACAAGTAAACTTAAACTGTATACTTAAACACTTAACCTGTCTTCTAAGTGGTAATTTTAAGCAAAATAATTGTATTCCTTCTTGCCAAAGCACAAAGGAAAACAAGTATTATCTTGTATATAACCAATCAAGGGTAGTACCTACACAAAATGAATGTTCTTATACATTACCAGAGTGCTTAACAAAAAGTTCTGATTTGAATTTCAGGAATCTAAATGTTACTATATAGATCAGAAATTGGAAATACATAAATCTTCTTAAACTGTTACTAAGGTTTTTAAAATATGAGTATCATAAAGTACGTTTCTTTTTGTGACTGGCTTCTTTTCCTTAGCTTAATGTCTCCCTGGTTCACCATGTTGTAGCTTAAGATAAGATTTCCTTCTTTTTTTTTTTAAGCTGCATAATATTCTATTGTATGAGTATACCTGAATTGTATGGCAATTCTATGTTAATTCTCTGTGGATTCGTCACACTATTTTCCATAATTTCTGCAATTTTTTATATTCCCATTAACTGTGCAGAAGGGTTTCACATTTTTTGCATCCTCACCTACATTTATCATTTTCTGTTCTTTTGATAGTAGTCATCCTGATGGGTGTGAGATGATGTCTCAGTGTGGTTTTGATTTGACTTTCCCTAATGATTAGTGATGGTGAACATCCTTACATGTGTTTCAGTTCAGTTCAGTTCAATTATTCACTCAGTCGTGTTTGACTCTATGTGACCCTATGGACTGCAGCACATCAGGCCTCCCTGTTCATTACCAACTCCCAGAGCTTGCTCAAACTCAAGTCCATTGAGTAAGTGATGCCATCCCACTATCCCATCCTCTGTTGCCCTTTATCATATATGGAAGGGTTTATTTGTAAGCTTTCTATCTTTTCTGTTTGTCTACATATCTGTCTTTATGGCAGTGCCAGGTTGATTTAATTAGTGTTAGTTCATAGTATGTTATACAATCAGGGAGTAGAAGGCTTCCAACTTTGTTCTTGTGGCTCAGGGTTGTAGCTAGGGGTCCCTAGAGATGCCATACAAATTTCAGGATATTTTGGATGTTTCTGTATGAAATACCTTTCAAATTCTGATAGGGATTGTATTAAATCTATAGATCACTTTGGGTATTATGAATATTTAATAATATTCAGTCTTCCAGTATATTAGTATAGGATATGTTTCTACTTATTTTTATTTCTTTTAGCAATGTTTTGCAATTTTCAGTGTACAATCTTTTACCTTCTTGACTAAGTTATTTCTAAGTATTTTATCTTTTTTAATCTT
The DNA here is from genome assembly GCF_023091745.1 of Budorcas taxicolor. NCBI lineage: Eukaryota > Metazoa > Chordata > Mammalia > Artiodactyla > Bovidae > Budorcas > Budorcas taxicolor. The sequence goes on along the minus strand of NC_068923.1, from coordinate 65,896,059 downwards.
ATTGTAAATGGGATTTTTTCCCATTTTCTTATTTCTCAGTTTCTCATTTGAATTAGATATTGTAAGTGTATAGGAATGCAACTGATTTCTGAGTGTTGATGATTTATCCCGCAACTTTACTGAATTCAGTTATTAGTTTTAAGGTAGATTTTATGAAATACTTAGTGAAGTTGCTCAGTCCCATCCAACTCTTTGCGACCCCATGGACTGTAGCCTACCAGGCTCCTCCATCCATGGGATTTTTCAGGCAAGAATACTGGAGTGGGTTGCCATTTCCTTTTCCAGGAGATCTTCCTGACCCAGGGATTGAACCTGGGTCTTCTGCACTGTAGGCAGATGCTTTACCATTGGAGCCGCTGAAATACTTAGGGTTTTCTATATATGCGAAGCGACAGCATGTATGCATGCATTGAACTTTACCGGAGAATTTCATATTGTTACACGGTCTTGTGTTGCTATTTAACATTCTTTACTTCAATGTGTAAAACTCATTTCAGTATTTCTCTTAGTGCAGGTGTAGTGATGATAAACTTTTCAGCTTTTCTTCTTCTGGGAAAATCTTAATTTCTCTTTCATTTTTGAAGGCATTTTGCCAGATATAATATTGTATTGTTGGCTGCCACAGTTTTTCCCCCTTTCTTTTAGTACTTTTGATATATCACTCCACTCCTTTCTATCATGTAAGATTTCTGCTAAGAAATCTGCTGATAATCTAATAGATGCTCCCTTACTCATGACAAGTCATATATTGCTTTCAAGATTTTTTCTTTATCTATGACCTATGACAGTTTAACTTTGATATGTCTTGCTGTGAGTCTCTTCAGATTTATCCCAGTAGGAATTTTTTGAGCTTCTTGAATTTGTATGGCCATTTCTCCTCAGATTTTGGAAATCTTTAGCCATTATTTCTTTAAATAGTTTATCTGTTCCTTGCCAGGGTCCAGCCCCAGTGGATCCAGGGTAATTCGAAGCGGGGACAGAGTCAGTGTCCTACGAATTAATTGCTTAATTAAAGATATAAAGGGAGATTAGAAAGAAATAGTGTAGTAGGAAAATTAGTGGAGAAAAAGAGGCTGAATAACTTGGTTTATGTGGGATACCAATAAAGCTTCGAGACAAGAAGCTTGCACCACCTACGTAGGCCACCAGCGCCAACTTGAATATCAGAGGGTGCCCCGCCTTGGGCTCCCTCTCGCATGGAACTTAAATGCCAGGGCAAAATTAGCAGGCTTGGCAAGCACCCACACTCCAGATGGGAATTCAGCCAGAAAAACGGGGAACAAGAAAGAACGACATGGGGGAATCAGTCTTTCCAGAAACTGATCCAATTTCTTTATTTTTAGGTTTGCTTATTATACCTTTTGTTACACATACAGACAAATGGAAATTTTAAAGTCACGCGGGGGTCAGCAGTCCTGACCTTTATCAAAATCAGGTGCTTCATATAAAAGTACACATAAAGGTCTTAGGGGTTTTACATCATCTTCTGGCCATGAGGCCTGCTGACATTTTATGATCCTTTCTTTCTGATAACGAAAAAACTTTTTTTCCAGGGGTGATTTTTCTTAAACCAGGCACCACGCTATGAAGGTACCAGATACAGTTGCATTCCTATAGGGTTAGGGTGTAGTGGGTTACAACTAAGAAAGGAATTTACTTAGCCTAAGGATAACATGATTAATCTAAAGGTTAATACTTATTTCTCCTATATGCTAGTTATATATTTATTAACATGTATAAGGGCAGGGGATTTAGCACCAAACATTGGCCTAATAAATGAAAAAACCCTTCACCAATATAATTCCTAATCAACCCACTTATACAAATAATTTCTAACTTCCTAAAAGAATCTGCCTTTAGTAAGTCTAAAACATCCTATGCCTCTCACGGGTGGGAGGCTTTAAGCAATCACATGTGGCGGGATGAATCAAACGTACATGCAGGCTAGATAACCTTCAGAGGAGTTTGTAAGTTGAAACACTCTTGTCACGCCCAGGAATTTTTATTAACTGAAGCTGTAGGTTAACTCCTTCTCCGAGAGAGGTGGTTGGGGGTCAGTCCCCTGTAAAGTCAGAGGTATAGGTGAGAGCATAAAACAGTAAAGTAGGATTCTGGTTTTGGGGGTAGATGTCAGGAACAGGGGGTTTCCTGAAGCTCAATCCCTCCTTTGCGTATGCCGAAGCCTCCTTCCTCGTGACCTTTGCCATGGGCAGAGTTCCTAACACTGGCTCCCAGCAGTTCCTTTCTCTCTTTCTTCTTTTTTTTCTCAGTTCAGTTCAGTTCAGTCGCTCAGTCATGTCCAACTCTTTGCGACCCCATGAATCGCAGCACACCAGGCCTCACTGTCCATCACCAACTCCTGGAGTTCACTCAGATTCACGTCCATTGAGTCCGTGATGCCATCCAGCCATCTCATCCTCTGTCATCCCCTTCTTCTCCTGCCCCCAATCCCTCCCAGCATCAGAGTATTTTACAATGAGTGAACTCTTCGCATGAGGTGGCCAAAGTACTGGAGTTTCAGCTTTAGCATCATTCCTTCCAAAGAAATCCCAGGACGTACCTCCTTCAGAATGGACTGGTTGGATCTCCTTGCAGTCCAAGGGACTCTCAAGAGTCTTCTCCAACACCACAGTTCAAAAGCATGAATTCCTTGGCACTCAGCCTTCTTCACAGTCCAACTCTCACATCCATACATGACTACTGGAAAAACGATCGCCTTGACTAGATGGACCTTAGTTGGCAAAGTAATATCTCTGCTTTTGAATATGCTATCTAGGTTGATCATAACTTTTCTTCCAAGGAGTAAGCGTCTTTTAATTTCATGGCTACAGTCACCATCTGCAGTGAGTTTGGAGCCTCCAAAAATAAAGTCTGACACTGTTTCCACTGTTTCCCAATCTATTACCCATGAAGTTATGGGACTGGATGCCATGACCTTAGTTTTCTGAATGTTGAGCTTTAAGCCAACTTTTTCACTCTCCTCTTCCACTTTCATCAAGAGGCTCTTTAGTTCCTCTTCACTTTTCTGCCATAAGGGTGGTGTCATCTGCATATCTGAGGTTATTGATATTTCTCCCGGTAATCTTGATTCCAGCTTGTGTTTCTTCCAGTCCAGTGTGTTCATGATGTAATCTGCTGCTGCTACTGCTGCTAAGTCAATTCAGTCATGTTAGACTCTGTGTGACCCCATAGACAGGAATACACCAGGCTCCCCAGTCCCTGGGATTCTCCAGGCAAGAACACTGGAGTGGGTTACCATTTCCTTCTCCAATGCATGAAAGTGAAAAGTGAAAGGGAAATCACTCAGTCGTGTCTGACTCTTCACGACCCCATGGATCACAGCCTCCCAGGCTCCTCTGTCCATGGGATTTTCCAGACAAGAGTACTGGAGTGGGGTGCCATTTAAGCAGGGTGACAATATACAGCCTTGAGGCAGTCCTTTTCCTATTTGGAACCAGTCTGTTGTTCCATGTCCAGTTCTAACTGTTGCTTCCTGACCTGCATACAGATTTCTCAAGTGGGAGGTCAGGTGCTCTGGAATTCCCATCTCTTTCAGAATTTTCCACAGTTTATTGTGATCCACACAGTCAAGGCTTTGGCATAGTCAATAAAGCAGAAATAGATGTTTTTCTGGAACTCTCTTGCTTTTTCCATAATCCAGCAGATGTTGGCAATTTGATCTCTGGTTCCTCTGCCTTTTCTAAACCCAGCTTGAACATCAGGAATTTCACGGTTCACGTATTGCTGAGGCCTGGCTTGGAGAATTTTGAGCATTACTTTACTAGCATGTGACATGAGTGCAATTGTGTGGTAGTTTGAGCATTCTTTGGCCTTGCCTTTCTTTGGGATTGGAATGAAAACTGACCTTTTCCAGCCCTGTGGCCACTGCTGAGTTTTCCAAATTTGCTGGCATATTGAGTGTAGCACTTTCACAGCATCATCCTTCAGGATTTGAAACAGCTCAACTGGAATTCTATCACCTCCACTAGCTTTGTTCGTAGTGATGCTTTCTAAGGCCCACTTGACTTCACATTCCAGGATGTCTGGTTCTAGATGAGTGATCACACCATCGTGATTATCCAGGCCGTGAAGATCTTCTCTGTACAGTTCTTGCATGTATTCTTGCCACCTCTTCTTAATATCTTCTGCTTCTTTTAGGTCCATACCTTTTCTGTCCTTTATAGAGCCCATCTTTGCATGAAATGTTCCCTTAGTATCTCTAATTTTCTTGAAGAGATCTCTAGTCTTTCCCATTCTGTTCTTTTCCTCTATTACATTGCATTGATCACTGAAGAAGGCTTTCTTATCTCTTCTTGCTATTCTCTGGAACTCTGCATTCAGATACTTATATCTTTCCTTTTCTCCTTTGCTTTTTGCCTCTCTTCTTTTCACAGCTATTTGTAAGGCCTCCTCAGACAGCCATTTTGCTTTTTTGCATTTATTTTCCATGGGGATGGTCTTTATTCCTGTCTCCTGTACAATGTCACGAACCTCATTCCATAGTTCATCAGGCACTCTATCTATCAGATCTAGGCCCTTACATCTATTTCTCACTTCCACTGTATAATCGTAAGGGGTTTGATTTAGGTCATACCTGAATGGTCTAGCAGTTTTCCCTACTTTCTTCAATTTGAGTCTGAATTTGGCAATAAGGAGTTTATGATCTGAGGCACAGTCAGCTCCTGGTCTTGTTTTTGTTGACTGTATAGAGCTTCTCCATCTTTGGCTGCAAAGAATATAATCTATCTGATTTCGATGTTGACCATCTGGTGATGTCCATGTGTAGAATCTTCTCTTATGTTGTTGGAAGAGAGTGTTTGCTATGACCAGTGAATTTTCTTGGCAAAACTCTATTAGTCTTTGCCCTGTTTCATTCTGCATTCCAAGGCCAAATTTGCCTGTTACTCCAGGTGTTTCTTGACTTCTTACTTTTGCATTCCCCTATAATGAAAAGGACATCTTTCTTGGGTGGAAGTTCTAAAAGGTCTTGTATTCTTCATAGACCCTTCAACTTTAGCTTCTTCAGCATTACTGGTTGGGGCGTAGACTTGAATAACTGTGATATTGAATGGTTTGCCTTGGAGATGAACAGAGTTCATTCTGTAGTTTTTGAGATTGCATCCAAGCACTGCATTTCGGACTTTTGTTGACCATGATGGCTGCTCCATTTCTTCTAGGGGATTCCTGCCCGCAGTAGTAGGTATAATGGTCACCTGAGTTAAATTCACCCATTCCAGTCCATTTTAGTTCGCTGATTCCTAGAATGTCGACGTTCACCCTTGCCATCTCTTGTTTGACCACTTCCAATTTGCCTTGATTCATGGACCTGACATTCCAGGTTCCTATGCAATATTGCTCTTTACAGCATCAGACCTTGCTTCTATCACCAGTCACATCCACAGGTGGGTATTGTTTTTGCTTTGGCTCCATCCCTTCATTCTTTTTGGAGTTATTTCTCCACTGATCTCCAGTAGCATATTGGGCACCTACCAACCCGGGGAGTTCCTCTTTCAGTATCCTATCATTTTGCCTTTTCATTCTGTTCACCAGGTTCTCGAGGCAAGAATACGGAAGCGATTTGCCATTCCCTTCTCAATTTGTACTACCATAATGTATATGTTGTTCTGCCTGATGGAGTCCCATAAAGGGTGTATTCATTTTTCTTGAGGCTGTATTCATCTTTCGTCATTCGTTTTTGATCCTATGCCTTGGTAATTTCAAAGGTCCTATTTTCAAATTAATTGATCTTTTTAACTGCCTGTCAATTCTACTGTTGAATCCTTCTGATGAATTTTCTATTCAGCTATCTTATTTTCAGTTATAGAATTTCTGTTTGGTTCTTCTTCATGATTTCTATCTTTCTTGCTATTTTTTTGTTTATACATTTTTTTCACCATGTTTTCATTTAGGTGTCTCTTTTAATGCACTGAGCAACCTTATGATAGTAATTTTGAATTCTTTGTCTAAATTCTTTGTTCAAATTCATGTATTTCTATTTCTTAAAGTTCAGTTTCTGGAGACTTAATTAGTTGCTTTAAATGTGTTATGCTTGCCTGTTTTTTTGTTTGTTTGTTTGTTTGTTGTTGTTGTTTTATTGATTTTTTTGACATTTCTTGCTGTTATTGTATTGAGATTTCAGCATCCCAAATCAGCCAACTCTCATAGGTTTTATAGTCCGGTTTCATATAGAGAGAACTTTTGAACTTTCTCTGTACAGAGAAGCTAGAGGTCCTAGAGGACTCTCAATGCTTTTATGAGTATTTATCCTCTGGGTTTGTATGTGTTAATCTCGTTTGAAGAGGTTTGTTGGCTACCCCTCCTCTCATCTCCCCCTCCCCCCCCCACACACATACACACACATCTTTCTGCAGTACTGTGGCTTCTGTGGTACTGTAGTAAATCACAGTCTGGTGTTCTACCTTTTGTCTGTCTATAGTACTATAGACTTTGGTGCATGGTTGATATCTTTGTTCTTGGAGATCCTCTAAGTGTGCCCAGACCCTCCTGCAAAGGCAGAACAGACACTGGTCCCTTAGCAAGTGCTCCTAAAAGTCAACTGGACATACATTTTGCTCATTTCCCTCCCCAAGTATAAGATATGAGTTAAAGATTTTCTCCCAAATATATCATACTGCACTGTGCCAGTGAGAAAAGGCTTGGAAAGACAGAGTAGAGAGTGTCAGGAATTCACACCCACCTGGCATAAGTGCAAGTACTAGTTTCTGGATTTCTCACAGAGGCATTTTGTTGGTTTGTTGCTATTAAATTCATGTCTCCATGGGGGAAGGAAGGTCTTGGGCTTCCTATTCCATCATCTTCCTGATGTCATTCCTGTTGAACTCCTACAATATGATACGTTTGGACATATATTTGTATACTTGTAAAATCATTACTACCATCAGACTATGAATATGTATATTACTCTCAAAATTTTCCATGTGCCCCTTGAAAATTCCATCTACCAGATTCTCTTTTACCCTCTTCATATCCATCTAACTATTGATCTATGTTTGTCACAATACAGTAATTTGCATTTTCTAAAATTTTATATAAAAATTATAAATGGAACACCTTCTTTTTTCTGGTGGCTTTCATTCAGTATAATTATTCTGAGATGCACCATGTTGTTTAGATTCATCCACAAACTTTCATATTCACCAAACATTCTTTTCATTGCTTAGTTGTATTCCAGTATACGAATATACCACAGCTTGTTTATCCATTGACCTGTTAATGAAAGTTTGATTTGTTCCTAATTTTTGGTTAATACAAATAATGCTGCTTTCAACATTCGTTCATAAATACTTGTATGGATTATGCTTTCCATTCTTTTGGGTCATTGCCTAGCAGTTTAAAAGTTAAATCATATAGTAGGTTATGTTTAAATTTTTAGGAAACTACTTTTCTTAAGTGCTTCCATTTTACATCCCCACAAATAGTGTATGGAAGGTATAGTCATTCCACATTTTTGCCTGCATTTGATATAACTTTCATTTTATAATTTGAACAGATGTTTAAGAAATAAAATTTCAGTTTAATGTACATATTCCTATTGATTAGTGATGGCACCTTTTCATGTGCCTATTTTCCAGTCCTATATGTTCTTTAAAGTATTAAAAATTTTTGCCAATTTTATATTGGAAAAATTTTATTCTTTTAATGTTTGTGTTTTGAGTGCTGTTTATATACCCCTGACACAAGTCTTTTATCAGATATATGTTTTTGCAAATATTTTCACCCAGTGTGTTGTTTGCCTTTTCATTCTCTGAACAATTATCTTTAGAAGACAGAAATTTTTAATTTTGATGACATCAAACTTAGCCATTTTTCCTTTATATATTATGCTTTTGGTTATAAGAATTCTTTGTGCAACCCAAGCCACAAAAGTTTATACTACATTTTCTTTGAAATTTTTTTAGTTTACTCATTATTGTTCAGTCTCTAAGTCCTGTCCGACTCTTTGTGACCCCATAGACTACAGTATGCCAAGCTTCCCTGCCTTCACTATCTCTTGGAGTTTCAGTTCAGTTCAGTTGCTCAGTAGTGTCCTATTCCTCGCAACCCTATGGTCTGCAGCACGCCAGACTTCCCTGTCTATCACCAACTCCCAGAGCTTGCTGAAACTAATAGCTATAGGGTTGGTGATGCTATCCGACCATCTCATCCTCTGTTGTCCCCTTCTCCTTCTGCCTTCAATCTTTTCCAACATCAGGGGCTTTTCAAATGAGTCAGTTCTTCACATCAAGTGGCCAAAGTATTGGAGCTTCAGCTTCAGCATCAGTCCCTCCAGTGAATATTCAGAACTGATTTCCTTTAGGATGGACTGGTTGGGTCTCCTGCAGTCCAAGGGACTCTCAAGAGTCTTCTCCAACACTACAGTTAAAAAGCAACCTTCTAATCTTGTTAGAATGGTTCTGGTTCTTTGGCAAGATAGACTAAGTGCCCTCTATCTACCCTGTCTTTCTCACTGAATATAAATTTGATAGAATTCAGGAGCAGTTATATGAGGACTTTGAGAAGTCAGTATTTGAAGAGGCTTGGGAAAGAAGGCAAAAATTTGACATAAAGCCAAACCTGCAGAGAATCTCCCAATTATCCCTGCCCCTAACCCATATCGCCAAGCCTAGAGTCAGTGGTAGGCATCCAGACACCCAGATATGTACTCCAGGTGAGAAGAGAAAGGACTTCAAGAAAATTCTCACTTTGTCATCTCGGAATCAGAAAAGAGGACTCCTAAAGGTCAGCCAGTGAGAGGAGGGGGAATAACCTGAGGTTTATCCTTTTTTCCTGCTTCAGCTCTCTGGTAGTGTCGTAGTGGCACAAGTGACAATGGTAACAATGACATCAGTGGCAACTAGGTGAGTGCTTAATAATCCGAGACAGGGGAATCCTTTCTCCTCACCAGTACCAAGAACGCAGGCAAATTTTCATTGCTTCTTTTTCTCTCTCCGTCTTCCTACCATTAAGCTCTAGTATCAGACACAGTCATAGGAAATGTATGGTACAATATAGCACCTAAAGTCCCAGCTTTCTGGATAGAAAACCATACAGAAAAGGAGGCTCCAAAGAGCTAGATAATCTTAGGGAACTGCAAAGAGAAAGGAACTCAAGAGTGCAATGCCATAAATTGATGTGTAAAATTCTAGGCTCACTTCTGAGCTGTCTATGTATAAATCTCACACTGAGTAACATATTTTGGACTGAAGAATAGACCAGACTAAGGGTCAGTATTTTTTTTTTTTTTTTGGTAAATGGTCAATTGTAAATAATTTGGGCTTTCTAGAACATAAGTTCTCTGTTGAAACTAGTCACGTATGCCATTGTAGCAGAGAGGAGCCATAGACAATAAGTAAATAAATAGACATGGCTTGTACCAACAAGTTAAAGTTCAGTGACCTGGGTTGACACCATTGGCCATTTTTTTATGCCAAACTCTGACCTGCCTCTTGAGAAACCTGTATGCAGGTCAGGAAGCAACAGTTAGAACTGGACATGGAACAACAGACTGGTTCCAAATAGGAAAAAGAATATGGCAAGGCTGTATATTACCACCTTGCTTATTTAACTTATATGCAGAGTACATCATGAGAAATGCTGGGCTGGAGGAAGCACAAGCTGGAATCAAAATTTCCAGGAGAAATATCAATAACCTCAGATATGCAGATGACACCACCCTTATGGCAGAAAGTGAAGAAGAACTAAAGAGTCTCTTGATGAAAGTGAAAGAGGAGAGTGAAAAAGTTGGCTTCAAGCTCAACATTCAGAAAAACGAAGATCATGGCATCTGGCCCCATCACTTCATGGCAAATAGATGGGAAAACAGTGGAAACAGTGTCAGACTTTATTTTTGGAGGCTCCAAAGTCACTGCAGATGGTGACTGCAGCCATGAAATTAAAAGATGCTTACTCCTTGGAAGAAAAGTTATGACCAACCTAGATAGCAAATTGAAAAGCAGAGACATTACTTTGCCAACAAAGGTCCATCTAGTCAAGGCTATGGTTTTTCCAGTAGTCATGTATGGATGAGAGAGTTGGGCTGTAAAGAAAGCTAAGCACCAGAGAACTGATGCTTTTGAACTGTGGTGTTGGAGAGGACTCTTGAGAGTCCCTTGGACTGCAAAGAGATGCAACGAGTCCATTCTAAAGATCAGTCCTGGGTGTTCATTGGAAGGACTGATGTTGAAGCTGAAACTTCAATACTTTGGCCACCTGATGCGAAGAGCTGACTCATTTAAAAAGACTCTGATGCTGGGAGGGATTGGGGGCAGGAGGAGAAGGGGACAACAGAGGATGAGATGGTTGGATGGCATCACCGACTTGATGCACATGGGTTTGGGTGAACTCCAGGTGTTGGTGATGGACTGAGAGGCTTGGTGTGCTGCAGTTCATGGGGTAGCAAAGAGTCGGACACAACTGAGTGATCGAATTGAACTGAACTGAGCTAAATGAGTGTCTAGGTCCAGTCTAAATGTGGCAGTACATTAATCTAATATAGCTGTAGAAAAATAGACCGCTTTACTCTTTATCTTAACTTTATATTTCTAAATAAAATTTAACCTAGACCAAATTACATACTCAGTGTTACTGAATGAATTAATTAACCATCCCATCACTCAAGTACCTTCCCTGGTGGTTCATTTGGTAAAGCATCTGCTTACAATGCAGGAAACCTGGGTTCAAACTCAAGTAGTAATAATAAATCTCTTTGTACTATATTTCTAGAGTTCCTCTAGTCATATAAGTTGTCAAAGATCTAGTACTTCTTGAGTTCTTTTCAAAACATCTTGTTGAATCTTTATTATTCTTTCTAACCAATATAGAGACAGTGAAGTCATTCAGTTTTCTAGAGTAAATATCATCCTTGAAGAAATGAAAACCTGGATTCTCTGCTGGAGTTTCCTAGAGATTATACAAAGAGAATAAATATTTTTCTAATGGATAAAATAATGTAAATGATACCGTTTCATAGTCGCTGATAATAAGCCTCCAGAGAGTCTCATATAGGTATCAAATTTTGTCCTCTCTAATTTAATTTTATTTTTATAGACAAAATCTCACTTGTTTACTCAAGAGAATAGAGACCAAAGTAAACTTGATTCAGGGTTAAAAGCTAGTTTGTACTTTATGATCTCTGCCTTGGGAGTTTACTATTTCCTTTGAGGATATAGTGAGTACCAGTATCCAATCCTTGAACTTGGAGGCAAAAATACCTTTAACACTCTAAAGACAGGTTCTTTATGTAATTAGGTAGTACCTGGATCATCTAACTTACTATTTAAACTAATTTTTTAAAATAATTTTTTGTTGTTTAAGTTTTAAAACTTAAATCTCATCTCAGTGAGAAACAATGTAACTAAGGAATAAACTATTTTTTCATAGGATATCCTAATATGCAACAGAAAAACTCCCAAATAAGTATGTTAGTGATGCTTTAGGGAAAATACTGCTAGTAGTCAAAATCTGCAGTTACTTGAATTTGTTAAACACTAAAACTTATGAGGAATGTGAAGTAATGGTGTTATGTTAACAACAACCCTCAATTTCAAACATTTAGGTATGAAATATTTGTATGATCAGTACTCTAATATGCATTTTAATTATCTTCCACATTACGTCTTTATAACCAAACTTGGTGTCTTTTGGGGCTTCCCTTGTGGCTCAGCTGGTCTTTATAATCAAAAGTACCCATGTTCAGTACCAAGAGTAACCAGAGGAACGGATCTCAACAGATTATGAACTAGAAATGCCTCTCTTAAGATTTCTATAGAATCACCTAAGAGAAGTACTAGTTATGAATACACTGAAAATTAGAATAGTAATTAGTCTGTGTTGCCAGAAATAAGAATTATATTTGCAATTTTGAGTAACTCCCTAGAGGAAGCTTTATAGTCAATCTGCTAGCCAGAGAGTCTGCAACAAAATCCTGTAGAAACAAGATTTTAAAAAGGTGCTGTGAGAGGTTTACTACCTCCCTTGATTTTCAAAAGGTCACTCACACAGTAGGTAAGCAATGAAAGTTAATGCAATTGGTTATCACTGGTACCCAAGTGCCAAAGTGTAGAAGAGCAGTATAGCTCTCTGTGTGAGAAGAACGTCCTATAGCTTTCTTCAGAAGTTTTCCTGAAGGCCAGAAGTCTCTTTCCCTAATAACTTTGGCACACTGCAACACCTATAAATATATGCAAATTAATGGAGTGTATTTTGTACCTTGTATCAAGCAAAATCAATAATCTATTTGAAGGAAAAATAAAAACACCCATTTCTAATTTTAATATGACTCTAAATGTTTGCAAAGACAAACATTTAATAATATGTAGGAGATATTTTGATTGTTAATTCATTTTATTTCTCCCCTGCCCCACTCTTCTCATTCTGGTAGAGCCTGAATGTTGTTTAGTTGTTTATCCTCCATCTGCCACAATTGCTGCTATGTCCAGGCCCTAGAGCAGTCTAGAAACAGGCTAGACTGTACATTGTAATCACCTGGGTACTTTTTAAAATTGATAATGCCTCGGCCCTAGCATCAGAGATTCTAATTAAATTATTTTGAGCTAGGTCACACGAATTTGTAGCAAAGAATTCCCGTATCAGTCTAAAATGCAGACATGATTGATAATCAATGCATTAGACAGAATTATCATAGAATATTATTTTTTCATCAGCAATTACCTTTGGTAGCAACACATGATTAATTTCTGGTTAAGGAGATAAGAGAATAAACTCTGATAAAGAGTCTCCTGAAAAGATTTTCTTATTTCTAAAGAAGGGAAGTTGCAGGAGAGAAAGGGACTTCTGAGAAATGCTTTCTTACTTGTTTTTGAAAAAGAAGTTGTGGTAATAAAAAGTTCACTTGGAACTCCTAAACAATCTTGTCTAAGCAGTCATCTATTGATAAAAAAGTGAACACATATAAGAGGTGGTGGTAGTTCCTTAGTTGTGTCTGACTCTTTGAGGCCCCATGGACTGCAGCCTGCCAGGCTCCTTTGTCTGTGGAATTCTCCGTAGAGACATGGACAGTATAAGAGAGACCATATCAAAAAGCCAATTATGGTGATATGAAGAAATGGAGGGAGTTTGGGTTCTTAAAGATTGTTAAGTCATGACATGACTGAACTCTATCATTACTATATTTTAGACTTCTTACGGGAGGTGCAGTCATTTTGGCAAAATAAGGCATGAAACAAAATTAGTGATCACGAACTTCACATAGACATTGGTTTGAAACCCTAGCCTTTAAGAAGTTGTGTAACCCTGAGTGATTTATTTTACCTTCAGTTTTTTCATTCATGAAACCATTTTACCACCTACTGTAATGTGGATAAAGTGTATAGCCCAGCACCGAAATATAGCGCATATTCAGTAAATACTGGCTTATTTAAATAAAATAAAAGGCAAAACTATATCAAAAGAATAAATGCCAAAATAAGTGTAAATGACAAAATCATCATTCCAGAAACTTGGGGAATAAAGCAAACATTTCATGCTGTCGTGATCCTTGAAGCTTCTTTTGGAGGGAATTGAGTTGAGGTTTGAAATCAATGTTGTAGTGTACTAGTTTAGGTTTATGGGTGAATAATTATGATGCTCAGAGCTGTTAAACTCCTTTTTCTTTTTTCCAAGACTGTATGAAAGTAGTAGGACTTGGATTTCAATCAATACTGTGAGATCCAAAAGTACTTGATCTTTTAACCACTGCATTGCAGTCCTTCCTATACCGCCCGCCACTAGAATGAAGCATTGTGAAAGATGAGTACTTCACAAATAGGACTAGAGAAATGTTGGTGCCATTTACAGATGATTTCTTAAAGACTCCAGACTATAGACTGGGCTTGCTACAGAAAGATTTGAAGTAGTCTCAGAAGGACAAATAAAATTTAAATAGGAAAGGTGAATGTTGAAAGAACTTGTGGCCTCAGGAATGTGTATTTTAAATTTTAAATGAAGCAAAAGGTATACACAGTGAAAGGAAGACAATGAGTTGGAAATGTACTCTGAGGCAGAATTCTACAGAGTTTAAATGACAAAGAGGTTTGTACTTTAGCTAGTGACTTATACATAATTGTGAAAAGCTTTGGAATAAGAGAAGGCAAGAAGAAAGTGGTACTCTTGAAGACTTATTTAAAATGTTGCTTCATAATCTAGAAATAAAAATAAAACAAGATAGTTTGATCAATTAAGACTTTAACAATGGTTAAAGTATAAACATAAGAACTTGAAGCAAGGATTCTAAGAGAAGAAGAATATAGAAGACAATAACTAAAAGAGTCCATCGGATTTTGTAACTGATGAGCCAAGGACTGGAGGTCAGGGATAACAAACAAAGAAAAAACTACAAATATGTGATAATAAATTACATAAGTGAATAGATAATTATTAATGATTTCATTGAAAGAAATATTTCTAGATGAGAAAAGTTATTTAGCTTGATATATATTTGAATTTTATAATGATAATAGAAAATAATTTAAAAGCTATTTTATTTATTCAACAAATATTTTCTAAGTTTTAACAATGTGCACTAGTCTAGTTGTTGGAGTCACAGTGGTGAATGAGATAGATTTTTTTGTTCTTTTGTTCCTGCCTCAGTTACCCTCTTCAATATGATTGGGAGCAAAGATACACAATAAAATGGTGTTAACTAGCAAAATGAAATGCTTCAAAGAGATAAGCAGGATGATATGATAATCACTAGAGACTATGAGAATTTTGTTATTTAGGACAATCAGGAAAAAAATATTTTCAAGGAGATGACTCCAGAACTGATTCATGAGGATAAGAAGAAATCATATATTTAAATAGCCTGAGAAAGAGCAGTGTAGTCCAAGATGGTTGCAGGCATTAAGGCCCCAAATCTGGATATAAGGACAGTGTAGCTTGGGCTTAAAAGAAAGCACTAGTCACTCAGTAGTGTCCTACTCTTTGCAATCCCATTGACTATAGCCCACCAGGTTCTTTTGTCCATGGAATTCTCCAGGCAAAAATACTAGAGTGGGTGGCCATTCCCTTCTCCAGGGAATCTTCCCGATGCAGGGATCGAACCCCGGTCTCCTGCATTACAGGTGGACTCTTTATCACTGAGCCAACAGGGAAGCCCAGCTGGGGCCTAACAATGATCAAACTGCGTAAAGCCATGGGGATCAGCTAAAGAGTCTGGGAGTAATAGATTGCCATTACAGGTTTGATGAATGAGACAGGATGCTCAGGGCTAGTACACTGGGATGATTCTGAGGGATGGGATGGGGAGCGAGGTGGCAGGGGTCCAGGATGGGGAACACATGTATACCCATGGCTGATTTATGTCAGTGTATGGCAAAACCACTATAATATTGTAAAGTAATTAACCTCCAATTAAAATAAATTAATTTTTTTAAGTGTCAGTTGCTCAGTCATATCTGACTCTTTGTGACTAAA
This sequence comes from Budorcas taxicolor, assembly GCF_023091745.1. Taxonomy (NCBI): domain Eukaryota; kingdom Metazoa; phylum Chordata; class Mammalia; order Artiodactyla; family Bovidae; genus Budorcas; species Budorcas taxicolor. Next base: position 65,880,648 of record NC_068923.1, on the reverse strand, counting down.
TGGACTGTAGCCCACCAGGCTCCTCTGTTCATGGAATTCTCCAAGCAAGGATACTGGAGTGGGTAGCCATTTCCTTCTCCAGGGATCTCCCCAACACAAGGATGAACCTTGTCTCTTGCATTGTAAGCAGATTCTTCACCATCTGGGCTATCAGGGAAGCCCCTGGGTATTAATGTTGCAGGGAAAAGCCAATTTGGATTCCATGTTGGAACTGTTTCTTTGACTCCCTTTCCATTGTTTTTATTGTTATATTGTTGTTCATTGATCCAGTCATGCCCAACTTTTTGTGACCCCAAGGACTGCAGCATGCCAGGCTTTCCTGTCCCTGACCATCTCCTGAAGTTTACCCAAGTTCATGTCCATGACATCGGTGATGCCATTCAGCCATCTCATCTTCTGACACCCTCTTCTCCTTCTGTCCTCAATCTTTCCCAGCATCAGAGACTTTTCCAATGAGTCAGCTGTTCACATCAGATGACCAAAATACTGGAGTTTCAGCTTCAGCATCACTCCTTCCAACAAGAATTCCAGGTTGATTTCCCCTAGAATTGATTGGTTTGATCTCCTTGCTGTCCAAGAGACTCAGAGTATTCTCCAGCACCACAGTTTGAAGGCATCAGTTTTTCAGTGCTCCTCCTTCTTTATGGTCCAGCTCTCACAACTGAACGTGATCACTGGAAAAAACATAGCCTTGATTATACAGACCTTTGTTGGCAGAGTTACTTCTCTGCTTTTCAACACACTGTCTCGGTGTGTCATCTTTCCTGCCAAGAAGCAAACATCTTCTGATTTTGTGGCTGTAGTCACCATCCACAGTGATTTTAGACCCCCAAAAGAGGAAATGTCACTACTTCCACCTTTCCCCCCTCTATGTGCCATGAGGTAATGGGGCCAGATGCCATGATCTTAAGTTTTTTTTTAATATTTAGTTTTAAGCCAGCTCTTTCACTCTTCTCCACCCTCATCAAGAGGCTCTTTAGTTCCTCTTCACTTTCTACCATTAGAGCATATTTGAGGCTATTGATATTTGAGGCTATTGATATTTCCCCTGCCTATCTTGGTATCAGCTTGTAACTCATCCAGCCTGGCATTTCTCATGATCTTCTCAGCATATAGATTAAACAAACAGGGTGACAACAGACAGCCCTGTTGTACTCCTTTCTCAATCTTGAACCAATCAGTTGTTCCATACAGGGTTCTGACAGTTGCGTCTTGATCTGCATACAGGTTTCTCAGGGGACAAGTAAGATGGTCTGGTATTCTTGTCTCTTTAAGGGCTTGCCACAGTTTATTATGACCCACACATAGGCTTTAGCATAGTTGATAAAACAGAGATAGATGTTTTTGCAGGAATCACCCAGCTTTCTCTATAATCCAGTGAATGTTGGCAATTTCATCTCTGGTTCCTCTTTCATTTCTAAATCCAGCTTGGGCATCTAGAAGTTCTTGGATTACATAATGCTGAAGCCTAGAAGGATTTTAAGCATGACCTTACTGTATGGGAGATATGTGGGAGATGAGTGTAATTGTCTGATGGTTAGCACACTCTTTAGTACTATTCTTCTTGGGAACTGGGATGAGGACTGACATTTTTCAGTCCTGTGGCCACTGCTAGGTCTTGCCAGATTTGCTGGCATACTGAGGGAGCAACACTTTGAGGGTATCATCCTTTAGGGTTTTGAATATTTCTACTGGAATTCCATTGCATCCACTAGCTTTATTAACAGTAGAGCTTCCTAAAGTCCACTTGACTTCACTCTCTAGAATGTCTGGCTCTGCGTGGCTGACCACATCATCATAGCAGTCCAGTTCATTTGTATCTTTTTTTGTACAATTCTTCTATGTATTCTTTTCATCTCTTCTTGATCTCTTTAGCATCTGCTGGTTCTCTACCATTTATGTCCTTTATTGTGCCTATCTTTGGGCAAAATGTTCCCTTGATATCTCCAATTTTCCTGAAGAGATCTTTAGTCTTTACCCTTCTGTTGTTTTCTTCTAGTTTTATGCACTGTTCATTGAAGAAGGCCTTCCTGTCTTTCCATGCTATTCTTTTTTGTTGTAATCATACACACTGGCCTGCCTGAGAGAATCCTGTCCATCTGCCTGACCTGTACACCTGTAGCTGGCAGGAAGTAAGAAATTAAAACATCCCCTGCCTGAGGCTTTCCATATTAGGAGATATTTGCAAAATTAATGGCCTTTTTACTTTGTTTCCTCACCTCCTCCCATCTCTTTTCTACAAAAGACCTAGCATCCAGACCTCAATTGGATGGTTACTTTGAGACATTAGTCCACTGTCTTCTCAGTGAGAGGGCTCTCCAAAGTTGTACTGATTGCATCAGCACCTCATCTCTGATTCACTGGTAAGCAGAGTGAGCTTGGACTTGGTAACATTAAGTTCAGGATAGCCAGTGAAGAGATACAAGTACTGCAGTGGAATGTTATAACCTTATCATAGATGATGTTCTCTTCTGTGTAGAAAGAGAGTGAAAGTAGAAAGTCTGGTATGGAGGATGTTAAATTTAGAACAGAGATATGTTGATGGCTTGGACTGGTTGTTGACAGTTGAGAAAACAACTGTCATTTTTCAGAGAAAAATGAAAGGATTTGAAATTTACTGTAAGTGTAGAAATGCATAGGATAAACTAATGGTATCAACTATGAGAGATGAGAGAATTTGATTTAAAGATGTCTACTTATTAATGTATGTTTCCTTGCATGACCAATTGGATACTGATACCATTTACTGAAATAACATTTGGAAGGAATAGCTTTACACACTATATGTATGTGTGCATATGTATGAAATACCATAAGCTGATCATTTTAAGCATTATTCAATAGGGAAAGAATTGTCGACTCTATGAAATAATCTAAAAAGTTTGTAGAATCATAAATATGTCAGTTATGTTCAGGCTTTAATGTAAGACATTTTGTTGAGATATTAATGCAAATCATTTTGGGTTTTAAGTAATTGTGGTGATTATTGACTTGCTTTGTAATTTAGAGCAAGACAAGTAAAATAGAAAGGGAATTTAAATAGTAACTTAAGAGTTATTCTGTGGGAGTCAGTCACCTCCAGTTCTAAAGAGAAGCCTGGAGTAGCGGAGTATGTCACACCAGGTGTCCATTAGCTCTCTCAGCATTTCCACTTCACAAAAAGTAGCGAAACCAGGAAATGTCATTCCAAAAAATCTGGAGACAAAACTGACTTTTCTGAAATTCAATATAAGCTGCTCAAACAAATTTTCCAGAAATTAAAACCACTTACTTTATACCACCAAGAATTAAACTGTTCTATTAGATTTCATTGTTGATATAACTATAAAATATAAATATAAAATTAAAATTATTTGTGTTTTTCCTTTTCTGTATATTGGGTGGAAAGGTATTAACCTAAAGTATCACAGGCTATCAACATGAGACATATACTTTCAGATGCACATATTTGAAAAGTTAATAATTTTACATGAGCAGCATGATGAATCTTTTCCTGGTAACAGTATTTATTTTTCTCTTATACTTCATGGGAGAAGGACATGGCAACCTGCTCCAGTACTCTTGCTGGAAAATCCCATGGACGGAGGAGCCTGGTAGGCTACACTCCATGGGGTTGCAAAGAGTCTGACACGACTGAGCAGCTTCACTTTCACTTTTCACTTTCATGCATTGGAGCAGGAAATGGCAACCCACTCTAGTGTTCTTGCCTGGAGAATCCCAGGGATAGAGGAGCCTGGTGGGCACACGTGGAAAACTGGAGTTACTTTACATCAAATGATACTCAGCAGTTCTTCAGTATTGTCAAGGATGAGCCAAATGTACATCAGTTCAGTTCAGTTGCTCAGTCGTGTCTGACTCTTTGCAACCCCATGAATTGCAGCACGCCAGGCCTCCCTGTCTATCACCAACTCCCAGAGTTCACTCAGACTCATGTCCATTGAGTCAGTGATGCCATCCAGCCATCTCATCCTCTGTCGTCCCCTTCTCCCCCTGCCCCCAATCCCTCCCAGCATCAGAGTCTTTTCCAATGAGTCAACTCTTGTCATGAGGTGGCCAAAGTACTGGAGTTTCAGCTTTAGCATCATTCCTTTCAAAGAACACCCAGGGCTGATCTCCTTTAGAATGGACTGGTTGAAGGACTAGTTTTATTAAAGAAAACTACTCTGTAAGTGTTAATATCTCTTACGAAGGAAAAGAATTATGGTCGCACAGTGAAAACACTTATTTCCTAATCATGTTTTAATGGATTATTATAAAAGCAAGTCAACTAACAAAATTTTACCCCAATATATAATATCCTATTCTACATTTTTTTTTTTTCAATCCATAAATCTGTTCGATTTTGAGTGACTCAAAGGATCAATCACATTTCCAGGGACACTGAAATTTCTTTACCATATAAATGAAAACCAGTCATGTTTTTCTTAATTTAGGCATTTCCCCCTCACTTTTTAAATTGTTGTACTGAAAATAGACACATTTTAGTACAGCATGAATAATTTTACTTCATATAAACCATATGCCAAAGGATTATTAAACTGAGAGCATGGGCATGCATATGACTCAATTTTATTTAAATCAGCCTTCTCCAATCTCCTCTCATTTGAAAACAATGCCATTTTAAACTTCTCTTGATCCTCCATTGTATTCTCTTATTAAGAAGATGGTAAGAACCAACACCAAGGAACCCAGTAGTGCTAGTGGTGGGGGGAGTTGTGGCAATCACATTCATAAAATTTATCAAGCAAGAAAGTGGAACTAATGCATAATGCAAGCTTTATATCTTGCTAGATTGTGTGTAGATTCTAAAAAAGAAAGATGTCATAGTGGGGTTCAGTGAATATATCTGAGATCATGACCCTTATTTCTCAAGTACTAACTCAGATTCTATTATGTATTTTTATACAAAAGAAGGATAAGAAATAGGAAGTATCTATCTATTACACTGCAAGTTATTTAACCTTGCTTAAACTTCATCACAACTCTAGAGATTCTTAGGATTTTTTTGTTCATTTTACTAATCAAAATCATGATGGCACTCTGCCAGTATCTGGCATATTATTGGAGACATAAAACACAGTGGCAGTAACTCAGTCTCTGTCTTGTTTCAAGGTCATGGTTCAGTTCAGTTCAGTTCAGTCACTTAGTCGTGTCTGACTCTTTGCGACCCCATGAATTGCAGCACGCCAGGCCTCCCTGTCCGTTACCAACTCCCAGAGTTCACTGAAATTCGCATCCATTGAGTCGGTGATGCCATCCAGCCATCTCATCCTCTGTCGTCCCCTTTTCCTCCTGCCCCCAATCCCTCCCAGCATCAGAGTCTTTGCCAATGAGTCAACTCTTCGCATGAGGTGGCCAAAATACTGGAGTTTCAGCTTTAGCATCATTCCTTCCAAAGAACACCCAGGACTGATTTCCTTTAGAATGGACTGGTTGGATCTCCTTGCAGGCCAAGGGACTCTAAGGAGTCTTCTCCAACACCACAATTCAAAAGCACAATTCTTCGACACTCAGCTTTTTTCACAGTCCAACTCTCACATCCATACATGACCACAGGAAAAATCATAGCCTTGACTAGACGGACCTTTGTTGGCAAAGTAATGTCTCTGCTTTTCAATATGCTGTCTAGGTTGGACATGACTTTTCTTCCAAGGTGTTCTGCAATTTATTTCTTTCTGATGTTCAGTAGTTTTAGCTGGTTGCCCTTTCTATACATCTGAATCTTCTTTCCTTGGAAATTGACTAGAAACATATGCTCCCCACAGTGGGAGACACTCCCTTCAACTAAAGCTCTGGAGATTGACTTCTGCAGATCTCCCTCACTGTTATTTGCTTGTTTTGGCCTGCTCAGTTCCAGTTGTTTGTCAACACAGCAAATGAATATTATTAAACAATTGAACTTTACTCTTTACTAGTTAGACCTAAGAGATTAATACCTGGTAGCTCAGTCAGGAAAAAAATCTGCCTGCAGTGCAGGAGGCCTGGGTTTGATCCCTGGGTTGGGAAGATCCCCTGGAGAAGGAAATGATAATCCACTCCAGTATTCTTACCTGGAAAATCTCATGGACAGAAGAGCCTGACAGGCTACAGTCCATGGGGTCACAAGAGTTGGACACAACTTAGTGACTAAACCACCACAAGAGATTAATACAGTAGAGTAAGCAGAAGACTTAGGAGAGCTGTTACCTGAATATATAAGAGCAAGCAACATGGGACATGTAAAGAGAAGAAAAACAGAGATGTCTGTCTCTAGTTCCATGTAGGATTATCGTGTTAGTGGGAAAGGATTTTTTACTCTTGACTCTGGTTATAAGATGCTCTTTATTAAACATGACATCCTCTATTTTACCTTTTACATGACAGCCAGAGAGGGTCAGTCTTTTTGCTGGGAGAAAAATAACTGTTATAAAGTCTGTAACATAAATTTGCTCACAAGATTTATTGTATATTTTACAACTCTCTATTTTAACTGAAAATTATTATGACCCATATTATTATGACCCATAAAACTGAACAAATCTAAATTCTAAATTCTATTGAGAAAACAAATCAGAAACTATTTCTCAAAAGCATTAAAAATACTTTAACGATTTAATGAAAAATACCCCAGGCAAGATAATACATGCAGACAGCATAAGTATGACATATGCTCTTGAGTGAACTCTCAGCATTTCTAATTATTGTTGCTCCACATGAATGTCCTTTGCGTTTGAGTCATTATTAAAGACTGACTTCATCTGGGGGATATGAAAGCAAAACAAACACTTCTGTGAGACATACAAACTTCTATAAAGCATTCAAAACTGAAACAATACCATATGAACTCAATGACTAGTGATTTAATAAAGTTCATCAGAAGAGGGCTTTTATTACCCTTAACCTTTAAGATATAATCTTGATTTTAAACCATGAATAACTGTCTTGACATTTCCTTTAATCTAGATTGGAGTGGATCACTGCCACACATTGCTTTGATATCAATTGCACAAAATTGTTAGGTGAATCAGTATCCATTTAAGAGAGTACTTTATGTATGGTGTATGTAGTAACACTAAAGCTTTGCTATTTTAAAATATGGGATAAATAGTCTAAAACATTACTTTCCTTAATTCAGGGCTTGATAACCCACTCCAGTATTCTTACCTGGAGAATTCCAAGGACAGAGGAGCCTGGCAAGCTACAGTCCATGGGGTAACAAAGTCAGACATGACTGAGAGACTAACACTTTCACCTCTATGTTTTCCTTAATCCAGGTTTCTTGAGCATATATTTCTTTTTTTAAACCGAGGCCTTTTCAAGTGCTATTTCTTCACTCTTAGAATTTGTTTCCTCTAGTTTATTGCCTATTCTTCTGGCCTCCTCCTTCAAGCCTCAGTAGAAATAATACCTGAAAGAAGTCCTGGCACAAGGGGACATCTAAAGTAGTTCCTTCCTCTCCCTTCACCCAGCTTTTTCACATAGAGCTTTTAATTGCGTTTGTACTAATTTGTTAAGATTTTGTGTGTTATAGCTTGAAACAGCTTTCACCATTATACTCTTAAGTTCCATCCATCTGCCTTTTTTTTTTTTCAGCACAAACACCATTCTTAGCATTTAGTGTGTACTTAGTATAAGAATGATATAACTGATGATTATCTAATTGTCTGTTTATGTCTGTACATACACAAATCCAAATGGCAGAACCAGAATCAGAATATAAATGCATCCATCAGTTCACTGTTTCTTCTATAAGAAGAAAAGCAACAAAGACAAATTATCTCCTCAAGGAGCAGTATATAGAAGTATTTTTCAAATTATGTCTAACCAACAGAAACTAGACAGTAAGCATTTAATATTTTAATGGTACTTTGTGACACCCAGCCTTCTATACCTTTTAGCATTATGAAAATTAGTGTGTTATATTATAGCAAAACCCTGGATAAAGGAAACAGATGGAAGCATGATACCTTCATAACGAAAGCCATTTTCCCAGCAGTGCAAATTACTGCTTCACTTAATCATGTTATGACAAAATCCATTATAATGATGGATAGACCTAAGGACATTGTTAATATTGAAACAAAATATAAAGAAACTAGTTGTTAAAAGTTTGTAATGTAGATTTTCCTTAGTATAATTGTGGGTAATAGGATAAGAAAAGTAGAGTTTATATGAAGAGAAAGATTTTGTTTAAGAAAACTGTAGATTACAATGATGATTAATGAGCATGACTATTTTAATGAAAAAGCAAATTACTAGGAAAATGATTAATAGTAAAGTATTTATGATAATTAAAATTCAGCCCTGACATTGAGACTATATATGGGCTTCCTTGCATAAGCAACTGAGAAATTATTTGTGTGTAGTAGAAGATGAAGGTAAAGGTCTTGTAGGTGTATTTTTGCTTGGGAATGCAATTGATTTGGTTGATTTGTTATTTTGCTTAGTATATTCATTGTGATCATACAAAGAAACATGTAAAATATATAATACTTTATATAGAATGTTCAATGAACTCTGGAGACTTCAATTAAACTCATGTATTAGAAATTCCACTGGAAAATAAAATATTTAGGTTTATTTCTGATTTTCAGCAAGAAAATTAATAAAATTAACTGTGAAACTATTTGTGAGGATATATCAAAAACAAAAAATATCTTTCCTAATGGAAGAATAGCTTGAAGTACAGAATGCCATATTTTATATTTTAGCACATTGCCTGGTACCTAACTGTTGGATGAATGAATGAATGAATGAGAACTAGTTATAAGAGTAAGTAGTGAATTCATAAACACCCTACTACCATCAGATGCTTTTATGGAAGTGAAGACCATTCCTATACATTGTTGTGTGTGCATTTATGTTCAGTTGCGTCCAACTCTTTTCAACCCCATGGACTATGCAGCCTGCCAGGCTTCTCTGTCCATAGGATTTTCCAGCCAAGAATACGGGAGTGGGTTGCCATTTCCTATTCCATGAGATCTTCCCAAGCCAGGGATCAAACTTGTGGATCTTGCATCTCTGTCACTGGCAGGAGGGCTCCTTATCACTGTGTCACTTGGGAAGCCCGATACATTGTCATTAAATTGATTTTTTTTGTGGTTTGTTCTTTGTTTTTTCTCTACTTTCTCTGTTTATTGAGTGGCAAGTACTATATGCCAGTTATTTGCCTAAACAGTGGTAATAGTAGCACTAAGGTTTTCAAATAGACATTTAAAATTACAGTAAAGAAATGACCTTTGAGCTATGTCTTTAAAAATGAAAAAGAGTTTACTCAGAATACAACGGGTGAGTGAGGAAGTTCAAATGACACAAAGGTGAGAATATCTGAATTTTGGGATACCTGGAAAATAGAGTCACACTGGTAGGAGGCCGTCTATGGGGTCTCAGAGAGTTGGACATGACTGAAGCAACTTAGCAACAGCAGCAGCAAGAGATAAGACTGATAATATAAAACTGGTTAGGTTGTCAGAATGCTTATACATAGTGTTAAGGCAATCAGGCTTTATTAACATTTAACATGAAATTTAAATGGGTTCTCAATAGGGCAGTGGAAAATCTTTTTTTTTTTTTTTTTTCCCCCATTCTAAGAACTCTAATACTGGTGATTGATCAACTGGCATGAGGCATCTTCTCTGGATTACTACCCACCTATTCCTAATATTTATTCAAACACTTGTCATAAAAATATGAGATTTTTTTTTTTCCTTTCTCTTGTCCTTCTCTTTTATCAGACTGGCAAAAATTTGCAATTACCAATAACAGTTAAATTATACAACTAAATCTTGGCTCTGGAGAAAAAATTGTATATCTATATAGGAAATGCATATTAAAAGCAGTTATGGACTTGAGACTCAACCAAAATATTTTTAAATATCATTTTATTTACAAAGAATATCTATTTTCCACAAATGAGCTTATTCATTTATTACAGAAGATTTTGCTTCTTAATAATGGCTATATATTGTCTTTATTTCCTGAACTCAAGAATGTCTCTTAAAATAAAGATATAAAAGAGTGCCTGGCATTAGACCATGCACTTGTGTGTGTGTGTGCCTAGTTGCTCAGTCGTGTCTGACTCTGACCCCATGGACTATAGACTACCGGGCTCCTCAGTCCATGGGATTCTCCAGGCAAGAATCCTGGAGCGGGTTGCCATTTCCTTCTCCAAGGAATCTTTCTGACCCAGGGATCAATCCCACATCTCCTGTGTCTCCTGAACTGCAGATGGTAAAATGTCATAGGTCAGGTTTTAGATTAACATTGATTTTGGTTTGTTTGTTAGTCTGTAATACAGATTCTTTCAATGTCTCTGTTCTTAAAGAACTTTTAAACTTTTTTCTGAGCTTTGAGCTTCATACATCGTATGTTCTCAGACTGAAATGTTCCCTAACCCTCATTTTCATGACTAACTATCTTTAATAATCAGCCCATTAATCTCCTTCTCTAGTGAAAAAGTTATTTTAAGCACAATCCAGTTATATTGCAACCCTCTGTACTGAAATTTATTTATAGGTCTGTTTCAACTGTTTCTTTGAATAAAATTGGGTATTATGCATTTCTGTATCACCAGTAGTATAGAGGATAGAAAGATATTTTCTTTCATTGCGATTAAATCAGAGACAAAATGCCAACTCCAATTAGCTTGTGGAAAAAAATATTGCATTGTATTCTCCCTCATGACTGGGAAATTCAGGTGATTAGCACCATTCACCTCTTGTCTTTGGCTTACTGTACACTCTATTCATGTGGTGAGAAAGACACCTGAAACATCTCATCCCTTCCAGGAAGATTCAGGCTTATAGGAGTGCCTCAATTTTGTGAGGGACACGACTCACTGCATGTGTAACAATCTCAGAAAAAGTGATCGGCCTCAATTATATGTCCCACGCTGGACCATTCACTTTACCCAAGGAGAATTATTTTGAATGGCCACCTTATGTAAAATGCTTGAGTGTGTGTGTGTGTGTGTGTGTGTGTGTGTGTGTGTGTGTGTGTAGTAGTAGTAGTAGTAGTAGTAGTAGTGGGTCTTCATTTTCTCCCCATTAGAATCTCATGGATTCAGGTAGTGAAGGGGGATAGTTCTAGAAATGATGATACTGAGGTCGGATAGAAAATAATATATGTTCATTATGTAAGTAGTTTTTTGAGTCAGATTGCTTTAGTCTAAATCCTATCTTTAGTGTTTAACAGCTATCATGTAAGCAATGTTTCCTTAAGCACTTTCTGCCTCAGTTTTCATTCCATAAAATGGATGAAGAATAGTACCTAGAAATAGTACTTCCCTTCAGATGACAAGAATAAGGAATATTTTGGATAATGCAGCTAAAATAATCAGCATAATGGTTCATAACTAAGAATTATTCAAAAATATTGCTAGTGTGACAATAATGCAATTCCTAAGCTTTTAATAATCTGGTCCTTTCATTCTTGAATATTTTGTAATGGGGCATTGATTTATGAGAGGTTTCAAATAGTGATCCATAGGCTTCTGACTCAACACTCTGTAGGGACACCTAGGAAGGGGAGGAATAAAGACGGAGAACTGCATCTCATCTGAAATAGTAGCTCAACTTTTCTGTTTTACATTTTATGCCTCCAAGAAAGATTTTATTTGGAAACAGAATTCCACAGCTAACATACATTTTGTAACCTCCTGCTGCTCTAAGATATCATCTTTATGGGTCTAGGTAAATCAGAAATGGCACACCTAAAATAAAACAAAAAGACACTGCAAGTGTGTCATGCTTGGTACGAGAGGGCTGAACAAAGAATACAGGTGAGCAATGTCATATATCGTATTGCTCCAGGGAAGCAATTTATGGTCTCCACTCTACTGAGCATATTTCAGGAATGTCACTTTTATAGACAGAAGACAACATTGTTACATTATAATGCTATTAACCATATCAAATATCATATATTTAAAGAACTAGGGGTGCATATCTTCTTTTCCCCTCTAAAAGCATCTTATTATTTCTTTTACAAGTGTAATCAGAACACTGACAGGCAATATAGCAATTTATGAACTGTGGACAAGAAATGCAAGCATAAAAGCGCAAGTGTATTAGGATTCCAGCTATGCTTATCTCTTTATGACTGTCAGAGCAGAAGGGATTTTAAGATGTCTATGACACTATTTTCAAAAAATCATTTTAAATATTTCAAAATGAGGATTTAATAATATGTGTGTAGAACACAAGTATGGTTTTAGAAAAAAAAATCTAGATACTTTCCTAAACAGTTTCATGAATATAATTTCTAATATCTGTCACTTTTTTGTGTTTCTCAATTGCCAATTTTGAAAGAAAAATCTACTTTTTCAATCATTTTCTAGAAAAACACAGGTGTGAACTTTACCAGACAAACAAATCCAGGGCGTATTAAAGTAGGATCCACTCATACACAGAAATTATTTTCACTAAACATACGCTACAGTACCATATGTTCTACAGTTGTTTGAATCCACAGATACAGACAACCAGCTACAAAGTTAAGGTAGATTTTTGACTATATAAAGGGCCTACATCTGTAACTCTTATGTTGTGGAAGGGTCAACAAAAAGTTCAGTTTTGCAAGAGGAAAAAAATGGCATCTTGCAGTATCAAATATTACTATGAATAACGTGAATATTTTCAGGAAACTTAGAAACACAGTTATTTACTTATTTTGAGTATAGATATCTGAATAGTTGTATCTCCACTGAGTTTCAGGAGAAATATCAGTAACCTCAGAATGCAGATGACATCACCCTTATGGCAGGAAGTGAAGAAGAACTAAAGAGCCTCTTGATGAAAGTGAAAGAGGAAAGTGAAAAAGCTGGCTTAAAAGTCAACATTCAAAAAACTAAAGACCATGGCATCCAGTCCCATCATTTCATGGCAAATGGATGGGGAAACAATGGAAACTGTGTGAAATATTTTATTTTCTTGGGCTCCAAATCACTGCAGATGGTGACTGCATCTATGAAATTAAAAGATGCCTTGGTACTTGGAAGGAAATCTATGACCAACCTAGACAGCATGTTAAAAAGCAGAGACATTACATTGCTGACAAAGGTTCATCTAGTCAACCCTATAGTTTTTCCAGTAGTCATGTATGGATGTGAGAGTTGGACTATAAAGAAAGCTGAGCTCCGAAGAATTGATGCTTCTGAAGTGTGGTGTTGGAGAAGCCTCTGGAGAGTCCCTTGGACAGCAAGGAGATCCAACCAGTCCATCCTAAGGGGAATCAGTCTTGATAATTCATTGGAAGGACTGATGCTGAAGCTGAAACTCCAATACTTTGGCCACCTGATGAGAACTGACTCATTTGAAAAGATCCTGATGCTGGGAAAGATTGAAGGTGGAAGGAGGAGGTGACAACAGAGGATCAGATGGTTGGATGGCATCACTGACTCAATGGACATGAGTTTGAGTAAACTCCCGGAGTTGGTGATGGATGGGGAGGCCTGGTGTTCTGCAACCCATGGGGTTTCAAAGAGTCAAAGACTGAGTGATTGAATTGAACTGAACTGAACCAATGAATTTATTCACTAATTTTGGATTTTTTGTTTTATTTTGGTCACACTAGCTTATGACTGGTCATCTTCTCTAGGTTCTCTTTAGTTATCTATTTTATACATAGTAGTATATATATCAGAGAAGGCAATGACACCCCACTCTAGTACTCTTGCCTGGAGAATCCCATGGATTGAGGAGCCTGGTAGGCTACAGCCCATGGGGTCGCAAAGAGTCGGACACGACTGAGCGACTTCACTTTCACTTTTCACTTTCATGTATTGGAGAAGGAAATGGCAACCCACTCCAGTGTTCTTGCCTGGAGAATCCCAGGGACAGAGGAGCCTGTTGGGCTGCCATCTATTGGGTTGCAGAGTCGGACATGACTGAGGCGACTTAGCAGCATCAGCAGCAGCAGCAGTATATATATGCCAATCTCATTCTCCCAGTCCACCCCACCCCCACCTCTTTCTCTTTGTATTCATACATTTGATCCTTGCATCAGTGTCTCTATTTGTGCTTTGCAAATAAACTCATATATACAATTTTTCTAGATTCCGCATATATATGTTCAGTTCAGTTCAGTCGCTCAGTCATGTCTGACTCTTAAATGATTTCTATTTTTTGCTTTCTGACTTCCCTTTCTATGACAATCTCTAGGTCCATCCACAATTCTGTAAATGACACAATTTCATTCCTTTTTATGGCTAAGTAATGTCCCATTGTATATATGTACCACATCTTCTTTATCCACTTCCCTGTTGATGGGCATTTGGGTTGCTTCCATGTCCTGGCTAATATAAATAGTGCTACAGTGAACACTGGGGTGCCTGTGTCTTTTTAAATTGTAGTTTTCTCCAGGTAAATGCCCAGGAGTGGCATATGTTTGGTCATATGCTAGTTCTACTTTTATTTTTTTAAGGAACATTTATACAGTTCTCCATAGTGGCTGTACCAATTTTCATTCCCATCAACAGAGTAAGAGGGTTCCCTTTTCTCCACACCCTCTCCAGTACTTATTTTTTGTAGAATTTTTGATGATGGCTATTCTGACGGATGTGGTATTGACATCTCAATGTAGTTTTGATTTGCATTCCTCTAATAGTTAGTAATGTACACTGCATATAAGTTAAATAAGCAGGGTGACAATATACAGCTTTGACATACTCCTTTTCCTATTTGGAACCAGTCTGTTGTTTCATATCCAGTTCTTTTTATTTTAATATAAATTTATTTATTTTAATTGGAAGTTAATTACTGTACAATATTGTATTGGTTTTGCTATACATCAACCATTATCCACCACAGGTATACACGTGTTCCCAATCCTGAACCCCCCTCCCTCCTCCCTCCCTGTACCATCCCTTTGGGTCTTCCCAGTGCACCAGCCCCAGGCATCCAGTATCATGCATTGAACCTGGGCTAGCGACTCGTTTCGTATATGATATTATACATGTTTCAATGCCATTCTCCCAAATCATCCCACCCTCTCCCTCTCCCACAAAGTCCAAAAGACTGTTCTATACATTTGTGTCTCTTTTGCTGTCTTGCATACAGGGTTATTATTACCATCTTTCTAAATTCCATATATATGCGTTAGTATACTATATTTGTGTGTTTCTTTCTGGCTTACTTCACTCTGTATAATAGGCTCGTTTCATCCACCTCATTAGAACTGATTCAAATGTATTTTTTTTAATGGCTGAGTAATACTCTGTTGTGTATATGTACCGCAGGTTTCTTATCCATTCATCTGCTGATGGCGAGGACATGGAAGCAATCCATGTCCAGTTCTAACTTTTGCTTCCTGACCTGCATATAGGTTTCTCAAGAGGCAGGTCAGGTGGTCGGGTATCCCCATCTCTTTAAGAATTTTCCAGTTTATTGTGATCCACACAGTCAAAGGCTTTGGCATAGGCAATAAAACAGAAATAGATGTTTTCCTGGAACTCTCTTGCTTTTTCCATGATCCAGCAGATGTTGGCAATTTGATCTCTGGTTCCTCTGCCTTTTCTAAAACCAGCTTGAACATCTGGAAGTTCATGGTTCACGTATTGCTGAAGCCTGGCTTGGAGAATTTTGAGCATTACTTTCCTAGCATGTGAGATGAGCGCAATTGTGCGGTAGTTTGAGCATTCTTTGGCATTCCCTTCCTTTGGGATTAGAATGAAAACTGACCTTTTCCAGTCCTGTGGCCACTGCTGAGTTTTCCAAATTTCCAAAACACTGGGCTGGAAGAAGCACAAGCTGGAATCAAGATTGACGGGAGAAATATCAATAACCTCAGATATGCAGATGACCATTATGGCAGATAGTGAAGAGGAGCTAAAAAGCCTCTTGATGAAAGTGAAAGAGGAGTGTGAAAAGATTAGCTTAAAGCTCAACATTCAGAAAACTAAGATCATGGCATCTGGTCCCATCGCTTCATGGAATGTAGATGGGGAAACAGTGGAAGCAGTATCAGACTTTGTTTTTTTGGTCTCTGAAATCACTGCAGCTGTTGATTGTAGCCATGAAATTAAGATGCCTACTCCTAGGAAGGAAAGTTATGACCAACCTGAATAACATATTAAAAAGCAGAGACATTACTTTGCCAACAAAGTTCTGTCTAGTCAAGGCTATGGTTTTTCCTGTGGTTATGTATAGATGTGAGAGTTGGACTGTGAAGAAAGCTGAGAGCCAAAGAATTGATGCTTTTGAGCTGTAGTGTTGTAGAAGACTCTTGAGGGTCCCTTAGACTACACAGAGATCCAACCAGTCTATTCTAAAGGAGATCAGTCCTGGGTGTTCATTGGAAGGACTGATGTTGAAGCTGAAACTCCAGTACTTTGGCCACCACATGTGAAGAGTTAACTCATTGGAAAAGACTCTGTTACTGGGAGGGATTGGGGGCAGGAGGAGAAGGGGATGACAGAGGATGAGATGGCTGGATGGCATCACTGACTCAATGACATGAGTTTGGATGAACTCCGGGAGTTGTTAATAAACAGGGAGGCCTGGCGTGCTACAATTCATGGGGTCCAAAAGAGTCGGACACAACTGAGAGACTGAACTGAACTGAATAGTTAGTGATACTGAGCATTTTTTCATTTGTTCGGCCATCTGTATGTCTTTGTAAAATTTTCTGTTTAAATCTTCTGCCCGTGTTTTTTTAGGTAGTTTACCTTTTTTGTTTCTGACTTGCATAAACTGTTTGCCTGCTTTGGAGATTAATCCCTTGTCAGTTGCTTTGTTTGCAAATATTATCTCCAAAAAGAAAATTTTAAAATTAATCACTGTCCAGTTGCCCAGTCATGTCCAACTCCTTGCAATCCCACAGACTGCAGCACGCCAGGCTTCTCTGTCCCTTACCATCTCTTGAAGTTTGCCCCAGTTCATTGGTGATTACTTCCAGCCATCTCATCCTCTGACACTCTCTTTTCCTTCTGTCCTCAATCTTTCCCAGCATCAGGGACTTTTCCAATGAGTCAGCTATTTGCATCAGTTGATCAAAATACTGGAGTTTCTGCTTCAGTAACAGGCCTTCCACTGAGTATTCAAGGCTTATTTCCCTTAAGATTGACTTATTTGATCTCCTTGTTGTCCAAGGGACTCTCAGGAGTCTTCTCCAGCACCACAGTCTGAAGGCATCAATTCCTCGGCATTATGCCTTCTTTGTGGTCCAACATCACAACCACACATGACCACTGGGCAAACCATGGCCTTGACTATATGGACCTTCATTGGCAGAGTAACGTCTCTACTTTTCCACACACTGTCTAGGTTTGTCATAGCTTTCCTGCCAAGAAGTAAATATCTGATTTCATGGCTGCAGTCACCATACATAGTGCTTTTAGAACCCAAGGAGAGGAAATCTGTCACTACTTCAACATTTTCTGTCTATTTTCCATGAGGTAATGTGGCTGGATGCCGTGATCTTAGTTTTTTATTTCTTAGTTTTAAACCAGCTCTTTCACTCTCCTCCTTCACCCTCATCAAGAGGCTCTTTAGTTCCTCCTCGCTTTCTGCCATTAGAGTGATATAATCCACATATTTAAGGTTGTTGATGTTTTTCCTGCCTGTCTTAATTCCAACTTGTAAGTCATCCAGCCTGGCATTTCTCATGATGTGCTCAATGTATAGATTAAACAAATAAGGTGACAGCAGACAGCCCTGCTGTACTCCTTTCTCAATCCTGAACCAATCATTTGTTCCATACAGAGTTCTGACTATTGCTTATTGACCTGCATACTGGTTTCTTGGGAGACAAGTAAGATGGGTTGGTATCCCATTCTTTTTAAGAGCTTGCCACAGTTTGTTATGATCCACACAGTCAAAGATTTGGTGTAGTTGGTGAAACAGAGGTAGATATTTTTCTGGAGTTCCCCAGCTTTCTCTATAATCCAGCAAATGTTGGCAATTTGATCTATGGTTCCTATTCCTTTTTTAAATTGAGCTTGGACACCTGGAAGTTCTTGGTTCACATAATGCTTAGCATGCAAGGTTTTCAGCATGACCTTACTAGCATGGGAGATGAATGCAATTATCTGACCATTGGCACATTCTTTAGTACTACCCTTATTGGGAATTGGGATGAGGATTGACCTTTTCCAGGTCTGTATGAAATTTTTTAAATATGCTGAAATACCATATATCAGAAATGCCTTAAAAAGACTCAATGGCAATTTGAGGGAGATATGAGTGACATTTAGTTATTCTAAAGGTGGTCTCTCTATAGGCTTAAGGTTCCAGTCTCTGAGGCAAATAGAACAGAAATGATATGTTCATATATCATGTACTTGGGTGATATGAATAGAAGGGTGTAATTCCAATCTTAAACTAATCATATATTAGAATTAGTAGATAAGAATTTTAAAGGAGCTACTGTAATTACAGAGAAAGGTGTAAAGAAAGATAGATTATAATTAATATGGTCAAGGAAATATTAATAACAGAAAAAGACTTAAAAGCTAAAGGAAGCTAAAAACTCTATGACATAGCCACATTCTACAAGATAAAGATTGATGGGCAACTCTTGTGCACTACATAGAGTGATGCCTTATTCATGCTAATTATTGAATTTAAAGCTGCCTAAGTTATCCCTTAGAAGAAAAGTTATGACCAACCTAGATAGCATGTTGAAAAGCAGAGACATTACTTTGCCAACAAAGGTCTGTCTAGTAAAGGCTATGGTTTTTCCAGTGATCATGTATGGATGTGAGAGTTGGACTGTGAAGAAGGCTGAGCGCCAAAGAATTGATGCTTTTGAAATGTGGTGTTGCAGAAGAGTCTTGAGAGTCCCTTGGACTGCAAGGAGATCCAACCAGTCCATTCTGAAGGAGATAAGTCCTGGGATATCTTTGGAAGAAATGATGCTAAAGCTGAAAATCCAGTACTTTGGCCAACTCATGTGAAGAGTTGACTCATTGGAAAAGACTCTGATGCTGGGAGGGATTGGGGGCAGGAGGCAAAGGGAACAACAGAGGATGAGATGGCTGGATGGCATCACCGACTCGATGAACATGAGTCTGAGTGAACTCTGGGAGCTGGTGATAGACAGGGAGGCCTGGCATGCTGCGATTCATGGGGTAGCAAAGAGTTGGCCACGACTGAGGGACTGAACTGAACTGAACTGAAATTATCCCTAAATTAGGGATATTATTTTCTACTCTGTGTACCTTGTATGTTAAATATTCCACTCCCTAAAAAATTTTATGAACCTATGTTTCTCCTTAATAAAGCTATGTTTCTGCTATGTAATGGATGGTGTGGTACAGGTTTTCAAATCCTAGTGTGAAATATAATGTCGATAAAGTTTTCTCTACCCTCTTCCTCACTTCCTCTGTGTCCTCACAAGCAAAATTGTTAACATCCATATTTCTACTAAACTGTTGAAGACAATCTAAGCTTTTAGTTATTGATGTTGCTCAGAATTCTTTAGCCTCTGCCCATTGTCCAGTTCCAAAGCCACGTTCACATTTCCAGGTATTTGTTAAAGAATCATCCCACTTTGAAATTTGAGATCTGCATTAGTTTCCTATGGCTTCAAAATTGGTTGCCAAAATTTTAGTGATTGAACAGTAGCGTATATATTATTCAGTTCAGTTCAGTCACTCAGTCGTGTCCAACTCTTTGCGAAACCATGAATTGCAGCATGCCAGGCCTTCCTGTCCACCAGCAACTCCTGGAGTTCACTCAGACTCATGTCCATCGAGTCGATGATGCCATCCAGCCATCTCATCCTCTGTTGTCCCCTTCTCCTCCTGCCCTCAATCCCTCCAAGAAGCAGAATCTTTTCCAATGAGTAAACTCTTTGCATGAGTTGGCCAAAGTACTGGAGTTTCAGCTTTAGCATCATTCCTTCCAAAGAACACCCAGGGCTGATCTCCTTCAGAATGGACTGGTTGGATCTCCTTGCAGTCCAAGGGACTCTCAAGACTTCTCCAACACCACAGTTCAAAAGCATCAATTCTTCAATGCTCAGCTTTCTTCACAGTCCAACTCTCACATCCATACATGACTACTGGAAAAACCATAGCCTTGACTAGACGGACCTTTGTTAGCAAAGTAATGTCTCTGCTTTTCAATATGTCATCTAGTTCAGTAATAACTTTCCTTCCAAGGAGTAAACGTCTTTTAATTTCATGGCTGCAATCACCATCTACAGTGATTTTGGAACCCAGAAAAAAAAAGTCTTACACTGTTTCCCCATGTATTTCCCATGAAGCAATGGGACCGGATGCCATGATCTTCATTTTCTGAATGTTGAGCTTGAAGCCAACTTTTTCACTCTCTTCTTTCACTTTCATCAACAGACTTTTTAGTTCGTCTTCACTTTCTGCCATAAGGGTGGTATCATCTGCATATCTGAGGTTATTGATATTTCTCCCGGCAATCTTGATTCTGGTTTGTGCTTGTCCCACCCCAGCATTTCTCATGATGTACTCTGCATAGAAGTTAAATAAGCAGGGTGACAATATACAGTCTTGACATACTCCTTTTCCTATTTGGAATGGGGGAATTTAACTCAGATGACCATTATATCTACTACTGAGGGCAGGAATCTCTTAGAAGAAATGGAGTAGCCATCATGGTCAACAAAAGAGTCCAAAATGCAGTACTTGCATGCAATCTCAAAAACGACAGAATGATCTCTGTTCATTTCCAAGGCAAACCATTCAATATCACAGTAATCCAAGTCTAGGCCCCAACCAGTAACGCTGAAGAAGCTGAAGTTGAACGGGTCTATGAAGACCTACAAGACCTTTTAGAACTAACACCCAAAACAGATGTCCTTTTCATTATAGGGGACTGGAATGCAAAAGGAGGATGTCAAGAAACACCTGGAGTAACAGGCAAATTTGGCCTTGGAGTACAGAATGAAGCAGGGCAAAGGCTAATAGAGTTTTGCCAAGAGAACACACTGGTCATAGCAAACACCCTCTTCCAAAAACACAAGGGAAGACTCTACACATGGACGTCACCAGATGGTCATCACCAAAACCAGATTGATTATATTCTTTGCAGCCAAAGATAGAGAAGCTCGATACAGTCAGCAAAAATGAGAGTGGGAGCTGACTGTGGCTCAGATCATGAACTCCTTATTGCCAAATTCGGACTTAAAGTGAAGAAAGTAGGAGAAACCCCTAGACCGTTCAGGTATGACCTAAATCAAATCACTTATGATTATACAGTGGAAGTGAGAAATATACATTATAGTGTATAGTGAAAGTCTCTCAGTGTGTCCAACTCTTTGCAAGCTACACAGTCCATAGAATTCTTCAGTCTAGACTACTGGAGTGGGTAGCCATTCCTTTCTCCAGGGATCTTCCCAATCAAGGGGTCAAACCCAGCTCTCCCACATTGCAGGTGGATTCTTTACCAGTTGAGTCACAAGGGAAGCCCTTGTAAAATAGATAGCCAGTGGTAATTTGCTGTTTGACTCAAGGAGCTCAAATCTGGTAAACTGTGACAACCTAGAGGGCTGGGAGGTGGGAGGGAGGTTCAAGAGGAAGGGGACATATGAGTATCTATGGCTTACTCATGTTGACATATGGCAGAAACTAAAATAATATTGTAATTATCCAGCAATTAAAAATAAAAGAAGAAACAACACTAGTTATTTTAAGTTATAGTTCAAAATATGTCCCACCGAGGTAAAATCAAGAGCTTATTCCTTTCAGGAAGTTCTAAGGGAGAATCCATTTTCTTGCCTTTTCTCATTTCTAGAGGTTACCCACATTTCTGGCTTGTGGACCCCTCCAATGTTCAAAGCCAGCAATAAATGATTGAGTCCTCATGCCACATCCCTCTAATTTTGACTCTTCTGCTTCTTTCCCCTATAGTTAAAGATCATTGTGATTATATAGGGTCCACTTGAATAATACAATGTACTATCCCTAATTTAATATCAGCTGATTAGCAACCTTAACTGCATCAGCTACCTTAACATCTTTGCCATGTAACAAACTGTATTCACAGGTTCAAGAAATTAGCGTGGGGATCTTTCAGTTCAGTTCAGTTCAGTCACTCAGTCAATTCCAACTCTGTGACTCCATGAACCGCAGCACGCCAGGCCTTCCTGTCCATCAGCAACTCCCGGAGTCCACCTAAAACTGTGTCCATCGAGTGGGGAATCTTTGCATGGCCATTATTCTGTCTACTAAACAGACTAATATCACTTGTGAACAAAATACTGCAAAACAAATTCAAAAACACCATACAAATTTAGAAATATGTCATCATCACCCTTATCAACATTCTAGAAAATACTGTTTAGTATATACTCTAACTTGTTCTAAAAATTTTATTAATCTGTCAATCATATGTCATAAGTAGTGGATCTAGGATGTAAAACCAGGCAATTTGGCTCTATGCCCCTAACTACAATGCTATACTAATTATATTCATATGTGTATATATAATGGCATATTTTATAAAGTACATGTGATATAAAAATTCATATATACATATATGTGTGTGTGTGTGTGTGTGTATATATATATATATATATGACAGCTTTATTTATTCTGGAATCATATGGAAGGTGTAATGGATGAATTATCCCTCCTTAAACTACACATATTGAATTCCTAACCAGTTTAGTTCAGTGGCTCAGTCGTGTCCGACCCTTTGTGACCCCATGAATCACAGCACACCAGGCCTCCCTGTCCATCACCAACTCCCAGAGTTCACTCAGACTCATGTCCATCGAGTTCATGATGCCATCCAGCCATCTCATCCTCTGTTGTTCCCTTCTCCTCCTGCTCCCAATCCCTCCCAGCATCAGAGTCTTTTCCAATGAGTCAACTCTTCACATGAGGTGGCAAAAGTACTGGAGTTTCAGCTTTAGCATCATTCCTTCCAAAGAAATCCCATGGCTGATCTCCTTCAGAATGGACTGGTTGGATCTCCTTGCAGTCCAAGGGACTCTCAAGAGTCTTCTCCAACACCACAGTTCAAAAGCATCAATTCTTTGGTGCTCAGCCTTCTTCACAGTCCAACTCTCACATCCATACATGACCACAGGAAAAACCATAGCCTTGACTAGATGGACCTTAGTGGGCAAAGGAATGTCTCTACTTTTGAATATGCTATCTAGGTTGGTCATAACTTTTCTTCAAAGGAATCACATTACCCTTCTGATGTTGCTTTCTCAATTCTTTTTTGAATTATTTTCCATTCCTTCAAGTTTAACTGTAACTTAGTTTAATATTGAAACAATGATAATATTGTTCCACCAAACGAAAGAGCTCACTCAATCGATGAGTCGAGGCCTTAATGCCTATGGAGTGGAGAAGTCCTTTGACTAACTCCGTGCACATGAATTCCCCTAGCAATTCTCCATGATTTTCTGAAAGTTCCCCTGCTAGGGTGAGGAATTCCCCATGATTATGTACATGAATTCCCCTAGCAATTTTCCATGATTTTCTGAAAGTTCCACTGCTAGGATGAGGAATTCCCCATGATTTTCCCAAAAGTTCCCCTGCTATGGATTTAAAATCCCCCCCGGGGTTACTCACCCTTTCGGTTTCACTGGAGCCCCACATTGGGCACCAGATGTAGGAGATTTCTGGAGATTACGAATGAAATGACATAAAACAACAAGACACACATACAAGAGACAGACACACTCTGGCCAGAGGGAAAATAATAACTGTGCAAGCAAGCAGGCTCGTGGTTTATTTTTATATAGCCCCCCTGGGCAGAATTCCAGACTGTATGACCAAACTTGTTCAGTACAGCGCATGTGCATAAATGTTATCATACAGTAAAAGGGAGTGAAATTCCAGCCTACTGCAGAGTCTGTCCAGAGCCCTTATCACAAGAAGGAAATGCTCCCTTATTTGCAAGGGACCTTTAATCTCAAGGCTGTGTCCATCTTGGCAGAACATCTTGTTTGCAAACAGTACATCTCCACTTTTTCCTTATTGTGGCCTTCACAATTTCTTTCTTTTATTGTGCCCATCTTTGCATGAAATGTTCCCTTGGCATCTCTAATTTTCTTGACAAGATCTCTAGTCTTTCCCCTTCTATTGTTTCTCTCTATTTCTTTGCATTGCTCACTTAGGAAGGCTTTCTACTCTTTCCTTTCTATTCTTTGCAACCCTGCATTCAGATGGATATATCTTACTTTTTATCCTTTGCCTTTTGTTTCTTTTCTATTCTATGCTATTTGTAAGGCCTCTTCTGATAATCATTTTGCATTTTTGCATTTCTTTTCTTGAGGATGGTTTTGATCACTGCCTCCTGTATAATGTCATGAACCTCTCTCCAAAGTTCTTCAAGCCATCTGTCTACCAGATCTAATGTCTTGAATCTATTTTTCACTTCCACTGTATAATCATAAGAGATTTGATTTAGGTCATTCCTGAAGGGCCTAGTGGTTTTCCCTACTTTCCTTAATTTAAATCTGAATTTTGCAATAAGGAGTTCATGATCTTAGTCACAGTCATTATCCAGTCTTGTATTTACTGACTGTAGAGAGCTTCTTCATCTTCGACTGCAAAAAATATAATCAATCTGATTTTGGTATTAACCATCTGATGATGCCCATGTGTAGCACTGTCTCTTTTGTTATAGGAAGAGGGTGTTTGCTATGACAATGCATCTCTTAGGAAAACTCTGTTAACTTTTTCCCTGCTTCATTTTGTACTTCAAGGCCAAACTTGCCTGTTACTCCAGGTATCTCTTGACTTCCTACTTTTGAATCCCAGTCCCCTATGATGAAAAGGACACCTTTTTTGTGTTAGTTCTAGAAGGTCTTATAGTTTTTTCAAGGAACCATTCAACTTCAGCTTTTCAACATCAGTGGTTGAGGCATAGACTTGGATTATTGTGATATTGTATGGTTTGCCTTGGAAAGAAACAAGATCATTCTGTCATTTTTGAGATCGCACTCAAGACCTGCATTTCAGACTCTTTTGTTGACTATGAGTGCTACTCCATTTCTTCTATGGGATTCTTGCCACCAGTAGTAGACATAATGGTCGTCTGAATTAAATTTTGCCCTTTCCAGGCCATTTTAGTTCACTGATTCCTAAGATGTCAATGTTCACTCTTGCCATCTCCTGTTTGATCACTTCCAATTTACCTTGATTCATGGACCTAACATTTCTGGTTCCTATGCAATATTTTTCTTTACAGCATTGGACTTTACTTTCACCACTAGACACTTCCACAACTGGCTGTTGTTTCCACTTTGGCTCAGCCTCTTCATTGCTTCTGGAGGTATTTCTCCACTCTTCTCCAGTAGAGTATTGGGCTCCTACTTACCCAGGGAGTTCATCTTTCAGTACCATATCTCTTTGCTTTTTCATACTGTTCATGGTTTTCTCAAGGCAAGAATGCTGAAGTGGTTTGTCATTCCCTTCTCCTGTGGACCACGTTTTGTCAGAACCCACCACCATGACCCATCTATCTTGGGTGGCCCTACACAGCATGGCTCTTGGTTTCATCAAGTTAGACAAAGTTGTATTCCATATGATAAGTTTGGTTAGTTTTCTGTGGTTGTGGTTTTCATGCTGTCTGCCCTCTGATAGATGAAGTGTGGAGGCTTGTAGAAGCTTCCTGGTGGGAGGGACTTGTTGTGGGTGAAACTATGCCTTACTCTGATGGCAAGGCCATGCTCAGTGAACATTTAATAAAAATTTTCTGCTTTAATCCAGTTTTGTTTAGCTTTAAAGTGAAGGATTTGTACAAAATTATTTGTTTTGTTTTAGTGAAGTCAACCTTTACAGGGAAGTGATATATCTGTACCCAAGAGGTAGGACAACTTAAGCACAAAATGTTATTGGAGCCAGTTTCCAGTTATCTTCACAAGCTTAGACTTTGAGTCATACAGTGCAAAAGTGTTAGTTGCTCAGTCATGTCCAACTGTTTGTGACCCCCATGGACTGTAGCCTTCCAGGCTCCTCTGTCCATGGAATTCTCCAAGCAAGAATACTGGAGTAGGTTGCCATTTTCTTCTACAGGGGGTCTTCCCAACCCAGGAATTGAACCCGAGTCTCCTACATTGCAAGCAGATTCTTTACTAGCTGAGCCAACAGGGAAGTCCTGAGTTATACAGACACGTGTTCATTTTCCTGATACAATCACTTACTGTGCAACTTGAAGAAAGTCACTTAAACATTCCAGATCACTTCATAAAGGAGTAATTACTTCACTTCTAAAAGGGAAAAGGGAAGTCGCTCAGTCATGTCCAACTCTTCGTGACCCCATGGACCGCAGCCCCCCAGGCTCCTCCATCAGTGGGATTCTCCAGACAAGAGTACTGGAGTGGGGTGCCATCGCCTTCTCTGATGGACAAGTCTACCTATTTGTAAAAATGTGATCGATGAAAACAGTGCAGTCACTATGTTATCACACTGTGCGAGTTCAGTTGTCAAGAGGGAGTGACTCAAAGGACATCACACAATCTATAAACTAGCTGGAAGGAGCCATCCAGACTTTGCCCTGCCGAACCCTTTCTGGTAGATGATTAGCCGGTGGGGGCCAGATCCTCATTAAAAATCCCAAGCCAGACAGTGACTTGACTCAAACCATCAATACAGTCACATACCATGCCAAACCTGATTCTGATCAGTGCTTCTGCACACAGTATATCATCTATGAGGACTTGTCTAATCACTTCATAAAGGGGCTAAATAATTATGACTATTTCACAGGCTGTTTTCAGCATTAAAGATACAAAGCATAGCACAATTCACATATAGTAAATTCATAGCAATTAAATAATAAGTAGTAGCTATTAATACTATGGGGTCTCTATGCAAGGAAGAAAGGAATGTGAACTTAGGGAAGAAATCAGAAGTAAGAACCTAATTAACTCCAAATCAGGAAGCTTGAGAGGTGGCTCCAACAAGAGCTCTCTGTGAACAGTTGGGTAGATAATTTTAACCTCTTTGCATCTCATTTGTAGAATGAAGGAGAAATACAGTGTGTGGATAATGGTTTCAAAGTGTCCTTTCATTTCAGACATTTGGTGATTTTCATAATTGTGCCCTTTGCTAGCCCTAACTACAGCCTGGGAACAACTTTCCTCACAGAAAATTTCAAAGCCTAAGAAGTAGCTTTCTCTGGAAGGTATTTTAATCTTAAAAGAGTTGAGGATTGGGTGACAGGATAGAGAGCAAGAAGGTTTTACAGAATCTAGATTGTTAAATATCACACTTGTAAGTGTGAAAAAAATGCAGATCATTATGGTTACATTTACTTCTTAATCCTTTTGTTAGCTGACTTCAAAACAGGCTTTTATAAAAGGAAAAACTCATTTTAGAAACAGTTAGTTCTCCCTGGATCAGATAAGGCAATAGTTTCTCACTCAGTCTAATTGGCGGAAGTAGTTACAATACAGAAAAAGAGAAGAAGAAGAAGAAAACCCTTCCTGGAGGTTTCCACTGCCTTAAAATTACAGCACACTCTCATTAAGCAGTAATGCAAATGGAAATTACTTGCTCTTGTAGCCCTGATTGTATTCCTGTCAGATCATTTGCATACTATTCAGTGATTGGATTACTTGTGAGGCTGAGAGATCTCAGAATGCATTTCTGTGAGTTTTCATCTAATTGCACTGCTGTGACTATGAGGAGAAATCATTTCCTGAGCTTAATAGTATGACCCTCATGGAAGCATACAAGTTTTCTTTAGATTTCAGATGAATGTAATAAGTGTAAAATCTTCTGATGTTGGCCCAAAGCTGCATAATTTAAAAAAGCTTCAAATATACTTGCCATGGTATGTCATGGAATGTTAATAACTTTTAACAGTTCCAAATGTGATGAGTCAATACTTACTTTTACAGTAATGGCTGGTATGAAATGAAAAAAATGTAAATCAAAAATAGCAAACCAGTTTCTGGTTAATACAACTCAGGGCTTGTTTTCCTTTTTTTCTTCTCCAATTTCTATTCTAGTCACTTTTTTTATTATTTGAGGATATGTAATCATTTCCCAGTATAAGTCCCTATGAAAGTAAAGAGAGTGTTATATTTGTCTAGCCCTTCCAGGAATAACATCTAATAAGGCACTTTGAACATATCAGGCATTAAAATTAATATATTTTCTAAGAATCAATTTCTATCATCTGTCTTTATATATATATGTGTGTGTGTGTGTGCATATATGTGTATATGCACACACACACACAAACACCCCTACAAACAGAGGAGTGAGTTGTTAAAAGGAAAAAAAAACAGTAAAAACACATAGAAATTAATTCCTACAAAGTCCCTTCCTAGTCAGATTTCTTAGCAGTTATGAAAAAAATATGTATGCTTTTCACTTCATTAGATATTTTTTCTCCCTAGTGAAGAAATATGGAAGCCACACAAAAGTATTGGCATAAACTGGATATTTAAAATACAAAAAGACATTGTTGTATCAATATTTCACTTGTATCTGTCAGTATTATTTTCAATAGCACATCTGAGGACTATGCTCACTGATAGACCCAAACCTAAAAACCACTGAAATTCATAAAGTGAATAGGGATATTGATTTCTAAATGAAGCACTTGATATCATGTGGTTGTTCTTCAAAAGTGTTCAGCATTGGGAAAATGTATGAACTTTAGAGAAGGAAAAATGTATATTTTTAAAATGTTCTAATCAATTTTCTGTGCTTTAGCTTATTTATACCATTTTTTTTCCTTTCTCTTGCTCTCTCTCTCTC
The DNA here is from genome assembly GCF_023091745.1 of Budorcas taxicolor. NCBI lineage: Eukaryota > Metazoa > Chordata > Mammalia > Artiodactyla > Bovidae > Budorcas > Budorcas taxicolor. Next base: position 65,852,021 of record NC_068923.1, on the reverse strand, counting down.
TTTTTATTTTTTTTAACCAATTCAGTCTTTCACTTTTAGTGTTTTTTTTTTTTTTTAAGGGATTTTTGAAACTTAGAACTGGATCATTTGGAATCACAATTATATGAGAAACATACATGACCTCTTACCTGTCAGCTTAAGACTGATATTTTATTGTGAGCCATCATCAGAGATCAACCTCTTGAGAGACAGTACCATACTCATACGTGGGTCTGATTTCTTAGGCTGTAGGACAGTGCCAAGGACAAGATAAGAAATCAATAAAAATGTCCTAATACATTTATTCAGTTCAGTTCAGTTCAGTTCAGTTCAGTTCAGTCAGTCATGTCTGACTCTTTGTAACCCCATGAATTGCAGCACGCCAGGCCTCCCTGTCCATCACCAACTCCCAGAGTTCACTCAAACTCATGTCCATCGAGTCGGTGATGCCATCCAGCCATCTTATCCTCTACCATCCCCTTTTCCTCCTGCCCCTAATCCCTCTCAGCATCAAAGTCTTTTCCAATGAGTCAACTCTTCGCATGATGTGGCCAAAGTACTGGAGTTTCAGCTTTAGCATAATTCCTTCCAAAGAACACCCAGGACTGATCTCCTTTAGAATGGACTGATCGGATCTCCTTGCAGTCCAAGGGACTCTCAAGAGTCTTCTCCAACACCACAGTTCAAAAGCATCAATTCTTCGGCACTCAGATTTCTTCACAGTCCAAATCTCATATCCATACGTGACTACTGGAAAAACCATAGCCTTGACTAGACTGACCTTTTTTGGCAAAGTAATGCCTCTGCTATTAGATAACTAAAGTGAAGACATTATCATAAAATGAGAATATGTAAAGACACTCATAAAAAATATACTTAACATTATGGTGGCTCAGACAGTAAAGCGTCTGTCCACGATGCAGGAGACCCAGGTTTGATCCCTGGGTTGGCAAGAACCCCTGGAGAAGGAAATGGCAGCCCACTCCAGTATGATCGCCTGGAGAATCCCATGGATGGAGGAGCCTGGTAGGCTACAGTCTATGGGGTTGCAAAGAGTAGGACACGACTGAACAACTTCATTCACTAAGAACAGATAGTTAGTGTATAAGAAACTTTAAAAATTCAGCACATAATGAAAGAGAAGGAGCCTTTAATCTCATTCTCAAAACCTGATTTAAAAATATATTCTCAGAATAATTTAAAATAAATTGTTTAACCTGTGATCATCAATGTCCTAAACATTAAAAACTGACACATACATATGTTATGTAGTTCTTATAAAAATTAAAAGAGACGCATTCTATGAAATTCTGCACAATTGGGCTATTGTTATTTTTCATCATTCCTTTTCCATTTTTTTATGTTATCTAAAAAAGTGCTTACTAGAAAAAAATGAAGTCAAGGATTTTAAATATTCATAGAACTAAAAATTCAAGTCCATTTCCCTCCAAACATTATCGTCTTGATGAGAAGCAATGACAATCAATGGTTTGATTTTTACAATTTTATCTCCTGACAAAACATTCGTATAGAAACCTGAAAATGGATTAGTAATTCTATTAGAGTGAAAGCTTAGCTGCTATAATAAAGAGGTCCTAACATACACTGTGGTCCAAAGCACAGGGGCACATCTGATACATTAACTCTTTCTCGAATCCAGGTTCCCTCTATCATGTTGCTGTGTTATTCCCTACACATTGTCAGTACCTTTACGGTTAAAGCTTTCTCAGCTCCTCATGATAGTACCGGCAAAACACTAAGTGCAAAATATTTTTTTATACATTAACTGATTTAATTTTAAAGATATTGTCTCTTAGATATAATTGTTATCCTCATCTTTCAGAAAAGGAAACTAGAATAAAAACAGGTTAAAGTAGCTTGCCTAAGCATATATAGCTAATAATTGGTAGAAGTTAGTGTATCCATCTTATTGAAACTAAATTTATATTGAGTATATTTTTTCTGTTACTATAAGCAACAACTCTTTCTAATAGACACATTTCTAAAGGTAGAACAGCTTAAAGAAAATAAATGCAGCTTTTAATTCTGGAAGAATCTGGTATTTTCCAAATAGCCTCTTCCAAATTATACTCTAATAGGTCATGAGAATGGGAGTTCCCTAGGATCCTCACCCACACTGAGCTTCATCAATCTGAATATAACATAATAAACAGCATATTACCTAATTATTGTTCTATATTGAACCACTCTAATTGCCTCTACAGTTCAACATTTTTATATCCATTGTGTATTTTCTTTTTCTTTTTTTTTGGTCTATGACTTCCTTTCCCTTTAGTCATTTATGGAATTACTTTTCTTAAGAAAATGAGGATAAGGTGTTATACATAATTTTGTGCCTGCCCCAGGATTAACTGTATATAGCAGTCACTAAAACAACAAACAAAACCAAAATCACAAATTTCTAAGGCTCTATCTGTACATAGAGAAAAAGCAAAAGATAATGAGCACATCTTTAAAGAAAAGAAGTTACAATACTTAGAAATTAATTTAGGCCAACAATTTCTCCTCCAAACCATGATGTTTGTAATATTTTGGAACTATTTTTCCAATGGATTACTTGTTTATAAATTTTCTCTATGGCATCATACAGAAATTCAGAATTTTTAAACATATTTAAGCTTGACGTTTTATGTTCATTTACTTAAAACTTTAATATTTTCTAAGGTAAATTTCTGCCATTTTCCTATGCATTTTATAATTTTGCAATTTTATTAGGTGTTTAATATTTTGTCTTGTTCTGTATCCGGGTTTATAGAATCTTATATCTCCTCTAGTTTTGTTATTGTTCAGTCACTAAGGTGTGTCTGACTCTCTGTGGCCCCATGGAATGCAGTATGCCAGGCTCTGTTCATCACCATCTCCCAGAATTTGCTGAAACTCATGTCTATTGAGTCAGTGATGCTATCCAACCATCTCATCCTGTTTTCACCTTCTCCTCCCTCCTTCAATCTGTCCCAGCATCAGAGTCTGTTTCAGTGAGTTGGCTCTTTGCATCAGGTGGCCAAAGTATTGGAGATTCAGCTTCAACATCAGCTTCCAGTGAATATTCAGGGTTGATTTTCTTTAAGATTGATTGGTTTGATCTCCTTGCAATCTAAGGGACTCTTCAGCATCTTCTCTAGCACAATAATTCAAAATCATCAATTCTTCAATGCTCAGCCTTCTTTATGGTCCACCTCTCACATCTGTACATGACTACTGGAAAATCATAGCTTTGACCATACAGAATTTTGTCAGCAAAGATAGCTTTAAAAAAGTTTAGTGATAGCTTTTTTATAATTAAAACTTTGAATCAATCTGTAATCTGATTTATTTCTCTGTTTTTTCTATGTAGTTTTTCAAATCTCTGTGCCATTATTTTGTATTTTTTTCTTGTTTCATTACCAACTCTCATAGTGAACATTTAGTTTATTCCTTTTTCTTTTCTTTTCATTGGAATATAGTTGATTTACAATGTTGTGTTAGTTTCCAGTGTACAGCAGTGAGTCAGTTATACATATACATATATTCATTCTTTTTTAGAGTCTATTCCCATATAGGTCATTATAGAGTAATTGAACAGAGTTCCCTGTGCTATATAGTAGGTTCTTTTTGATTATCATCTATTTTATATAGTAGTGTTTATATGTAAATCCCAACATCCTAATTTATCCCTCCCCCATCCTTTTCCCCTTGGCAACCATTTGTTTTCCACATCTGTGAGTCCAAATCTGTTTTGTAATTAAGTTCATTTATACCTTTTTTTTTTTTAAAGATTCCACATAGAAGTGATATCATTAATATTCAAAAGCAGAGACATTACTTTGCCGACTAAGATCTGTCTAGTCAAGGCTATGGTTTTCCAGTAGTCATGTATGGATGTGAGAGTTGGACTGTGAAGAAGGCTGAGTGCCAAGGAATTCATGCTTTTGAACTGTGGTGTTGGAGAAGACTCTTGAGAGTCCCTTGGACTGCAAGGAGATCCAACCAGTCCATTCTGAAGGAGATCAGTCCTGGGATTTCTTTGGAAGGACTAATGCTAAAGCTGAAACTCCAGTACTTTGGCCACCTCATGCGAAGAGTTGACTCATTGGAAAAGACTTTGATGCTGGGAGGGATTGGGGGCAGGAGAAGAAGGGGACAACCGAAGATGAGATGGCTGGATGGCATCACTGACTCAATGAAAGCGAGTCTGAGTGAATTCCGAGAGTTGGTGATGGACAGGGAGGCTTGGCGTGCTGCGATTCATGGGGTCGCAAAGGGTCGGAAACGACTGAGCCACTGAACTGAACTGAACTGAACTGCCTGACTTACTTCACTCAGTATGACAATCTCTGGATCCATCCATGTTGCTGAAATTGGTATTATATTATTTGATTCTTCATTGTGTCTGAATAATATATAGATTTTTTGTTTTAATATCTAGTATGCCAATACTTTCTCTTTTCAAAAAGTCTTGTTATTTTGCACACTAAATCTTACAAAAAACCTTTAGAGTTAATTTGTTTAGTTTGTAACAAAACAAAGTTTTCTCTCTTTAAATAAAAACTAAATGGTTAGGTTTTACATTGATATGCTTACAACAGTTTTTTATGTAAATTTAGAGTGTAAGTACCTATGATTTCATTACAACAGCTTAGTAGAAAGAAAAGTTTTGTGTCTAGTGTGTATTTCCACTACACAAATTATCACTTTAAAAAATTGATACAAAACCTCTATTTATTTTAAAGCTGGAAAAAATGTATAATTATAAAAACACTTCTACAGCTGAAAATTTAGAGGACTCATTTCAAGGCCCTCAGGATCAGGAGGAAGCAGGTGATGCCAGGCCAAGTGATCATTGACTGTCCCTCCCTGTCCCTGTTGCCTAGCCTAGGAGCACTGTGAAAGCTCTCCTAAAAGGGATGAGTGGGCCTACACTGGGGCTGGGCAGGGACAGGAGGAACAGAGACTCTGAAGATGGTTGGGCTCTCCTGGCCTTCAAGGGCATAGTGACCATCTAGGACCATAGCCTTAGGTTTGAAGGAGAGACTCCAAGGACCCAGCTCTGGTTGAGGGTTTGTGGTCACCCCAGTGCTGCATGTCATTTGAAATAGGGATTCTGGAAGCTTCCTGCAAAGCAGTTAACCTGGAAGGCAGAGAGGATCACTCCTGAGCAGCCATAGCAGAAAGGATCTTTCAACTGTGGCTGTACCTGGGCCATGGCCCCATCACCCAGCTTGACACCAAAGTATCAATGTTCAATTTAGTCTTCCTTATATGTTTTTTAAAAAAGCTTTACTGAGGTATTCACAATAATAAAATTAACCCACTTAAATTATACATTTCAGTGGCTTTTGTATATTCATAGCTATTAAATTTTAGAATACTTCCCCCAAAAAACAAAACCACAAGCACTCTTCTCTTTTCCTACCCAATCCACTCTCAGTTCTGGACAATTACTAATCCATGTTTTGTCTTTGTAGATTTGCATATTTTGTAATTTCACATGAATATTCCTTATTTATTATTTTTGTTTTAATTATAGTAATATATGTATGTTGACTAGTGACTATAAACTGAAAAATTCTATAAACTTTTAACATTAAATGGTATAATTTAAAGAAACCTATATTTGAATCTTTAGAAAATAACAATAGTTTTCATTTATCAAAAAATATATTTTACTCAATTTAAAAGATATTAAAAGACAAAGCTACCAAGTAAGGTATATTAAACAATATTTAATGCTATGAATTGGAAGTGAAGTCACTCAGTCGTGTCCAACTCTTTGTGACACCACAGACTGTAGCCTACCAAACTCCTCCATCCATGGGATTTTCCAGGCAAGAATACTGGAGTGGGTGGCCATTTCCTTCTCCATGAGATCTTCCTGACCCAGGGATTGAACCCATGTCTCCCTCATTATAGGCAGACACTTTACCATCTGAGCCACCAGGGAAGTCCCATTTAATTTAATGCTATGGAGAATGGTTAATACTATGCTTATTTCCATCAACTTCTAAATATTCCTGGAGTATGCCTTTTTTATTAGTCTGTGTGTACTAGTATATGCAGAATGGCTTTAAGGTTAGGCAAAGGAAATTATAATTACAAAGATAAATCTTCCCCCAAAGTATTCAACACATCCTCTAACCACACATGTTTTGATTATCCTAAAAGTCCTTGCATCAATTAAAACCATAATTTTAAAGCTTATTCCCTATTACTCTAGCAGTGAAGCCAGAGCCTATTTATTTTACAGTGTTAAGTGAATTTTCCCTCTGAAGCAGTCAGGGGAGATGTCTCAATGAGGAAAATATGAATTGTACTACAAGTTGTACTTTGTAGATCAAGAGCAAAGTTCCTTACTTGGCCACATTTTAACTTGTGTTCTTCCTAAATTTCCTAGGATATATAGAAGGTATGTATATATAGAAAATCCTTCATTATCTGTCAATGAGGTCACTATTGGCATTTGGGCTTTTTAGTGTGCAATCCTATCCTGTGCACTGATGCAGCATCCCTGGTTTCAAGGTACTAAATGTCAGTTGACTTCTTTATCTCACTTTTAACAACCCAAAATGTAGTTTCACCCATTTCCAAATTTTTCATAGGGAGCAATACCCCTTCTTGTCCTACATTAGTTGAGAATCAGTGCTAGAGCAAAAATTCAGTAACATTCTTACCAATCACTTCTTCACTACAGGTTCCTTTATCACATGCACTAAACAAATGATTAGTGGGGCTGGACTTCTTACTACTCAGTTTTTCCCCCACTGTTTGCCTTTGCTCATGTTTCTGGTCACTGAAAATTGCTAAGGATTTTTCTGTGACGTCTTCTCTGCCTACCTCATAACTCTGGCTAAAGTGTAACTTTGGTAGTACCTAAAAATCAACATCTTAGGATCCATTTGCACAGTTTCCATAAAGTTGCCTCCTTCTACTGGATATTGACATTCTTATTTTTCTTTCTTGATGACTAAAAGCTTTAACCTATCAAAAGGCAGTTGTTTGAACTGCAATTAGGAGAGCCCCCTACATATTCAGTGCAAAAGTGATTAAGGAACTCTGGTAGTTCTATCACCTAGACACTTCCTTGTTCTTGTCAGTCTAGTTGTAAGTGAAAAAGAATGAATGAATGGCAGATTAAAACTGAAATTTGCAAAACTATCTAAGGACTGTCAGTTCCCATAGTCAAAAGCTTTGCTCTTAGCTCTTATGGTCACTAGGTGAGCTCCTAAAGGAATTTATGCCCTATAGCCATATGTGTTAATCATCAGATAGCCTGTACATCTCAGATCACACTCCAGCCCTTGATTGATCCATTACAGGTTGATCCATTACTGTAAAGGTTTAATATAGTATATCCAGATTTGTAAATAATAGATAAACATATCTTTTCCCATAAATAAACCACAGAAACTTCTGAATGAGCTTCAGTCCAGAGACCTGGTTCATAGAAACGATACTAATGTTAAGACAGATTTTGACCTTTGTTAGAAAGGACCATGGCAAGCATTATTATATACTAACAAAGCAGTTAAGTAATAAGGCATAGATTCCTGCAATCCAGGTTTCCAAAGTCAGACAATACACAGTCTAAACACATCTTCTATTGGAGGATCTAGAAGTTTTCTCAGGATTCTTCAGAAGCAGATAAAATCATAAAGGAAAGTTTTTTCAAGAAACACATATCAAGCTGTACACTTCCTGAATTGGACAGCATCCACTCAAGATTCCCAGAAAGACCCCAAATGTCATGAGTCACTGAATGTCACATGATTCTGTCTTCTCCTTTCACTTTTCTCTGTTTTTCTTCAGTCATATTTACTGAGGCATAATTAAAACTGTTTTTAGAATAGAGTCCTAAGCATTATGACAAACTGGAACATTTTGCAACTACTCCCGTAATTGAAATATGGAAGAATTTCATCACCACTCAGAATTCTCTCATGCCCTTTATAGTTAGGGGATTCCCTGGTGGCTCAGATAGTAAAGAGTCTGCCTGTCATGTGGAAGACCTAAGTTTGATCCCTGGGTTGGGAAGATCCTTTAGAGGAGGAAAAGGCTACCCACTTCAATATTCTTGCCTGGAAAATCCCGTGGACAGAGGAACCTGGTGGGTTACAGTCAGTCCACAGGGTTGCAAAGAATTGGACATGACTGAGCAACGTCACTTTCTTTCACTTTGTGGTTAAACCCTCCCTTCTCCATAACCTTTGTAAGTTGCTCATCTGTTCTCTGTCCTTACAGTTTTGCTTTTCCAGAAAGTCATATAATTGGAAGCATGCAGAATGTGATTTTTTGAGTCTAACATCTTTCACTTAGCATAATTGATCTAAGTCTTATCAGTTTACTTTCCTTAACTTTCCAGCAGTATTTTACTGTATGAATTTAACATCACATATATCTTTTAATCAGAAGAATATTTTGCTGGTTTTGGGCAATTATGAATATAGCTGTTATGACTATTTGCCTATGTGTTTTATTAAAACAAGTTTTAATTTCATTTGGAAAAAATTCATACCAGTTGGGTTAATGTATTGTCTGGTTATGGTAGGTGGAACATTATGACACTGTCAAAAGAGTTCTGCAAAGTTGCTATGTTATTTTGCATGATATTTGGGTATTACAAACATTGCCTTCATTTCAGTGCAGTTGCTAAGTCATGTCCGACTCTGTGCAACCCCGTGGACTGCAGCATGCCAGCCTTCCCTGTCCTTCACCAACAACTGAAGCTTGCTCAGGCTCATGTCCATTGAGTTGGTGATGCCATCTAACTATCTTATCTTCTGTCACCCTCTTCTCCTCCTGCCTTCAGTATCGGAGTCTTTTCTAATGAGTTTACCCTTCACATCAGGTGGCCAAATTATTGGCTTCAGCTTCAGCATCAGTCCTTCCAGTGAATATTCAGGACTGATTTCCTTTAGGATTGACTGGGTTTATCTCCTTGCAGTACCAGGCACTCTCATGAGTATTCTCCAACACCACAGCTCAAAAGCATTTATTCTTCAGTGCTCAGCTACGGTCTAACTCTCACATCCATACATGACTACTGGAAAAACCATAGCCTTGACTAGATGGACCTTTGTTGGCAAAGTAATGTCTGCTTTTTAATATGCTGTCTAGGTTGGTCATAGTTTTTCTTCCAAGTAGCAAGTATCTTTTAATTTCATGGCTGCAGTAACCACCTGCAGTGATTTATAAAGTCTGTTATTGTCTCCATTGTTTTTCCATCTATTTGCCATGAAGTGATGGTACTGGATGCCAGGATCTTCATTTCTGAGTGCTGAGTTTTAAGTCTGTGAGTTTTTCACTCTCCTCTTCCACTTTCATCAGGAGACTCTTCAGTTCCTCTTCACTTTCTGTCCTAAGGGTGGTGTCATCTGCTTATCTGAAGTTGTTGATATTTCCCCCCTGCAATCTTGATTCCAACTTGTTTCATCCAGCCCAGCATTTCACATAATGGACTCCACATATAAATTAAATAACAAGGTGAAAGTATACAACTGTGAAGTGCTCCTTTCCCAGTTAGGAACCAGTCTATTTTTCCATGTCTGGTTCTAACTGTTGCTTTTGGACCTGCATACAGATTTCTCAGGAGGCAGGTAAGGTAGTCTGGTATTTCCTTCTCTTTAAGAATATTCCAAAGTTTATTGTGATCCACATAAAGGGTTTAGCATAGTCAATGAAGCAGAAGTAGATGTTTTTCTGGAATACTCTTGCTTTTTCTGTGATCCAAAGGATATTGGCAATTTGATCTCTGGTTTCTCTGCCCTTTCTAAATCCAGCTTCAACATCTAGAAGTTCTTGGTTGACATTATGTTGAATCCTAGCTTGAAGAATTTTGAGCATTACTTTACTAGCGTGTGAGATAAGTGCGATTGTGCGGTAGTTTGAACATTATTTGGCATTGCCTTGCTTGGGAATGGAATAGAAGCTGACCTTTTTAAGTTTTGTGGCCACTGCTTATTTTTTCAAATTTGTTGGCATAATGAGTGCAGAACTTTAACAACATCATCTTTTAGGATTTGAAATAGCTCAAATGGAAATCCATCACCTCCACTAGCTTTGTTCATTGTGATGCTTCCTAAGGCCCACTTGACTTTGCATAACAGGATGTCTGGCTCTAGGTGAATGATCTCACCATCATGGTTATCTGGGTCATGGAGATATTTTTTGAACAGCTCTTCTGTGTATTCTTGCCACCTCTTCTTAATATCTTCTGCCTCTGTTAGGTCCATACCATTTCTGTCCTTAATTGTTCCCATCTTTGCATGAAATTTTCCCCTGGTATCTCTAATTTTCTTGAAGAGATCTCTAGTCTTTCCCATTCTATTGTTTTCCCCTATTAATCACTGAGGAAGGCTTTCTTATCTCTCCTTGCTATTCTTTGGAACTCTGCATTCAAATGGGTACATTTTTCCTTTTCTCCTTTGCCTTTTACTTCTTTTCTTTTCTCAAGTATTTGTAAGCCCTCCTTGGAAAATCATTTTGCCTTTTTGCATTTCTTTTTCTTGGAGATGGTCTTGATCACTTCCTCCTGTACAGTGTCATGAACCCCCATCTATAGTTCTTCAGGCACTCTATCAGACCTAATCCATTGAATCTATTTGTAACTTCCATTCTATACTCATAAGGGATTTGATTTAGGTCATACCTGAATGTTCTAGTGGTTTTCCCTACTTTTTTCAATTTAAGTCTGAATTTTTTAATAAGCAGTTCATGATCTAAGCCACAGTCAGCTCCTAGTCTTGTTTTTGCTGACTGTATAGAGCTTCTCCATCTTTGGTTGCAAAGTAGATAATCATTCTGATTTTGGTATTGACCATCTGGTGATGTCCATGTGTAGAATCTTGTGTTGTTGGAAGAGGGTGTTTGCTATGACCAGTGTGTTCCTTTGGCAAAACACTGTTAGCCTTTGAGCTGCTTCATTTTGTACTCCAAGGCCAAACTTTCCTGTTACTCCAGGTACCTCTTGACTCCCCAGTTCAATTCCTGGTTTGGGAAGATCTGCTGGAGAAGGAAAAAAGCTACCCAGTCCAGTATTGTGGCCTGGAGAACTCCATGGACTGTATAGTCCATGGGGTAAAGAGTCAGACAGGACTGAGCAACTTTCACCAAATAAGGTAAGTAGTATGTAAATAGGCTTGCTTCTTACTCTACTAAGCCATTACTAGTTGGGAAGGAAGGCAATGGCACCCCACTCCAGTACTCTTGCCTGGAAAATCCCATGGACCGAGGAGCCTGGTAGGCTGCAGTCCATGGGGTCGCTGAGAGTTGGACACGACTCAGTGACTTCACTTTCACTTTTCACTTTCCTTCATTGGAGAAGGAAATGGCAACCCACACCAGTGTTCTTGCCTGGAGAATCCCAGGGACGGTGGAGCCTAGTGGGCTGCGGTCTATGGGGTCGCACAGAGTCGGACACAACTGAAGCGACTTAGCAGCAGCAGCAGCAGCAGCAGCAAGTATTTTGAGTCAGTTGAGTAAGAAGTTGAAAAAGATTGCCTTAGTCCCACCACTAGTTTTAAATTCCTCTAGAATTACTTCCTCCCTAGGATAGATCTCACTTGCTGGAGGAATTTTCTCTATGTTCATGCTATCTTCAGCTTTAAGTCTAACCTATTTGGCTTTTCCCCAGATAGTCTCTCCATATTCCTCTTTTTGAGCAGGAAACTGTTCTCTGCAGATTGCTAACTGTTTGTTTGCCTATACCCATGGGGAAGAGGGTAGGAGTGCTCTTTTGTCTTATTTCTTATTGGCTCTGCCTCACTGTGTCTCAGGAATGGGACTTTCTCAGTGATAACTGCACCTTGTCCATTTTAAGAGACCTCTAATAACTCTAGAATAGGATTGTGAACCCAGAACCACTTTCTGTCTCTTCTCTATGGGGTGGAAATTTTTCTTTTGCTTTCCCATGGTTCAGTTGGTCTTCACCTGTGTTCTGGGGGTGACAGGGTTGGAGACCCTTTCTTCAGTAGCACCATGCTTTAATTCCTTCAGGGAGAAGAATCTGAGTAAGGGTTTGAACCATTTTCCTATTAGTGGCCACTTCTTTCCTCCAAGCCTGCTTTGCCTGCAAAAGGCTTTTAGCCTTTTTCTGGTCTCTCATTCTGGGCCAAACTTTCTTATAAGCTCCTGCTGAAGATCCATGGATAAAAGGCTCTGCTTATATTTGAATTTGCCTTGTGTTTGGAGCTCTTAGACTTCTATGCTTTAACTCAGCCTTTAGTAATTTATTAAACATGTTATCCAAATGTGTCTTACTGTCTTGTGTGTCTTCCTCCCATGTTCTGCCACTAGTGAGCCAGTGCTTGCATCCTGTCTCTCTTTGGTGGAACATGCATTTTCTCAGATGTCAGTCTAATTGTTTGCCTTGCAACTTCAACTTTGATGGGTTCAAAGAAATGTACTCTTTTGTAGATTATCCATTTCCTTCTTGTTGTTAAATTGTGTTTGGCACTCTTCCAGCATCTTAAGTGGAAGCCAGATGTCATTTCTTCTCTTTTTATAGCTGTTTCTTCAACTTATATTTGTTTCAAAATTTAGATTCTTAACTATCAAGAATGAAATCTATAAAACTTTCCATTTTAATTCTATATCTTTGATTTCTTTTTATAAAATTACTTTTTATTGGAGTATAGTTGATTTTTAGTGTTGTTAGTTTCTGCTGTACAGCAAAGTGAGTCAATTATACATATACATATATCCACCTTTTTTTTTTGTTTCTTTTGCCATGCTGCTTAGTCACTTCAGACATGTCTGTCTCTGTGCAATCCTGTAGATGGCAGCCCACCAGGGTCCCCCGTCCCTGGGATTCTCCAGACAAGAACACTGGAGTGGGTTGTCATTTCCTTCTCCAATGCATGAAAGTGAAAAGTGAGTTGCTTGTATATTTTTTAGATTAGTTGTTTGTCAGTTGCTTCATTTGCTATTATTTTCTCCCATTCTGAAGGCTGTCTTTTCACCTTGCTTATAGTTTCCTTTGTTGTGCAGAGCTTTTAAGTTTAATTATGTCCCATTTCTTTATTTTTGCTTGTATTTCCAGTATTCTGGGAGGTGGGTCATAGAGGATCTTGCTGTGATTTATGTCGGAGAGTGTTTTGCCTATGTTCTCCTCTAGGAGTTTTATAGTTTCTGATCATACATTTAGATCGTTAATCCATTTTGAGTTTATTTTTGTGTATAGTATTAGAAAGTGTTCTAGTTTCATTCTTTTACAAGTTGTTGACCAGTTTTTCCAGCACCACTTGTTAAAGAGATTGTCTTTAATCCATTGTATATTCTTGCCTCCTTTGTCAAAGATAAGATGTCCATAGGTGCGTGGATTTATCTCTGGGCTTTCTATTTTGTTCCATTGATCTATATTTCTGTCTTTGTGCCAGTACCATACTGTCTTGGTGACTGTGGCTTTGTAGTAGAGCCTGAAATCAGGCAGGTTGATTTCTCCTGTTCCATTCTTCTTTCTCAAGATTGCTTTGGCTATTCGAGGTTTTTTGTATTTCCATACAAATTGTGAAATTATTTGTTCTAGCTCTGTGAAAAATACCTTTGATAGCTTGATAGGGAGTGCACTGAATCTATAAATTGCTTTGGGTAGTATACTCATTTTCACTATATTGATTCTTCTGATCCATGAACATGGTATATTTCTCCATCTATTAGTGTCCTCTTTGATTTCTTTCACCAGTGTTTTATAGTTTTCTATATATATATGTCTTTAGTTTCTTTAGGTAGATATATTCCCAAGTATTTTATTCTTTTCATTGCAATGGTGAATGGAATTGTTTCCTTAATTTCTCTTTCTATTTTCTCATTATTAGTGTATAGGAATGCAAGGGATTTCTGTGTGTTGATTTTATATCCTGCAACTTTACTATATTCATTGATTAGCTCTAGTAATTTTCTGGTGGAGTCTTTAGGGTTTTCTATGTAGAGGATCATGTCATCTGCAAACAGTGAGAGTTTTACTTCTTTTCCAATTTGGATTCCTTTTATTTCTTTTTCTGCTCTGATTGCTGTGGCCAAAACTTCCAAAACTATGTTGAATAGTAATGGTGAAAGTGGGCACCCTTGTCTTGTTCCTGACTTTAGGGGAAATCCTTTCAATTTTTCACCAATGAGGATAATGTTTGCTATGGGTTTGTTATATATAGCTTCTATTATGTTGAGGTATGTTCCTTCAACTCCTGCAGCTCAATTCCAGAAAAATAAATGACCCAATCAAAAAATGGGCCAAAGAACTAAATAGACATTTCTCCAAAGATGGCTAACAAACACATGAAAAGATGCTCAACATCACACATTATCAGAGAAATGCAAATCAAAACCACAATGAGGTACTATTTCACACCAGTCAGAATGGCTGCGATCCAAAAGTCTACAAGCAATAAATGCTGGAGAGGGTGTGGAGAAAAGGGAACCCTCTTACACTGTTGATGGGAATACAAACTAGTACAGCCACTATGGAGAACAGTGTGGAGATTCCTTTAAAAACTGGAAATAGAACTGCCTTATGACCCAGCAATCTGACTGCTGGGCATACACACTGAGGAAACCAGAATTGAAAGATACATGTGTACTCCAATGTTCATTGCAGCACTGTTTATAATAGCCAGGACATGGAAGCAACCTAGATGTCCATCAGCAGATGAATGGATAAGAGAGCTGTGGTACATATACACAATGGAGTATTACTCAGCCATTAAAAAGAATAAATTTGAATCAGTTCTAATGAGGCGGATGAAACTGGAGCCTATTATACAGAGTGAAATAAGCCAGAAAGAAATACACCAATACCATATACTAACACATATATATGGAATTTAGAAAGATGTTAATGATAATCCTGTATGTGAGACAGCAAAAGAGACACAAATGTATAGAGCAGTCTTTTGGACTCTGTGGGAGAGGGAGAGGGTGGGATGATTTGGGAGAATGGCACTGAAACATGTATAATATCATATATGAAACGAATCGCCACTCCAGGTTCGATGCATGATACTGGATGCTTGGGACTGGTGCACTGAGATGACCCAGAGGGATGGTACGGGGAGGGAGAAGGGAGGGGGGTTCAGGATGAGGAACACGTGTATACCTGTGGTGGATTCATGTTGATGTATGGCAAAACCAATAAAATATTATAAAGTAATTAACCTCTAATTAAAATAAATAAATTTATATTTTAAAAAATAATAATAATAAAGAAAATATTAATACTAAAGAAGTGTAAGATTAATAAAATTTACTTGAATCAAATGTACTACAGCCCACCAGGTTCCTCTGTCCATGGGGTTTTCCAGGCAAGAGTACTGGAGTGGGGTGCCATTGCCTTCTCCATCTTTTGCCATATAGGTCATTATATAGTATTTAGTAGAGTGCCCTGTGCTTTAAGTAGGTCCCTATTAGTTACCTACTTATATATAGTATTCTTGACTGGATAACTCCATGGATGAAGGAGCCTGTCAGGACACACACAGTCCATGGGATCACAAGAGTCAGACATGACTAAATGATGCCAATTTAAATAATGACAATTTTTATAATTTGTCAAATTTTAAAATTTGACAATTATAAAATTTTACAGTTTTTTAAAAATTTTACAATTTTATAATGGCAATTTAATAAATGACAATTTAAATATAATAATGTGTTTATGTCAGCCCCAGTCTCCCAATTTATCTCTCCTCACCCTTTCCTCGTTGATAACCATAAATTTGTTTTCTGCAACTGTGTGTAGTTTCCAAGTGCTAATCCCTAGAATACATATTTTGAAATATCTTGAAGATAAGGGGAAGGATTGAAGATATGAGAAAACCTGGAGACCTGATTACTGTGCCATTTTTCAGGTTTTCTGGGTCAGAGAATTCAGGTGAGGTGGGGATTGGGGAATAGCATTTGTTCTCCTATTTAGGACTTGGGAGAATAGGTGAATGCTAAGGGCAGAATTTCTGGGCTTATTAATAATTCTACCTTCTTTATCTCTTGGCATCACTGTCTTATGTTGCATTTTGTCCAGAGTTTTAAGTGCTTCCACAAATTTGATAGGTTAGTGAAATAACCTCAGAAAATCAAAACTCAAGGAAGAAACTAGTATTCATGTTTGATAATAAATTATATCATAAGGTTATAGACTATGCTAGTTTTTCAGATACATAAACCTTTGTTAGTAATTACATTAATTTTTCAGTCTACTGTAACAAATTACTATAAACTGGATACCTTAATACAACAAGAATTTATCCTCCCACATTTCTGGAGGCCAGTGGTCTGATCTCAAGCTCCTGGCAGGGCCATATTCCCTCTGGAGCCACTGAGAGAGAATTCTTTATTTCTTCCAAATTCTGGTCACCATCAGCATCCTTTAGCTTCCTTGACTTGTATATCACTCAGATCTCTGCCTCCATCTGCAGAGGAGAAAAAGTAGTTTTCTCCTGTTGTTGTTTCTTCTCTTTTATGTGTTATATCTTCTAAGATATAAGTATTCTAAGAATACTTATAATTGAATTTAGGGCCCAGCTAGAAAATCCAGGATGATCTCCTTTTCTGAAGATCCTTAATTTAATTACATCTGCAAAGACTTTTATCCCAATTAAGGAAGCATTCACAGATCTGGGGATTAAGGCTTTCAGAGGCTACCATTATAGTAACAAAGAATTCAGCTCCCTTGTTTGTCCAAAGTTGTTGGCTCTCTCGCCAAGGCTGACTAAAACAAAGGACTCTCAGGGAACACAAAGTGTTAAAATCTACTTTGAGAGACCGTTTCAAGATTCTGTTGATTTCCCTGGTGGCTCAGACGGTAAAGCATCTGTCTACAATGCAGGAGACCTGGGTTTGATACCTGGGTCGGGAAGATCCCCTGGAGAAGGAAATGGCAATCCACTCCAGTAGTATTGCCTGGAAAATCCCATGGACAGAGGAGCCTGGTAGGCTAGAGTCCATGGGGTCACAAAGAGTCAGACACGACTGAGCGACTTCACTTTCACTTTTCAAGATTTTAGCCCACAAGAGCCCCATCCCACTCTTTCTAAACCCCAGTAGTCCAAGCAGCAGCTACTCTATTGCTATAGAGACTCTTTTCATGCTGTCTCTATTTCCTATCTTGACTAATACAAACTGCATTTTCCTATCTCTTCTAAGGATTTTAAAATAATGAATGATTCTTAGAATAAACTGAACTTTTAATCTTTCTCCAGTCAATCCTATAAAATCTGAGATTCTTATTATACCTCCCTACCTTGAAAAATTATTCTTGCATTGAAATGTGTGGATGCATTGTTGAGCTAACAGATTTTTTGGTTTTTCTTTGACAAAGTTTGAGGCTTATATTTTCCATATAACACTTTCTAAACCAATTGAAATGCAAATCATTTAAGATTTTAAAATGTTTACTGACCAACTACACTTTTGGATAATAGAATAATAAGGATGCTAGATAATGTGATAGTTACTGGTATGCTGAAGACGATATCTAAGAGTACTCAAGAAGTTTAGAGTCTGGTGTGTTCTGGGGTTTTTTCTGATCTTCTACGTTATTTTTATCTCAGTTTGGAGGCAATATGGAGTTTGAAAGCTCCCAACTCAGTGTGTGTATTTAAAAAACCAGGTTTATAACCTAATATCTGTATAACTTTGGAAAGACTATGTTTCTAAACCTACTTCTCGTATGTAAAATTGGGATAACAGTTGCACTACGAGTGCTACATATTAAACTTAGCCAATGATGTAAATACAGCAATACAAAATAAATTTTAAATTTTAAGATAAGATACTGTTATTTAATAATACCATCTTTTAAAATTCTATAAGAATTGAATTTTGGCATATTTAATTTAAAGGATCCAACATAACTTATAAAGATTAACATAAAATGAAGCATCTGATAGGTTCATGTAAAATTTCCTTGAATTGCGGTAGATAATGTCTTGAATGATACAGATCTTAGGCAGTGTTACTGAGAAACTATGTATTAATGAGATAAGGGAAAATTGGGACAGATGTCATGATAAAATATTTGAGAAACTGGGATGAGGTTGAAGAAGGCAACCCCAAAGAAATGGAAGATAGAGGGAATAACAAAGTAAAATAATGTTATTTATTTAACAACTGCTTTCCCCAGAGCCTACTGAGGAAGCAAAGACAGGCACCAAAATGTATTTTGGTTTACTTAAAATTCAGTGCACAGATTGTCCTATCTAGTATATTTGGGTCTTCATATATGAACACTGTTGTTTGTAATCACATTTTTATCTCCCAAATGTCTTGCAAGCTGTTTTTGAGACTATAGTTTGATGGTTATATATGAGAAAGATCTGCTTCATACATTTTGGTCAGTTACTAATTTCTTTTAGATTATAGCATGTTTTCCTAAATAGAAAAACATAATATTTGTGTTTTAAGTAGGCTCTTTTATCTGGAGAAGGAAATGACAACCCACTCCAGTATTCTTGCTTAGAAAATCCCACGGACAGAGGAGTCTGACTGGCTACAGTCCACTGGATCTCAGTGAGTCAGACATGACTGAGTGCACACACACACACACACACAGCTGTTTTATATTATTTTCAAATAATGAAAATTATGTTCTAATATCACTTAATAATCACACAGTAATCTTCCATGTATCCTTCGATTTTTTCCATTTATTTTAAAATAGTTATTTTTCTAGTCAAATATGTCTTCATATAATTTGTATTGAAAGTGAAAGTGAAAGTGAAGTTGCTCAGTCGTGTCCAACTCTTTGCGACCTGTGGACTGTAGCCCACCAAGCTACTCTGTCCATGGGATTCTCCAGGCAAGAATACTGGAGTGGGTTGCCATTTCCTTCTCCAGGGGATCTTCCTGACCCAGGGATCGAACCCAGGTCTCCCACATTGCAGGCAGACGCTTTAACCTCTGCACCACCAGGGAAGCCCTAATTTGTTTTATGTTACCCTTTTTAGTTAAAGTTCTATTAAATTCATATGCTGTCTTCATGGATTTATTTTGTTTATGTCAACATTTTATTCATTTGATCATTTCACATATGTAGCTTTTACTATTTTCATTTAAATCACATTAGTATGCAGATTATTGTACTAAATGAATGATGTCTTTGTTGGTATTTGTACTATGTTAATTTGACCTGCTATTACCACTTAAGCTTCCACAATTGCTCAAGCAGTAAAGAATCTACCTGCAATGCAGGAGACACAGGAAACATGGGTTCAATCCCCTGATTGGGAAGTTTCCCTGAAGAAGGATATGGCAACCCACTGCAGTATTCTTGCCTAGAAAATCCCATGGACAGAGAACCCTGATGGGCTAGTCCATAGGGTTACAAAGAATTGGACAATTTATTTATAATCTTCAGTTTATCATGTTTATATTTGGTTTGCTGGATTCCTTTTTAGCTATCGAATAATACTTCTTTAAGAATCTAAGAAAATATTTATTTGTAATATCAACATTTTATAAAGGTCAATTTCATCTTCTGATCCTCTATGAATAACTCTGGGTCCTCCCTACCAAGAATAATTATGCTTTTCTTGTGTAACTGGCTTTCCTTTACCTTATTGGTATGCTAGGTTGCTGCTACTGCTGCTGCTAAGTCACTTCAGTCGTGTCCGACTCTGTGCGACCCCACAGACGGCAGCCCACCAGGCTCCCCTGTCCCTGGGATTCTCCAGGCAAGAATACTGGAGTGGGTTGCCATTTCCTTCTCCAATGCATGAAAGTGAAAAGTGAAAGTGAAGTCGCTCAGTCGTGCCCAACTCTTAGCGACCCCATGGACTGCAGCCTACCAGGCTCCTCTGTCCATGGGATTTTCCAAGCAAGAGTACTGGAGTGGGGTGGCATTGCCTTCTCCATATTAGGTTATGTATGTTCAATAAATATGTTTGCTTTTGTTTTGGTGGCTAGAAATTACAGGGTAAAAGCTTAAACTCCTCTGGTTAATATATTTGATTTTTAAAGTTATAATGTATGAATTTTTTTAATTTATAAAAATTAAGAGATGACTACAACTCCTGTTTTTTAACTTTTCACATAAGTTCTAAAATTACTGACCAGAGAAAACTGTATTTTCACTTGGTTTAACTTCATAAATAAACTGATGACCTTTTAAATGTATATCTAATGCATATTATTTGTTTTGCTTCATATATTTAATGTCAGAATATTTAAAAATTCCTTTGCTTCATAAGCTTTTAATTTTAAATTTATAAATCTTAAATACTTACGAGTAGGATAGATTCCAGACAGATGAGTTAAATGTCATTTCTTCATGAACAAAATACATGTAGGACATTATAGGCATACTTTCAATGTACAGTAAAACAACTGGTTTATGTGTAGTTGTAATGTGTAAATGATAATCTTAAACTTGATTCATCCAAGAATTAATTTATATATGCAATTTTCTCATATGCAGCAAAAATTGCTTATTTTGCTATTTTTAAGCTATTCTTATATTGACTGCAGATTTTTTCCTTAATTACATTCTAGTATACTTAATCTGTTTCTTTAAAATAACTTAGTTTTTATGACTTACCTTCAAATAACCCAATGTTAAACAGAAATGAAATTGATTAATTATGCAAAAGTCTTTAACCATGCCTTCTCCATTTTCTCAGTGTCATTTATTATGTAATCTATATGGTTTGTGCTGTCTACTACTATTATGTATGCATTTTCATTTTGAAATTAAGATATTGAATCCAGAAACTGTTGTATTTACATCATCTCTTCACAACCTAGCATAGTTTGGCTGTGGGATTTGCTCAATCAATATTTTAGTAATAAATGTTAACACATACTCCTCAGGGAGGGGAAAAAATTAAATCTGTCTAGACTGCCATTCTATCAGAGCCTGCTTTATTGCCAGGTTATTATTATCTGTTCTTTCATCTGCAGTCTCAGTTCTGACACAGGCTTTTTTTACTGATTTGCCCAACAAGGATCAAGAACCATTTGAGGATCTCTTAATCAATACCGTGGGGATTCGTGCCTCCAATCTATTTGGTTTGTGCTGTCTACTACTATTAATATATAACCTGCAAACTACTATACTATGTGTAAAACAAACAACAAGTATAGCATGAGAAATTCTCCAGGCAAGAATACAGGAGTGGGTTGCCATTCCCTTCTCCACGGGTCTTCCCGACCCAGGGATCAAACCCAGATCTCTTGGCATTGCAGGCAGGTTATTTACCTTTTGCCAGGGAAGCAGTCTCTATCTATCCCTCCCCCTACAATTCCCCCCTGTAAAATATAATCTGTAAAAATACTGAATCACAATGCTACACATCTGAATACATATATAATATTATAAATCACCTAAGGTCTGTCTAGTCAAGGCTATGGTTTTTCCTGTGGTCATGTATGGATGTGACAGTTGGACTGTGAAGAAGGCTGAGCACTGAAAAATCGATGCTTTTGAACTGCGGTGTTGGAGAAGACTTGAGAGTCCCTTGGACTGCAAGGAGATCCAACCAGTCCATTCTGAAGATCAGCCGTGGGATTTCTTTGGAAGGAATGATGCTAAAGCTGAAGCTCCAGTACTTTGGCCACCTCATGTGAAGAGTTGACTCATTGGAAAAGACTCTGATGCTGGGAGGGATTGGGGGCAGGAGGAGAAGGGGAAAACGGAGGATGAGATGGCTGGATGGCATCACGGACTCGATGGACGTGAGTCTGAGTGAACTCCGGGAGATGGTGATGGACAAGGAGGCCTGGCGTGTGATTCATGGGGTCACAAAGAGTCGGACATGACTGAGCGACTGAACTGAATTGAACTGATACTTTGATAACAAACAGAATAACAAAAAACCTGGTTTAGCCATATAAAATTTCTTCAGTTTGAATGAGTAGATAAAGTTTAGTAACCAACTAGTCTCTTTTGTTTTAGCAAACCCCCAAATAATTTCTACTTCTGTATTCTAAGACAACTTAAGATACTGCAACCTTTAAAAAAAAAGTTGAGACCCATTTAAAATAGCTTTAGATGTGATAAAGTTTAGAAATCAATTCTTCTTATGTCATTCAGTGTCCTTATGTGACTCTTTTTTTTCCAGGGAAAATTTACTTTTCAATGAATATATATTTTTCACTCTAAGATTTTCAACCTTGTATTTCTGTGGCTATATTAACTATTATATAGTGTCTCATATTGGAAGACATATTCAATGACACCTCTGAAAACTACATTTCTAGACTATAAAATATCTACAGCTTATTTCTTTTATTGATACAATCAAACAATTTCCTAGAGGTTATAAATCCCTATCATATTGCTTACATTTTTATCTAGGAGTTCAAGAGACTTGCTCAGGCAGGAAGAGAAAATAACATGTTATATTAAAAGGGCATGAGGAGTATGATTTGATTATATGATTATTCTGATTTTTCTTCTCTAAAGTAACTATTCTATTTTCCAGCTGTATACTTTTGATGGCTTCTTACTCTTGTTAAAAAGTCACTTTGGTAAATGTAGAAAAAACACAATTCTGAAAAGAGTTTTTGACTAACTCATTCGAATAAGTGACTTTTATACCTTTGTTTCTTCTTTGGTACTAATATTATGAGATCATTTACTCTTTTTAAAACTTCAAGGAATTTGTCGATGAGGAAAAAAAATCACTCTTGGAACTCTGGAATTCTATAAATCCTGGGATTCCAAAGCTTTGTATATAAAATCTTCTAAAATAGTTCAAACCTAATTCTTCTGACAGACTAGTTTTGGTTGGTGCTGTGTAAATCTCTCTCTCTCCCACACACATGGAATTTTGTGCCTTCATGACAGTTGCTCAATTCTCATCCCTGACTATTGCCACATACCTTCTGCCTTTATTCATTTATGTTAACATTCTGGATCTTATACATTTTTAAAAAGATTTATTCTTTTTTTCATTTTTTGGCTGTGGTGGGTCTTTGCCACTGCACACAGTCTTTCTTTAGTTGCTGTGAGCGGGGGTTACTCTTTGTTGTGGTGTGCAGGTTTCTCATTGCTGTGGTTTCTCTCACTTTAGATCATGGGCTCTAGGCTCATGGGCTTCAGCATGTGGTGTACATGCTTTGTTGCGTGTGTGATCTTCCTGGACCAG
This sequence comes from Budorcas taxicolor, assembly GCF_023091745.1. NCBI lineage: Eukaryota > Metazoa > Chordata > Mammalia > Artiodactyla > Bovidae > Budorcas > Budorcas taxicolor. The sequence goes on along the minus strand of NC_068923.1, from coordinate 65,828,976 downwards.
GAATAGAACCAGTGCCCCTTGTTATGTGAGGTGGATTCTTAACCACTGGACCACAGGGAAGCCCTAGCTTGTGTACATTTAAGTGCAGATCTCTGTTTTCAGCTAAAACATTATATAAATATTTAAATTGGAATGTACATGAGCAAAAATACTTTTTTGTGACTCTTCAAAGGAAATTTAATGCAAATATGGCCTAATGATCCTGATGAGTGATCTTCTCTAAAATGTATCATTAGGAACACAGAAGTGCATGGTACACATGTCTTTCTTCTCAAAAAGACTCACCTCCTTGAGAAAAATTAATCAACAAATCAATAAACCACTAAAATCTGGAGTCCTATTTTGTAATTTTTTTACTCTTAAAAAAAGATTATTTTTAAAGAATTTTGTGCCAGGAAAATAAACTAAACAACAACAAACATAAAAATCCAATGACAGAACCTACAATCATTCCTATAAGTATTATACATAATAAAAGAGAAGGAATGGTAAATAACATTTAAAATATTATCAAAATATAAAATTTATGATAGACATGGGGAAATTATAATTCAAAAAGAGCTTCTCTTTCTTGAATAGGGTACTACAGTGTTCAAGGAAAAATTTTTTATGCAAAAATTGTGTTTAATGATATGAAAAAAGTTTTAGAAATATAACTATGTAGAATTTTGAATGCAATTAAATATTTCTTCTTTTCCATTAAAAAATACCTCTGGTTGACTATACAAGAGAGGATTTCAATGTGGGTATACTATTTAAGTCACATTTTCATTCTGCTCACTAAAACTGCTGCTGATGGTTCCACTATCAAGAGTTCTTATCATTTTGTCCTTGGTCTGAGCCTACTATTATAATTTTCATGTTATGAAGTTGACTTAATTTGTCTTGGCAATATTCATTAAATATCACAGGTATATTTAAAAGAGAGCATTCAAAGAGGCTATGCACCCAAGAATGAATGGACTTGAGATTTTAAAAATTACAGTCCATTATCTGATATAGAATTTGCAGGTTTGGATTTGGGTTAACTAGTAGATGGGGGGTCCCAGTCAAAATTTATTAATGAATATTGCCAAAACAAATTAAGACCTTTTCACAGTATGAAAATTGATACTAGACACAGACCAAAGAAAAAATTTTAAGGAATCTGATAGCAGGGCTATGTTTTAAATCTATTGGTAATATTTCCACAAATACATGATTTTTGACCAGTTAATTCAGAGAAAACTTTAAGAGTTGTAGTTGAATGAATCATGCTTTTCATTTTCTTTTTTACGTGTTTTTTGGATTACATAAACAATCACATTCATGAGATAGGTTGTATTTGCTAGTGAAAGTTCCTTGTTTTTTCCATAAGTAATGATTACACCATAATTATCCCACTTGCTCAAGCCAGAAAAATGAAAATCATTTTGATCTCTCCTGTTATTTCAAATATGTCAAATTGCCACTAATCTATCCCATTATTCCATCCTCACTACAATTATATATGCCTAGGACCTCATTTCTTGCTTAAATTATTGACCTGAACTGGTTCGTTTCAATCTGCTCTCTATAGTTGTCATGATCTATTTAAAACACACATTTGATTCTGTAACTTTCTGCTGAAAAAACCTTTTATGGCCCGTACTTGTTATGATGTGTAGCTTTAAGTTCATGCTTATTACAGTGTGTAGCCTTAGGTCTTCATCATGGTATAAGAGGCACTGGGCCATCCTGCCATTACTTACTTTTCAGCTTCTTCCTTTGCCAGATGCCTTCTTTTGTTCATGTTGTTGTATTCTGCCTAAAATGTACTCCTTTTACTTCTTCATCTGGCATATAACTGTCAAGATTCAACTCCAGTTTCTAGAAAACTTTCTTGAGTAACAATTTTAGTCTAAGTTCTATAACTCTTCCCTATGTTTCATTTGTAATTTTGCTAGCCTGCCACATGTAACTGCTTTAAAATTCTTCATTAACACTATTAACTGGAGGATTTTTGCAGAAATAATGCCTGTGGCCAGTGATTTGTTATGTAAATGAATATGGAAATGTCTCCAGACAATAATGTTTGGGTAGCAAAGACATATTAATATGTCTTTGCTCAATAAGTTGCTAATTAGCATCCTATAAATCACCACAATGCCTATAACATAAGATGTATTCAAAATTATTTTATTTTGTATTTGAGTATAGTTGATGAACAGTGTTGTGATAGTTTCAGGTGGACAGCAAAAGGACACAGATATATACATACACATACTGAGTTTCTTTTCCATTTTTGGCTTGTAATACCTCAACAAGCACAATTAAGAAAGAGAAAAAAGTGTGTAATCTCATATGAACCAAAGTGATGAAATTTGTAGGATGAGACTTTCCCTTTATTTTTAGGCAAGAATTTGAGTCTTTATACATAATAAAATATAACACAGCAGTGCATCTCACTCCATTTTTTCCTAGATGCATAACATGCATAAATATCCAGTTCCTCATCTTATAATTTTTCACAAGTATGTATTGTATTGGCAAATTGTAAGGATTTGGATAATATGCATGAAGGTGCTTACCGCAGCATTTGACACATAATGAAGATATATTGAATAAATTTTAAAAACGGTCAAAGGAATATAATTGCATTTGAATTCAGTTTGATTAGTCTCTAATTCTGTAATCATTAGCAAGATAGACTCCAGAGTCTCATCTTTACCAGTGGCAAAAGAGTAAGACTATTGTGAATATTTAATTCTATTGAGGTATAGTTGATGTACAATATTATATAATTTTTCAGGTGTACAATGCAATGATTCAGAATTTTAAAGGTTGTATTCCAATTATAGGGAAAATAAAAGATTGGCTATATATATATATTCCCTGTGTTGTACTATATATTTTTATAGCTTATTTATTTTATACATAAGTGTGTATCTCTTTATCCCCTACCCCTATATTGCCCAACTTCTTCTCTCTCTCCTCTGGCAACCACTAATTTGTTCTCTATATCTGTGAGTTTGTTTCTTTTTCGTTATAGTCATTGGTTTATTTTTTAGATTCCATATATAAGTGATATCATCCAGTATTGTCTTTCTCTAACTTATTTCTCTTAACATAAAGCCCTCTAAGTCTATCTAGGCTATTGCAAATGGCAAATTTTTATTCTTTTTTGATAACAGAGTAGTATTCAATTGTGTGTATGTGGTGGTATGTATCACATCTTTATATATTCATCTACTGATGAACACTTTGGTTGCTTTTATATCTTGGCAATTTTAAATAATGCTGCTATGGACATTGGGGTGCATATACCTTTTGAATTACTGCTTTTAGTATTTTATGGATAAATACCCAAGGCTGGAATTGTTGGGTCATATGGTAATTTTAGTAGTTTTGTGAAACTGAAATGGCTACCCACTCCAATATTCTTGCCTAGAGAATCCCATGCACAGAAGAGCCAGGCAGCTACAGTCCATGGGGTCACAAACAGACAGACCTGACTGAAGTGACTTAGCATGAAAGAAATTATCCAAAGTCCCTGGCATGTTACAAATCATTAATGTATTAGAGTAGGCACTTAGGGCTTCCCTGGTGGCTCAGATGGTAAAGAATCCACCTGCAATGCCAGAGACCTGGGTTTAATCCCTGGGTTGGGAAGATCCCTGGGAGGAGAGCATGGCAACCCACTCCAGTATTCCTGCCTGGAGAATCCCCATGGACACAGGAGCTTGGCGGGCTATAGTCATGGGAGAACAAAGAGTCAGACTCTTAAGCACAGGGCAGCACAGCAGGCACTTAAGGAATGGTTGTTTTCTGAGTTCTCCTTCCTACCCTTGAATCAGCCTAAGTATATAAAGCATTTAGTTAGGTCTTCTGACAATAGTCATTGTAGACCATTAAGAATTTTAGCGTACAGAAACCATGAGAAAAGCATCTTCAAATGTTGAAGACAGTGATAAGATTCAGGCCTCAAGGGATTTTATCCTTTGCCTTGAATGTTCTTCAGATTTATTGGGGTATATTTGACATATAACCTTGTGTAAATATAAGATGTACAAAGTAATGATTTAGTACAGTTATATACTGAGAAATGTTTACTACAACAAAGTTATTTAACATGTCCCTCAACTTATGCAATTAACCTTTTTTGTTATTGCTAGAGTGAGAAAATTCAAGCTCTACTCAGCAACTTTTAAATCTACACTATAATATTGTTAACTATAGTCACATTATACACTAGATTCCTAGAATTTATTTCTCATTTAACCGGACATTTATATCCTTTGAACTATATCTCCTTACCTTCATCACCCACCAGTCCCTGACAATACCTTTCTTCTCTGTTTCTAGAGGTTTGGCTTCTTAAGATTCTATTATATGAAAGTGAGATCCTATGTATTTGTCTTTCTCTAATTTTTCATTTAGCATAATCTCTCTGGGTTCATCCATGTTGTTGCAAATGACAGGATTTCTTTTTTAAGCCTGAAAATATATTCTGTTAGATGTATCTACCACATGTCCTTTATCCATTGGCTCCCTTGATGGGTGTGTGTGTGTGTGTGTGTGTGTGTGTATGTATATATATATATATGTGTGTATATATATATATATCTCCACTCTTTTTTGGATTTTCTTCTCATTTAAGTCTCCACAGAGCATTGAGTAGAGTTCTGCTGAGGTCCAGCCTCAGCAGAGTCCAGGGATACCCTCAGGATGGATGACATTGGCGAATGAAGAAAGATAGATAAAGAGATAAAGAAAGAGACACGGGGTGACCAAGCTTCTTCGAGTGAGGCCCATTACTTTATTCTTCTCGGGGCTTTTTAAACCCTGAGTTATACATACAGCAAGGTGAAAAATGCAGTCAACTCAACATTCCATCAGTAATAACTTTTATCGCTATCAGGTTCCTTCCTGCAAAAGTCTTATTTTCCGTACATCATCTTCTATTCCAGAGGCCTGTTGATATTCCATGACCTCCTTTTGATAAAGGTTGGTCAGCCAGAACACCAGAACAATGATTTTCCCTTAAAGTGTTTCTTCTTAAATTCTTAGCCTGCATCACCCTTAAAGTACAGAGTTACATTTTTATGGAGCAAAGATTCAGCAGATTACAGCAAAGAAAGAACTTATTAACTCAAAGTCTAATGTTGCTAATGCTAAGGCTATTACTTGCTTCTTCTACATCCTGCCTATATGCACTCCCAGGAACACAATGGATAAAGGATGTGAGAACTTGGCAGCAGACATTGCATAGGCTCAACAATGTTGCAAGAGTCTGGATAAAGCTGCCATGTAAGCTAGAATGCTAACAGAGGGTTTGAAACACTCCTTTCATGCCCAGGAGATTTATCAACTAGAGCCCTAAGTTAACTCTTTTGGTCAGGGACAGACCCCTGCTAATGTCAGAAGAGCTGGTGAAAGACATAAAATAATAAGACAGACAGATTCTGGTTCGGGGGTAGATGCTCGAGGAAGTTCAGGGGGTCCCTTGAGTCCTGATCTCGCCTTTGCCCATCAGGCCTCTTCCTCATGACCTTTGCCATGGGTGGGATTCTCCACGCTGGCTCCCAGCAGAGTTTCCTGTGCTATATGGTAGATTCTCTTTAGTTATCTATTTTATACACAGTATCAATAGTGTACAAATGTCAATCCCAATCACAATTCAGCCCACCCCCCTTCCCACCTTGGTGTCCTTACAATTAAAACTTTTATCTTACTACTGACACATGTATACATTTGTGAACAGCCTTTTCTAGCTTTTGTACTACTGTTTTTCCGATCTTAGAGTGTTCAAACTCTTTTATCACATTTAGTTTATTCTAATAAAGTAGAAATTAAAGATTTTGAAACTGTATTTGAAAATAATTGAGATACAGACTTTTTCTATCTAAAGTATTAAATATTTTATTAGTAACTTTACAGTTGTCTTAGGATTCAATTCTTAGTGTTTCCTAGTTGTGTGTGCCTTTTTCTGGCACAAACACAACTTGTTTCCTTGTTTTATATTGAATTCCAAATTCAAATGAATAATATTCTCTTAGCTTTACTATCTATTCCTAGATCTCTCCTCTAGCTCCAAGATCCAGCATTTATTCTACTAAATGACTCAACAATGTCCAGATGAAGGGACATGGTAGTACTTTATCTGTCCAGAATGTGTTGATTACTTATACAGAGCTGAACTCTTCACACAGATAGTGATACAAAACACTTTAAATACTTTCCCTTTCCAAGGGTTAGGTAGTTAGAATACAAAAAGAGAGTCTAAAATGGCAGTGGCTAAAAGAAAAAGAAGAGAAAAGCCAGCAAAAATAGAACAAAGGAAGGTCTGAGGACCAGAGTGAGGACCTCAGGTAAAACAAACAGCTCTTCTGGCTAGCCCAGTTTACACAGGGCAGGCTTGGGGGAGGAGAAGAAACATATGAAAAGAGAAGCCAAAATTTAGCTTTGAGCTTCTCTTTTCCTGTCTTTTGTGTCGGCCCACCCTCACACCTAGAGGATGTATTTCCCTTTGCTTGCCAATAAAACTGAGCTATAACACTGGTCCATCCATCACTTCAAATTTTTGCTGCTGTGATACAGAACTGAGGAAAATACACACTCCCTTGACATATGTAATTTCCTTGGTTATGTATCATCACAGCCAAAAGTTGAAGCAACGGATGGACCAGTGTTACAGCCCCATGTTACAGTTCAGTTTTATTTAGAAAGCAAAGGAAAACACATCCTCTAGGCATTCTGCTGAGGCTAAGTCGTTTCAGTCTTGTCAGACTCTGTGTGAACCCATAGACATCAGCCCACCAGGCTCCCCATCCCTGGGATTCTCCAGGCAAGAACACTGGAGTGGGTTGCCATTTCCTTCTCCAATGCATGAAAGTGAAAAGTGAAAGTGAAGTCATTCAGTCGTGTCCAACTGTTAGCGACCCCATGGACTGCAGCCTACCAGGCTCCTCTGTCTATGGGATTTTCTAGGCTAGCATGAGGGCGGGCCAACCCAAAAGACTTGAAGAAAAGAGAAGCCCCTGGCTCAATTTTGGCTCCTCTTTTTAGGTGTTTTTTCTCCTCCCCCTGAGCCTGCCTTATGTAAATTGGGCTAGCCAGGGGGGCTGTTTATTTTACCTGAGGTCCTCACTCAGGTCCTCGGACCTTCCTTTGTTCTATTTTTGCAGGATTTCCCCTTCTTTATCTTTTAGCCACTGCCATTCTGGATTCCTTTTTCCTATTCTACCTAATAAAAGCATTTTAAAGTAGGTTCAACCTTGAATTTATAACAAGGATATATGATTTAAAATGTGCCCTATGGAAAAATGTTTAATCATGCAATGCTCTAAACTTAGGTAAGCCTTAATTTCATTTTACACATCAAAAAGTGTTAAGATCTAAGCATTGGTTTGCATTTACTGTAAATTTCCTGTTTTGCTATTTATACGTTGGTTTGTCTTTGTCATCTCCTCTAAACATGTTTCCTATCTTTGTTGATATTACTGAAATTTGACACATTTGTCTTGTCACTTCTCAAACCTTTTCACATCCTTTATTAAGCCTCATTTCCCCCAGATATTTCATCTCTAAGTGCAGGCCCATAGCATCATTATCTTTCTCATTGGACTTGGAATGAAGTCACATTGAAGGCAGTTATTTCATTTGACTATTCAATTCTAGCATTGTGTCTACTTCATAAAAGACTGGAAAAGTGGTTGCTAAAATTAATTTAAATATTATTATCAGTGTTTGCTGTTGGATACATAAGCTTCCCAAGTGGTGCTAGAGGTAAAGAACCTACTTGCCAAAGCAGGACACTTAAAAGACACAGGTTCTATCCCTGGGTTGAGAAGATGCCCTGGAAGAGGGCATGGAAACCCACCCCAGTACTCTTGCCTGGAGAATCCCATGGACAGAGGAGCCTGACAGGATACATACAGTCCATGGGGTCACAAAGTGTCAGACACAACTGAAGCAGCTTAGCACGCATGCATGTATGTTTAGCATCATTTGCAAGATATGAGCTCTCTATTTCATGTTTATAATCAGGCTCAAGTTAATAGAAGATACAGAAAAAAATTAAATAGAATTATTACTCTATGTGCATCCAATAATGTTTCTGAGATATTAGAAATATCTAATATCTAATAATTAGATATTAGAAACTGAAATATATACATGCCCAGTTTTCCTGTGAGGATTGTTTAAATACAATAAAATTGTATTTATTCTTCTCCATGATGATTTATTTATAGTTCAGTTCAGTTCAGTTGCTCAGTCGTGTCCAACTCTTTGCGACCCATGAATCGCAGCACACCAGGCCTCCCTATCCATCACCAACTCCCAGAGTTCACTCAGATTCACGTCCAATGAGTCAGTGATGCCATCCAGCCATCTCATCCTCGGTCGTCCCCTTCTCCTCCTGCCCCCAATCCCTCCCAGCATCAAAGTCTTTTCCAATGAGTCAGCTCTTCGCATGAGGTGGCCAAACTACTGGAGTTTCAGCTTTAGCATCATTCCTTCCAAACTAATCCCAGGGCTGATTTCCTTCAGAATGGACTGGTTGGATCTCCTTGCAGTCTAAGGGACTCTCAAGAGTCTTCTCCAACACCACAGTTCAAAAGCATCAATTCTTCGGTGCTCAACCTTCTTCACAGTCCAACTCTCACATCCATGACTACTGGAAAAACCATAGCCTTGGCTAGATGGACCTTTGTTGGCAAAGGAATGTCTCTGCTTTTGAATATGCTATCTAGGTTAATCATAACTTTTCTTCCAAGGAGTAAGCGTCTTTTAATTTCATGGCTGCAGTCACCATCTGCAGTAATTTTGGAGCCCCCAAAAATAAAGTCTGACACTGTTTCTACTGTTTCCCCATCTATTTCCCATGAAGTGATGGGACCAGATGCCATGATCTTCGTTTTCTGAATGTTGAGCTTTAAGCCACCTTTTTCACTCTCCTCTTTCACTTTCATCAAGAGGCTTTTTAGCTCCTCTTCACTTTCTGCCATAAGGGTGGTGTCATCTGCATATCTGAGGTTATTGATATTTCTCCCAGCAATCTTCACTCCAGCTTGTTTCTTCCAGTCCAGCATTTCTCATGATGTATTCTGCATATAAGTTAAATAAGCCGAGTGACAATATACAGCCTTGACGTACTCCTTTTCTTATCTGGAACCAGTCTGTTGTTCCATGTCCAGTTCTAACTGTTGCTTCCTGACCTGCATACAGATTTCTCAAGAGGCATGTCAGGTGGTCTGGTATTCCTATCTCTCTCAGAATTTTCCACAGTTTATTGTGATCCACACAGTCAAAGGCTTTGGCATAGTCAGTAAAGCAGAAATAGATGTTTTTCTGGAACTCTCTTGCTTTTTCCATATAAAATACTTTCACAATAACAAAATTTCGCTTCTTAATGGTTTTTTTTCTAACTTGAATTGCAAAACTCATAGCAAACTATAAAGTATATACAAAATATCTTATTTTGTATGTGGTATGCAATTAATTAACTTCAGCCATTTTGTTCAGGACCATGAATATGTCAGTGAAGAGGTGTCCTCTGCTCAGATATCCCTTCAAGTTAGTACTTGCATGAAGAATGCAGTTAACTGACAGCCTCAAACTATTAATTGTTTTAGGGGGCACCACATAAGATCCTTATTCCCCTCCTGCCTGATTGTTCTCAGCAACAAGGCAAAGAAACTTAGAATTCCTTAGAATTCCTTCTAGGGAAGGAAGGAGGCTAGAAGGCTATGGCATATACCCATATTTTTTTTTTTTTTCATGGTTTTCTATCTGTGGTGGTGGTCTTCCCTGGCAACCCCAACCAATGATCAAATACAAGAGGATTACTAAGACCTCACAATTTCTGTCTACTATGCAGCTCATTTACCAGTTAATCTTTGCTTTGGAGCTCTCCAATGGATTGGCCAAGACACATCTGCATAATAATCTGAGGTTCTCCCTAATCACTCCTATTTCATCTTCCCTTTGTCTTTTATAGGCATACACCTGCAATAGGCCACTTCCATTCATAATTCTATATCAGCATCTACTTTTCAGAGGATTTAACTAACACAGCAAACTCAAAGTAGGGTTTGGGGATTAAATCAATTTATGATGGAAGTTCACTGGATTTATCAGATAAGGTAACATCCAGAAACAACTGGCCTGGGAGCATTTGAAAGGCTTCTGACAGGTGCAGCTGCAGTGCCTTCTTAGTGGTGATATCCTCCAAGATAAGGTATAAGGTGAAAACCAAAGTATTAAAGAATGAGTGTCTCAATTACCAATTATTTTCCATGATCCACTGGGTAACTAATCAATTCTTCCCATCCTCACACCTCTCAGAAACACAGAGCTAGTGGTCCTAGTCTAAAAATGGAACCTTCTCTTATCCAGCAGCATAAAAGGGCTCTAAAGAGTTACAAGCTACAGCCATCACCTGGGCACTTTTCACTTGTTTCTTATAGGGATACACAGACAAGAAGAAGAGTCACCATGTAAGCAGAAACATCTGACTCTGATCAGCAGGAAGAAATGGGGCTGATGTTGAACAATTGAGAGAAGGGCTACGTATGGAGCTCTTACAACTTCCTCTTATTCCCTTCTCAAAGGTGAATACAAGGGTAAGTCCAGCAATCCTAGTCTAACAAGGGAATGATTCATAGAAGTTCTGAATTCTTAACAAGGAGGATTTGAGTAGCACCATCAGATAAGCCATGAGATCAGTGGAGGTGATAACTCAGAGCAAAGAGAATTAGAATGGTTAGTGGAGAAGGAAGGTGGTAAGTACCAGTCACATATCTGATTTCACAGCAGTGATGAGTTGTGTAGTGTCGTTCCATTCTTTACCCTCTTTTAAGCCTTTCCTCAGAAAGAGAGGTCCATTGGAATCTCAGAGAAGCCCCTGCCAATATGTAAAAGGCACAAGGGATAGACCTAGGTGCACGTAGAGTTGTGCTGCTCAGATCTTCAGTCAAGAAAGAAATCACCAGTGAGCTGGACAAATAGGCTGATTAGGAAGCCTATTAGAGGTGCTAGAGCTTGGATTCTTTTGCCAACTGTGGGACTCCTCTAAAGGGCACTCTTTGTTCTGAAGCTCCTATTATGGTAGCTAAGAATCTGTCATATCTGCACCATAATCTAAGCCTCTCCATGCCTACTCCTGCTTCTCTCCCTTTTCCTTCCTGCTGCACAGGTGTCGGCTCTCCAGAAGGTCCAAAGACTTTCCCTGCTGAATCCTGCTAATCATCTCCCTTTTATTTTTCACAGTCATTACTCCTTGATAAACCTCTTACACTCCTAATTCCATCTAAGTTTCTGCCCCGCAGGGGACCCAGTGGACACAGTGGATATATTAACTTAATGATAGTCTCAAAAGCAGTTTAATTTCATAAATTCCCCAGGACCTTTCAGAGACCAGTCTCACATATAGTCCTCACTTAGGATCTGGAACTAATGTAGGTTGCTTTCACCATCTCCACTGCATCTCATTAGGAAGCAGACTTAATAGACTCTTAATTCTGATAAAACTTCTATCTCTGTAGTCTTGAACTGACAAAACTAAAACTCTATTCTTTAGTCAAATGCTATAAAAAAAATAAAAAAAAAAACAAGTAGCTTTTATTACTGACGGAACACACAATCTATTCAAACATGCTATTCAGTAAGATTTTGAAATGTAATTCTTCAACACCATTCATAACTAGTATTAATAACCACAGAACAATGTAGGTGAAAAGTGGGAGTAGGTGTTTTGAAGATACATGAATATAATTTATAGGAAAAGTGCTTTAAAATCACTGAATGCAATTTTCTTATTCAGGGTATGAAAGTAGGTGATTTTTCTTTCTAGTCCTTTTGTATTGCTTTATTACTTTGGAAAAGACTCACCGTTTTTGTTGAACTAAGAAAAAGACTTCCTTAAGCTTCTTTAAGATCAGTTGATATATGATCCTGAAAGTCATCGTTAGCCATTACATACACACCCTTAAAATTATAAAATGCACTAATATATTAAAAATATAAATGGTAGAGTAGAAAGTGGCTATACAGTGAAAATGTGCTGTAGTTTAAATACAGTAGAGGGATGAAAGTTCATTTGAACAAAATTGGGACATAATTATAATAATAAGGTACAGGTTAAAAAATGCTGTCAGATAAAAATGTTACAATACCTACTTACATAATGAGTTTCTTAATATAAAATATTGGATCTTTGTCATAATGATTTTAGAAATAGGAATATAATGTATATTTAAAATATACATTATATGTAGAGAAGAGATTGTTACTCATACTGAATGTAGTGTAGGCTCTAAACAGTATATGCTGCTTCCTGAGTCATAGTGGAATTGAATTAACTACTATATATTAAGTATTACTTGTTTTGGCCACAAACAGATTTGAACTGAGGGTTCCAGAGGAGAACACCATAATTATAGAAAAAGGAAAAAGAGAAAATAAATTTATAAAAAAGCAAGTACTCTGAGTAAAAGGAAAAGGCCAGAGATATATGTTAATGTGAATATCAGTTCAGTTCAGTTGGTCAGTCATGTCCAACTCTTTGTGACCCCATGAATCACAGCATGCCAGCCCTCCCTGACCATCACCAACTCCTGGAGTCCACCCAAACTCATATCCATTGAGTCGATGATGCCATCCAGCCATCTCATCCTCTTTTGTCCCCTTCTCCTCCTGCCCCCAATCTCTCCCAGCATCAGGGTCTTTTCCAATGAGTCAACACTTCACATGAGGTGGCCAAAGTATTGAAGTTCCAGCTTCAGCATCTGACCTTCCAATGAAGACCCAGGACTGATCTTCTTTAGGATGGACTGGTTGGATCTCCCCACAGTCCAAGTGACTCTCAAGAGTCTTCTCCAACACCACAGTTCAAAAGCATCAATTCTTTGGCACTCAGCTTTCTTCACAGTCCAACTCTCACATCCATACATGACCACTGGAAAAACCATTGCCTGGACTAGACAGACCTCTGTTGGCAAAGTAATGTCTCTGCTTTTTAATATGCTATCTAGGTTGGTCAGAGAAATCTGTTTAATTCAACATTTCATTAGAATATCAGGAAAAGTACTCTGTTGAATCTGTTCTAGAAATACTCATTAAAAAGAAAATTCAAGAATAACATACTGAAAGAAACACAAAATCAGACCCCTTTGCCCTGATGTATCTGCCTTTAGTCTAATTATTTCTTTAGTGCAGATTCCCTTGCTTAACATCAGTGTTTATTTTCTTTTTCTTCCCCACATTTCAAACACATTTTATCTTACCTCATTAAGTAACATGAAATCTTATTTTTTCTCATACTTTCAGATGGGCTCTTTCTCTGTCAATATGTCCTCGTCAATAAATACTTTATGTGATGCTTGGGTTGCTAAACTGGCTATTATGTAGGCACTTCTCACAAATTATGTGACAATAAGAATTAGACCAATTTGTGAGCACACAAAGTTCTTAGTTAAAATGGAAGTGGTATAACAATTACTTTATTAAATTCTAAACTAGATATTTAAATTAGTATGGATGTATTTTACATTTTTATAAATTTCTACATTTTTAGTCTTTTGACTAAAAAAAATGCATGACATGAGAGTGGTGAGTTCAGTTTTATTTGTGGCTGAGGACTGTAACCCAAGATCCCGCCTGTCAATTGTGAGGAAGAGCTCTGAAGATATGGGACAGGGCTCACACAACTTTGGTAAAGGAGGTGCATGCAATCAAACACATATTTGATGCTAGTCATGAGGAGCAGATATCTTTATTAATATTAATGAGTTTAGGGCTTTTCTTGGTATGAGAAAATCTAACATATTGGGTTCATGAACATTTCCCTTGAAATATCTAACAATCTGATGGCCTATTCTGCCAGTTTTTCCCAGAGTATATAGTGCTCCATTCCTGATCACTACCTTGAATTCTTCTCAGGGTGTGTTGGAGGTCAAATACAGTGGCTAATGATCTAACTAACCCTTATAGAACTGGATGGTGAGCAGTATTCTAATTTGGTGTACGTGATATATTCAAAGTGTAACATTCATATAGAGCATTCCTAGAATAAATTTTACAGTACAGTGAAATTCATGAATTTTAGAAAGTACATTTACACTTATGAATACAGACACAAAAACAACACACTACCTAATGCTGAAAAGGAAGAAATCAGGACTCAGTATCTCTCATTGCATAGAAAAGGAAAATAAGGTTTAAAGTAGTTAAATAAAATTGCATAGACATAATCCTGTTTTAAAAAAAAGAATTTGGCCTTAAAATGCCATTGCTATTAGACCATGAGTGGCAAAAACAAACTTATTAAGAGATGATTGCTTTAGATGTATACGAATTAAATATATTTTCTCAGCATATAGTGTCATTTTAGAAGATATAGTCCAAAAATAAGCAGAAATGGGATCCCCTAGGGATCCTCTAGACTGGATGGTGGAATAGAAGGACCTGAGCACACTTCTTCCCATAAAAACACCAAATTCATAACTCACTGCAAACAACCATTGACAAAAAAGGACTGCAACTTACTGAAACAGACATTCTACTTACAAAGACAAAGAAGGAGCCACAATGAGCTGGTAGGAGGGGTGCATTCGTGATACAATTAAATCCCATACATGTCAAGGAAGTGACCCACAAGCTAGAAAATAATTATATTGTAAGAGTTATGAGCCCCACATCAGGCTCCCTTGTCTGGGTGTCTGTCATCAGGAGGAGGAGCACTCAAAGTATTTGGCTTTGTAATCTAACCATCCTTGGTAACAGGAACCCCAAAGGGCTGGGAGAAACAGAAAAGCCATTCTTGGAGGGTGCACACAAGATATCCTGTGCACTGGGACCCAGGGGTAAAAGAAGTAACTTCATAGTAGCCTGGGCCAGACCTACATGCTGGTCTTGAAGGATGTCCTAGAGAAGCAGAGGCACTGGGGAGTACTCATTAATATTTTTATCTCTCCCGGAGGGTGCCATTTTGATGCCAAGAGCCTTCCCAATAGCTGAAGACTCCAGGGGCAGGAAAACAGTACCACCAATCAGCAGACAGGCTGCTTAAAAACTTTCTGAGTCCATGGCCACCTGTAGACACCCTTTGACACAGTTCTGCTTAACCAAGAAAGCAAAATGGAACTAGAGGAATCAGACTCCCTGACTTAGACTATGCTACAAAGCTGTCGTCTTGGGCTTCCCAGGTGGCTCAGTGGTAAAGAATCCACGTGCCAAGTAGGAGACCTGGGTTCCATCCCTGGGTCAGGAAGATCCCCTGGAGAAGGAAATGGCAACCCACTCCAGTATTCTTGCCTGGGAAATCTATGGACAGAGGATCCTGGCGGGCTACAGTCCAGGGGGTTCTGAAGAGTCAGACATGACTGGGTGACTGAGCACACAAGCAAAGGCACACACACACAAATACAGATAGAAATACAGGATAGAAAAGCTGGAAATAAACCCATGCAGCTATTGGTCAGTTAATCTATGAAAATTAGGCAATGATGAAAATTAGGCGAAAAGGCAGTATCTTCAATAAGTGGGGCTGGGAAAACCAGACAGCTACATGTAGAATAATTACATTTTCTAACATCATCCACAAAATAACATTCAAAAAGTATTATAGACCTAAGTGTAAGACTAAATAATGTGAAACTCTCAGAGAAAAACATAAGCAGAATGCTCTTTGACAAAACTGCAGCAGTATCTTTTTTGTTTCACTTCTTCTAGCACTAAAAATAAAAACAAAAATAAACGTGACCTAATTAAACTTAAAAGCTTTTGCACAACAAAGGATACCATAAACAAAACAAAAAGACAACCCATAGAATGGAAGAAAATATTTGCGAATGATGGTACAAACAAGGGATTAATCTCTAAAATATACAAACAGCCAATGAAGCTCAATAGCCAACAAAAAAAAACAAAACCCGACTCAATAAAATAAACTGAGTGGAACCTCTAGGCAGACATTTTTCCAAAGAAGACACACAGATGGCCAAAAAGCACATGAAGATGTTCAACATCACTAATTATTCAGTTCAGTCACTAATTATTAGAGAAACGTAAATCAAAACTATAATGAGATACCACCTCATACCATTCAGGATGGCCATCATCGAAAAATCTAAAAACAATAAATGCTGGAGAGGGTATGGAAAAAACAGAGCTCTCCTACACTATTGGTAAGACTATAAATTGGTTCAGCCATTATGAAGAGCAGTATGGAGCTTCCTTAAGAAACTAAAATAGAACTGTCATATAATCCAGCAATCCCACTCCTGGGTTTATGTTTAGAGAAAACAATACTTCAAAAAGATACATGCCCTGCTATGTTCATAGCAGCACTATTTACAATTTCCAGGACATGGAAAAAACCTAAGTGTTATCAACAGATAGATGGATAAAGAAGAAGTGGTACCTACATACAATGGAATATTACTCAGCTGTGGAAAAGAATGAAATAATGCCATTTGTAGCAACAAAGATAGATCTAGAGATTGTCATATTGAAAAATAAGTCAGGCAAAGACAAATATCATGTGGTATTGTTAATATATGGAATCTACAAAAGCTACAAATAAACTTATTTACATAACAGAGGCAGAAAACAAATTTATGGTGGACAGTGATGCAGAGAAGGGGTAAATTAGGAGGTTGGGATTAACATATAGATGGCACTCTATAAAAAATAGTCAACAAGGACCTACTGTGTAGCACAATACTCTTTAATAACCTATATGGGGAAAGAGTCTGAAAAAGAATAGATATATGCATAAATTACTTTGCTCTACACCTGAAACTAACACAACATTATAAATCAAATGTACTCTAATATAAGATAAAAAATATGATCATAAAGAAATAAATTAAGAAAAATAAGCAAGAATGATTTGGAATAAAGTTAACTTGGGGCCAGAACTGTTCATTGCAATGTAAAATGTATTATTGGTTAATATAACTGCAATATTCTTTAAATATAGCAATTGGCAGTATTGGTTGGCTGCATTAAATTTATTTATTGTGCCAAAGAAATGTATAAATAAATGCACAGTTATATTAAAATAGTTTCATGAAAATTAAGTAAGTGTATAATCCATTTCCTGATACCTTGGAGCCAAATGAACCAAAACCATGCCAAATATATGGGATAAATAAAGACTTTAAAGAGCATAATACCAGTTCTGTTCAAGCTTTATTACCAAATGAATTAATTAGTTTTGAATCAGTAGACAAATAAGCAAATTAAATATATCAATAAATAAAACAATTATAAAAACTGATTTGTAAAGATTTGAGGGTGACAGATGACATATAACAGACTTTAGATCTACAATAAGGTATGAAAACAGTACCAGTGCTAGTAACAATAAAAACAGTGATTAACATATTCTGATATTACTGAAGGAACAGACTGCTTTTCATTAAAGAAGCAGGTCAGTGTTCTATAAAACTAAAATTGGTCAATATTAGTGTAATTTTACTCATATATTTGATTAAATATCATGCCTAAATAAAATTAAATGATATTGATCATCATACTGATAAATATATTTATTAAAGACTTATTAAGTGTTAGGTACCTCATTCAGTACTTAGGCAATACTTAGAAATTTCTAACATTAACTGTTATATTATATAAATGAAAAAAGAAAATCTTGGAGATATGAAGCAAGGTAACACAATTAGTAGGCACTGGAGCCAAAGTATAACCCAAAGAGCCTGGCTTTGGCACAACATGAAATACCCAAGCTCTACTGAATAAAATTTTCAGGTATATATAAATGTGACTTGAGTTTTTGTTTTATGCTATTTGAATTCAACTCTTTAAGTAGTAATGGGAGATAATGCTCTTTGAACAGCTCCTTAAAAATCTTTTAACATAAACCTTTAACAGATTTTATTGTTAACACCTTTGACAGATGTTATTTATATCTTTATAATGACAACAAAACTGTATTTTCATAGAAATTTTATGAATATATAAATAACATCATTAAAATCTATTAAAGGTTTATGTTAATAAAGGATATTTTCATAGAAATTCTCATGAGAAATAGTTTAGATAAACAGATCCCCTTCATGGATCACAGCGTTCTCATGGCAAACGAGCTTGCATAACTCAATGAAGCACTGAGCCATGCCTTGCAGGGCCACTCAAGACATATAGGTCATAATGGAGAGTTCTGACAAAATGTAGTCCACTGGAGGAGGCAATGGCAAGCTATCACTATTTTTTCTGTGACGACTCCATGAACAGTTTAAAAAGACAAATATATATGACACTGAGAGAGGAGTCCCCCAGGTCTGGTCGTGTCTAACATGGTACTAGGGAAGAGTAGAGGGCAATTACTAATATCTCCAGAAAGAACAAAACTACTGGGCCAAAGCAGAAATGATGCTCAGTTGTGGATGTGTCTGTTGGTGAAGACAATGTCCAGTTCTGTAAAGAACAATATCACATAGGAACCTGGAATGTTAGGTCCATGAATCAAGGTAAATTGGACTTGGTCAAGGAGGAGATGGCTAAAGTGAACATCGACATCTTAGGTATAAGTTAACTAAAATGGATGGGAATGGGCGAATTTAATTCAGATGAACATTATATCTACCACTGTGGGCAAGAATACCTTAGAAGAAATGGAGTAGCCCTTGTAGTCAACAAATAAGCCTGAAATGCACTATTTGGGTCCAATCTCAAAAATTACAGAATTATCTCAGTTCATTTCCAAGGCAAACCATTCAATATCACCATAATCTAACCCTATGCCCCAACCCTGATGCTGAAGAAGCTGAAGTTGACCAGTTCTATAAAGACCTCAAAGACCTCCTAGAACTAACACACACACACACACACACACACACAAAAGAGTCCTATTCATCACAGGGGAGTGGAATGCAAAAGTAGGAAGTGAAGAGATACTTGGAATAACAGGCAAGTTTGGCCTTGCAGTACAGAATGAAGCAGGGCAAAGACTAAGAGTTTTGCCAAGAGAATGCACTGTTCACAGCAAATACCCTCTTCCAATAACACAAGATGTGTACATGGACATCACCAGATGGTAAATACCTAAATCAGATTGATTATTTTCTTTGCAGCCAAAGAAGAAGTGCTATACAGTTAGCAAAAACAAGTCCTGGAGCTGACTGTGGCTCAGATTGAGAGAGTCAATTCCTAGGCAGGTTGATAAGAAGTCTGGGGGTCCCCAAGGAGAAGATAGGGATCTGGGGCTCTCAAAGTGGAGATAGGGGTCTGGAATTCTCAAAGAGGAGGAAAGGACAAAGTTTCTCATCTACATTCCTTCAGTTCAGTTCAGTAGCTCAGTCATGTCCAACTCTTTGTGACCCCATGAATCACAGCACTCCAGGCCTCCCTGTCCACCACCAAATCCCGGAGTTTACTCAAACTCATGTCCATTGAGTCGGTGTTGCCATCCAGCCATCTTGTCCTCTGTCATCCCCTTCTCCTCCTGCCCCCAATCCCTCCCAGTGTCAGAGTCTTTTCCAATGAGTCAACTCTTTGCATGAAGTGGCCAAAGTACTGGAGTTTCAGCTTTAGCATCATTCCTTTCAAAGAAATCCCAAGGCTGATCTCCTTCAGAATGGACTGGTTGGATCTCCTTGCAGTCCAAGGGACTCTCAAGAGTCTTCTCCAACACCACAGTTCAAAAGCATCAATTCTTCGGCGCTCAGCCTTCTTCACAGTCCAACTCTCACATCCATACATGACTACTGGAAAAACCATAGCCTTGACTAGACGGACCTTAGTCGGCAAAGTAATCTCTCTGTTATCTAGGTTAGTCTTAGTCAATTACACAACTCAGTTTAAACTCTTTGCCAGGGATTATACAGCAACAGTGTATCCTGCTTGAGGACAGTTTCTCCTTCCTGAAAACCTTCTGACTAATCCTGATATTTTAGAATGTATATTGTGGGAGTCTGTCTGGTAGGATCTTTTTATTGTTAAATTCTAATCTTGTTATCCTAAAACGTAAATTGTGGGAGTGGGTCAGGTAAAATTTTCACAAACTTGAGACATTCTTTTGATTCATTATAATAAATGATTAAAAGGTATATAACTCCATTGCTAACACTAGCAAAGGATACTTTTTCTGCCCCCTTCTGATGTCTGTGTCAGAAGCTGTCTCTATCCCTTTTATACTTTAATAAAACTCTATTACACAAACGCTCTGAGCGACTGAGCCTCCTCTCTGGCCCCAGATTGAATTCTGTTCCAGAGGCCAAGGATCCTGGTGTCTTTCGTGGTTCAGCAACGACCTTTCAAGATCATGAACTCCGCATTGCAAAATTCAGACTTAAACTGAAGAGAGTAGGGAAAACCACTACGCCATTTAGTTATGACCTAAATCAAATCACTTCTGGTTATACAGTGGAGGTGGCAAATAGATACAAGGGAATAGATCTGGTAGACAGAGTGCCTGAAGAACTATGGATTGAGATTCATAACATTGTGCAGGAGGCACTGACTAAAACCATCCTGAAGAAAAAGAAACGCAAGAAGGCAAAGTGACTGTCTGAAGAGGCTTTGAAAATTACCTGAGGAAAGACCGGAAGTGAAAAGCAAGGAAGAAAGGAAAAGATTTACCCACCTGAATATAGAGATCCAGAGAAGTGCAAGGAGAGATAAGAAGGTCTTCTTCAATAAACAATGCAAAGAAATAGAGGAACGCAACAGAATGGGAAAGATTAGCAATCTCTTCAAGAAAATTGTAGATATCAAAGGAACATTTCATGCCAGGATGGGCACAATAAAGGACAGAAATGGTAAGGACCTAAGAAAAGTAGAAGAAATTAAGAAGAGTTGCAAGAATACACAGAAAAACTATACAAAAAGGTCTTAATGACCTGTATAATCAAGATGGTATGATAACTCAGAGCCAGGCATCCTAAGTGTGAAGTCCAGTGAGCCTTAAGAAGCATTACTAAACTAGTAATTCTAGCAAACCTAGTGGAGGTGTTGGAATTCCAGCTGAGCTATTTCAGATCTTAAAAGATGATGCTATTAAAGTGCTGCATTCAGTATGTCAGCAAATTTACAAAATTTTACAGTGGCCACAGAACTAGAAAAGGTCAGTTTTCATTCCAATCCTAAAGAATGACAGTGCCAAAGAATGTTCAAACTACTTCACAATTGCACTCCTTCCCCATGCTAGCAAAGTGAAAGTAGCTCAGTCATATCTGGCTGTTTGCAATCCCACAACTATACAGTCCATGGAATTCTTTAGGCCATAATACTGGAGTGTGTAGCTGTTCCCTTCTCCAGGGGATCTTCCAAACCCAAGGATGGAGCCCAAGTCTCCTGCATTGCAGGTGGATTCTTTACTAGCTGAGACACCAGGGAAGCCCATGCTAGCAAAGTTATGCATAAAATCCTTCAAGCTAGGCTTTAGCAATATGTATACCAAGAGCTTCCAGATGTAGAAACTGTTTAGATAAGGCAAAGGAACCAGAGACCAAACTGCCAACATCTGTTGCATCACAGAAAAATCAAGAGAATTCCAGAAGAACATCTGTTTCTTCTTCACTGACTATACTAAAACTTTGACTTTGTGAATCACAACAAACTGGAAAATTCTTAAAGAGATGGGAATACCAGACCACCTTACCTGCTTCCTGATGCACCTGTGTGTGGGTCAAAAATCAACAGTTAGAACTGGACATGGAACAACTGACTGATTCCAACTTGGGAAACATGACTGTCACCCTGTTTATTTAACTTATATCAGAGAAAATGCTGGGCTGCATGAGTCACAAGCTGGAATCAAGACTGTTGTTGTTCAGTCGCTCAGTCATATCTGACTCTTTTCGACCCCATGGACTGCAGCACACCATGCCTCCCTGTCCTTCACCATCCCCTGCAGTTTGCTCAAAATCATGTCCATTGAGTTGGTGATGCCATCCAATAACTTTATCCTCTGTCATTCCCTTCTCCTGCCTTCATTCTTTCCCAACATCATGGTCATTTCCAATCAGTCTACTCTTTGCATCAAGGGGCCAAAATATCGGAGCTTCAGCTTCAGCATCAGCTCTTCCAATGAATATTCAGGGTTGATTTCCTTTAGGATTGACTGATTTGGTTTCCTTGTTGTCCAAGGGAATCAAGATTGCTGGGAGAGAGATCAACAGTCTCAGATATGCAGATGATACCACTCTAATGACAGAGAGTGAAGAAGAACTAAAGAGCCTCTTGAAGGTGAAAGAAGAGAGTAAAAAGGCTGGCTTAAAACTCAGCCTTCCTAAAACTAAGATCATGGCATCCAGTCCCATCACTTCATGGGAAAAAAAAGTAGAAGCAGTGACATATTTTTTTTCTTGGTCTCCAGAATCACTGCAGATGGTGACAGTAGCCATGAAATTACAGCAGGATCCTCTATGATCCACCTCCCAGAATTCTGGAAATAAAAGCAAAAATAAACAAATGGGATCTAATTAAAATTAAAAGCTTCTGCACAACAAAGGAAACTATAAGCAAGGTGAAAAGACAGCCTTCTGAATGGGAGAAAATAATAGCAAATGAAGCAACTGACAAACAACTAATCTCAAAATATACAAGCAACTTATGCAACTCAATTCCAGAAAAATAAATGACCCAATAAAAAAATGGGCCAAAGAACTAAATAGACATTTCTCCAAAGAAGACATACGGATGGCTAATAAACACATGAAAAGATGCTCAACATCACTCATTATTAGAGAAATGCAAATCAAAACCACAATGAGGTACCACTTCACACCAGTCAGAATGGCTGTGATCCAAAAATCTGCAAGCAATAAATGCTGGAGAGGGAGTGGAGAAAAGGGAACCCTCCTACACTGTTGGTGGGAATGCAAACTAGTACAACCACTATGGAAAACAGTGTGGAGATTCCTTAAAAAATTGCAAATAGAACTGCCATATGACCCAGCAATCCCACTGCTGGGCATACACACCGAGGAAACCAGAATTGAAAGAGACACATGTACCCCAATGTTCATCGCAGCACTGTGTGTAATAGCCAGGACATGGAAACAACCTAGATGTCCATCAGCAGATGAATGGATAAGAAAGCTGTGGTACATATACACAATGGAGTATTACTCAGCCATTAAAAAGAATACATTTGAATCAGTTCTGATGAGATGGATGAAACTGGAGCCGATTATACAGAGTGAAGTAAGCCAGAAAGAAAAACACCAATACAGTATACTAACACATATATATGGAATTTAGAAAGATGGCAATGACGACCCTGTATGCAAGACAGCAAAAAAGACACAGATGTGTATAGCAGACTTTTGGACTCAGAGGGAGAGGGAGAGGGTGGGATGATTTGGGAGAATGGCATTGAAACATGTATACTATCATGTAAGAATCGAATCGCCAGTCTATGTCCGATGCAGGATACAGCATGCTTGGGGCTGGTGCACGGGGATGACCCAGAGGGATGTTGTGGGGAGGGAGGTGGGAGGGGGGTTCATGTTTGGGATCGCATGTACACCCGTGGTGGATTCATGTCAATGTTTGGCAAAACCAATACAGTATTGTAAAGTAAAATAAAGTAAAAATAAAATTAAAAAAAAAACAACAACAACAAAAAATAAAAAATAAAACATAAAAATCAGCAAACCCACTTATGCATTTACAAGCCGTTCAGGTGAGATGGACTCCTGAATTCAGATACTGCTGTGCTTAACTTATTCCAAATGTAGAAATGTGCCATGACCAAGAAGATGCAATTCTTGAAATAAATCTGTACAGAATAAACTTTTATAAAAAAAAAAAAAGAAATTAGATGATGCTTGTTTTCTTGGAAGGAAAGCTATGACAAACCTAGAGAGTGTATTAAAATACAAAGACATTTCTTTGCTGACAATGGTCCATAAAGCAAAGCTATGTTTTTTTCAATAATCATGTATGGGTGTGAGAGTTGGACCATAAACAAGACTGAACACTGAATAATTGATGCTTTGAATTGGGGTGCTGAAGAGGACTCCTGAGAGTCTCTTGTACAGCGAGGAGATCAAGCCAGTCAATCCTACCGGAAATTAATCCTGAATATTCATGGGAAGTAGTGATGCTGAAGCTGAAATTCCAGTTTTTTGGCCACCTGATGTGATGAGCTGATACACTGATGCTGTGAAATATTGAAGGTAAACAAGAGGACAGCAGAGAATGAGGTGGCTAGATAACATCACCAACTCAAGAGACATTAACTTGAGCAAACTCTGGTAGATAGTGGAGGACAGGGCATGCTGCAGTCCATGGGGTTGCCAAGAGTTGGGCGTGACTTAACAACTGAACAATATCAGATAAACTTTCCACAATGCAAGTGTGTATGTATATTTCTTTAATCATTGGTGCAAGTCTACCCATATTTCATCTGTCTTGGTTTTATGTAGTATTTGTTTTGAATCGAAAAGTAGAAGGGCATATCCTATCACAGTTTGAATTATGCTAAATCACAGAGGTGCTTTTTAACTTTTTAATATTTACTGCATATGTGAGTCTTTATCAAGTATCTTTAGTGTACTTCTGATAAAATTATCAATAGGAAATTATACCTTCCATCAATATGAAAAATTATTGTTGTTGTTTTTTAGTTGCTAAGTCATGCCCAACTCTTGTGACCCCATGGGTTGTAGCCCACCAGGCTCCTCTGTCCATGGGATTTCCCAGGCAAGAATACTGCAATGTGTTGCCATTTCCTTCTCAAGTTTTAAAAATAATATTATAAATTCACCTGTATGGCATTTTGGAATCTTTAATATTTATTGGAATAAACATGAAAGTAACTAAAATAATAACTTTAAAAAGATAACTAAGTATTTTAGTACATTGATATATTTTAAGCTAACTTCAACACTTTAAGGCAAGTTTTAGTTAGCATGATAGTGAGATAAGTAAACTTGATATTTAAGAAGTAGTACATTTCCCAAAAGTGTATAGATGGTATAATAGCAAAAGATAGTTTTAAACAGATGAATCTTTAATTGCAAACTGTTAAGTTTTCTACTAAGAAACATGGCATTATAACAATAAAACTCCAAACCCTGCAAATCAAATGGGCAAACCCGCCTTTACAGTTTTATTTATCTACAGAACAAACAACTATCCTTTGTTTTATAAACCCAAGTACTTTTTGTATTATGTTTTATTATATTTCATTGATTCTTCCCCTTGATGGTGTGATTATAAAAGAAATTGTGTTTAGATTTTTTACAGCTAAATCTCTCCAAATAATTTTGTATATATATGCACTTGTCACTGAAGGCAAAATTATTTCTGTAATAAGTGTGTGTCCTTTCTTTTGGCCCTTTTCCATACATTGAATGCATGAATTTTGTATATAGCACAAGGATCCAATATATATTTTTTGCAGTGTGATCATGTCTTAATTTTTCTTTTCTATTTTGCATTCTGTCTCCTTTGCTTCTCAAAAATCAATAGTGTAATGGAATGGTTTAAAATATTCACAAAGTTGTCATTATTTGAATCAGATGTAATAATGTTGTTAGCTATATAAGGATTTTTTTGTTTTTGTTTTTCAAAATGAAAGAGCTTTGCTGTTTTGCCTGATTGTAAAATTAATACACATTCCTTGAAAAAATTATATAAGAAAAGTGAAAATGAATAAAATTTAACAGCTAACAACAAAACTGTTCAATTATAACAGCTAGGAAAAACCACTTTTAGATATCCTTTAGGACGTCTACATTTGCCTTCTTCTCTCTCTAACGTGTTTATTTCACTAAAACAAAGAATAAATTTTAAACCTCCCCATTAATTCTTCTAAAGGAATTCCTTTAGCCATTTTTTTAAAGTAAGTCAAATGAAGGCAAAATCTTTCATTTTTCTTCATCTTAGAATGCCTATTTTTCATCTTTATTTCTGAAGGGTATTTTCACTGGGTGTAGGATTCTGGTATGACAGATCTTACTACTACTACTACTACTACTACTACTACTACTACTACTACTACTAAGTCACTTCAGTCGTGTCTGACTCTGTGCGACCCCATAGACGGCAGCCCACCAGGCTCCCCCATCCCTGGGATTCTCCAGGCAAGAACACTGGAGTGGGTTGTCATTTCCTTCTCCAATGCAGCCTACCAGGCTCCTCCATCCATGGGATTCTCCAGGCAAGTGTACTGGAGTGGGGTGCCATTTCCTTCTCAGCACCTGAAAAATGTTCTGTCACTTTTGTTGTGGCCTCCATGATTTCTGAGGAGAAATCAGCTGTCATTAAACTTGTTTTTATTCACAGGGTAAATTTCTCTCACTAGCTTTTAAGATTTTTTCTTTTTCTTAATTTTCAAAAGTTTGATTATAATGTGTCTTGATGTGGATTTCTTTGGGTATCCTGGTTTGAGTTTGCTTTGATTTTTGAATGTCTAGATTTCTATAAGATGACAAGTAGGGGAACTCCTAGCTATTTTTTTTAAAGTAACTTTTCAGCTCTGTCATTTGTGTCCTTTCCTGGGAGGCCAATGACATGAATGTTAGAATTTTTAAATAGTCTTGCAGACCTCTTAGACTTTGTTAACTTTTTTTTTTTATTTAAATGGGGGCATTCTATGTTCTTGTTATTGTTCAGGCTAGTTTATTTCTATTGTTTTGTCTTACAGTTCACTGATTCTTTCCTCTGCCGCTTCATTCGCTTTTCAGCTCATTCACTGAAGTTTTTGTTTAGGTACTGTGTTACTCATTTCTAACAATTTCACTTGGTTCTTCTTTATACTGACAATATTTGTCAAGACTTTCTATTTCTTTTCAGAGACTACTTAAATTTGTTTCAAGTATGCTTGTAATTGCTTGCTTAAACATTTTTATTATGACTACATTAACTCTGTCAGAGCACTTTAACACCTGTCAATTTAGTATTGATATAACCTTAATATTAAAATTAAAAGCAACAATAATAACCATAACCCAAAATATAGAACAGATTAACATGTTAAAAGAAATAAGCTCTGACTTTTAGAAAACAAGGTATATGCGTGGGGAGGACAAGCATGTAGTGTTTTTCTATGTGAATTAAGTTCTTACCAAATTGAAGCTGATGGTTACAACAACAAAGATTTACACAAGCTTCATGAACAGTACAAAGAAGCTTCTAGTAGATACATGAAACGTAATGAAATGAGACCAAATTTCGACCAAAAAAAATCAAATAACAAAAATGGAAAAGAACAGAAAACAGTATAAAACAGAAAAAAATAAGAAAATTGAAATTGTAAGTTCTTAGCAATAATTACCTTAATCAAATCACCAAATCAAAAAGCCCAGACTGGCAGAATGAATTTTCTAAAAAGACAAGAACTAGTAATAAATTGTCTATAAGAGACTAAATTTAGATATAAAGACACATAGTAAAAGGATGTAAAACTATATTCTAGGCAAATGGTAACCAAGAGTAGTGATAGCTACACCTGTATCAGAAATAACAGGCTGTAAGTCAAAGGCTGTCACTAGTGAAGAATGTACTTTTAGGAGAAAAATAACATTTTAGGATAATGTCACTAAATAAAGTTCTAACAATTGTAAATGTATACATATCCAACATTAAAGAACACAAAATATATATCAAATATTGACATATCTGAAGACCAAATTAACAGCAATACAGTTATAGAAGGAGAGTTCAGTATCCCACTTTCAATAATGAATATAAAATCCAGGCAGAAAATCAATAAGAAAACAGCTGACTTGAGCAACACTATAGAAAAAATTGAGCCTAACAGACACATTTGGAACTTTCCAGCCAAATTTTCTCCTCAAGCACATAGAATATTCTACAAGATAGATCATGTTAGATAATAAGTCTTAACAAATTTAGTAAGAATGAAAAAATAAGTATCTTTTCTGATTATGTGCTTAGTCACTCAGTCATATCTGACTCTTTGAGACCCCATGGACTGCAGCCTGCCAGGCTCCTCTGTCCATGGGGATTCTCCAGGCAAGAATACTGGAGTGGGTTGCCATGCCCTCCTCCAGTGGATCTTTCCAACCCAGGGATCGAACCCAGGTCTCCTACATTGCAGGCAGATTCTTTACCACCTGAGCCACCAGAGAAGCCCAAGAATACTGAAGTAGGTAGCCTATACCTTCTTCAGGGGGTCTTCCTGAAGTAGGAATTGAACTAGGGTCTCCTGCATTGCAGGTGGATTCTTTACCAGCTGAGCTACCAGAGAAGCACTTTCAGATTTTAATGGAATGAAATCATAAATCAGTGATGAAGGAAATAGAAAAATTCACAAATTTGTGGAAAAAACTAACACATCGTGCACAACCATTGGGCAAAAGAGAAAACAAGTGAATTTAAAAATACCTAGAGATAAACATGAAAATATAGTTAATTATAACTTATGAGGTACAGCAAAAGCATTACAAAGAGGAAGTTTTAGTATTAAAAACCTATATGATAAAAAAGAAATATCTCAAACAATCTAAATTCACAAGTTAAGAAAGATAAATAAAATCCCAAGTTAGCTGAACAGAAGGAATAAAAATTAGTGTCAAAATAAGCAAGTGACTTGAAACTTGTTAAAATGTCCATACTGCCCAAAGTGATCCATAGGCTCAATACAATCCACATCAAGATCTTAAACACAATATTTACAGAAATAGAAAAAAAATTCTTAAATTCATATGGAACCATAAAACACTCCAAATAGCCAAAGCAACCTTGAAGAAGAACAACAAAGGTGGGGGCATCACACTTTCTGGTTTCAAATGATATAGAGTCATAGTAGCCAAAACAATATGTTACTGGCATAAAAGCAAACACATGGTCAAATGTAGCAAATTAAAGAACCCAAATAAACCCATGCTTTTGTTATCAACAGACCTTTAGTAAAGGTGTTAAGAACAAACATGAAGAAAGGATAGTTTCTTTAATAAATGGTGCTGAGAAAACTGGTTATCCACATGCAGAAAAATTAAACTGGACCTGTACTTTACACCATATACAAAAAAATCAACTCAAAATGGGTTAACGACTTAAATCAGATTTAAAATCATAAAGTTATAATATGACAAAGTTCCTTAATATTGGCAAGGACAATTTTTTTTATATACAATACCAAAAGCACAAGCATTCTTAGGCATTGCCTTTCTTTGGTATTGGAATGAAAACTGACCTTTTCCAGTCCTGTAGCCACTGCTGAGTTTCCCAAATTTTCTGGCATATTAAGTGCAGCACTTTCACAGCATTATCTTTTAGGATTTGAAATAGCTCAACTGGAATTCCATCACCTTCACTAGCTTTGTTCTTAGTGATACTTCCTAAGGCACACTTGACTTTGCATTACAGAATGTCTAGCTCAAGGTGAGTGATCACACCACACCATTGTGGTTATCTGGGTCATGAAGATCTTTTTTTGTATAGTTCTTCTGTGTATTCCTGCCACCTCTTCTTAATATCTTCTGCTTCTATTAGGTCCTTTATTGAGCCCATCTTTGCATGAAATGTTGCCTTGATATCTTTAATTTTCTTGAAGAGATCTCTAGTCTTTCCCATTCTATTGTTTTCTTCTATTTCTTTGCACTGATCATTGAGGAAGGCTTTCTTATCTCTCCTTGCTATTCTTTGGAACTCTGCTTGCAAATGGGTATAGCTTTCCTTTTCTCCTTTGCCTTTAGCTTCTCTTCTTTCTCAGCTATTCTTAAGGCCTCCTCAGACAGCTATTTTGCCTTTTTGCATTTTTTTCCTTGGGGATGGTCTTGATCACTGCTTCTTGTACAGTGTCATGAACCTCTGTCCATAGTTCTTCAGGCAGTCTGTCTATCAGATCTAATCCCTTGAATCTCTTTGTCACTTCCACTGTATTGTCAGCGATTTGATTTAGGTCATACCGAATAGTCTAGCAGTTTTCCCTTCCTTCTTCAATTTAAGTCTGAATTTTGCAAGAAGTTCATTATCTGAGCCACAGTCAGCTCCCAGTCTTTTTTTTTTTTTTTTTTTTTGCTGACTGTATAGAGCTTCTCCCTCTTTGGCTGCAAAAAATATAATCAATCTGTTTTCAGTATTGACCATCTGGTGATATCCATGTGTAGAGTCTTCTCTTGTGTTGTTGGAAGAGGGTGTTTGCTATGACCAGTGCATTTTGTTGGCAAAACTCTGTTAGCCTTTGCTCTGCTTCATTCTGTACTTCAAGGCCAATTTTTCTCATTACTCCAGGTATTTCTTGACTTCCTACTTTTGCATTCCAGTCCCCTATAATGAAAAGGACTTTTTTTTGGGGGGGGGGGGCGGCGATTTGTTTTACAAGGTCTTGTAGGTCTTCATAGAAGCATTCAACTTCAGCTTCTTCAGCATTATTGGTCGGGGCATAGACTTAGATTACTGTAATACTGAATGGTTTGCCTTGGAAATGAACAGAGATCATATGTCATTTTTGAGATTGCATCCAGGTATTGCATTTCAGACTCTTTTGTTGACTATGATGGCTGCTCCACTTCTTCTAATGAATTCTATACAATGATAATTTAGTGATGTATAATTTAGTCTACACTAGTCTACATAGTTACCACTCTCATCCATCAACAGAACTCTAAAACATGTTGGTTTATGTCATTTTGTTTAAGTTATTCCAATGGACCCTGATGTCCACAAGTCCTAGATGATCATGAAGAATCTGCCCCATGCCTACCTCTCTGGTGTCATCCCTCCTCTCAAGTTATGAGTTCTATTTCAAAGCACCCACTGTTATTCAAATTATCAATAGTATTTTAAGCCGTCTTTCATTTTTCACAGGCTACATCTTTGCTTGTCTGTAAAATTTCTCATTCTTTAAAACTCAGCTTTATTATTTATGTCACTAAGACTGCCTTGAGCCAACTCCTATCAGTGATTTGTAAATAGTTATGGATAAATATGCACTAGGTAAACATTCTATGCAATTACAACATGGCCATCTACACTTAGCTCTATCTACTGATGTCACATAATAAAGTGTTATGATGTCTTCCTCCCTGTTATACTGTGAGAACTCTTGACTACAAGGAATGTGCCTTTTATTTCTATAAATTCTGCATGTAAGGAGTGTTTGGGTTGTAGAAGATACTCAGTAAATATTTGCTGTAAGAAGGACCAATGATGGGAATCTTGTATAGCATTTTCCAAACTCTTTTAAGAAAAAAATGCTAGGGGGAAAAAAAGTCCATATAAAAATAATTCCATATTGTAAATTTGGGAATTGTCAGGCTAAATACACTTAAGTGAAAGAGTGAGTCACTCAGTCATGCCTGACTCTTTGTGACTCCATAGACTATAGCCCACCAGGCTCCTCTATCCATGGAATTCTCCAGGCAAGGATACTGGAGTTGGTAGCCATTCCCTTCTCCAGGGCATCTTCCGGACACAGGGATGGAACCTGGGTCTCTCACATTGCAAACAAATTCTTTACCTTCTGAGCTAAACACTTAACCAGTAATATTTATAATGAGAATTCTGAGTTATATATATATGCTAATTCACATTGTAGCTCTCCAAAAATGGCTATTATATGTAGTTTGACAAATTTGCTTCACAACCTCTTCCACTTAACATCTAGAAATGTTGTTATTTTTCAGAATATACTTTGAAAAAACTATACTAGTCTATCCTATGCACTTGGCCAGAACATGTTTAACTCTCCCACTTAAAAAAGAGAAGACACAAGTAGTTTCTATACATCTGTATATTTTTATCATAATTCATCTTAAATAAAATGTTAACATTAAATTAGGATTTTACTTCTATACTGCCTTTACCTTTCAATGTTTGACCTCCTGAAATTTTGAAAACATTCTATTCCTTTATTTTAATATATTTATAAAAAGCAGAGGAATGATAATTGGTTCACTGAAATAAAAAGATTAATTTAGTCAAGAGCAAAGCCTAATTTTTTTTTATTATTATCACAAGGATATGGTTAAAAGCCATAATATCATATATAAAAATAATTATTATAAGTAATCTATTAAATTATTATCATAAAAACAGTACTTTCCTGAACAATTATTTTTTATCCAGTTCAGTATTCTTGTTGATCGACATTCATTAATACAAAAATGAGCTGTTTTTTCTTGTGAACTGCTGCTTTGGAGTTTTTACATATCTTACTCAATGGGTGATTGCTCAGTTGGTTACTCAGGTATTGAGTTACTAGTCATACCTGAATCTCCACATTATTACTATCCCACCTCAAGTAATTTCCATAATTATATCAAAGATTTTAATGCTAAATTATTTTAGCATATTTTTTCAATTCTTTAAATTACATCCGAGTATATATAAGATTAACTAATATCCTAAACTATACCAACTAATATGATGGGCATAAATCCTAACTTTCAAGGGTTCAGTTCAGTTCAGTCGTTCAGTTGTGTCTGACTCTTTGCTACCCCATGAATTGCAGCACGCCAGGCCTCCCTGTCCATCACAAACTCCCTGGAGTTCACCCAAACTCATGTCCATCGAGTCAGTGATGCCATCCAGCCATCTCATCCTCTGTTATCCCCTTTTCCTCCTGCCCCCAATCCCTCCCAGCATCAGGGTCTTTTCCAGTGAGTCAACTCTTCACATGAGGTGGCCAAAGTATTGGAGTTTCAGCTTCAGCATCAGTCCTTCCAATGAACACTCAGGACTGATCTCCTTTAGGATGGACTGGTTGGATCTCCTTGCAGTCCAAGGGACTCTCAAAAGTCTCCAACACCACAGTTCAAAAGCATCAATTCTTTAGTGCTCAGCTCTCTTAACAGTCCAAGGGTAACAATTTATAAAGGTTTAAGGGAAGTTTAAATCTATCTATACTCATGCGTCATTAAAAGGTACATGCTAAATGCTATGTGTGTTTACAAAATAGAGGTGTTACATGTTGGACAGGATAAGATGCAAAACAATCTTGATTAGAAAAAATATCACAGAAGAGCATAAAGTTCTTAAAGTCCGCCCCCCACCCCACCCCCAAAGAATAGATAAGATTTCAGAAGGCAAAGTATTGAAAAGTTGTTGCTGAACCACGAAAGACACTGGGATTCTTGGTCTCTGGAGAAGAATTCAATCTAGGAACAGAAACCAGCCTTGATTGCTCAGAGCTTTTGTGTAATAGAGTTTTATTAAAGTATAAAGAGAAAGCTTCTTTGTCAGAAAGCTTCTGACATAGACATCAAAAGGGGGTAGAAAGAGTACCCCCTCGCTAGTGTTAGCAATGGAGTTATATACTTTTAATTAGTTATTACAGTGAATCAAAAGAATGTCTGGAAGTTGTAAAGACCTTACTAGACCCACTCCCATAATTTACATTTTAAGATAACAGAATTAGCCAGAAAGTTTTTTTCCAGAAACTGTCCTCAAGCAGGATACATTATTGTTATATAATCCTAAGGAATGCAGAGGAAAAAAAAAATTTGTCCTTTCCTCCTCCTTGAGAATTCCAGACCCCTCTCTCCTTGGGGACCCCCGAACTTCATATCAACCTGCCTAGGAACTGACTCTCTCCGTATTTGGAGAAATCATTCCAAATTGAAGAAGTAATGGGTGCAGAGGAATCAAGGTGGAAAGGCATGAAAATTGCTTGGGAGCAATGGGTTGTGTTAAACAACTAAAATATTTATTTACTTAAATATGCAGCAGAAGTGGTTAATAGACTGGAAAGGTTTTTTGAAGCCATTTTGTGGAATTACTTGAAAATTAGGCACATGTATTTGTGTTTAATATAATTGACACTTGGATGTCATTTAAGGTGGTTGAGCAGGGTAAGGATTAAATCAGTGTTGTGCCTGAGGAACATTGATCAGCCATAGGAGGAGTCAGAATGTGGATGAGCCAGAGACAGGAAGCCAAATTAAGTTAAAAGCAACAGGCAGTAGGCTGGTGAGAAGATTAAAAGATTTCATTAAAATTGGAATGAGATTAATGAGGATGAAAAGACAAGCTGGATTTGAGAGTTAGAGGATACTGACAGGAACAAAATAGTTGATACTGAACCATAGTCCACAAGTAATCCAATACAAAAATTTAGGTAAAACACAGAAAATGAACAGGTGAAAATTAGAACTACCTAATGGGGATTCTAATGAGATAAGATGAGGTGACAGAGGATGAGATGGTTTGATGGCCAACTCAATGGACAAGAATGTGAGCAAACTCTAAGAGATGGTGAGGGACAGGGAGGCTTGGTATGCTGCAGTTTATGGGTTGCAGAGTCAGACACGACTAGGAAACTGAACAACAAATGGAATTCATATTGATGATTTTATGACAGTTTTTTTCCTCTAGTTTTACTGAGATATACTTGACATATATATTTTATTAGTTTTAAGTACACAAGTAGTTTTGAAGCAAAGTGATCTTGTTTTATATGCAAATTTGCTGCATTTTTTTCTTTAACAAAGTATTACAGATTAAACTGAATTCTTATGTTGCCCTCCCCTGTAATATTGCATTGTTATTAATAAATTAAGTGCATTCACAAGTTAAAAATCTCCTACATATATATAAACACAGAAGACAAATATGTAATTTTTAACATGTTCTTAATTCTGATTAAATCCTGTGTTGTTCTGCAATTTGCTTCCCAAAACTGTCATGAGGTCTATCTATACTGACAATATAAACTTGGTTAATTAATTGTTAAATCTTATCTAACTAGTCTACAATGTATTTTTTTATTTCTCTACAAGTAAATATTTAGATTGACCTTCTTTTTCATAAATAATATAAACTTTTTTTTGTAAACTTTTTTAGGATACTTTGGAATAAATTTAGATTTACAGTAAAGTTGTAAGTTCAGAGAGTAAATATAGATCAGAGAGTCCCTGAATATGACTTACCCCTGAATACCCATCACCTAGTTTAAATTTCAACTAATCTTATTCTCTTATATTGTTTAGTCACTAAAATGTGTTCAACTCTTTTGTGACCCTATGGACTATATAGCCCACCAGGCTTCTCTGTCCACAGAATTTTCCAGGCAAGAATAATGGAGTGGGTTACCATTTCCTTCTCCAGGTGATTTTCCTGACCCAGGGATCAAACCCATGTCTCTTGCTTGGCAGGTGGATTCTTTACCACTGAACCACCTGGGAAGACTTCTCTTATATTACACTGGTATTGAAGCAACTTAGCAGTAGCAGCAGCAGGGGAAATATTACTATTGTACATTTATTTTTGAAAGCAACATTTTACAGATATATAGATAGATAGATTAATAAATTTATGACAACAATTTCATCTCTGATAGACAATCTATAACAATTGAACAGATGATAGCTGGTAGATAGGTAGGTAGCTAGGTACATGGAAGGATGAATGGGAGATAAACAAATACATGTATGTTTAGCATTTTAAAGTATGAATAACTGCAAATACAATATACTAATATTTTCTCAATAGAATCATTTCAATTTACATTGGGAATAATAGGGAGTTTTGTTTTGTTCTTCAGAGAATGTTCTTGTAAAATTACATGTTAAAAGCCTATTGTATACTGGAATGTTATGGCAGTCTAATGGCTCGGATTCTGTGCTTTCACTGTCAAGGGCTTGACTTCAATCTCTTGTCAGGGAACTAAGATCACATAGCTATGCAGTGTGCCTCCTGCAAAAAAAGAAAAAGAAAGAAAAGAAAAATTGCCTATTAACCAGGATGGTCATTGTCACAAAGACACTGAAAATAATTCCCTTGTGTTTGGCTTATATGTTCATGTCCTACTCTAGGCATATTTAGATGATTTTAATAGCATGGCACTTGGCAGCTAAGATATTATTAATTGCTTTTAACAAAGGAAACAATGGACAGTGGGGGTTTTGTCATATACACATACACACAAATTCTAGAAGAAATCCTAAAATGTAAAAAAGATTTGGAAGAAACTTTGGGATCTATTCAGTTCCACAGTCTTTGCACAAGAGGATAAGCAAAGCACCAGTGAGAAAAGATTTTTCTCAGAGCAAACAGCTGGTAAGTGTATCAGAGAGCTGCCAAACCCACACCCTCTGAGTCTCAGTTCAAGCTTTTATTTCCTCTGAAGGGCTCTGATTTGGGGTGGACCACAGAGCTAAAATGAGGATGAAAACATAAAGTTGCAATTAATTATATTTCACTTATTAACAAATATTATTTATTCACACATCCCTATCAAAAAGAGACAGTCATTATCACTCTTAAAATTTAGTGAAAAAGATGTTTGTCTATGAATTCAAAAAAGGTCTCATATCAAATTACATGAATAGAACATCTGTGAAATTCCTACTCAAAATAAATAAAATTGCATTATTTTAAAATCCCTTGAAATTTGTGGTAGATTGAAAATATAATCATAATTCTTCACTTTTCCTGATATCCATGCCTTTTATAATGTGACTTTGCAGCTACTCACATTAGAGAGAATCCCTTTCCTCTCACCTTGCATGTGCTTTATGACTTCTTTTGGTCCCAGAACACATAAAAGTAATGTGTTGCCAGTTCCAATTCTGTGCCACCAAGAAGCTTTGTATACTTCTTCCCTTTCTCTTAAAATCCTACCCAAACACAGACTGATTTAGAGGAGGTTGGGAAAGGATCCACTTCAGTTGACATTATCTCAGACCAAACAGCTGACCTGGCAACTGACCACATATGCATAAAGGAAATTAGCAGATAAAGCTGAAGTTGAACAGTTCTATGAAGACCTACAAGGCCTTTTAGAACACCCAAAAAAGATATCCTTTTCATTATAGGAACTGGAATGCAAATGTAGGAAGTCAAGAAAAACCTGGAGTAACAGGCAAATTTGGCCTGGGAATGCGGAATGAAGCAGGGCAAAGACTAATAGAGTTTTGCCAAGAAAATGCACTGGTCATAACAAACACCCTCTTCCAACAACACAAGAGAAGACTCCACACATGAACATCACCAGATGGTCAACACCAAAATCAGACTGATTATATTCTTTGCAGCCAAAGATGGAGAAGCTCTATACAGTCAACAAAAAAACACCAGGAGCTGACTGTGGCTCAGATTGTGAACTCCTTATTACCAAATTCAGACTGAAATTGAAGAAAGTAGGGAAAACCGCTAGACCATTCAGGTATGACCTAAATCAAATCCCTTATGATTATACAGTGAAAGTGAGAAATAGATTTAAGGGACTAGATCTGATAGATAGAGTGCCTGATGAACTATGGAATGAGGTTCGTAACATTGTACAGGAGACAGGGATCAAGACCATCCCCATGGAAAATAAATGCCAAAAAAGCAAAATGGCTGTCTGGAGAGGTCTTACAAATAGCTGTGAACAGAAGAGAAGTGAAAAGCAAAGGAGAAAAGGAAAGATATAAGCATCTGAATGCAGAGTTCCAAAGAATAGCAAGGAGAGATAAGAAAGCCTTCCTCAGCGATCAATGCAAAGTAATAAAGGAAAACAACAGAATGGGAAAGACTAGAGATCTCTTCAAGAACTTAGAGATACCAAGGGAACATTTCATGCAAAGATGGGCTCAATAAAGGACAGAAATGGTCTGGACCTAACAGAAGAAGATATTAAGAAGAGGTGGCAAGAATACACAGAAGAACTGTACAAAAAAGATCTTCAAGGCCCAGATAATCATGATGGTATGATCACTCGTCTAGAGCCAGACATCCTGGAATGTGAAGTCAAGTGGGCCTTAGAAAGCATCACTATGAACAAAGCTAGTGGAGGTGATGGAATTCTAGTCGAGTTATTTCAAATCCTGAAAGATGATGCTGTGAAAGTGTTGCACTCAATATGCCAGCAAATTTGGAAAACTCAGCAGTGTCCACAGGGCTGGAAAAGGTCAGTTTTCATTCCAATCCCAAAGAAAGTGAAAGTGAAGTTGCTCAGTCGTGTCTGACTCTTTGCCACCCCATGGACTGTAGCCTACCAGGCTCCTCCACCCATGGAATTTTCCAGGCAAGAGTACTGGAGTGGGTTGCCATTTCCAAAGAATGCTCAGACTACCGCACAATTGCACTCATCTCACATGCTAGGAAAGTAATGCTCAAAATTCTCCAAGCCAGGCTTCAGCAATACGTGAACTGTGAATTTCCTGATGTTCACACTGGATTTAGAAAAGGTAGAGGAACCAGAGATCAAATTGCCAACATCCGCTGGATCATCAAAAAAGCAAGAGAGTTCCAGAAAAACATCTATTTATGCTTTATTGACTATGCCAAAGCCTTTGACTGTGTGGATCACAATAAACTGTGGAAATTTCTGAAACAGATGGGAATACCAGACCACCTGACCTTCCTCTTGAGAAATCTGTATGCAGGTCAGGAAGCAACAGTTAGAATTGGACATGGAAAAACAGACTGGTTCCAAATAGGAAAAGGAGTGCATCAAGGCTGTATATTGTCACCCTGCTTATTTAACTTATATTCAGAGCACATCATGAGAAACGCTGGACTGGGAGAAGCACAAGCTGGAACAAAGATTGCCAGGAGAAATATCAATAACCTCAGATATGCAGATGACACCACCCTTATGGCAGAAAGTGAAGAGGAGCTAAAAAGCCTCTTGATGAAGGTGAAAGAAGAGAGTGAAAAAGTTCGCTTAAAGCTCAACATTCAGAAAACGAAGATCATGACATCCGGTCCTATCACTTCATGGGAAATAGATGGGGAAACAGTAGAAACAGTGTCAGACTTTATTTTGGGGGGCTCGAAAATCACTGCAGATGGTGACTGCAGCCATGATATTAAAAGATGCTTACTCCTTGGAAGAAAAGTTAGGACCAACCTAGATAGTGTATTCAAAAGCAGAGACATTACTATGCCGACAAAGGTCTGTCTAGTCAAGTCTATGGTTTTTCCTGTGGTCATGTATGGATGTGAGAGTTGGACTATGAAGAAAGCTGAGCGCCGAAGAATTGATGCTTTTGAACTGTGGTGTTAGAGAAGACTCTTGAGAGTCCCTTGGACTGCAAGGAGATCCAACCAGTCCATTCTGAAGGAGATCAGCCCTGGGATTAGTTTGAAAGGAATGATGCTAAAGCTGAAACTTCTGTACTATGGCCACCTCATGCGAAGACTTGACTCACTGGGAAAGACTGATGCTGGGAGGGATTGGGGGCAGGAGGAGAAGGGGATTACAGAGGATGAGATGGCTGGATGGCATCAATGACTCGATGAACATGAGTCTGAGTGAACTCCGGGAGATGGACAGGAAGGCCTAGCCTGCTGCGATTCATGCGGTTGCAAAGAGTCGGACACGACTGAGCGACTGAACTGAACTGAACTGAACTACTTCTGGACCATGTCAATAGAACCATCTAGATGATACACCACCTTATGAGATAAAAGACTTTTTTGAAACCATTAATCTGTAATTATTAGTTTCAAGACAACAACTACGTGATACTCTTTAACTGATAACTAACCATTGTTTACATAAAGGCATCAAATTTAGATTATGTGTTACTTCTGAGATATGTGAAAGCACTTTGAAAACAAGTAATATTTGATTTCATAATAAAATGCATTACAAATTGTCACTCGATTGGAAGGCAAAAATTTGGGCTGAATCACTAGGTTAAAATATTCCTCATCAATTTTTAAAAAAATGATGCAGTTTGGTATGTCCATGATTACTTAATAATATAATGTTTTTAAGATTGGATTTTATAATCTCACCCAGTTTGGAAATATATTTTGAGGTTTTAAAATGTTTTAAGTTCTTTCATTATTTAAATTACATTATGCATCAAAATCAATGCCAAGAAAATACAAACAAAAATTTTTAATTTTAATAACTAAGCTTGGTTTAAAAATGACTTCTGCCACAGTCAAACACAGAAGTAGAAAGCAGAATTTTGGCTAAGGATGTCAGGGAGACTTAGGGAGTCATTATTCAACAAGTATGAAGTTTCAGCTATACTAGATGACAAATTCCTAGAAATCATCTGTAGTATAATAATTATTAATTAAATAATATTGTATTGAACACTTAAAAATTAGGTAGATCTCATGTGCTGTGTTCTTACATCAATTAAAAAAAAAAACTACAAAGAAAGCTTAGTATCAATGGATAGGATGAGGTGAAAATTCTGTAGCTTTAAGTCATTTGGCATTCACTTGCCAAAAATTAATTAACAGTAATAATTACAAATTAGAACATGTTTCTTAATTTACATTTATTAGCTAAGTGTAATATTTGCATGTGACCACTAGATAGAGCTAGTATAGTTACATCCTGAGACAATAAAAGAAATAAATGAAATATTATACTTAGCAAATTCCTTACAAGTATAAAATGGAAGTGATAGATTCAAGGGATTAGATCTGATAGAAAGAGTGCCTGAAGACTGTGGATGGAAGTTCATGGCACTGTACAGGAGGCAGTGACCAAGACCATCCCCAAGAAAAAGAAATGCAAAAAGGTAAAATGGTTGTCTGAGGAGGTCTTACAAACAGCTGAGAAAAGGAAAGAAGCTAAAGGCAAAGGAGAAAAGGAAAGACATACCCATTTGAATGCAGAGTTCCAAAGAACAGCAAGGAGAGATAAGAAAGCCTTCCTCAGGGATCAATGCAAAGAAATAGAAGAAAACAATAGAATGGGAAAGGATAGCGATCTCTTCAAGAAAGCTAGA
The DNA here is from genome assembly GCF_023091745.1 of Budorcas taxicolor. Lineage (NCBI taxonomy): Eukaryota > Metazoa > Chordata > Mammalia > Artiodactyla > Bovidae > Budorcas > Budorcas taxicolor. The sequence continues at coordinate 65,788,441 of NC_068923.1, read as the reverse complement.
GATACCAAAAGGGAACATTTCATGCAAAGATGGGCTTAATAAAGGACAGAAATGATATGGACCTAACAGAAGCAGAAAATACTAAGAGGTGGCAAGAATACACAGAACTACACAAAAAAAGATCTTCATGACCCAGATAACCATGATTGTGTGATCACTCACCTAGAACCAGACATCCTGGAAAGCAAAGTCAAGTGGGCCTTAGAAAGCATCACCATGAACAAAGCTAGTGGAGGTGAGGAATGCCAGTTGAGCTATTTCAAATCCTAAAAGATGATGCTGTGAAAGTGCTGCACTCTATATGCCATCAAATTTGGAAAACTCAGCAGTGGCCACAGGACTGGAAAAGGTCAGTTTTTATTCCAGTCCCAAAGAAAGGCGATACCAAAGAATGCTCAAGCTACCACAGAATTGCTCTCATCTCACACACTAGTAAAGTAATGCTCAAAATTCTCCAAGTCAGGCTTCAACAATACATGAACCTTGAACATCCAGATGTTCAAGCTGGATTTAGAAAAGGCAGAGAAATCAAAGATAAAATTGCAAACATCTATTGGATTATTGAGAAAGCACAAAAGTTCTAGAAAAATATCTAATTCTGTTTTATTGACTACAAACAGCCCTTGACTGTGTGAATCACAACTATGGAAAATTCTTAAAGAGATGGGAAGACCAGACCACCTGATCTGCCTCTTGAGAAATCTGTATGCAGGTCAAGAAGCAACAGTTAGAACTGGACATGGAACAACAGATTGGTTCCCAATTGGGAAAGGAGTAGGTCAAGGCTGTATATTGTCACCCTGCTTATTTAACTTATATGCAGAGTACATCATGAAAATGCCAGGCTGGATGAAGCACAAGCTTGGATCAAGATTGCCAGGAGAAATATCAATAACCTCAGATATGCAGATGACACCACCCTTATGGCAGAAAGTGAAGAACTAAAGACCTTCTTGATGAACATGAGACAGGAGAGTGAAAAAGTTGGCTTAAAACTCAACATTCAGAAAACTAAGATTATGACATCCACTCCCATCACTTCATGGCAAATAGATTGGAAAATAATGGAAACAGTGAGAGACTTTATATTTTTGGTCTCCAAAATCACTGCAGATGGTGACTGTAGCCATGAAATTTAAAGACTCTTGCTCCTTGGAAGAAAACCTATGACCTACCTCGACAGTATATTAAAAAGCAGAGACATTACTTCGCCAACAAAGTCTGTCTAGTCAAGGCTATGGTTTTTCCAGTAGTCTTGTATGGATATGAGAGTTGGACTATAAAGAAAGCTGAGCACCAAAGAATTGATGCTTTGAACTGTGGTGTTGGAGAAGACTCTTGAGAGTCCCTTGAACTGCAAGGAGATCTAACCAGACCATCCTAAAGGAAATCAGTCCTGAATATTCACTGGAAGGACTGATGTTGAAGTTGAAACTCCATTACTTTGGCCACCTGATGCAAAGAGCTGACTCATTTGAAAAGCCCCTGATGCTGGGAAAGATTGAGGGCGGGAGAAGGGGATGACAGAGGATGAGATAGTTGGATGGCATCACCGACTCAATGCACATGAGTTTGAGTGAACTCTGGGAGTTGGACAGGGAGGCCTGGTGTGCTGTAGTCCATGCGGTCACAAAGAGTTGGACATGACTGAGTTACTGAACTGAATACAGTATCATAGTTATCATTATGGGGCAAATCAGACTTGCTTATTTTCAGATAAAAAGATTAAATGTAAAATAAGGAATATACAAAAATAAAAGTTCATACTCATGATGATATACTTAATGCAGAATAAGTTAGACAAACAATAAAACATTTTTCTGCTCTCCTTATCAGTAGACAGAGGACTTCCATTATGGAGCCAGCAATAAACAATACAATTGATAAGAAACTTGAAGGCAAAGATCATGTCTAAAACTTATTTTCTAACTCCTGTAAACACCCATCGTATCATCATCATCATAAATAAGAAAATAAAATGTACTTTGATCCTTAAAGATTGATTATTTATTTTCAAGTTATATTAATATATTGCTTACAAATACCCAGAAATTAATTTGATCATTATTCAGTATGATATATGTAGCTTGTTACAATTTCAAATTAACTATATTTCTAATACTCAATTTCTTAATCTGTAAAATGATTTTTACATTATGTGATTTAAGAATGAAGTTAAAAGCTATTGTCTTTGCTAGTCAATAAAGCAAGGTTTTCCATATTTTGTCGAAAATCAGAATTACCTTAGAATGTTAAAATGAGGGTCCTAGACCCTCTCTCGAGAGCCTGACTTAATTAAGTGGTGGGTTCTAGAAATGTGTATTTTATCAAGTGCTCTGGTAGTTTTAATGCTAAAGTTAATGAACTGTAATTTCAGTTGTGTAGTTATTAAGCATGTTAGCCCTGAACTGAGACAGACCCAAAATCTGAGCTTCAGTTTTTAAGCTGATAAAATTAAGCGATATCCCTAAAACAAGACATTGCAGAGATTGAAGCAGCTAGCACATGTAAAACAGCAACAATGCCTGGGACACAGTAGCAAATCTATAAATGGTCCTCATCATATTCCTTTCCCAGTTAGGTCTACTGTGACTATTCTCCAACAAGATATTCAAGGAAGTATGTGATGATGAAAAGTGAAAAGTGTTAGTCACTCAGTTGTGTCTGACTCTTTGTGACTCTATAGACTGTAGCCCACCAGGCTGCTCTGCCTGTGGAATTCTCCAGGCAAGAATACTGGAGTGGGTTACTATGCCCTTCTCCAGGGGATCTTCCCAACATAGAGATCGAATCTGAGTCTCCCACATTGCAGGCAGATTCTTTACCGACTGAGCCATCAGGGTGTGTTTTTGTTATGCTTATGAGGTCTTATTTTTTCTTTATTATATATTATGCAGTTCCTGTTAACCCATGCTTACATGAGTAGCATTGTCACTTTGTTTATTGATAATTATATAGAGCCTTGTTCCTTTTTTAAAAAACTCTGTTTAGAAGCAGATTATGTCACCACAAGGTATGTCCACCTTGTTTAGCACAAATGTAAGTTGTCAAGAAAAATATACAACATGCATTTTCTCACAAAGAGCTCTTAAACAGGAACTTCAGGACTCCATCCTGAAGAAAACAAATCAGCTGAATAGTGTCATCTAGTATTTTAAATTCTTTTCTTGTCATAGGGCTGCTCATAAAATTTTTAATGCATGACCCTCAGCTAAGTCCACTGAACTAAGCTGCTTTTATAGTTCTGAATTTACATAATCTTGCTTGCTGGTATTACTCTATTATCTGAAGGAAAATTAGTGATGTATGGAAAATACACTGAATCCTCTCTTAATAAGTATATTTTCTTTGCAAAGTGATCATTTTGAAAAGATGTACATTGATATAATGTATTTATATGGATCTTGAATAAAAGAACTGTTTCTCACTGACATTGAAAAATATTGAGTTGGGATGATAATGTACTTGTCCAAATATTGAGCTGTATATTTAGAAGGGAAACTATTTCAAATGTTGTCATCATATATTTCTCTATCCCCACTCATAAACTTAAGGGAGTTAGAAATAATATTACTTAACATTTATTGAGCATTTCTTAACTTATGGGTATTTTCCTAAATGCTCTGTATTTAATACCACACTTAACCCTCATAAACTGATAAGGTAGACAGTATTATTTTCCTGCCTTTATTGATGAAGGAATTGAGACACAGAGCAGTATAAATAATGGGCCATGGAGGATTCAGGATTTAAATCCAAGCTAATTGCAGAGGCTCTGCCCCAGAGTCACTTCAGATCTTCCTCTCCCTTTTCATTTTCACAGCCCCATTGCTGTTGAGGCTCCAGTTACCTCAAGCAGGTACTTAAGGGGTAAGTGGAGCTCACCAAAAACCAATGGAAGTTTGTTTTTAATCTACTTTTCCAATCTACATTCCAGTAATTCAGTTTCCCATCGCTTCCTTTTCTGCTATATCTTGAATTTTTCCACTTCTAATATACTGCTTAACTTCCCTGAATGCACTGCTTTTTCTTCTCTCTTTCTCTCTCTCTTTTTTTTTTTTTTTTTTTTTGACTATGCAGCATGGCATGTGGGATCTTAGTTCCCCTGGCCATGGATGGACCCCGTGCCCCCTGTAGTGGAAATACAAGGTCTTAACCACTGGGCCACCAGGGAAGTTCCATACTGCTTTTTATAATATGCCAATATCATGGTCATCATTCTATATCCCAATCAATCTTCATACTTTGTGATGTTTTGTTTAGATATGTCTGGTGGAAAGTAACTCTTTTTTTCCCCCGATCCTGGTAGGAGAAACTTGAGAGCTCAATCTGAGAAAATCTTAAACCTATAGGTAACTAAACTCTAAAATCCTCTCTCCTCCAATGTATATTTATTTCACAGAATTACCTCATGCTTTGAGATACTTTTCACCCGTTGGGTTGGGTGAGATCCCATTCCTCATGTGCGTTGCATAATGTAGTTCATAAAGGTGACCTACAGTATGATTGATAACTCTCAGTGTGGCTGTTCCAAAGGAAAATAAATCATTAGCTCTATTGGTCAAGTGACATATCTAATGAAGAGCCTCAGTCCCACAGGATAACTTGTCTTTAACAAAGTTTCTAGATGTGAAATGACAAATGAAGATGCAATGGGTACAATGCCTAGGTTTTCACTTTTAAACCTCCACTATATTTTTGTTAAACATTGTCTTTATCAGTGGTCTTCACTTTTTCTTTGCTAAAGTGAAAAAAAAAAACTGTTCATAGACCTCTGTTTGGTAATAATTATATATCCAATATAAGTAGTTTTTTTTTAAAAAGCTATAATGGTCCCAGTAACACATTTAAACTAACTTGAATTTTGTTTACTGCACTTGTACATTATCACATAAATATGTGAGATAAACTTTTAGTCACTCAGAAGATAACTATGAATTTGAGGATTTCCTGTAAGTCTGTTGCCCTCCATGACCTGAGAACCACAGGTTGAAAACCTCTCATTAGGAAACCATATTTGCAATTTTTTCCATTTATTGTATTGTGACATAACTCTCCTTCCTCCTCTTTCTTCTCATCTTCTTCTCCTTTCTCTCTTTCTTCTTCTACTTTCTCTTTTCCTCCTTGTCCTTTATGTCTGTCCTGTTAGCATTGTTCTTTCTTCTCCGTATAATGACTATGCAGAAACATATTTTGATCACTGAAATTTGACTATATGGTTTAAACAAAATTTAGTTTGGAGCCAGTCTCTGAAAACTCACTCATGGGCAACCACCATTCTCCTCTTTATGCTGGCTAAGAATTCCAAGTGTTATCCAGTCATGGGAGCCTGGCCTGCCTGCTTGAGAGACTGAATATTAATTACTTAAGATAATCTGGGTAATTGTCTTACAGGTTTCAACTGATTGCTTTGTGTGTCATAAATTAGATGTAAAGAAGTCTGATTTCCTTGTATTTAATAAAGGTTTTCCTCCACAATAGAAGTAGAAAAACAAAGAGAAATTGCCTTTTCTGCCTCTGGATATTTTTCTATGAAGAAGCAATGCCTGTGACTGCTAAAACCTTGCTGCAGCCCTAACAGACCAAACATCATGTTGAGAGTGGCAGAGAAAATAGAAAGAAATGGAATCTGGGTAAATATTATCCACTATAAGATCAGCCATCACACATTTTAGCATGTGACCTCACTGTTTAAACATTGTTAAGATTTCAGTTGCTCACAGAAAAATCATTATGTGCTCATTTCAGTAATCCTACTTTCTTATTATTTATGTTTCAAAGAAAAGCATGATGGTCTATCCTAACTGTATTGATATTACACCAAACATCTTTTTGTTACATTAAACTAATCTGTAAGTTATCTGAAGAATCCAAGAGACAGCACAATATAAATTTACCCTTTCATTTCAAATAGCTTGTTAAAATTAACACACACAAGAAAAAATGAAAACTAATAATGATTAGGAAAGCTAACTTCTCTGAGATTTTTAAACTTTCATAATAATTTAAATATTACTATAGGATTGGCTGAGACATATATAAAATTATAGTAATGCAACAAATATGTTTTATTACTTTGGGGAATCACATAGATTTTCTGATGGAGTTTAATTGTTTATCATTGCCACTTTGGCAACATCTTTCATAAATATTTCAAATTAAAGCATTACTCATTTATTTCTAGTATAAATCTGACTTTTAATACATAGATTATAATTATCTGGTCTTGGCTTTATTTTGGAAGAGTAATGATTAATTTCAGTATACACTTTAAAATTTACAACTTTTTTTACGATGTAACATTATAGTTTTACAAGTAGTTATGTCATTGTTAGGATTTGTATTTTATTATTCTCATTTGTAACAGAGAAAACTAATTTCAGAACCCTCACATCACTTACTCAGTATCATAAAACCAAAGGGGCAAAAGGGTAGACAAACATCCTTTTATTCCCATTATATATCATTATCCTATATGTGGGTTAGTACAAAATCTATTAGGCTCTCCATGGTTATTAGACTCAGTACAGTTAAGAATAATTACAAGGAATAGTTAAGGAGACAAGGGTCACTGAGAAGCATAAACAAAAACTACCAGAATAGTTTATGGTTCTGATATAAGGAACTTGAAACATTTTTCTTAACAAGAAAACTGGGAGAGTCACAGAGTCAAGAAATAACATTCTGGAAACTTCAGGCAGTCCAGTATTACTAGAGTATTAGGTTATTCAAACGCTATGAAACTACTAATAGTTAAGCATTTTTGAACTATAAGTATGACAATTTCATCTAGTTGGATGTTCAAAAAAAGACACAAATGCATAGGAATTAAAAATGGAAAATATGAGTAAGATCAGACAGGTCATGGAAGGTATTGTGTGCTAGGAAAACAAGTTAAAGCTTATGTTCTAAATCATTCACAAGCACTGAAAGTATTTTAAGCGTTGCAATATCACAATCACATCTTCATTTAAAATAAACCCTCTGGATGTGTAGGAAAACAGAAAAGCTACTTAAGGGCAGGGTCAAGGAGATTGCATAATTACAGGACAAGAAATTAATTACAATCAGTTGCAATCACTCAAGTAATAATGAGGATCCAGGGTGGCATTGGTGAAAGGAACAAATAAAGGGGTAGAACAGATAAATATTTATGTGATAAAACTTATAATTTTATTCAACTACTGACTGCAGTTTTGATACAGGCAGAAGATAGTAGATTACTCTCAAATTTCTACTTGCATGACTAGGCGGACAAGGGAATTCAAGTGGTAAAACTGATGAGGTTGAGAAATTTTGGAGAAAAAGATATATACACAGACAGATAGATAGGGCGGGAGGCTGTGTACAAATCAAATTTAAAGGACAAGGCAAGAAAGAAAGGGAAACCCTTTAGGCTGATAAGGAATAGTGAAGATCATTAGTAAGGGTTCGGAAGAATGATCCAAATGATAAGACAGAAGCGAGGGCAACAAGAAATACCACGACTGTAACAAGCAGTGACCGAAAAATTGAAGCCAGTAAAATATGCATTGAATTTAGCAATAAGTTATCCTGTAAGAGAGGAAAAGAGTTTGACAGTCATCAAAATAAACATGAAAAAATATCAAACTTTTGCACGCTTATCACAGTTTCTTGTTTACAGTTTTATTTTGAAAGAGAATTATTATATTTTGTGATTTTAATATGTTGTTGCTGTTGTTCTATTTGCATTATAGGCTGATATCTCCCTATAGGTGAAATATTTGGAAGCAGGCAGGCTAACATTCTAATATGGTTTGTACTCATGACAGAATACCTAAGACAGGCTGTTCCCACCACCCACTCTTGCCACACCACTGGTAAAAGAGGTAAACTAGGGGGATTTAGCAGGTTGGGGATTACAGCATAATTATGTTTCAATCATTTTAAGCTTGAGATGCATGTTGGATAACCAAATGAAGTTTATGAATAGATAATTGGGCATATGCTCTACCACTAAGGGAGGCATTCCTTTTGAGATAATAATTTCTAAATTATAAGCTAATAGATATAATAAATTATAACTAACAGATAGTATGTGCTTCCCAGGTGGCACTAGTGGTAAAGAACACACCTGCCAATGCAGGAGACATAGGAGATGCAAGTTTGATCCCTGGGTTGAGAAGATCCCCTGGAGTAGGAAATGGCCATCTGCTCCAGTATTCTTGCCTGGAAATTTGCTTGGACAGAGGAGCCTGAGAGACTATAGTCCATGGGGTCACAAAGAGTAGGATGCTACTGAACACTAGTATGTAATATCAAGGGAGATTGTATGCAGTAAGGAAAGGCAGTGATGAATCCCATAAACACAAAGAGGTCTTATAAACAAGAAGCAGCCAAAAGCAACACTAACAAAAACACTATAAAAAGTGGTGTGTGGCTGGAAAATATAATTCAAATGGTGACTTAAAATTTAAACAGACATTAGAGAAGAAAATGTTTCAAGGAGAGAATGGTTAATTGTGACAAATACTGCTGATACTTTGTGCAAGATGAAGTCAAATAATTGGCCATTACCTTTGGCAGGATGAAGTTAATATCTTGGATTAGCACATTGTTTCTGTTGAATGGTGAGGAAGCAGACTAATCAGATTGAGGAGAAGAAGCAAGACAGGGGGATTGAGTGAGTAAAATGCTTTTAGACAATTTTTCTGTGTAGAGAAAGGTGAATAGCAGTAATAGGATGCTATGTCACAGGATTTTTAATGTGGATACAAAAGCTTTGGTGTCAGTTGAGTCAAATCCCCAGTGAAATGCAAATATGTTTTCCTTTCTGTGAATACTTTGAGTTGGAATGGCTGGATCATCTTAAAGGAATATATTTATCTTTAAAAAATTACTCTTTTTTTCTAAAGAGTCATGCATTTTACCTTTGCAATAGCAGTGTCTGAGAGTTCTAGTTGCACCATTTCCCTGATAATTTATATTATCAGTATTACTAACTTAATTATTCCGATGATGTATAGTAGGTTTACATTTTCCTGGTGACTAATGACATTAGGTATTATTTTATGTGCTTATTGGCTGTTAGTATTATAGCAACCTGGTCAGTTTCACAGGTTACCATGCCAATAAATATCAGTGTGAGTTTGAAACCCAATCAGAGTTAAGTAATGCTGCAAAATATAACCACAATAACAGGGCATTAGCCATACTTGGTATATAGCTTAATTCAGATATTGAAGATGAAATAGATAAAAAAAGAAAAAAAGATAAACTGTTTGGCCTAAACAGCCAGAGAGAATAATTTTAAATGTTTTTAATTATGTATATATACATATATATAATGTAAAAAATAACTAAAATGGAAAAAAGTAAGCATAAACATCAGTCGCTTTAATTAAATTTAAAATGCCATGAAACCATCACTATTTCTAAACCCTTTCATCACCCTAAACAGAAATTTAGTAACCACTAAGCAGTAATTTCTCATTCTTTCCCCCTCAGCTCCCAGTAACCTCTAACCTACTTTATCTCTATGAATCTTCACATTCTAGATATTTTATATAAATCCAGTCATTCAATATTTGTCCTTTTGTGGCAGGCTCATTTCACTTAGCATGGTGTTATCAAGGTCAATCCATGTTTTAGCAGGTATCAGTACTTTGTTTCTTTCTATGTCTAAATAATTTTCTACTGTGCACACCACAACTACTGAAACCTTTGCTCCTCGGGCCTATGCTCCACAACAGGAGAAGCCACTGCAATGAGAAGCCCCAAAAGCCTCACAAGCCCCACAAGCCCCACAAGCCCAGCACCACAACTAGAGAGTATTCCCCTCTCGCCTCAACTAAAGAAAGCCAATGCACAGTAACAAAGATCCAGGACAGTCAAATAAATAAAATTGTTAAAAAATACTATTTGATTTTATTTATATGCCATGTTTTATTTATTCTACTCATCTGCTGATGAATGCTGGGTTGTTTCTACCTTATAGGTGTTATAAATAAGGCTGCAGTGAAAAGTGGTATACAAGTATTTGAGTCCTTATTTTCAGTTCTTTTGGTATAGAACTAGGAATGAAACTGTTGTATAACATATTTTATGTTTTATTTTTGAAGAGTCACTGTGCTATTTTCCACAATGGCTGCACCATTTTACATTTGCCTCATCAATGGATGAGGGCTCCTATTTGTCTACATATTTGCTAACATTTATTATATTCCCTCCTCTCATGTTTTGATTACTTTAATCCTAGTTGGTTTGAAGTGGTTTCTCACTATGGTTTTTATTTGCATTTCCCCAATGTCTAAAGCATATTTTCATCAGCTATTGACTATTTGTATATATTCTTTGGAAAAAATGTCTATGCAGTGATTTGTCCAGTTTTTATTGGTGAGTTTTAGGATGTGTGCTCAGTAGCTGAAGTTGTGCCTGACTCTTCTTGACCCTCTGGACTGTAGCCTATCAGGCTCACTTGTCCATGGGATTCTCCAAGCAAGAATACTGTAGTGGGTTGCCATGCCCTTCAGGGGATCTTCCCAGCCATGCCTCCTGTGTCTAATACACTGAAGGCAAATTCTTTATCCACTGAGCAACCAGGGAAGCTATATTCTGGTTATAAACTCATATCAAATATGTTATTTGCAAACACTTTCTCTCATTTTACAGAGTATCTTTTCACTTTCTGGCTAATATCCTTTAATGCAAAAATAAAATGTTAATTTCTATGAAGTCCAATTTATCTATTTCTTCCACAAGAAATAAGCTTGTGTTTTTGGTGTCATATATGAGAATTTATTGCCAAATCCAAAGTCCTGAAAATTTAGCCCTAAGTGCTTTTTCTAAGTATTGTTTGGTTTTGCTTATCCATTTGATTTACTTTTTGTATAAGGTATGAGGTGGGAATCCAATTCTACTTTTTGCATGTAGAAACCAGTTGTCCCAGCATCATTGGTTGAAAAGACTTTTTTCCCCATTGAGTATACTTGACATCCCTTTCATAAATCAGTTGTGTTTATAAATGTATATGTTTATGTCTGGACTCAATTTTGTTGCATTGGTCTATATGTCTGCATTATATAAGTACTATGCTACTTGGATTACTACAATTTTGCAATAAGGTTTGAAAGTACAAGTCCTCAAACTTTGTTCTTTTTCAAAATTATTTTAGCTATGTGGGGACACATGCAATTTCATCTGAATTTAAGAATCAGTTTTTTCATTTATGAATAAAAGGGTGTTGGAATTTTGATTGGGATTGCATTCAATCCTTATATACTGTCTTGAGTAGTATTGATAGTATATTTCCACATCTGTGTGTTGAGGCCTATATTAAATGATTTTTTATTTAAAAAATGAGTCATAATTTATCCATTAGCAGAACATGAACTGTTATTAATTCCTAGGATCCAGATAGAAATTCTAATGTTTCCAAAGTTATTAAAAATACACTTAACAAATCTATTTGTGGTAGAAAAAAACAGTTTTTGTTTTGTTTTTGATTTATATTCTGCCATAGCTTAGCAATGTTAGATTTTAAATTTTCAGTGGCCATTTTAAGAGTTATTCACAGATCTTTTATGCTCTCTGGAAATTCTATGCTTTATATATAAAAGGGCCTCAGCCTTTGTTTCTGAGTGTGATGGCCAGAACAACTTCAAACTATTATAAAGGAAATATGTATCTACACAGGGAGAGAGTACTGGTGATTTTTATATACAAGGTAAACTATTATTTTAACCAAATATTTTGCATAGTAAAGAGAGCGGATATAGCATGGTGACAGTAGCATAGGCTCAGAGTCAAACTTCCTGCATTTAATTCCCAGCTTCACCATTTATTAGCCAAATAACATCAGGCAATTTGCTTAAATTCTCTCTGCCTCAGTATTCTCATCTATAAAATGGGAATTATGATAGTTACATCAAAGGGTCATCATGAAAATTCAGTTATTTTATATTTGCAATGAACATGGTAAGTGTTCACCTTCATTTCACTTTGTAACTTACAAAGACATTTTAACATATTCTGTTATCTAATTCCCATAGTAACCTTGTGAAATAGAACATTATTAGCCCCAGTTAACAGATGAAGAAACTAAAATTCACAGAGATTATGACATGCCACAGGCATATTAAAATCAAAACCTAGAGAGTTTTAGTTGCAAGATGAATAAGGTCTAGAGAACTATTATACAACATTGTGCTTATAATTAAAAATACTGTACATTTTAAAATTTAAAAGGGTAGACTTCATGTTATTTGTTATTATCACATTTTTTAAAACAAACCCTATAAAATCAAATTATATTAAAACCAAATAATTGTTTCTCAGACCTACATTCTTTCTGGCAAAGTAAACTGCTTCTGCTTTCTATTTAAATTGAACAGTGAAAATAATATAAAATAAAATTATGTAATAGAACAGAAGAGAAAATGAAATAATGAATTTTCACAGCAATCTACAGAGAGCTAGTTTATTTTTCCTTCCACTATATTTGTTTTTTTTCCTAGTTTCAGAGGATAGAGAATTAGTGGTTGTGAAATTTATGTAGTGGTTAGCAATCTGCCAAGTGCAGGGTCATATTTAAAATTTGTACTACTCTGATTTCATTATAACCTAATCACATTTTATCTCAAGTCCTATAACTCTGGATGTAAGCACATCAACAATGAGATATGCTTGCATATGGGCTTTTTATTTGAATAATGCTTGGTTATCAACTCATATTTTAAGACAATTTACTTTGTTCTTTTGGAACCTCATAAACATAAGTAAAAATAAAAAAATTGCACTGACACACTTTTTCAAAGATTCAACTGTACAACTCAGAATAACATAAAATATTTTAATAAATCTATTATTTTAATTTAATGAATCAATTATCTAGTCAATAAAATTCACACATATATATTAACTACTGTCAATGCTACTATAGAGTCATTTGAAATATTTTGAGGTCATGGATTTGAATTAAATGTAGAAAAGATTATTTTCATGCCTTCATACAGATGTCAATTGAAAGGCAACAGAACAAGTACCATGTAATCAGAATAATAAACATTGAGGCATACAACACATGCACATAGAACTAACTGTTTAACAAAAAGATTCTTCTGTAATAATGACATTAACTATAATCTTACTTATGAGTAATCTGTGCATACTTGCAGCAGAATTGTATATAATACCTGAGATTATATCTGCTCTGAAAGAATTACTGGTTTTCCTGAACTCTAATTAGTTAAGAAAATGATGTTTAGATTTGTCATTAGTCTCTTAAAAGGTAGTAAATGTAGGTAAATTAAATTATGATTAAAAACTTCATCAGTTTAGTAGTTATTGAGTGCACATTCTACTTAAGACAATATACTGAATATTAAAATGCAGTACAAAAAGAAAAATTCTATAGTAATATTATGTTCTATTTCTAATACAATTCCATAGGAAGAAAATATAGAATAATATCTTAAGACCAAGGATATTATACTCAATGAAAGTGAAAGTGAAAATCACTGTCGTGTCCAACTCTTTGGGGGAACCCAAGGACTATACAGTCTGTGGAATTCTCCAGGCCAGAATACTGGGCTGGGTAGCCAGTTCCCTTCTCCAGGGGATCTTCCAAACCCAGGGATCAAACCCAGGTCTCCTGCAATGCAGGCAGATTCTTTTCCACTGAGCTACCAGGGAAGCCCATTATACACAATCAGTTCAGTTCAGTTCAGTTCAGTCGCTCAGTCGTGTCCGACTCTTGCGACCCCATGAATCGCAGCACACCAGGCCTCCCTGTCCATCACCAACTCCCAGATCTTACTCAAACCCATGTCCATTGAGTCAGTGATGCCATCCAACCATCTCATCATCTGTCATCCCCTTCTCCTCCTGCCCCCAGTCTCTCCCAGCATCAGGGTCTTTTCAAATGAGTCAGCTCTTTGAATCAAATGGTCAAAGTATTGGAGTTTCAGCTTCAGCATCAGTCCTTCCAATGAATATTCAGGACTGATTTTCTTTAGGATGTACCAGTTGGATCTCCTTGCTGTCCAAGAGACTCTCAAGAGTCTTCTCCAACACCACAGTTCAAAAGCATCAATTCTTTGGCACTCAGCTTTCTTTATAGTCCAACTCTCACATCCATACATGACTACTGGAAACACCATAGCCTTGACTAGACAAACCTTTGTTGGCAAGTAATGTCTCTGCTTTTTAATATGCTGTCTAGGTTGGTCATAAATTTTCATCCAAGGAGCAAGTGTCTTTTAATTTCATGGCTGCAGTTACCATCTGCAGTGATTTTGGAGCCCCCAAAAATACAGTTTGACACTGTTTCTACTGTTTTCCTATTTGCCATGAAGTGATGGGACTGGATGCCATGATCATAGTTTTCTGAATATTGAGTTTTAAGCCAACCTTTTCACTCTCCTCTTTCACTTTCATCAAAAGGCTCTTTAGTTCCTCTTCACTTTCTGCCATATGTATGGTGTTATCTGCATATCTGAGGTTACTGATATTTCTCCTAGCAATCTTGATTCCAGCTTGTGCTTCTTCCAGCCTGGCATTTCTCTTGATGTACTCTGCATATAAGTTAAATAAACAAGGTGACAATATACAGCCTTGACATACTCCTTTTCCTATTTGGAACCAGTCTGTTGTTCCATATCCAGTTCTAACTGTTGCTTCCTGACCTGCATAAAGATTTCTCAAGAGGTAGTTAAAGTAGTCTGGTACTCCAATGTCTTTTAGAATTTTCCAGAGTTTGCAGTGGTTCACATGGACAAAGGTTTTGACCTAGTCAATAAAGCAAAAGTAGATGTTTTTTCTGGAACTCTCTTTTTTTTTTTTTTTTTTTTTTTTTAATACGATACAACTGATGCTGGAAATTTGATGCCTGGTTCCTCTGCCTTTTCTAAATCCAGCTTGAACATCTGGAAGTTCACAGTTCACACACTGTAAAAGTCTGGCTTGGAGAATTTTGAGCATTACTTTACTAGCATGTAAGATGAGTGCAATTGTGCTGTAGTTTGAGCATTCTTTGGCCTTGTCCTTCTTCATAATTGGAATGAAAGCTGAACTTTTCCAGTCCTATGGTCATTGCTGAGTTTTCCCAAATTTATTGAAATTACATTATTATTTTAATAGATAGTTAATTCTAAAATCTCTAGGTTTTCTTTTTTCAAAGAGCAAATGAGACACAATTCAACTAACATTTGGGCAACTGCATAACAGTAAGGATAGAAAAATTAAAGTCATAAGTATCATCAGCCCAAATAAATTTCTAAGAATTAAAGATTTACAAAACACAAAACTATAAAAAAAACTAGAAATATGTTACATTAGATATATAGTCTAATATATATATATATATATATATATATATATATATATATATATATATATATATGTAATGCTCAAAATTCTCCAAGCCAGGCTTCAGCAATACATGAACCGTGAACTTCCAGATGTTCATGCTGGTTTTAGAAAAGGCAGAGGAACCAGAGATCAAATTGTCAACATCCCCTGGATCATTGAAAAAACCAGAAAATTCCAGAAACACATCTACTTCTGCTTTATTGAATATGCCAAAGCCTTTGACTGTGTGGATCACAATAAACTGTCAAAAATTCTGAAAGAGATGAGAATACCAGACTACCTGACCAGTCTCTTGAGAAGCCTATGTGCAGGTCAGGAAGTGCCGGGATCTAGCCCCGGTGGATCCAGGGAATTCAAAGAGTGGTGGAGTTGGCGAGGAAAAACTTACTTATTTAGAAATATAAAGAGAGATTAGAAAAATTAGTGTAGCTGGAAAATTAGTGGAGAAAAGTTTCTGAATAACTTGGTTTATGTGGAAAACCAATAAAGTTCCAAGGCAAGGAACTTGCACCGTCTACATTAGGCCACTGGCGCCCACTTGAATAGCAGAGGGTGCCCCGCCTTGGGCTCCCTCTTGCGTGGGTCTTAGAAGCCAGAGCAAGTAAGTAGACTCGGAGAGCCTCCATGCCCCAGATGGGAATTCAGCCTGAAAAGGAGAGGGAGGGAGAGGGAGAAAGAGAGAGAGAGAGAGAGATTTGACATGGGGAAAACCAGTCTTTCCAGTGACTGGCCCATCCTTTATTGTTCAGGAAAGCCTTTTATACTTTTGGTTGTACATAGAGATCAATGGATAATACAAAATTATGCAGCATCAGCAGCCCTGACTCTTATCGAGACCAGGCTTTCTCTCTGCATACATAGCTGTATACACAAGTCTTTGGTGATTTACATCATCTTCTGGCCAGAAGGCCAATTAACATTTTACAGCCCTTTTCTGATAAGGGTAATAGTGTTGTTCTTCCCAAAGTCTGGTGCCACTCTCAGAAAGCACCAAATAAAGTTACATTCTTACATAGCAAGGACACAACAATTTATAACAAAGAAAGAGGAGTACAGTGATTTATAACAAAGAGAAAATTCATTAACTCAAAAGTCTAGTATTGCTAACATCAAAACTACTATATTCCTATTTCTGCATCCCATTTACACTGATTAATATCCTCCCAGGTGCCTAAAAGATAGAGGATATGGAGGCCTGGCCGTAAACATTAACTCAACAATCAAACTAATTCTTAGCTCTAACAGGCTCTATATCTTTAAGATGTTTTAAGCTTCATGCCTCTCGCGGTTGGGGGCTGTAAACAATCACAAGTTGTAAAAGTCTCTAACTGTCAGGCAAGTTAGGGAGCCATCAGAGGGATTTGAGCTGAAACATTCCATTCATATGCAGAAAACCAGTTGGAGCTCTAAGTTAATTTTTTCCAGAGAAAGGTGGTCGGGGATAGCCCCCTGTAATGTCAGAAGAGTATAGTATAGCAGACAGTAAACAGACAGATTTTGGTTTCGGAGTAGATGCTCAGGCAGAGGACCCCTTGAGACCTGACTTGCCTTGCCCGTTAGGTCTCTCCGCATGACCTTGTCACGGGTGGGATCTCCCGTGCTGGCTCCCGGCAAGGAAGCAACAGTTAGAACTGGACATGGAACAACAGACTGGTTCCAAATAGGAAAAAGAGAACATCAATGCTGTATATTGTCACCCTGCTTATTTAACTTATATGCAGAGTACAGCATGAGAAACGCTGGGCTGGAAAAAGCACAAGCTGGAATCAAGATTTCCGGGAGAAATATCAATAACCTCAGATATGCAGATGACACCACCCTTATGGAAGAAAGTCAAGAAGAACTAAAGAGCCTCTTGATGAAAGTGAAAGAGGAGAGTGAAAAAGTTGACTTAAAGCTCAACATTCAGAAAATGAAGATCATGGCATCTGGTCCCATCACTTCATGGGAAGTAGATGGGGAAACAGTGGAAACAGTGGCTGACTTTAATTTGGGGGCTCCAAAATCACTGCAGATGGTAACTGCAGCCATGAAATTGAAAGACACTTACTCCTTGAAAAGAAATTTATGACCAACTCTAGTACTCTTGCTTGGAATATCCCATGGACAAAGGAGCCTGGTAGGCTGCAGTCCATGAGGTCACTAAGAGTTGGACACGACTGAGTAACTTCCCTTTCACTTTTCACTTTCACACATTGGAGAAGGAAATGGCAACCCACTCCGGTATTTTTGCCTGGAGAATCCCAGGGATGGGGGAGCCTGGTGGGCTGCCATCTATGGGGTCGCACAGAGTTGGACACGACTGAAGCAACTTAGTAGTAGTAGTATTAGATAGCATATTAAAAAGCAGAGACATTACTTTGCCAACAAAGATCCATCTAGTCAAGGCTATGGTTTTTCCAGTGGTCATGTATGGATGTGAGTTGGACTGTGAAGAAAGCTGAGTGCTGGAGAACTGATGATTTTGAACTGTGGTGCTGGAGAGGACTCTTGAGAGTCCCTTGGACTTCAAGGACATCCACCCAATCCATCCTAAAGGAGGTCAGTCCTAGGTGTTCATTGGAAGGACTGATGCTGAGGCTGAACTCCGATACTTTGGCCACCTCATGCGATGAGTTGACTCATTGGAAAAGACCCTGATGCTGGGAGGGATTGGGGGCAGGAGGAGAAGGGGACGACAGAGGATGAGATGGCTGGATAGCATCAATGACTCAAACATGAGTTTGAGTAAGCTCTGGGTGTTGCTGATGGACAGGGAAGCCTTGCATGCTGCGATTCATGGGGTCACAAAGAGTCAGACAGGACTGAGTGACTGAACTGAACTGAACTGATATATATATATATCACATATATATATATATATATATATATATATATATATATATCACATATATATATATAGTCATATATATATATTTGATATATAGTCTAGATATATAGAAATATAATACATTAGAAAAATACCCTAGTTATAGGAAATTTATTCATACACCAGATACAAAATGAAAAAGCTATGAAAGAGAAAGAAATACATTGATTAGATGAAATGGCAACCCACTACAATACTCTTGCCTGGTATCACCCATGGACAGAGGATCCTCGTGGGCTGCAGTCCATGGGGTTGCAAAGAGTTGAGTACAACTTAGCAATTGAGCACACAAAAAATGTAAAAAGATGTCATAAACAAAACTGTATATTTCAAGTACATACTACTAAAAACTAAATAGAAATTACTTATAATTCTCTCCAGCAAATAAGAAGACATGATTTTACAAAATAAGCTCAGAAACAGTTAGGAAGATCTATGGAGACTATAGGCCAAACTATTTAAAAGATAATCCAGCAAATATACAAAATTCCAAGGAAATCAAACTGCACGATTAAAATGCAATGACAAAATTGAAACACATAGGGGACAATAAAGAATGTAAGCTATAAAGCATTAACTTATATATTGATATGAAAAGTTCTCCTAGGATGAAAATGAAAAGAAAGGAAAACTATAAGAGAAATAAATATGGAAAGGAACTAAGCTGCCTAAAAATTATGTGTTCCAAATGATCTGAAAAGAGGCACAAGTCAGGCAAACTAAAAACAGCATAACTAAAATAGGTGAAAGAATTCAAAATAATCAGATAAAAGGGTTTCACAGTTTTAGCACAGGGATTCCAGGGAAAAGAGAATGATTGATGTCCACAGATTGGGTCATTTTGTCCCCCTAGTAATTAAGGTCCTCCTCTGATGTAGTTGTTTCTTAATTAGCCTTCAAGTGAGATACATGTATCTTCACACATTGTGTCCATTCAGAGATGTCAATCCATATACCTCTTCCCCATATCTCCTTGTCATCAATTTGTGAATTGTGAAAATAAAAATGACTAAGTGAGAGGACCAAAGGCTCTTTTTTCTGAGCTTACTATAACAAGGGAATCAGCCATAATGACTCACATTTTGGCAGACACTATAAAAGAAGACAAAGCAGTACAAGAGGTTGACAGTTTGGGGAAAAAAAGCTTTAGGTGTGCACTGGCTGGCTCAGATGATAAAGAATCCACCTGCAATGCAGTAGATGCAGGTTCAATCCCTGGGTTGGGAAGATCCCCTGAAGAAGGGAATGGCTACCCATTCTAGTATTCTTACCTAGAGAATTCCATAGACAGAGGAGCCTGGTGGGCTACAGCCCATGGGGTTGCTAAGAGTTGGACAAAACTGTGCAACAAACTTTTGCACTGATTGCAGGTGGTTGGTATAAGGAAGCTGTAGGTGGGCCAACTAGAAGTGGGCATTCTATGTGATTGGTTGTTGTTGCTGCTGCTAAGTCACTTAACTTGCGTCCGATTCTGTGCGACCCCATAGACGGCAGCCCACCAGGCTCTACCATCCCTGGGATTCTCCAGGCAAGAATACTGGAGTGGGTTGCCATTTCCTTCTCGAATGCATGAAAGTGAAAAGTGAAAGGGAAGTCGCTCAGTAGTGTCGGACTCCTCCTCCTCCTCCTCCTCTTGCCACTCCAGGCAAGAGTACTGGAGTCAGTTGCCAGTGTCTTCTCCATGTGATTGGTTAGGGGTATGCATTTGGTTTTATCTAGTTGGTACTAAGCTGAAAACAGGGATACAAAAGTAGGGAAGCTATTAATTATTATCTACTCCTGGCCATGTTGGGTCAATTGCTATAAAAATAATAATAACAACAACTTGCTGAGTTGTTACCAAGGATAGCAATCTTGCATCCTTTAAGTCTGAATTATAGCAGATTTATTTCCTGGGCCATCTGTGTAGGTAATGAGGTTGGTTTCTTGGGAGTTTACTTCAGATTGTGGATCTGAGTTCAAATGTTATATAACTACATACTCTGGCCATTGTATATTCAGTTTCCTGGTATGGCTTTTGTCCCAAGTACTGAATCATTATGCCAAGCTACTGACTACTATGACTAAATCAGTGCAGTCATATCTCTGGCTACAACTACTCTCAAGCAAGATATATACCAGGTGCACTACTCAAAGTTCTCTTCATGAGGAGATTCCCCATTTACTTCTGTCCTTCAAAAGCACCCTGGAATATAGCTATAGTAGTATTGACTTTATCCAGTTGTGGGTTCAGTTCAATTCAATCACTCTGTAGTGTTCGACTGTTTGCGACCCGAAGGACTGCAGCACCCGAGGACTCCCTGTCCATCACCAACTCCCAGTGATGTTCAAACACATGTCCATTGAGTTGGTGATGCCATCCAACTATCTCATCCTCTGTGATCCCCTTTTCTTCTGCCTTCAATCTTGCCCAGCATCAGGGTCTTTTCCAATGAGTCAGTTCTTTGCATCAGGTGGCCAAAGTATCGGAGCTTCAGCTTCATCATCAGTCCTGTCAATGAGTATTCAGGACTGATTTCCTTTAGGGTGGACTGGTTTGATATCTTTATTGTCCAAGGGACTCTCAAGAGTCTCCTCCAACTCCACAGTTCAAAAGCATCAATTCTTTGGCACTCAGCTTTCTTTATAGTCCAACTCTCATATCCATACATGACTACTGGAAAAACCACAGTTTTCACTAAACAGACCTTTGTTGGTAAAGTAATGTTTCTGCTTTTTAATATGCTGTTGGGGTAGGTTATAGCTTTTCTTGCAAAGAGCAAGCATCTTTTAATTTCATGGCTGCAGCCAGCATCTGTAGTGATTTTGGAGCCCAAGACAATAAATTCTGTCACTGTTTCCATTGTTTCCCCGTCTATTTGCCATGAAGTGATGGGACCGATGCCATGATCTTCACTTTTTGAATGCTGAGTTTTAAGCCACTTTTTTCACTCTCATCTTTCACTTTCATCAAGATGGCAATGATGACCCTGTATGCAAGACAGCAAAAAAGACACAGATGTGTATAGCGGACTTTTGGACTCAGAGGGAGAGGGAGAGGGTGGGATGATTTGGGAGAATGGCATTGAAACATGTATACTATCATGTAAGAATCGAATCGCCAGTCTATGTCCAATGCAGGATACAGCATGCTTGGGGCTGGTGCACGGGGATGACCCGGAGAGATGTTATGGTGAGGGAGGTGGGAGGGGGGTTCATGTTTGGGAACGCATGTACACCCGTGGTGGATTCATGTCAATGCACGGCAAAACCAATACAGTATTGTAAAGTAAAATAAAGTTAAAAAAAAAAAAAGAAAAAGCTTTAGCAAAAAAAAAAAAAAGAGAGAGAGAGAGAGAGACACTCATTAGTTCCTCTTCACTTAGTGCTATAAGGCTGGTGTCATCCCCCTATTGGAGGTTATTGTTATTTCTACTGGCAATCTTGATTCCAGCTTGTGCTTCATCCAGCCCAGCATTTCTCATGATGTACTCTGCATGTAAGTTAAATAAGCAGGGTGACAATATACAGCCTTGACGTACTCCTTTTCTTATTTGGAACCAGTCTGTTGTTCCATGTCCAGTTCTAAGTGCTGCCTCCTGAGCTGCATATAGGTTTCTCAAAAGGCAGGTCAGGTGGTCTGGTATTCCCATCTCTTTCAGAATTGTCCACAGTTTATTGTGATCCACACAGTCAAAGGCTTGGCATAGTCAATAAAGCAGAAAAGATGGTTTTCTGGAACTCTCTTGCTTTTTTGATGATCCAGCAGATGTTAGCCATCTGATCTCTGGTTCCTCTGCCTTTTCTAAATCCAGCTTAAACATCTGGAAGTTCACGGTTCACATATTGCTGAAGCCTGGCTTGGAGAATTTTGAGCTTTGCTTTACTAGCATGTGAGATGAGTGCAATTGTGCGGTAGTTTGAGCATTCTTTGGCATTGCCTTTCTTAGGGATTGGAATGAAAACTGACCTTTTCCAGTCCTGTGGCCACTGCTGAGTTTTCCAAATTTGCTGGCATATTGAGTGCAGCACTTTCACAGCATCATCTTCCAGGATTTGAAATAACTCAACTGGAATTCTATCACCTCCACTAGCTTTGTTTGTAGTGATACTTTCTAAGGTCCACTTGACTTCACATTCCAAGATGTCTGGCTCTAGATGAGTGATCACACCATCGATTATCTTGGTCTTGAAGACCATTTTTGTACAGTTCTTCTGTGTATCCTTGCCACCTCTTCTTAATATCTTCTGCTTCTGTTAGGTCCAGACCATTTCTGTCCTTTATCGAGCCCATCTTTGCATGAAATGTTCCCTTGGGATCTCTAATTTTCTTGAAGAGATCTCTAGTCTTTCCCATTCTGTTGTTTTCCTCTATTTCTTTGCATTGATTGCTGAGGAAGGCTTTCTTATCTCTCCTTGCTATTCTTTGGAACTGCATTCAGATGCTTATATCTTTCCTTTTCTCCTTTGCTTTTCACTTCTCTTCTGTTCACAGCTATTTGTAAGGCCTCACCAGACAGCCCTTTTGCTTTTTTGCATTTCTTTGCCATGGGGATGATCTTGATCCCTGTCTCCTTTACAACGTCACGAACCTCTGTCCATAGTTCATCAGGCACTCTATCTATCAGATCTAGGCCCTTAAATCTATTTCTCCCTTCTACTGTATAATCATAAGAGATATGATTTAGGTCATACCTGAGTGGTCTAATGGTTTTCCCTACTTTCTTCAATTTAAGTCTGAATTTGGCAATAAGGAGTTCATGAGCCACAGTCAGCTCCTCGTCTTGTTTTTGTTGACTGTATAGAGCTTCTCCATCTTTGGCTGCAAAGAATATAATCAATCTGATTTTTTGTGTTGACCATCTGGTGATGTCCATGTGTAGAGTCTTTTCTTGTGTTGTTGGAAGAGGGTGTTTGCTATGACCAGTGTGTTCTCTTGGCAAAACTCTATTAGCCTTTGCCCCGCTTCATTCTGCATTCCAAGGCCAAATTTGCTTGTTGCTCCAGGTGTTTCTTGACTTCCTACTTTTGCATTCCAGTCCCCTATAATGAAAAGGACATCTGTTTTGGGTGTTAGTTCTAAAAGGTCTTGTAGGTCTTCATAGACCCGTTCAACTTCAGCTTCTTCAGCGTTACTGGTTGGGGCATAAATTTGGATCACCATGACATTGAATTGTTTGCCTTGGAAATTAACAGAGATCATTCTGTTGTTTTTGTGATTGCATCCAAGTACTGCATTTTGGACTCTTTTGTTGACCATGATGGCTACTTCATTTCTTCTGAGGGATTCCTGCCCACAGTAGTAGATATAATGGTCATCTGAGTTAAATTCACCCATCGCAGTCCATTTTAGTTCACTGATTCCTAGAATGTCAATGTTCACTCTTGCCATCTCCTGTTTGACCACTTCCAATTTGCCTTGGTTCATGGACCTGACATGCCAGGTTCCTATGCAATATTGCTCTTTACAACATCTGACCTTGCTTCTATCACTATGCAAATTACTTGCAATTATTTGTTCTTTTTACTTAGTAAACTTTGAGTTTCCATAGTGCCTCTAAATGCTCTTAGGCTACTCAACACTGGGTATACTGCAGAAACCAAGGACATATAGGAACTTATAGAAATGAACCCCAGACCAAAGCAGTCTGTTATCCTTGAGAAAATTAGAGTTATCATATCAAATTATTACTACTGATTAAGTACCACAGGCTTTTCCTATGATGGTACTGTCTCCTCTCCCTTAAGTTGTAACTCCCTTTGTTAGAGTTATATGGAGCATGGTATCACCTTCACACAATGATTTCCTAAGACAAATTGTCACAAACATTTTAAGTCAATTTTATCCTTTTATTCTTTAATTTTTGTTTTGGTTTTACTTTATCCTAATTAAGAAGTCTGATTTTATCTAAATTGGAATGAAACAAGCTGTATAAATAATAAGAAAATGTTTTAAGATAGCAGTTTAAGGTTTTTATAATTATGTTTAATTATATTTTATTATAGTTAATGTTTAATTTATTTTAAACACTATATAAATATTATTTTGGAGATGTATCTTTGAATGTACTTTTTAATGTAAAACTATGCTGTAGAGGTAATTGCTCAGAGAGATTTTTTATATAAATAACATACCAAATAGAATATGTATTGAACATTTAGAATAATCTAAAACATAATTCTTAATGAGTACTGATTTCATGACCCTTGCAAAATAAATCATTTGGAGTCTTTCAACTCTATAAAATACAATTTCAGGCATCAATTCACTTAAGGAACTAATTAAGCTAATTATTTTAATAACAAGATGTGGACCATCTTTTCAGTTTTATTGAAATTCAGTTATATATTATTCTATCTTCATATTATTCTGCCTGGTGATAAATTTCTCTAATTGTTACTAATAAAATATTTTTTAAAAGTATATGCCATTCATTTTGTGCAACTTAAAAATTGTGGAAACATATCCAGTTCTCAGGACAGTACATTAGTTAGAATTCTTTATTCAGCTTTTCTATACTGAAAGTTAGGTTGAATCATTCTCATTTTTTTCTGTTTCTTTGCTTATCTGAAAGAAAGCTGATTAAGTCATGTTAGCATTTATAGCATTAGAAATTGTTTAACTGAGTAATTTATCACTTCACGTTCCTCTATTTTTTAAAACTAGTTGTCAGGATAATTTTATTTTATTTATTTATTTATTTTTTTACTAAAAACTATAATATAACAGCATTTTCCCATAGAAATTACACTAAAAGAATAATTCTTATTTATTGCAGTGGTTTAGAAATTGTAATCAAAGCATTTTAAATAATAAAAATAATCTAGCTAAATGTTTTAAAATATAGAATTCTAACGAAAGGTGACTACTTTTAATAGCATTGAAACATGTATGTTAATTACCATATGTGAAATAGATCACCATAGATCACCAGTAAGTTCAATGCATAAAACAGGGCACTCTAAGTCAGTGCACTGGTACAACCCAGAGGGATGGGGTGGAGAGGGAAGAGGGAGGGGGTTTGGGATGGGGGACACATGTATACATGTACACATGTGGATGATTCATGTTGATGTATGGCAAAAACCACCACAATATGGTAATGTAATTAGCCTCCAATTAAAATTAATTAATAAAAATAATTTAATTACAAAACATCCTTATTTGCTTCCATCAGTGTATTCAACAAATGTTTTAAATTCTACTTTTTGGGCATTTGACTAGAATCTGAAATCCTGAGTAACTATGAACAAACTTTCCAGTGCCCTCCATCAAAGACCTAAACATCTATTTGTTTTAAACCAGATAGACTTTTAATCAGAGAGATTATTAGTTAAATTGTATATATGTTGATTTTTTTCTATTTTGATATTAATGGTATCTTTTATAAATATTCATATAATTATTATCCCACATTTTAATGTGAACTATCCACAATAAAACATAAATAATATTCAAAACACATCTTTGGTCTCTTGATATTGTCTACTAGTTCAACCAAACATTCAGAAAAAATCCAAAATAATATTCTTAAATGATAAATGAGAATTGATTTTGATTGTACATTGTAGTCAAACAAATCATCTTGGCCTAGCTGAATTTTTGTTTTTATACATAGATATAAGAAAATGCGCTAGAGGTTAAGCCAAAGAAAATTTGCCAGTTTCAGCCTTAAAGACTGACCATCCACTGCATGCACTTGCAGGACTCTAAACTCTCCACTTCCAGTTTGAAGTTCAAGTTTGTATAGAGAGAAGGGCACATCTTCAAACCGAGTCACTGAAGATTCTTTGAATTTTAAAGACTATTCTCTCACCTTAAATGGCTCTGCAGATATCCACTCATTTACAAATCTTGAATGCCCCTTTACTTACATATTTCCCAGTTAAGAAAGAAGCTAACAGTATTTCCTATATGATTCCTCATTTATTAATATGTGCTGTGTTAAATAGCTTCAGTGTGTCCAACTCTTTTACACCCTATGGACCATAGACTGCCAAGCTCCTCTGTCCATGGGATTCTCCAGGCAAGAATACTACAGTGGGTTGCCATTTCTTCCTAAAGGAGATCTTCCCAACCCAGGGATTGAACCCAAGTCTCTTACGTCTCCTGCATTGGCAGGCAAAATCTTTACCCCTAGCGCCACCTGGAAAGCCCCCTTATTAAATGCATTGTTTTATTTGAGCTTGAGGTCAAATATATACAGATTATATATAATTTTTCTATGTCAAATATGCTCTTTTATCATTCTATACTATCCCTACTTGATAATACGTCTTATTCAGGGCCACATGTCTCATCTTCTGACTATTTATTTCTTCAGTCGCAGTTTCTGACTGTATAAAATACTCGACCCCATCTATCACAATCTCATCTTATCACATTGAGGACTAAGCAGAAGCTGCAAACCAGAATTGCTTCAACAGACTTCTCATCGCATTTGCAATGCTCTTGAGTGATAATCATGCTGTGTCTGCTTAGATGTCAACTAATGGGAATCCAGCTCCTTTATGAGGAGCAGTTTTAAATGAGAAATATCTTTCTTATGCACAAAGCCTGTTTCCTTATGATACCAATGATTTATTTATTTATTCATCCAGTGCGTAGTAAGTACCTTGTTATATACTAGTCTCTAAATAAAATGAAACAAGATACAATATCTGGCTTGAAGGCATTTTGTATAGTCTAATGAGAAAATACTATGCAAAATAAAGGTCTCATTCTAATGAGATCATGTGTAACCACACCTTCCTCTCTTTGTGGGAAGTTCTTTGTAATTAATTCTTTCAATTTCTCATTAAACACCACTACAGGGCATTTGAACCTAGGAAGGGTCCTCTGCTACGTGCAATGAGAGAATCATACTTTATTACTTTACAGCTCATATCTCATTTTTTTTAACTGATTGCATAGCACACCATTCTCCTCCATTACACTCTAAGCCTCATGAGAGTAGGGACTGTTTACTTTTTTGCTCATCTTGTTTCTAAAACAATGTCTGGTACATAATAGTAACTACTAAATAAATGAATAAATGAACTAATCAGCCATTTTAGTACCAGTTCTACTTTTCCCCCACAGTGCTGCTGTATCAGTTATCAGTGGCTACATAACAAATTACCATGAAATTAAAGGCTTAAAATGCCTGTATTTCATGGTTTCCTTGGATCAGAAGTTCAGGTAGTGCTTGCATGAATGTGTACTTAGTCACTTCAGTCATATATGACTCTTTGTGACCCTATGGGCTGTAGCCCACCAGGCTCCTCTGTCCATGGGATTCTCCAGGCAAGAACACTGGAGTGGGTTGCTGTTTCCTTCTCCAGGGGATCTTCCTGACCCAGAGATCAAGCCTGGGTCTCCTGCATTGCAGGCAGATTCCTACCACTGAGCCACCTGGGAAGCCCTTCAGGCAGTGCTTAGCTGGTGACAGTTGTCTTGGAATTTGGCTGCAATCAAGGTTGTCAACTAGGTCTCAGATCACATCTTCTGTGTGATCTGGGTCCTCATCCAAGGGTCATTGATTTTTTGGCAGACACTAGACCCTATTGAAGAAATAAATAGCAACCCTCTCCAGTATTCTTGCCTGAAAAATTCCATGAACAAAGGAGCCTGGGAGGCTACAGTCCTTGTGGTTACAAAGAGTTGGATACAACTTAGATGGGAGGGATTGCGGGCAGGAGGAGAAGGGGACGACAGAGGATAAGATGGCTGGATGACATCACTCACTCTATGGAGGTGAGTCTGAGTGAACTCCAGGACTTGGTGATGGGCAGGGAAGCCTGGCATGCATTCATTCTGTCTGGCCAAGTAGCATGCAGTGACCTCAAAAACTAGTCTCCTCGTGCCCGCACATCCCTGAGATAGCAGCCTGTAGAATCACACACAAGTATAAGTGCCTGAAACAACTTCTGCAACCGTTCTTAAGAACAAGTCTCTTCCCTAGACCTTCCCCTTATGTACCCTTAAATAATACCCTTATGCGGCTCACCAAGTGGCATTACCTGTTTGCTTATGCAGAATACATAAGAGATGTGGGTTCAATCCCAGGGTTGGGAAGACCCTCTGAAGGAGAGCACGGCAACCCACTCCTGTATTCTTGCCTGGAGAATCCCGTGGACAGAGGAGCCTGGCAGGCTACAGTCCACAGGGTCACAAAGAGTTGGACATGACTGAAGTGACTTAGCATGCATGCACATGGCTTACCAAAATCCACTTCTTTTGTTTGAATTAATTAATCTGTCCTTAGTCTGGAAACCCCAAAACACTCCACCCATAAACCCTAGTAAAAATGTGTGCCCCTTTCTTTGTGTGCACTCTGCCTTGATCTCTCCAGGTAGCCTCTATACCTGGTCCTTCATTTAGGACCTGTGAGTTTCTTGATTTCATTTCCTCTTGTGGTCTGCTTTTGAATAAAAGCTCACCATCTGGCACTCTGTGTGCCACTGAACAAGTATTAATTTGACAAATTCATATCAAGGGTTCACCTCATTAAATCAGGCCCACCCAATGATCCTTTTGATTAATTTAAAGACAACTGATTAGGGACCTAATCATATCTTTAAAAATCCCTTCACCTTTGCGGTCAATCCTTTGAGTGCTTAGTTGTTCAGTCCTGTCTGACTCTTTGTGACCCCATGGACTGTAACCGCACAAGGATCCTCTGCTTATGGGATTTCCTAGGCAAGAATACTAGAGTGGGTTGCCATTTCCTCCTCCAGGGGATCTTCCCAACCCAGGAATCAAACCCACATCTCCTGTGCCTGCTGAACTGGCAGGTGGGTTCATTACCACTGAGCCACTTGGGAAGCCCTGGTTAATCCTTTATCACAATACAAAAACTACCTCTGCACATGAGCCCTATTTTATATTTTTGGAAGTTATGCCATAACATGAATTTAGGATAAACTATATTATTGAATCCTTATCCCAGAAACTTCCTCAAGCTAGGTGTTCACAGTGCTTTTGAACAATTGCTATTTGGAAGCTACCCACAAGAAATTTTATCATTTGCTAAAAAAAAATTTGTGTTTTTTGTCTGAATGCTATCTTTTTAAAATATTTTAACTGTTAAAACAGACTCTAATGTTTCATCAAGGCTGGTATGTTTCTCTCTGTTTCTCTCTTTTAATATACTTCTATATTTGTTTAACATGGGAATTGCATAAGTTTAAATTCAATTTATTCTGTAAAGGTATGTTAAAAGATATCATAAGAAATGGTTGAGGAAACAATACTGTTAAGCCCTTAGAAACTTCCCACAAGTTTTACAACCTCTTCTTAAGTGTAACATGAAATATGTTGCCTAATGATTTGTTGGATGACTATATATACCTAAGGTATTCTCTAGATATAAAAACTTTCATCACAACTTTCATGAAATCAGTTTGGAATGATTTTTCCTGAGTAGTATTGCACAAATTATTCCTCACACCCCGAAATAGACTACAGAAATCACTGAGTCTATTTCTAGAATATCTATCCAAGAAAAGTGTGCTATGAGTGATTATTTCAACCATGGTAGATAGAATTCTTGTGATTCCATAGTGTTCAAGGACTGAGAGAATGAGGTATTAGAAAAATGAAGCAAATAAAATTGCTGAGTAAACAAAGTAACATTTTTAAAAACCTTCTATTGTTTTATTTTCATTGTGTACCCTTTTTTGTTTGTAGTTTGTTCTATATTTGAGCAAGTGGCTTAAAATCCAAATTATAATAATCTATATAAATAAAGTTTATCTCACATAAGAAATTGTCTAACAGGACAGACCCAATATTCACTTAGCAACATCTTAAGATTCCGACATGACTTAGTGACTGAACAATAAAAACAACAAATACCCTTGAGGATCTGACTCCATCTCCTCACTTTACTCTTCTTAGGTTTGCTTCTCAGACACAGTGCAGTCTTTCTTTTGACATGCAGAAATTACATGAGACATTGACAAATGTTATTAATGTAGTTTATTCTTTGGAATTATACTAAGTATTAAAGCTTGCAAGTTTATTTTTTCTACTGGATTCAAATCCATCACATCATACCATCAATATTCTAATAATTCATTTTTAAACATAGAAGGTATTCCCAGTTTTTCAATTACTAGTGCACTGTTATTATATTACTTAAATTTTCAACTTATTCTGCATTATAATACTAGAGATATTATAGAGTTCTAAACTTAGATACTTTGATACTTTAAAATTGTTGATAGTTTAGGTTTTTTCCAGTTATTTTATTTATATATAAAATAACATTCCTTAGTTTTTGTATATACGAAGCTTCGGTAAATTTTTTAAAGCACTACACACTGCCTTGAGCCAGATTTATTTTTAAAAAACCAACTTTGATATCTCTTTGACATCTAAAGTGTATATATATATTTAAGGTGTACAACTTAATGTCTTGATATATGTACACATTGTGACAAGATCACAAGTTAAGCTAAATAACTTACACACCACCTCTATGCAGTTACCACTCTTTGTATATATGTTGAAAGTTTACGTCAAGATTTATCTTAGCAAGTAACTATACAATATAATAAACCATTATTAACTATCATCACCATAGTGCATATTAGACTTCCTGAACTCGTCCATCTTGCATACTGAAACTTGTACCCTTTGGCTAATATCTCTTCATATTCCCCTTCCCCATACCCCTGGGGATGGCTATACACCATTCTACTCTGATTCATTGAGTTTGACTATTTTAGATTCCTCATATATCTTTGATTGTGCAGTATTTGTCTTTCTGTGTCTGGCTTATTTTACTTAGCATAATGTCCTTCAGGTTCATTCATATTGTTGCAAATGGCAGAATTTCATTTTTTTTTTAAGTCTAAACAATGTTCCATTATATATTCACATTTTCTTCTTTGTTTATCAATAGATACTTAAGTTGTTTTCATATGTTGGCTATTGTGAATAATGCTTCCATGAGCATGAAAGTGCACATATCTTTGAGATTCAGATTTTATTTCTTTTGAATATATCCCCAGAAGTAGGGTTGCTGGTTCATGTGGTGGTTCTAGTCTTAATTTCTTGTGGAACTGCCATACTGTCTTCCATAATGGATGTAGCAGTTTTGATTTCCACCAATGGTGTATAAGGGTTCTTTTTTCTCTATATCCTGGCCAGCATATATTATCTCTTGTCTTTTGATAATAGCCATCCTAACAGGTATGAAGTGATATGTCTTTGTGGTTTTAATTTATATTTCTCTGAGGATAAAGTGAGGCTGAACACCTTTTCATGTACTTGGCCATTTGTAAGTTGTTTTTCTTTTAATCTTTAGTTTTCTTTTTTGAGAAGTATCTATTCAGAAACTTTGCCCACTTTTTAAACAGGTTATTTGTTTTTGGCTATTGAGTTGCATGAATCTTTTAAATACTTTGGATATTAATCAGATATATGATTTGCAAATATGTTCTCCATTCTGAAATAAATTTGCATAGGATACATACTGAATGTACATATTTTCATATAAAAATTTAAATATATAAGAATTCAGAGGATATAAAATCCAATTCAGTCCAGGTGGGAATAATGCAAAACAGTACAGACACTTTAGACAACCATTCAGCCACTATTCAGTTAAGTTAAACAAAAATTTACCATATCACCCATCAATCCCACTTTTAGATATTTAAACAAGAAAAATGGTCATACAAAGAACTGTACACAGGTGTGTGTAGCAGTCTTATTCACAATCATTCAAAGCTGTAAAGATCCTAGATGTCCATCATCTGGTAAATAAATAAACGAAATGTGATTTATTAATGCAATGAAATACTAGAGAGCAACAAAAAAGGAATAAACTGCTGATAAATGCAAGAACACATATGAATTTTATAAACTAGCACAAAGGCAGAAAGTCAGACACCAGATGCTACCTACTCTATGATTTCATTTATATGATGTTGATGTTCTAGAAAAGGCAAATCGAGTGGACAAACATCAGACCAGTAGTTGCCAGGGAGTAGGGGTAGGGAGGAAGAGACTACGTTCAAAGGGATACTCAGAAACTTTTGTGCATGATAGAGGTATTTTATATCTTGATTGTATTGGTGGTTATATGGTGAAATATGTTTGTAAAACTCTTAGAACTACATACCTAATACTGGTGAATATCACTATATATAAATTATAACAAAAAAATCTGACTTTAAAAAAGAAAAAATGTTTCACTTAAATAGGTGCTTACTGAAATGATTAAGTCAATGTAATCTGAATAATCTAAGCATATTAGTATGCACAAAAACTCTATCCTAGTCCTTACTATTAAAGTTGTGAAGAGTGACCATAGGATATAAAGTTGACAATTCATTTTTGCTAATCTCTTTATAAGGAAAATCCAAAGAAAGATAACATCATGCCTCTTTTTTCTGACTCAATAGTATCAAAATTAATATAATTATATTACCTTGAGTCATATAAAAATGAGATATAAGTATAGAAAACATTACTGTAGTCATAAGAAAAGATAATATAAGTTAGAATGTATATACCTAAAACTTTAGATAAGATTTTTAAAATATAACTAAATGTTGTCTTTTTGAGACCAGATGAAGCTACAAAGACAGATTTTAGTTTATTTAGAATATTGTTCAAAATTACATAATTTGAGTCTTCTTTAAAAACCCAAATACATATTTTAATAATTTTAATTTTTCCTTTTGCTTTCAATTAAAAAGTTAACTTTAATGATTTTGCAATTAAGGAATCTGATAAAGCATCCAAATAATTTTTTTTTGAAAAATAAACTTGTTAAAGAAAACACAAAGGTTTTTTTTTAATATGACATTGTAATTTAAGGAAGCAATTAAAGATATTAACAGATGACTTAAACTAGTTAATTTCACTATAGTATTTTCAGATACACACACACACAACTTCATATATATGAGTGATATTTGGAAGAAAAATAAGTGCCAATTCATTGATGAAAAGCAGAAGGCTGAATAACATTACAAAGAGGAAGTA
Source organism: Budorcas taxicolor (assembly GCF_023091745.1). Lineage (NCBI taxonomy): Eukaryota > Metazoa > Chordata > Mammalia > Artiodactyla > Bovidae > Budorcas > Budorcas taxicolor. Next base: position 65,755,280 of record NC_068923.1, on the reverse strand, counting down.
ATGAATGTTTGCTATAAAGAGAGTCAGCTTTGGGAAAGAAATGATAGATCTGTAAATGAAATGTCCCAGAGGGCAGGATTTGGCTAAACAATGAGATAGATTTTTACTCAATATAAGGAATAGCTTTCTACCTAACTAAAAATACATAGATCATTCTATCAACTGAAAATCTCTAGCAAGATGATAATCACATGCATATAAAAATGAAATATACTGTACTTGCTCAGAGATTAAACTAAGATGACTCTTTCCAATTAAAAGGGTTTAGTTTTATTCCATTTAGTACTATATGCAAACAGGAGGCAATGTAAACAATACAGATATGTTCCACAGCAGGAAAACAAAGTAGAGAACTATCTATTATAAATGACAGATAGTTCAAGGATTTGGTTACATTGATATTTAAATCATATTCCTTAATTTCACAGGAGCATACAAGCTAAACAAGTCCTACTCATGTTTATTCAGTTAGAGTAATAAGCAGAGACATTATCTCTAGCTCAAAGTCAAATTTTACTTCTATTATTTCAAGGAAAATCCAGAGATTCTTACTATATTGCGGATTTCCTCTTGAGTTTCAGCAATAGTGAAGAGCACTTACTTGATTAAAAAGTAATGGCCAGCTGCTGGAGGATTCTGTTGAGAATTTATAAAGAAAGACTAAATTTATCTAGGAAAAAAACTTGCCTGGAGTATTTTCCAAATGAATCTAACATACAAATGTGGCAGAACTCCTGGTAAATAATCCTAAACAAAGGAAACTCATATTAGCTCTTATTTCTCAGTTCAATTGGGATATTAAGTGCACACCAAGAAGAGTAAATGTATAACAAAAAATCAACAAAGAAGACAAACAGAGAAGACATCTTCTCCTTGTAATAGATACCTTGAAATCCATATGCACCATCATAGAAAACAAAGAAATATTTTTGGCAATACAGAGAAAACAAATGTAAAAAAACAAAGGAATAAATGAATACTGTCATATTTTAAAGTCAAGATACTTCTGGGAATCCCAAGAGCCATGATTCAAGATCCCAAATTATGATTCAAAAATCACCCCTACTCTCTCAACTTTCAAGGACCAACTGCTTTAACTATTTATTTTTAAAGGATAGAGTTTGATATACTTTGTTTTATTTTCCTCCAAGAATTTGTAACCCAGTCTGTCTCTTCTTACATGACTTATTCAGTTGTATTAAAAGTCCCTTCTCACTTTACCATGGGTGATTGAAAGAAATTCTAAAATTCAGTCTTTTCAATACAATGTTGTCACTACTTCATGGTTCCTAGCTAGGACATATTTTCCTTTACTGATTTTCTCAAAGTCCTGGCTCTAAACAGATACAGACTATTTAAGGTAAGAAAAATATTAATATTGCATTATTTACTAAACAGAAGCTCCAATAGTTTGGCCACCAGTGAAGAACTGACTCACTGGAAAAGATCCTCATGCTGGGAAAGATTGAGGGCAAGAGGAGAAGGGGATGACAGAGGATGAGATGGTTGGATGGCATCACCAACTCAATGGACATGAGTCTGAGCAAACTCCGAGTGATGGTGAAGGACAGGGAAGCCTGGCATACTGCATTCCATGGGGTTGGAAAGAGTCAGACATGACTTGGCAGCTGAACAACAAACAACAAATTTATTAAACAATAGACAGCATATTATAGCATGGTTCCAACCTTAGCAGCAAATGGTTAAAAGAAGCAGCACCCCTAGGTCTGAAGAGGCCAGGAGAGAGAGAAGTTTCCAGACCCCGAAGAAGATAGCCACATGCAAAATGCTACCTGGGTAGGACCTTAGACTGAGGAATTTAGCCAACCCAAGGAAATATGGGTGAAGAAGAAACTATTGAATACTTTAACTTATTATCCCCTGTCTCACCATTCTCTTCTGCCCTTCTCCATCAGCAAATCAAGCCTGAGAGAAAAGGGCAAGGGAATGTCTTGATTTAGCCCCCATGAGGCAGATCCATGGGGACCTAGAACACGGTGAAGTAGGGCAGAGAGAATAGAGACTAGATCCAAATGGATAAATGGAAGATATCCTTTAGGGGTTTAGGGGTAATATTATAGTAGATAGTTCTTATTGATGGGCTCGAGTAATTAAGAGTGTTATAATACAGACTAGAAAAGTGAAGCTATATGTAAATTTGATCATTTCCAAGCTGTCTATGAAAGCCTTAGATAAACTCCTTCAAAAGGATTCCCTTTCATCAATGTCCTTGGCTTTTATTTATTTTTTCTAATTTTGTATCTAGACTTAATTTCATCATACATGACAATATAACCGTTTCAAACCATACTTCTTGGACTCACAGGATTTATTATCACAAGATTCATTCCCTCTTCCCTTATGTATATTTCTCAAAGTCAGAATTAATATTCCTGAAATAACAAACAGAAGGCTTCATCAGAAATGTGCATGGGGCATGAAGTGACCACTTGGAGGTCTTCCCACCAGATACACCCCCATATTCACCCACTTGGCCTTAGATAGCTGTAGCTTACAACACACATACATTAGCACAAGCATGCTCACACACACATACACACACACACACACACACACACACACACAGAAAATGATTCCATTTATCTAAGACAGCACAGTACAAATTGCAAAGAGGAAAAGAAACATTTACACAACTGGGACATAGTCAGATCCCATAATTATCAAAGTCAGCTCCTTCATAATGTTGTTTCATTTATTTATCTCCAACTGCCCCTTGTATTCAAACCTTGCCTTCTTGGGCCTAGAGAGAATAAGAAATGCATGCATTATTGAATCACATACAGCAGAAGATTGCTTATCTAGGAGACAGAACACCAGACTCACCCAAATAACATAATCAAGGATAACTTTTGCTGATCATTCATGTAAAACAACACATAATAACAACAAAGTGTCAAAATAATTGAAGAATTATATTCTCTACAGCACATTGTATGGTAATTTCATCTTTTGCTCACTGTGAATGGCCACTTAGGAATATCGCAGTGGCTCTTTTTTTTTTTTACTATTTTTTAACATTTACTATAGGAGTTGAGACATATAGACCATGCAAATGGAGGAATTGATTATTTTGGAGTCAAACTGAAAATGTTTATATCCTAACCATCATAAGTAATAAACAAAATACTAATTAGATATATTACCTTTACAAGTTATATGTTACTACCTTCTTATAAATTAACAATCCTTATGAGCCAAATACTTATAATCAAAAAGAATTTTCCATAAATATAAATAATATATGCATGTGTGCTAAGTCACTTCAGTCACGTCTGACTCTTTGCAACCCAATGGACTATAGCCTGCCAGGCTACAGTCTGTCTGTGGGATTCTCCAGGAAAGAATACTGAAGTGGGTTGCCATGCCTTCCTCCAGGATATCTTCCTGACCCAGGAATTCAAACTGCATCTCCTAAGTCTCCTGCATTGGCAGGAAGGTGTTTTTTTTACCACTAGTGCCACCTGTGAGTCAAAGTCGCTCAGTCATGTCAGGTTCTTTGCAACCCCATGGACTATACAGTCCATGGAATTCTCCAGGCCAGAAAACTAAAGTAGGTAGCCTTTCCCTTCCCCAGGGGATCTCCCCAACCCAGGAATTGAACCCAGGTCTCCTGCATTACAGGCATATTCTTTACTAGCTAAAGCCACAAGGGAAGCCCAGCGCCACCTGGGTAGCCCATAAATAATATTTATTTGCTATTATTGAGGGCTATTATATATCAGTTTAATGATATGTTTGTATTAAAATTCAGATTGCCTGAGTAAGATATAAGAGTAAAACAATTATTTCTAGGTCACTAAATAGTTTATGTAATATTCAAGGTTTTTACTTAACATTTTAAGAAATGATTTTTTTTATTTCATGGGAAATATGGCAATAGTTTATACATTGTTCAGTTGATTTGTAGAACATGTATATTTCTATTTAACATGATTATTTATCACATATATATTTTCAAACACATTTGCTTCTTATTACATCTCATATTCTATGTTATGTACCATTCTTTATGTAATAATTCTTTTTTCTCTATTACTATAGTTTTGGAGTTAACAAAGATAGGTTTAAGGGAATAAAAGATCTCTTAAATTTCAGATTAAATACTTTAAAATTCTTTTTATTTTATTGACTGCTTCTGAACAGTCAGAGCTATTTCAAATTTTGAAATAATTACTCTATACTGACATCGAGGTCTCTTGAAGAGGGAAAGGCATTCCATTTTTTTTTTAATGTAAGAGATCTATATACAGGGAATGTAACACAAGCCATTTATAAAGATGCATTTATTTATTGTTGAGGAGTCTTTACCTATATTGAAGTCTAGAACTTATCACTCACTGTGAACAAAAAAAAATCTTCTACTTCTAGAGCCAGCAGATGAGCTTAACATCAATTATTGTTCTTCCTTCTTAAAGTAATCAAAGGTAGTAACATGCAAACATGAGCACTGTACCATGACTCTCTCATATGATAGTCATATGTTTTTGGAAAATAACTTCTCTGAATCTCAATCATTCATTCATTCTAAAATCATTGATTGAGAAGCTACCAGGTGTAGCAGCTACAGTGGTGTTCTTGAAAGTTTACTTTTGTTGGGGTAAGAGATATCATGCAATAGATTACACTTTAGTCATTTAATCATATGCTGTAAAAAGCAGGTATTGGGAACTTAGAGAGCATATAACACATATATCATTTTTACTGAAATCAGGGAAACTGTCTTTTATTCTTTATTTAGATTTTGGAAGAAACAAATTTCACTGCACTATTATTCTGAGACAGTCTATCACCATCACTTTTGTAAACAACACAGAATTTCAGTGTTAGCATTTCCAGCATGCCTCATAATCCACAATCTGAACCAGCCTATTAAACAAATGCAGGGGGCATGATACTCAGTTTAAGGGGACTTGTAAACAGATAGGGCTTTTCATTTGTGTGTAACACAAAATGAATACTTCTGAGCTCCTATTTTTCTGGTTGGACAGAATAATAATTTTAAAACCACAACAAGTAATTTTAAGTAGTTTCTGGACATTCCTATCCACTCACTTTTGGAGTCATGCCACAAATGTGAGCATTGCTGGGAAATGGCAGTGAAGGGATGGCAGAGTTCTAATATGGTCCCCAGTCAATCTTTAAGTCAAAAATGGTTTTGAGGTTTATATTAACTTTATCATATGACCCTTTCAGGTGTTCTGGGTTTCTTCTATTTCCTTGACATCAAATTAATTAATGCAGGAATATTTTGATAAACTATAAGAATTTTTCTTACTAGAAAACAGGCTACTAGTGCCCTCAAGTGCCCTGTGCACCCCTGAGCCAGCCAACTTTCTCTCTCTCTTTCAGCCTAGGTTAATCTCTCACTATTTTTTTTTTTTTTTTTGCCATGCCATGTGGCATACAGGATCTTAGTTCCCTGACTAGGGATGGAACCTGCACCACCCACAGTTGAAGCACAGAGTCTTAGACACTGCACCACCAAGGAAGTCCTTTACTATTCCTTTTTTTTTTTTCATTGGAGGCTAACCTCTTTACAATATTGTAGTGGTTTTTACCATAGATTGACATGAATCAGCCATGGGTGTACATGTTTCCCCCATCCTGAATCCCTTCCCCACCTCCCTCCCCATCCCATCCCTCAGGGTTGCCCCAGTGCACCAGCTTTGAGTGTCCTGTTTGATGCATTGAACTTGGACTAGTGATCTATTTCACATATGGTCATGTACATGTTTCAATGTTATTCTCTCAAATCATCCCACCCTTGCCTTCTCTCAAAGAATCCAAAAGTCTGTTCTTTATATCTGTGCTTATTTTGCTGTCTCACATATAGGTTCATCATTACCATCTTTCTAAATTCCATATATATGCATTAGTATACTGTATTGGTGTTTTTCTTTCTGACTTACTTCACTCTGTATAATAGGCTCCTGTTTCATCCACCTCATTAGAATCAATTCAAATGTGTTCTTTTTAATAGCTGAGTAATAGTTCATTGTGTATATGTACCACTGCTTTCTTATCCATTTTTGTGCTGATGGACATCTAGGTTGCTTCCATGTCCATGCTATTGTAAACAGTGCTATGATGAACATTGGGGTACACATGTCTCTTTCAGTTCTGGTTTCTTCAGTGTGTATGCCCAGCCGTGGGATTTCTGGGTTATATGACAGTTCTATTTCCAGTTTTATAAGGAATCTCCATGCTGTTCTCCATAGTGGCTATACCAGCTTTACATTACCACCAACAGTGTAAGAGGGTTCCCTTTTCTCCACAACCTCTCCAGCATTTATTGTTTGTACACTTTTTGATAGCAGCTATTCTGACTGGTGTGAGATGGTACCTCATTGTGGTTTTGATTTTAATTTCTCTGATACTGAGTTATGTCAAGAATCTTTTCATTTGTTTGTTAGCCATCAGTATGTCTTCTGCAGTGAAATATCCGTTCAGTTATTTGGCCCATTTTTTGATTGGGTCATTTATTTTTCTGGTATTGAGCTGCATGAGCTGCTTATATATGTTTGAGATTAATTATTTTTCAGTTGCTTCATTTGCTATTATTTTCTCTCATTCTAAAGGCTGTCTTTTCACCTTGGCTATAGTTTCCTTTGTTGTTCAAAAGCTTTTAAGTTTAATTAGGTCCCATTTGTTTATTTTTGCTTTTATTTCCATTACTCTGGGAGGTGGGTCATAGAGGATCCTGCTGTGATTTATGTCAGAGAATGTTTTGCTTATGTTTTCCTCTAGGAGTTTTATGGTTTCTGGTCTTACATTTAGATCTTTAATCCATTTTGAGTTTGTTTTTCTGTATAGTGTTATAAAATGTCCTAGTTTCATTTTTTCACAAGCAGTTGACCAGTTTTCCCAGCACTACTTGTTAAAGAGATTGTCTTTTCTCCATTGTATAGTCTTGCCTCCTTTGTCAAAGATCAGGTGTCCATAGGTGCATAGATTTATCTCTGGGCTTTCTATTTTGTTCCATTGATCTATATTTCTGTCTTTGTGCAAGTACCATATTGTCTTGATGACTGTAGCTTTGTAATATAGTCTGAAGTCAGGCAGATTGATTCCTCCAGTTCCATTCTTCTTTCTCAAGATTGCTTTGACTATTCAAGGTTTGTTGTATTTCCATACAAATTAGGAAATTATTTATTCTAGTTCCATGAAAAATACCATTGGTAACACGATAGGGATTGCGTTGAATCTATAGATTGCTTTGGGTAGTATACTCATTTTCACTATATTGATTCTTCCAATCCATGAACTTGACATATTTCTCCATTTATTTGTGTCATTTTTTATTTCTTTCATCAGTGTTACAGTTTTCTATATATAGGTCTTTTGTTTCTTTAGGTAGGTTTATTCCTAAGTATTTTATTCTTTTTATTGCAATAGTGAATGGGATAAATGAAAAAGAAACAAAAGAGAATATAGCAAAAATAAACAAAACTAAAAGCAGGTTCTTTGAGAAGATAAATAAAATAGACAAACCATTAGCCAGACTCATCAAGAACAAAAAGGAGAAGAATCAAATCAACAAAATTAGAAATGAAAATGGAGAAATCACAACAGACAACACAGAATTACAAAGGATCATAAGAGATTACTATCAGCAACTATATGAAAATGATATGGACAGCTTGGAAGAAATGGACAAATTCTTAGAAAAGTATAACCTAGACAGCATATTAAAAAGCAGAGACACTACTTTGCTGACATAGGTCCATCTAGTCAAGGCTATGGTTTTCCAGTGGTCATGTATGGATGTGAGAGTTGGACTAAAAAGAAAGTTGAGCACCGAAGAATTGATGCGTTTGAACTGCGGTGTTGGAGAAAACTCTTAAGAATCCCTTGGACTGCAAGGAGATCCAACCAGTCCATCCTAAAGGATATCAGTCCTGGGTGTTCACTGGTAGGACTGATGCTGAAGCTGAAACTCCATTACTTTGGCCGCCTGATGCAAAGAGTTGACTCATCTGAAAAGACCCTGAGGCTGGGTAATATTGAAGGCAGGAGGAGAAGGGGACGACAGAGGATGAGATGGTTGGATGGAATCACAGACTCAATGGACATGAGTTTGGGTGGGCTCCGGGAGTTGGTGTTGGACAGGGAAGCCTGGCGTGCTGCAGCTCATGGGGTCGCAAAGAGTCAGACATGACTGAGCGCTGAACTGAACTGATAATCTTCCAAAACTGAACTAGGAAAAAATACGAAATCTTAACAGGCACATCACAAGCATGGAAATTGAAATTGTAATAAAAAAATCTTCCAACAAACAAAAGTCCAGGACCAGATGGATTCTACCAAAAATTCAGAGGACAGCTAACACCTTCCTACTCAAACTCTTCCAGAAAATTGCAGAGGAAGGTAAACTTCCAAACTCATCCTATGAGGCCAGCATCACCCTAACACCAAAACCAGACAAAGATGCCACAAAAAAAGAAAACTATAGGCCAATATCACTGAAGAACATATGCAAAAATCCTCAACAAAATTCTAGTAAACAGAATTCAATAACATATTAAAAAGATCATGCATCATGACCAAGTGGGCTTTATCCCAGGGATGCAAGGATTCTTCAATATTTGCAAATCAATCAAAGTGATACACGACATTAACAAATTGAAAGATAAAAACCATATGATTATATCAATAGATGCAGAGAAAGCCTTTTACAAAATTCAACATCCATTTGTGATAAATAAATAAAAAAAACCCTCCAGAAAGCAGGCATAGAAGGAACACAACTCAACCTAATAAAAACCATATATGAAAAACCCACAGCAAACATTATCCTCAATGGTGAAGAATTGAAAGCATTTCCTCTAAGTCACAAACAAGACAAGGGTGCCCACTCTCACCACTACTATTCAACATAATTTTGAAAGTTTTAGCCACAGCAATCAGAGAAGAAGAAGAAACAAAAGGAATCCAGATTGGAAAAGACGAAGTAAAACTCTCACTGTTTGCAGATGACATGATCCTCCATATAAAACCCTTCAGATACCACCAGGGAATTACTAGAGCTAATCAATGAACATAGTTAAGTTGCAGGATATAAAATTAACACATACAAATCCCCTGCATTCCTATACACTAACAATGAGAAAACAGAAAGAGAAATTAAGGAAACAATCCCATTCACCTTACTATTCTTAATACACATCTTCCTTCATGTGTGTTCACCTTGAGGAAACAAAAGTGCTTTAAACTTTGCCACAATTCATCCTTGTCATGAAATCATAAATGAATGTAGTGAATAACTAAGTACAAATTGAATTGGGGAAAGGAGAGTAAAATGTGGAATTTTGAGTTCTGGACACTAACTTATCTATAATCTTTTCAAGCTAATCTTTAAAATATTTTGAGATATAAAATTATTAATTCATGGTAGTTGATGTTAAGTACAGTCTTGTAGAGTTATATATTTGAAGATATTTTTTAAAGTAAACTTACTCCAACAAAATTGTATATAGGCTTGGTGTATAATGAGGGGTTCTAATAAAGAAGTCTTCATTTTATTTGACAGTTATACTTAGGAAGTGAAAAATGAATGTGCAAAGGAATCATTATGTCCATATACATAACTATAGAGTTATTAGGTCTTCTTAGAAGGTCTAATACACTCTAGATCTTAAGAATAAGAGGATTTGAGTTAAATGGGGTTTGGGTTTGGTCTATAACTGTACAGAAAATAAATATCTAAGAAATATAAGAAAGGAATTTGGTACAGAGTTAATGTTTTAAATAATATGCTATTCCCCCCACCCCATGGCATTCCAGATAGGAAGAAGCGTCTCTAACATCATAAAACTTGCTTTCCCTCCATTCACATTGTATCAAAACTTCATGGCCCAGTGTTACTGAAATAGTTTGCTGTTTGTAAACTTTTTACAATGCTTTCTTATTTGTGATGTTTCTCTTGCCACATGATTTACAAATTTTATAGTCTGACACCAAATGTTTGATGAAAACAAATTAAAAAAAACTCTCAAAATTATGATCAGAATGTTTTGTGCATAAATTGATAAATGTTATACAAAGATTTATATTATACAAGGAAAGTGTTTTTGTTTTTGTTTTGTTTTTAATCTCTATGTAGTTAGAACTTGGACATGGGAAGAGACATGTTTCTCCAAGAGTAGGCAGAGAAACACTTAGCCGGAGATTGATAACTAAAACAAGTAGTAGTGAGTATGGATGCAGTTCATTAGTCACAGGGAAACCAGATAGGAGACTATTGATGGAGCATAACCTCACGGAAAATATGAAGGAAACAGCCAAGAGTTTTTGCCAACTTTGAGATCAGAATTGTCAATTGTCAATGATTACACTGCTATATTCTTATTCCAATCATTATATTCAAAATCTTATCTTAAAAAAAAGCACGTAATTGTAAAAGAACTTTGTTTCCTTCCTTCCTTATGCCTTTTCTAATTTTATTCTTCATCCATCTATTCAGTGCTTATTTAGCAGGGAATTTGATGCTATTTTCATTGTCCTACCCAAAGTTAGAATAGGGTGATTCAATAGAATAGAATAGAATGATTGTCTTTTTTTCTATATGTCTTAAAAATATGAAGAATAGGCACTTTGTGAGAGGAGAAAACAAACTATCTTTTAAGTTTCTATTTTTCCAATTCATTTTAAGAAGAAAGCCCAGTGATTAGAACTACAGGAGTGAATTTTTTTTCATATTTTTAAACCTGTTAAAGCTAGAGGCTGAAGGAAAAGTACTAGATCTCTCATGAGATAATGCATCCTTACATGTTTTCTAGCCTTATTTCTTCATCAAAGAAAGTTCAGATGAGGAAAAGGAACTCAACCTCCCAAAGCTTTGTGATTCACCTATCACTAATTTAAAAGAGCATTACTCATTCTGTTTCATAGGCTACACCAAGGAGATGTTTTACTGCATTTCCTTTAATCAGTGAATGTGAGGTGAGGCCCTCTCATGAGGTTAACAGTGAGTACAGAGAAAAAGAATATATAATTTTCAGATTTACAGCTCCTCAGGTTTGTTAGAGATGCTTAACTACTCATTACAATGGATTGTCCCAAATTTAATTTCCTGAGGTTTTTATTTTTAGTATATTTTATTACTTTTTAAATCCTAGACATATATTTTATTACTTTTCCTACAAGCAAATTGTTTTTCATGTGTGTGATTTACTAAGTTATAATATTTTAAGATATATTGCTTTTATAAATATTCTCAGTCTTAATTAAAAAAAATTTTTTCACAATTTGGAAAACCATGAAAAAAATGAGGGAACTCTGCTGGATGAAAAGAGTCCAGGCTAAGGTGAGAATTAGTACAAAATCTTTGAGGTAAGGGTGAGGATGAAGTAGAAAATAATGGAAGGAACTTCTTGTCTAGTTCTGGCTTAAGCCATTTGCACCATATTAATTTAGAATCTAAGTAAATTAGATACAATGATGAATGCAACTAAGCCCATAAATTTAAAAAAAAAACTATACCTACATATTTTAATTTTTTTTTTTTTTGTTAACTCTATTAGGTTATCTTCATCTTTCAGCTGACTATACTCTTAGATTATCTACAATGACAAGGAGTCAAAAATCCTTGCAATGTAATTTTTTGACCAATATCTAGTCTCTTATTCTGTTCCTTTGGTTGTTTTAAATCTTTTTACCTATGCCTATTCTTCTTACTCAGGAGAAGGCAATGGCACCCCATTCCAGTACTCTTGCCTGGAAAATCCCATGGATGGAGGAGCCTGGTAGGCTGCAGTCCATGGGGTTGCTAAGAGTCGGACATGACTGAGCGAATTCACTTTCACTTCTCACGTTCATGCATTGGAGAAGGAAATGGCAACCCACTCCAAGTGTTCTTGCCTGGAGAATCCCAGGGACAAGGGAGCCTGGTGGGCTGCCATCTATGGGGCCGCACAGAGTTGGATACAACTGAAGTGACTTAGCAGCAGCAGCAGCATTCTTCTAACTCATCCTTTACTTCTATTCATCTAGAATGAGCACAGCTGTAGTTTTACTACATTTTGCCTCTAATTGCAGAGAATGAGATAGCTGGATGGCATCACTGATGTAACAGACATGACCTTGGCCTAACTGCAGGAGATGATGAGGGACAGAGAAGCCTGGGATGCTGTAGTCCCTGGGATTGCAAAGAGTTGAACACAACTAGGTGACTGAACAACTATAACAACAACTGAAGAGTAAAACCCAGAGGCTCCGAAGTCACACTAACTTGAATTCAAATATACAGGTAAACAAGGTCATTAATCTTGATATAATTTAGTTTCCACTTTAGGGAAAAGCTAATATAAACATTTACTTCACTGTTAGAAGGCTGGAAAGAAAAATATTTCTTAATAGGGTGTTCTATATGTGTCTTTCATTTTGGTATAGATTTATATAACATACACTACTAACAATGAGTGAATTAAGGTTCAAATAGACTGATTATAGTTGTGGAGCTGGGATAAAGCCTAAATCTTTGCTGCTGCTGCTGCTGCTAAGTCGCATCAGTCGTGGCTAACTCTGTGCGTCCCCATAGACGGCAGCCCACCAGGCTCCCCCATCCCTGGGATTCTCCAGGCAAGAACACTTGGAGTGGGTTGCCATTTGCTTCTCCAATGCATGAACGTGAGAAGTGAAAGTGAATTCACGCAGTCATGTCCGACTCTTAGCCACCCCATGGACTGCAGCCTTCCAGGCTCCTCCATCAATGGGATTTTCCAGGAAGAATACTGGAGTGGGTTGCCATCACCTTCTTTGACCTCAAGTTTAATTTTCTTTCTGTTACATCATCATGATGATATTATATCTCCAGTGATAACTTTTTTTTGCAAAATTGATTTATAATATAGAAATACTTTAATATTTAAAATATTTTGATGTATATCCTTGGACAATTCTTTGTATACTTACTTTTGAAAAGTAAAACTCTATGAAATTAAATAGCTTGCCTTTTACTATTTTCATCATACATATGTTTAACATTTGTCTTTCCATGATACATTAGGTATGTTCCTGCAAAATAAATTTTGTTACTTGCATAGCAATCTATAATATGGAAAAAACTTTCCAAATTCAAAAAATTTTAAACATTGCTTTGGTAAATATCTTGTACCTATCAATCACAAATTCTTTAAGATAAGTTCCAGATAACAGTTTACTGTTAAATATATAGAGAAGGGCTGGTTTTAAAGCTTATTCTTTGAATTACACTTGAGAAAGATCAATTATGCAAATATCTTTTAAACCATTTTCCTATTGTTTGATTAAAGTATTTTGACCTTAAAGTTTTATTGATAAATAAATTCTGCACTTTTTTTCTTGGAAAGCAACATGCCCTCAGTGGAATAAAAATGCCACTGTTTTTCATTTCATTTTTTGCACAGTAAAATGTAATTCTCTTGGATCTTACTTCCCTAAGAGATTATCTTGAGAAATACAAGTTTAGACAATTGTTTCCTTAACATAAGAACAAATGAATGAACTTAAGATACTTCTTATTTTCTGCAGTTTTTAAACTATAAGGATTTTTAGTGTTTTGCAAATGAGAGCATGTTATCTATATTGTTTTATTTTGTTAATAAAGACACATTATATCATAAATTCAATCATCCCCTAGCGTAATTTCCTATTCCTGTTATAATACTAAAAAATAAAAGTAATAGTAGAATAATGTCTTATAGGGAACACCATGTTAGACTATCAGTAAGAAAAACAATTTTTACATGTTTTAAAAAATTCTCTTTTGCAAGTAACCTGCATAGCGCAGTGTTTAGCATAAAAGAAATGTTCAGCTTTATTAGATACTTATGTGAATATCAATATGTCTACAACTAATCTCTCATATTTTCCCTCAAACTTTCTTATTATCAGCATTTATCCTCTTGGCATCTCCATTTATCTGATTACTGAGACAAAAAACCTTGTAACATTAAATCTTATTTCTTTTGTAGCCCTTTGTCAAACCATCAGCAAATTCTGATGTAACTGGCTTTGAAATGTATCCTGAATTTGATTCTTACCTTCAATACAAATCATCTCCTACTGGGACCTCAGCCATCCTCTCCTATCTAGTTTCACTGTGGTGACAGTTTTCTCTAGGTCAATTCACCAAGTGACACCTTTTTAAACTTAAAATAGATTATGTCATTACCTTGATTAAACCTTCAATGGCTTCTCATCCAACTTCACATAAAATCCAGATTCCTTCTGCAGCAAAAGTCTCCACATGATCCTTGGTTTCATCATTCATAAAATGTGGAAAATAGTAGCATATACTCCCTAACTCTTCTGTGAGGACTGCCTTGAGATAATGCATATGAAGAACTCAGCACATGACAAGCCTGCATGATTATGAGATAATACTTTTACCTGTTCTTCATAAAATAATGGTGATTTATTTTAATCAAGGAAAGAAAAGAGAATATAGATGTCCGCTACTTAAATCTAGGCTATGATTTACAGTGGGAATTCAGTTTTGTTTTGTTTTGTTTTTTAACTGAAAAAGCAAATAAAATGTAGAAATTGAAAGATCATGGGCACACAGTCAAAAGACCAAGGTTTAAATTCTGGCTTCAGTTCTTATTAGCTAAGTGGCCTTGAATAGGTTACCTAATTTTCTTGGCACTTTCAATATTTCAGCCCTATCTCTAAAATCCAAAACTATTACTTAGGTTTACTTAAAAGATAAAAAAAAATAAGAAAACTATATGTAATTATTCAGCTATAGCTTTTAAAAATATTTAGAAACATTATAAACCACATATAGATATGTTTTTACTACAGTGGTGGATATATTTTTTTTATGTCTTAAGTATAGTGGTTTCAATATTTCTCTAGATTCTTATAACTAATTAATCTCTACTCACATCTCAAGTAAAAGCATAGTTTCTCTAGTTTTTATTACACTACCATTTTAATAAGTTACTGAAAGTAATTTAGAATGCAGAACATTTCAAAACATCTACATGACCATAAAAACAAGTCTGTATTTTCAAACAGTGCATGTGAAGCTTTGACATGCAGCAGCCTTTATCTAGATCAGTATCTTTATATTGTTTTAGATTGTGTGTTGTCTGTCACATAAGAAGAATGACCTTTGAAAATGAAATTACTAGATAATAAATAGTAGGTTAGAAAAGTATAAAATGTTTGTGCTGTATCCATGTAAAAATATGGGGCAAAAGAGAAATACTGAAGTAACATTATTTTATATCTAACATGATTCAGAATTGTTTAAAATGTTGTCATATCAGAGTAATGGAAATGTTATTATTTGTATAAGTTGAATGAGTAGCTGGCTGGTTATCCTTTTTCAGTATAAAAAGGAAATACTCTCTATTATGCAGAACATAAAAGGATTTGTAAAATTTTATTTTTTGTTCTGATCTCTAAAAAATATACATATAAAGTCAGAGTCTCAAATTGATATTAGGTATAGGTTCTCTAAAACTAAAGAATTGTTGTACAACAGCAATTTTTAAAAATAATAGCTTAATGAACTTATGGCTGATAATTTTTCATATTAAAAACTTAAATTTGTATACAACTTAAGACTATCCAAGCATTTATATATAATCAGATTTTGATCTCTTGATAATTCTGTAATGTAAATAATATTCTCTTCAAGACAATATTATGTAGTTTTAAAGTATTCTATTGATATAGACTCCTTTAATATATTATTTTATTAACACTCACAACAATTCCTAATTGACAAATGCACAAACGGGGGGTCAAAATACTCTAAGTGACTTGACCAAGGATTCACAACTTTAAGAGAGGTACAGGGATGGGGGAGGCTGGTGGGCTGCCGTCTATGGGGTTGCACAGAGTTGGACACTGAAGCGACTTAGCAGCAGCAGCAGTAGCAGCAGCAGCAGCACAGTGAAGCCAAATGATCTTCTGACATCAACTGAAAGGTTTATTTAAATATGTTCAGCTTCCTCCATAGTTCCAAAGTTTATTTGATATAAAGCAATGTTAAAATCAAACTTGTTCTCCCTCAGTTTGGGGCTATAGACTCAAAGATCAAAGAGAATTAAGTACTATGTACTTCATGTTTCAAAGCTGGGTGTCAAATCATCTATGGAAGGCCTGGTAGTTAAGGGACTAATCAAAATTCAAGATTGTGAGCTTTAATCCAGTACCAATCTTAAGGATACTGAAGAATTAAGAAGGAGTTGTTTAGAAAGTGTTCTAGGAGTGATGGGGAAGTCCTAAACTTCAAAGTTTAATAACTATACTAGTCATTAAAATTGCTGTTGAACCCATGTTCATGCGCCAAATACACAGTGAGGCCAAACAAACTGAATACAGGCTACGGAGCAGAGAAAAATTTACTATTGCAAGGACCAGGCAAGGAAAAGGTTGCTTGTGTTCAAAAGACCCACACTTCCTAGTGGTTTTCAGCAAAGAGGTTTTAAAGGCAAAATTTGGGGTGAGGGCTGAAGGGTGTGTCACTTTCTTCTCATTGGTTGGTGCTGAGGTATCAGGCTGATAGCTCCAGGAAAGGACCTGTCATAATTCCAGGAAAGGACCTGTCACCACAAGTAACTATAGTGTGAATGAGGTGTGTAGACAGGGAGGAACCTAGCAAAACCTGTTAAAATTTTCTCTCTGCTTCCCATTGTCTCTGTGTGGCCAGTGAACATTTTTTTACCAAACATTTGATTTTCCATCTCCAAGTCAATTGCCTTCCTCCTCTCTGAAGTTTCAAACCATTACCCTCCAACAGACTCTTCTGTGTTTAGTTGAAGATGGTATTGAAGGTAAGGGTTTTGCCCATTTTGGCAAGTTCCTCAGTTTCCCTGGATGTATCCCATGTTATTGAACTTTTGTTTTTCTCCTATTAATCTGTCTCATGTCAGTTTTACTTTTTGGACCTTCCAGAAGAACCCCAGCCACAGGAAAATTTCTTCCTCACTGACAACGTTATTCTCCAAAAGGAAAGAAATCTTTAATTGACAGTACCCACTGCAAAAGAAATAAAAGTAGGCAGAACACTTCTGCTCTTTTATTGCAGATAGGAGACAACCTCTGTCACTCCTCACAAAATCTGAATGAGCTGAACTGTTTCTGACCACAGTATCACTGAGATAATAAAAATTTCCATCATTAGAAGACAGAGTTTTATGGGTAGTATTCAGAAATTCCTTGTAGTATGTGCTCAGTCATGTCCAGCTCTTTGTGACCCCATGGACTATAGCCCAGCAGGCTCCTCTGCCCGTGGAGTATTCCAGGCAAGAATACTGGAGAGGGGTGCCATTTCCTCTTCCAAAGGATCTTCCCAACCCAGAGACTGAACCCACATCTCCTTTATCTCCTACAATGACAGGTGGATTCTTCAAACTGAGCCAACTAGGAAGCCCCAAAACAATTTTAGTGGCTCAAATTTCAATGATAGATTTACACTAGATTAAGACCCAAATGTTATTCATGTCTCCCCTTCAAAAACTCTGTCTAATTAAATATTTTTATGTGTATTCTTGATATTATCTGGAATATGTATTTGCAGATTTATACAGCCATAAACAAAAGTTTAAAATGGATTTGTCCTGTATGCAAATAACACCATACATGTTCATACTTCTTCCAATATTAGAAACATTATGACAAACACTATCTATAACTTATTCACAATGATTCCATGTTCAAATAATCCTATGAAATAATTAAGGAAAGTACTATATTCCCCATTCTTTAGGTGTTAGATTGAGAGCCAAAGTTGTTAGGTTTTACCAGAGGTTACATAGTCAGGAATAAAGATAATGACTTTTCAATCCAATTCCTCATCCAAATGCCCTTTATTACGGTTCAGTTGTTCTCAAAGATTGATGAACATAAAAAAAGTCACTCAAGAAGCTTGTTAAAATAGATTACCCTGGTTACTCAGAAGTCCTAACTCATGGTCTGGGATGGGGGACATAAATATTGATATTCAATAAGAATTTGACCACATTTTGAGAAGTGTTGTGATGCCATGTGACCATCAGTTTATATCTCTTGAAACTGAGCCAAATACAATAAAGCTTAAGACTGCAAATTTCATGAAGGTATGTGCCAGCAATGGTTTGTCTTTTATTTTGTCCTAGGCATCTGGAAAACCTTATGACCTTCACAATGTATGGAATCAATATATAGAGTTAAATATAGTATGGATAACTTTAATTCTAAATGATTGACCTTATTTCACATAATTTAATCTGCCTTTTCTCTTCTTATTAAGCATATTTGGCTTCCCAGGTGAAGCAGTGGTAAAGAATCTGCCCTCCAAGGCAGGAGATGCAAGAGATCAGGTTTGATCCCTGAGTTGGGAAGATTCCCATAGAGTAGGAAATAGCAACCTGTTAACTTGCCTGGAAAATTCCATGGACAGAGAAGCCTTGTGGGAAACAGTCCAGGGGGTCGCAAAGAGTCAGACATGACTGAGAATGTGTGCACACACAGATTAAGCATATTAAATACAAATTATTTTCAAGCAATTCAGCAGGTGGCTTCAAAAATGTCAGTGTGTGTTTCCTATGTCTATATGTGTACAATTCAGCTTTAGGAACTTTCAGTTCTGTACTATCTGAATACCTTTTTTATTTTTTCAAATAGTCACTTGGCATGGCCCCCTCCATTCATTCAGTTCTCTCTCTTTTTTTTGAAAACATTCTGAAAAATTTGAAAACTACAGAATAGCTAATTGAGTTGTAGAGTAAAAATCCTACAACCCACTTAGAATAAAAAAATCCACCACCTAGAATCAAATTAATTTTTACTTGTTTTAATCAATATATCTGTCCATTCTCCATTCATCATCCATTTTATTTTTGATGCATTTGAAGTTAAGCTGCAAACATCAATGCACTTCCTCCTAAATATTTTAGAAGGTATAAAATTAGAATTCAATATTATTCTATACATTATTTTTTCTTTTGAGATAAAACTTCACACAGTGAAATGTGAAAATGCTAACTGAATCACTCCAAGAGTTTGACAATCACTTAAAACTCCTGTGTAAAGCAAATATCTACCAGTTACAGGAATTACCATCACCCCAGAAAGTTTCCACATAAAACTTCTCAGACAATACTGTCTATACAAGTCCCCCTGAAACTAACTGCACACTGATATTTTGTCTGTCACAGATTAATCTTTCTTCTTTAGAACTTTATATAACTTAAGTCTTAGTATATTTACTTTGTGTATTGTTATTTTTGCTTCACTCAGGAAACACTTCTGAGATCTATCTATGTAGTTCCATTAACATTAGTCTGTTTCCTATTGTTTAGCAATATATTACATTGTATGATTATATCTGTTTTCTTTCTCTGTTCTGTTGATGAACAACTGGAATATTTCTTGCATTAGCTAGAGTGTAAAAAGTGCTATGAGCTTTTTTTTTTCATGGACAAATCTTTTCATGGACATTGTCAACTCTCATCAGCTGTACCATTTCAGCTGTGTAATTTTTTTTTTCTGATAATCAACAATTACAAGCTCTAGTTGCCTCATATTCTCAAAATAATTGGAGTGTTCAGTTCAGTTCAGACCCTCAGTCGTGTCCAACTATTTGTGACCCCATGAACTGCAGTATGCCAGGCCTCCCTGTCCATCACCAACTCCCAGAGTCCACCCAAATCTATGTCCACTGAGTTGGTGATGCCATCCAACCATCTCATCCTCTGTCGTCCCCTTCTCCTCCCACCCTCAATCTTTCCCAGAATCAGGGGTTTTTTTCCAATGAGTCAGCTCTCCACAACAGGTGGCCAAAGTATTGGAGTTTCAGCTTCAACATCAGTCCTTCCAATGAACATTCGGGACTGATCTCCTTTAGGATGGACTGGTTGGATCTTCTTGCAGTCCAAGGGACTCTCAAGAGTCCTCCCACACCACAGTTCAAAAGCATCAATTCTTCAGCGTTCAGCTTTCTTTATAGTCCAACTCTCACATCCATACATAACCACTTGAAAAACCATAGCCTTGACCAGACAGACCTTTGTTGATAAAGTAATGTCTCTGATTTTTAATATGCTGTCGAGGTTGGTCATAACTTTCCTTCCAAGGAGTAAGCGTCTTTTAATTTCATGGCTGCAGTTACCATCTGCAGTGATTTTGGAGCCTAAAAACTTGGAGTGTTCAGTCTTGTTAATTTTAGTCATTCTGTGAGTGTAATGTGATAACTTACTGAGGTAATAATTTGTATTTTTATGATAACTAATGATGTTAGTCTCTTTTTAATGTCTTTATTGTTCATTTGCATATCTTCATTTGTGAAGTAGCTGTTTTAATCTTATGGTATTCCAAGCACTTGTACACTAGAACTTTTGTTATTATTGTACCAATAGATACCTAAGGTGCTTCAATTAAAAAAAGTTTTTTAAACTGGATAACTTTTAGGTTTATATTAACATTCACTTTTCTTTCATCATTTGTCACCATTTTCCTCTTAAGCACGAGTCATATTTGTATGTATATTATTATTTCACAGTTCCTGAAGTTTTAATAGTTCATTTTATAGTTTTTATTTCTTAGCTGAAAGTTTTGCATTTGTTCATTAATTACAAGTATATTTCCAGTTATGCCTCAGAACATTGTTTTGATTACATCTTTTAAATCCTAGTCTGCTAGGCTCTGAATCTCAACTATTCATTACAACTTTGTCCGTTGATTCTATTTTCTCTTAGGAAGAGTACTTTTCTTAGAGATTCTGAGTATTGTTGTATGTCTTTGAGGAGAACAGATTCTTTTTAGTTGTTCATTTAGCAGGAACATAACTGACTCAAACTACAGACTCTTCTCTGTAGTGTTTGGAAGCTCAATTTCCATTCACTCACTTTAGTGTTAGCTGTTCTCACTGGGTTCTGTTCCCAAGATGTTTAAAAACACAATTTAAATGTGTTTGGAAAACAACTTAAAACATGTTTGGAAAACAACTTAAAGTGAATATATAAATATTGAGTATATAAATAAGAGTGATAGTTTAATAGTTACAGTAAAGGTTGGAATATATAGAAGGTCATCTTTGTAACTTGCCCAGATATAATTATTATTTTTATATTCCATTATTGCTTCCTACAGAGAAGGCAATGGCACCCCACTCCAGCACTCTTGCCTGGAAAATCCCATGGATGGAGGAGCCTGGTAGGCTGCAGTCCACGGGGTCACTAGGAGTCGGACATGACTGAGTGACTTCACTTTCACTTTTTACTTTCATGCATTGGAAAAGGAAATAGCAGCCCATTCCAGTGTTCTTGCCTGGAGAATCCAGGGACGGGGAAGCCTAGTGGGCTGCCATCTCTGGGGCTGCATAAAGTCAGACCCGACTGAAGCAACTTAGCAGCAGCAGCAGCAGCAGCATGGCTTCCTATATTTAAGAAACAAAAATATGTACATCTTAACCAAGTATATTTATTAAAACTACATGTTTTTATGTGTTTGCATTTTAAAATATAATAGCAATACTCATGAGGGCATAGTATAGATTTAATTTAAAGTGTCATCTTCTGAAAAACAAGAGGTTCATTAAAATTATAAGACATACAACCTTTTAAACACTTGTTGGCAAGTGTTCTGTTTAGAGTGGAAGACTATGGTTCAGTATATTTAGGTTTAGAAAGTTTGATAAACACATCTTTATGATACCTGGTTAATGTGTTTTATTACACATATAGTCAATAACTTTTGCATTGGAAACCCTAAAGGAAATGGGTCACAATGAGAATACTTGTTACGATCTCAATATGGGTGAACTGTGGTGATGGAGAAGACTCTTGAGAGTCCCTTGGACTGCAAGGAGATCCAATCAGTCCATTCTCAAGGAGATCAGCCATGGGATTTCTTTGGAGGGAATGATGCTGAAGCTGAAACTCCAGTAATTTGGCCACCTCATGCTCATTGGAAAAGACTCTGATGCTGGGAGGGATTGGGGGCAGGAGGAGAAGAGGACGACAGAGGATGAGATGGCTGGATGGCATCACTGACTCGATGGACGTGAGTCTGAGTGAATTCTGGGAGTTGGTGATGGACAGGGAGGCCTGGCGTGCTGTGATTCATGGGGTCGCAAAGAGTCGGACACAACTGAGCGACTGAACTGAACTGAACTGATCCTTATTCTACCTTAGTATCATGACCACTTCCCAATGTCTTAAATGATGGAAAATAGCACAAAAAATATTTCAAACAGTTCCATATAATTGTTGCAAACCCTGAGGATATTTTGGGGAGCATAATGGGAAAAATGCATTTAAGGATAATACATAGTCTATCTGAAAGTTAAAATTAGCATGTCAGGTATTTTCTTATTCATCTAAATAAAGATCTACATTCTAAGAATAACTAAGTTGGAGGCACAATTCTCCCCAATTTACAAACATAAGTGAAAAGATATGATTAGAATATTGCATATGAAAAAAAGAAATTTATGAAGCTCCTCTTAGACTAACTATAGGAACACAACAAATAAAAGTTAATTCACCAATGACAGTGACCTGTACTTAGCTTATTGAGTCCCTAAAGAAAAAATATGAAAATTGCTTTTATATAAATATTAAAGCTGATATTTAAGGAATGTTATAGGTACAGTTGTTTTCCACCTTTCCTCTGCATAGCATTATTAGTTGTATATCTAAGGATCACATCTTCATATCATTTCTTGCCAGGAGAACTCCAATTTGAGTGGGTGGAGATGTGTCCAGAGCAACTAAATCATGATTAAGTCAATCACACAAGTTCCTTTTCTCTTTCAGGTAACTGGTTTACTTGTGGCCATTTATCTCAATTATTGGTAATAAATTATAAAGGATAGCCTGCTGGGAGCTTCTGAGTAAACTTTTCTGCTTGATAATATGGTGGCCCTTTCTTCCCCACTCCCTCATCCCCCAACATCCCCCAACCCTGCCACACACACTACTTTCTTTCTTGGAACACTTCTGTGTAAGGGTACAGTGCTTGGAATTTGTGATGGTTAATTTTAAGCATCAGCTTCACCATAAGGATGCACAGAGAGCAGGTAATATTATTTCTTGGCTGTGTCTGTGAGAATGTTTCTAGAAGAGAAAGTGAAAGTGAAGTCACTCAGTCGTGTCCAACACTTTGCGACCCCATGGACTATAGCCTACCAGGCCTCTCCGTCCATGGGGTTTTCCAGGCAAGAATACTGAAGTGGGTTGTCATTTCCTTCTTCAGGGGATCTTCCCAACCCAGGGATCGAACCCAGGTCTCCCACATTGTGGGCAGATGCTTTACCCTCTGAGCCACCAGGGAATCCTTGCCTAGAAGAGATTTGCCTTTAAATCAGTGGACTGAGTAAAGAAGATTGCCATGAATAAAGTGGGTATGCATCATCCAATCCATTGAGGGCCTGAATAGAACAAAAACACTCATTCTGCATGAGCTGAAACATCCATGTCCTTCTGTCTTTGGACATCAGCAGCACTCAGACAGGGACTTATACTACTGGCCACCCCCACTCTCCACCAATTCTCTCTCAGGCCTCTGGACTCAGACTGAATTATATCACTGGCTTTCCTTATTCTTTTGCTTGACCATGGAACTTTTCAGCCTCTATCATCATGTGAACCAATACCTGAGTTAATTAATAAACAAGCAGATAAATTTATCCAATTGTTTATATTTCTTTGGAGAACATTGATTAATACAGAGCTCCAGTAGTTACCTTGTAGAGACTTTTCCAAACTCTTTTCCAAAACTTTGAAAACTTTTCCAAAACTCTTCAAATATTAGAGCAAAAGAAAAGGAAAGGCTTAGGTCTTTAAGAACAGTTTTAGCCATACTTCCGATAATGGCACTTGCTAGATGAAATAAGTTAATGTATTTATTGGTAAATCATTTTTATGAGTAATTTTGAAAACTCTGAACTGAATGAATGATAGTTCATTTTAAGACAGTTAATGTCAATTTTGGACTTTTTAAAAGATGGTTGATTTTGTTAATGACTTTATTCCTCCAAGTTTAAAATTCATTTCAACTATTCCATTCTTCATTTTAACAATTCTTTAGTTTTTTTCCACTCTCTGCCCTGTATTATGCCTTTTTCCAAATGACTTGGTATTTCTTTCAACTGAAAAGGCAGCTGAATATGGACTCAAAAGCGTCACTTGCTTTGGTCAGTAGAATACGGTAGAAGTGACAGTATCTGTATCTTAGGTCAATCTCTCAGACTGAAAAACTATACAAAACTTTGAGTGATTTTTTTTTTCTTTCTCACCTAAATGGCAGGACTCATGGCCCATTTCACAATTTAATATGGCATCAGAACTAAAATTTCCTTAGCTAACTACCTACACACTTTGAACACTATTGCTTAGGTGCAATAGGATTTCGGAGCTTACAAAGCAATTCTTTAACAACTACTTTAGTAACTAATGTAGAAGTGCTTGCGTTCCTTTGGACTGCAAGACCCTGAATAATATCAGTGATAAATGAAGTAATCTACATTTACTGGAAGATTGGGAACTGAAGTGTTCGATTGATGTACACTCCTAGAGTTTTTCTCTATTAGTGTTTTTGCAATTTCCTTGGATGTAAATTTACTGTGCAGAATATCTGTACCTCTGGAGACCTCTTGAATTTAGGATTTTGTCACTCTCAATATGTGAGAAATAGAGGCAAGTTTTAAAATTACTGAATCATTACTTTTGGACCTGCCCTACCATGCCACTATTCCACCTGCAAATATGTGTGTTTATTTCCTACTGAAAGGTGTTAATACAAAATTTTATATGATCAGCCTGTGTTACATTGTAGAACATGTAGAGATTTTACATAACTGATAATATAAGATAGCTCTCCAATAATAAGCAAAACAAGTAATACTAAAAGTATTGAGATCCTTTAAGGTATAAATGGTTTAGAATAGTTCACTATTTAATACAATACTTTAATACCTACCTTAAATATATATTGGATTTCCTTCCCTGGTGGCTTAGATCATGAAGAATCTGCCTGTAATGCAGGAGACCTAGGTTTGATCCCTGGGTTAGGAAGATTCCCTGGAGAAGGGAATGGCTACCCACTCCAGTATTTTCCCCTGGAGAATTCCAAGGACAGAGAAGTCTAGTGGACTACATTCCATGGGGTCACAAAGAGTAAGACACACTGAGTGACTAATACTAAGTATATGTTCTTTTTTATTTTTGGCATACCTCTAATTTTATATTTTAGAAACAAATGTATTCTTTTATCCCAAATAAAGGGATGGATCATCTCCCAGAATTCTGATTATTCTCTAAAAAATTTTCTCCCAAGACACACCAGAAATATAAATTAAAAAAATATTTTCTTTCTTACATTCTTTGTTTTGCCTATTAAAATTTATTTTAAAATTCAAGAATCTTAAATTTGGAAATGATAATATATGTTGCTGTTGATCTCTCCAGCTCAGAACTAGCTGACGGTTTCTAACTTGAGCCTACACACACACACACACACACACACACACACAAAATGGTGCTTGTACAATTCTAGCATATACATCTTCTACTGTAGTTATCATAGATCTGTATAGTTAGCATGGCAATAATCCTGCAGATGACAGTAAAATGTTTGAGGAAAGGATGCTTTATCTGTGTATGCATACATTTGGGGGATGTTACTAACCTGTGATTTGGTAGAAAAATAATGCATGCCATTGCCCATCTTTCATTTTACTCTTCTACAAAGGCACAGTGACTAATGATAACAATAATATAGAGCAATAATTTACATATAAAATGATTCATATTCAAAAGATAATTCATAATTTTATTTATCATTCCTTACTTTTGTTCACTTATTCAATAAAAATTATCATTCCAGACCTTGTACAAGGTGCTTGGAATACAATACTAAATAAAACAGAAAAACACTCCATGGACTTCAGAATTTTCATTATCAAAGGGAAATAAAATGAATAATTTAAAAAATATATATCAAAATTATTAAATGTTATGAATAAAAATAAATCACGGTACATATGACCAGCTGTGCTGGGTGTGGGGGAGGGTGTAGAATACCCTTAAGAGAAGGCCTTGCCAATAAGGTGACATAGAACAAGGACTGAAAGAAGTGAGTAAATCAGCCATGAGGCTATCTGGAGAAGGAACACTGGAAGCAGATCCAAACTCCCTGAGTCAGAAGTGAATTCTATGGGTCCAGGACCTTTGAGAGGGCCAGTGATAGAAATGAAGCTAGTAAGAGTGGTCAGAAATGAAGGCAGAAGGATAGTGGGTCTCAAATCTTATGGAGCTTGAAAGTCTTTGTGAAGACTGTCTCTTAAAACTACATATTAATAAAGACAGCGAATGAGAATAATTTCAAAGACTGACCTTTCAGAAAGAATATTCTTTAAGCTCTCAGAGCAAAGGGACAAGTTGGGTTGATGAATTCTGCCCCTGATTCTTCAAATCACTTGCCAACAAGGTGTCACTGTTCCTATCCAAAATTTCTCTTCTTCAAAAGCTTCATTATTCTTGAATATTAATCAGAAAGGAAAGTTCTTGTGTGACCAGAGGACTAAGAAACAGAGAGGGTGAGCAGAATATGGAAAACATATTTGAAATATTTCAAATTTCAAAACATGAAATGATTTAGAGCTAAGACTGTTAATAATCTCCTTTCTTTATTTTATCATGAACGGTATGGTAGGTAGCAAACTGAGAGAAGTCAAAGGTTACGTATATACCTTTGCAGCAGATACTCATGGACACTTATTCTGTTAGCAACAAACATAAATGGTCACCTCAAATAAAGCCCAGATTATGAACTAAGATGGAGACGTGTCAACACTTTGCTGAGTTAGCACACAATACTGCTGGCCTCTAGAAGGCATTGCTAGTTTATCATATTTCATCTCGTACATGAATCACAGGATCCTAATAAAATGCTATTATAACCACTTCCTTCAATGATAATATAGAGACTTGAAGATTAACTTTCATATAACCATTATGTGGTCAATTCCATCATTTTTCCTATAATCAGCAGTGTTCAGGTAGATGGCAAATGAAGGCAACATGGTAGAATGCTACCTTCTATCTTCCTTAGATTCTCCTACCAATTGAAGGCATCACTTGTGAGCAAGGGAACTTTTAGGACCTTACGTGTTCCATTCATCACTGTACTGCCTTGGGGTAAATGTGGTCAGATTGACAAGGAACCGCTTGTTACTGCTAATTCTCAAATGAGAAGTCAAAAGAAGCATTTGGTTTCCTGACCAATTCACAGAAACAATCTTTTTCTTATTTTATCTCACCCATAAACTTATAAATCCTTCTTCTGCATCACTTTTGGTTGATGATGAAGAACTGTCCATCTATTTCTTGAAAACCTAGTTTTTCTACTATGTTCTTCATTCTGTTCATCACGTGTTAACTGAAACTTGACTCTGTCAATGATTCTCCATTGTTCACATATATTTTCTTGTCCCTTTTATATCATTTTCAGCTCAATTTATAAATATGCTCAAACACTCTGACCAAAGGTTAAAAAATATTTGTATAAACTATTCTATTTGCACATTATCACTCTTTAACATCTACTGTATTTTTTCTTTACTTTTTAATTTAAAAGAGTATACATTCTCTGTGTGAACTTCTCCTTTGCCCATAGTTATCAGGTGAAATTTCTCTGGCAATGTATTACATGATGCAAATGCAATGAACGATTTTTATTCTTTTTCTTGCTCTTCAAATATTTGAAACAGTATGTAAATTTCTGCTACATATAGGATTTAAATGAATCTATTTTAAATGAACCACTTCTTCCTGACACTCCTCATGTCTGTGGATCTCATAAGAACTTTTTCTTGAGTTGCCTACTACCTTTCTGAAAAATCCTCAAATCTATTTGTAGAAATTTCTTTCTTCTCTCATCGCTTATATATTAGCATTCTTCATGGCTGTGTAATATGTCATTTCTCTTCTGACTTTTTAGGTATGCTATTCATATAATCTCATTCACTTTCATAATTTTAACAATCATTTTACGATAATGTCTCCCTGATTTGTTACTAAAGCTGACTTACTCCATGAGTTTTAGATGGTTTTAGACACAAAAACCCAGCAGGCACCTTTATTTCAATAAAGAGGAAGATGAAGAGAAGATTCATTAAAAAGAAGAGTGGAAAAAAAAATAGCTGAGCTATATTAAGATGTATAGCTTCATTTAATGTTGTGTCTAGCATGCATTACCATATTTAATTCTCACAAAATATTAAATTCAATTTCAAATATTAATAAATTAAATCCCACTTATGAGAAAACTAAGGCTTAGAGAGGTTAAATACTATTCCTATTGTCCTACAACTAACAAAGAACAAAGAAAAGAATTAGAATTCATGTATATGTAAATTTTAAGCCACTATTCTAGCCTCCATTTAACAGTTGCTTACAACTATGTCATATTCAACATGTCAAACAATCTCTACCTTCTATTGTCTCTTCCTCTATATGTTAATTATATTTATGAAAATTGTATCTACTCAAGCCATAAAACTTGTCCTTTTTCCAGGTCTATGATGACCTGGCTGTCAATCTCCTTCATTTTAACTTCCACTGCTTCCTAACGTGTGTTTCAAGCTGCAGTACTATGGAAGAGCTTGTATTTTCTGTGTTGCCATGGTATTTTATTTCTCTGTGACCTTATTAATTTTATGTTTTCTGGTACCCTTGTTTATCTGACTAATTCTCACTTAGCTCTTGTGACTCAGTTCAAGCATTTCGTACTCCATATATGCTTTCTTGAAACCAAAACCACACTTCAAGAGGTGCCAATCACTTAGAGTAGTTTTGCTTGATTAATACAACAAAGTGCTAGCAGATGGTCATAGAGCATAATTTAGTACAAATAAGAAATATGACTGTTTTCCTAATTTGCACGAGTCTTACAAACTGACCTATCTAAACTCTAACATCTGAATAAACACCTCTGTTATACTCTCTGAGCTCTTTGCTTTGCATCCATGGTCAGTTGCTTACACAAACACAAATTCTAGCCACTTTTATTCCTTTCTGCCAAGAAAGCTTTATATCACTTTCTATGTGCTTAAATTCCAAACATTTAATAAGGAGTCTTTTCTTTCACAGCAAGGCAGTGTGCATGTGGCCCAGTTTTAGCCACTAGGAACTGAGAAAGTCTGCTGAGAGTACTGAGAAACATTTTACTCCTCAGTAAAATGAGAGAGGAACATAAGGACACCCACTCTCCAAACACTCCCTATAATAGTGTACTAGGACTGCACAACAAAATACCACTGAATGGGAGGCTTAAACAACAGAAATTTATTTTCCCATTGTTCTGGATCCTGGAAGTTAAGATCAGGTGCTAGAAGGGTTGGTTTCCTCTGAGGCCTTTCTTCTTGCCTTCAGATGGTCACCCATTTACTGCCTTTTTTGTGTATGTGTACCCAAGTATCTCTTTTTATGCCCAAATTTCATCTTATTAAAAGAAGACCAGTCAGATTGGAGTAGAGCCCACTCAAATGGTCTCACTTTAACTTAAACATCTCTTTAAAAGCCCTATCTATGAATAGTTACATTCTAAAGTAATAGAGGTTAGGGTTTCAACATGTGGATTTGGAGGAGAGGGGAACACAATTCAACTCAGGATAATCCTCAACCACTTATTGTCTTGGATATTGTCACATAATGTGATATTTTGTGCATAACAGGCACCTGAGTGAAAATACAAAAGAATCTCAGAAAAGGTAACCCAGAGCGCTCATATCACTGATCTATATTAAGCAGCTTTGGAACCCTCTGTCCTCCAAACTTTTTTAGATTAATAAAGGTACTTGCACTTTTAAATAATTTTAGCTGGCTATATTTAAACTTGTGCTCCAAAACATTTAATTGATACACTAATATAGCACTTTTCTCACTCATTGGAAAAGACCCTGATTCTGGGAAAGATAGAAGGCAGGAAGAAAATGGGACGACTGAGAATTAGACAGTTGGATGGCATCACAGACTCAATAGACATGAGTTTGAGCAAGCTCCGGGAGATGCTGAAGAACAGGGAAGCCTGGTATGCTGCAGTCCATGCAAAGAGTTGGACAGGACTGACTGAGCAACTGAACCACAACAATATACCACTTATTACAATATTAATAGAATTGATTCTAAGTCAGGAGTAATACTGCATTGTCATCATCTCTCTGTGACCCACTACAGTGTTTAATGCTAAATAAAAATGTATTGACTTGAATGAATTCTATGCTTCTCCTTCCACATTTCCTCCCAAATACCATAACTAGAATCATTTAGTTTACTATAGCTTTCCTAAGTCTTGAATCTCTCTGGAAAATTCTTCATTGAGTCATTTGTTCTTGTAACCACTGGAAACATCCCTGTTTTATATTTCTTCTCCAAATGTACCTGTATCTAAATCTCTCCATATTTTGATTTGACTTCACTCCCTAATTGTTTATATCTCCCAGTAGTCATGGAACAATAGTGATTTTATATTATAAGAAATAATAGATATGAGTTTTGACTTCATAAAAGAAAACACTTGGTCCAATTGGTAATTCTAACATTGCTATAATTTTTGTTCACTCCACACGTTGAAGTTGAAAAAAAAAAGTAATAATTTCCTAGATTTAGTAAGCAACTCTAGAGCAAATCACTATATTCAGACATATGCTCAGTTCTTTGGTTCTTCTTCAATTTAAAATTTATCAAATAAGTCAAATTTAATTATCAGTTGCAATGTTTTATATTCACTTTAATATTAAGTTTTATAGCTTTCAAATCAGCATTAGAGCTGCAATGACCCTTCAAATATGTAACACTGTAATTTATCACAATAATCTCTAACTTAAGCCTTCAATTTTTAAATATTTTCAAATTTTAAAAATGACATATAGAAACATGGCTGGCTTTATGACATGAATACTAATACTGCTTACTGCTTTATTTAGCTTCACAAGGAAAAATATCTTTGAGTTTGACATATGTTTCATGTTTCTCTGATCCATTACTATGAGACTTCAAACTCCCTGAGTATCCATAGAAGCTGTGAATTGATGTATATTCGTGAAACTATGTATTTTGCTTTTTCTTCTTGACAGATGTGGTAATGATTCTTCTCAGTTATCCACAGCCAAAGAGAAACAGATCTAAAGCCATTCCCTGATACTTGAGGTAAATAAGACTGCTTACTCTCAGTCCTGATTTGCCCAACCATCTGAAAACTCCAGCTTTCCAATACATTGGGAGGATTGAATTAAATGGAAGTAAAGACTCTTGTCAGGATGGTTACATGTAAAATACAAGGGTCTTATCTAATCTAATCTACATTTGCTGCTATAGTAAATTAAGCCTACCAGCATTAAAATCCTTCATGGATTGCCAATTTGCCCCAGTGTTACAATAATACATGAACCGGGAACTTCCAGATATTCAAGCTGGTTTTACAAAAGGCAGAGGAACCAGAGATCAAAGTGCCAACATCGGCTGAATCGTCAAAAAAGCAAAAGAGTTCCAGAAAAACATCTATTTCTGCTTTATTGACTATGCCAAAGACTTTGTATGGATCACAATAAACTGTGGAAAATTCTGAAAGAGATGGGAATACCAGACCACCTGACCTGCCTCTTGAGAAACCTATATACAGGTCAGGAAGCAAAAGTTAGAACTGGGCATGGAAGAACAGACTGGTTCCAAATAGGAAAAGGAGTACGTCAAGGCTGTATATTGTCACCCTGCTTATTTAACTTATATGCAGAGTACAGCATGAGAAACGCTGGGTTGGAAGAAGCACAAGCTGGAATCAAGATTGCCAGAAGAAATATCAATAACCTCAGATATGCAGATGACACCACCTTTATGGCAGAAACTGAAGAGGAACTAAAAAGCCTCTTGATGAAAGTGAAAGAGGAGAGTGAAAAAGTTGGCTTAAAGCTCAACATTCAGAAAACGAAGATCATGGCATCTGGTCCCATCACTCCATGGGAAAAAGATGGAGAAACAGTGGAAACAGCATCAGACTTTATTTTGGGGGGCTCCAAAATCACTGCAGATGGTGACTGCAGCCATGAAATTAAAAGACACTTACTCCTTGGAAGAAAAGTTATGACCAACTTAGATAGCATATTCAAAAGCAAAGATGTTACTTTGCCAAAGAAGGTTCATCTAGTCAAGGCTCTGGTTTTTCCAGTGGTCATGTATGGATGTGAGAGTTGGACTGTGAAGAAAGCTGATTGCCGAAGAATTGATGCTTTTGAACTGTGGTGTTGAAGAAGACTCTTGAGAGTCCCTTGGACTGCAAGGAGATCCAACCAGTACATTCTGAAGGAGATCAGCCCTGGAATCCTTTGGAGGGAATGATGCTGAAGCTGAAACTCCAGTACTTTGGCCACCTCATGCGAAGAGTTGACTCATTGGAAAAGACTCTGATGTTGGGCGGGATTGAGGGCAGGAAGAGAAGGGACGACAGAGGATGAGATGGCTGGTTGGCATCACTGACTCGATGGACATAAGTTTGAGTGAACTCCGGGAATTGGTGATGGACAGGGAAGCCTGGCGTGCTGCGATTCATGGGGTCGCAAAGAGTCGGACACGACTGAGTGACTGAACTGACTGAACTGACTGACTACATTAGCCAGTTAAAACACAAACTCATAATGATCTCTATCTTCAAGAAGTCCAAGAATCGAAGATAAAAACAGTTAGAGAGATATTAAGACCACTTGAATAATCAAATAAATAAGGAGCTTTGGGAGTTTTTGTTGGAAAAAAATGAACATCTTTCTTCTAATTAGTCATTATGTTAACCAGGAAAGGTAAAAATAAGCACATTAAAAGCAAACCTTCAGAATACTTTCAATGATTTTCTTAACAAAGTTCCTAAAATGCTGTTCTGATTATAGGCAATTTTTTCTCTTGAGTAATGAGAGTTGTTTTTCCAAAAAGTTGTATTTTTTTAAGATTCCCTGTAAGATCATGTTTTTGGATTCCGTATTACATTTGTGCAAATGTGCCTCTACTTTATTGTATGTATGTCCAGCTTACTGTGTGTGAGCAGTAGGATAATTTTTTTTAATAAAGTCTAGTAAAATATCATCCTTAAGGTGGAGTTTTTCAACTAATTTCAATGAAAATTTAAATTTTCAACTAATTTAATTAGTTTTTCAACTAATTTCAAAGAGATAGTATGTATGATGTTCTCTGTGAAAAAATTTATATACTTTTAGTTTTATTCTAAGGCTATACTTGGTTGGTAGACATGCTAAATAGAGGGAAAAATCCTCAGCTTAAAGGTAAAAGCTTTCACACAATTCATCTTTACAAAACATCCATTTTAAAGAAAAAATTAAAAAGTTTTGGCTCTAAATGCAGGAAAGTGAACAATCGTTCCAATACCTTCCCCCAAAGCTGGATCAATTTACTTTCAGAAGTCAAGAATAAAAAAATGCTTGAGATTACTGCCACTGGGATCCAAAGGATGATATATGGTATTGTTGAAAATAAAAGTTTCTATAAAGGAGTTTTTGTGGTGTGACACCGTAGTTTTATAAAGCCACTAGGCGTTGTGAAGTATCTCGCATAGACCTTAAGATGGTTTTTAAAAAATGTATAATTTGAAATAAAAATCCAGAAAGAAATCATGTTTTAAAAAATGTTTCTCACTTGTGAAAATATTGGTCAACATTTGATTGTAAAGCCCATTCAGTTCTTAGTTCTTGGAGTTTAAAGATTATAAAGATAGCTGTGACCCTACTTATTTGCTTTGACAAAGCAATCTACAGTACAGAATCTAATAGCAGCTTGGTGTTCTATAAAAGTACAATATGTGAATAACAGATATGAAGGATATATCATTTAAAAGAAGAGGGATGATTTAGGACAGGGAAGATGACCAGCACGATAACATACTAGAACATTTTTCATATTGAGCATCTGTGAAACGGAAACAAAATAAAGGAGAAAGAAGAGAAAGAAGGTGAATTGTGAACATCTGCCGTTTATTGTAGGTAGTGATAAATATAGACAATCAAGCAGACATATGACTATAAAATGGAAATTAATAGGTCCTGTTTGAAAGGTTTACTAAATCAAAACAATATATTTTCCCATGTATATTTCCCTTCAATGTCATATCTACCCAGATCCCAAAATATCTCTACTGTAAACTACCAGATTTTATGAAATTTTAAAACTATTGAGGTTTTTCTATTTCACTTCAAAAGGGAAACAAAATCTGATCATTTTTGTTCTCAAGACTTTTGAAATATAGACATAATACTCAAATGCCTAACACTTAAATCATATGTCTAAATAAAAATGTAGGGTGCAGTTTTTATCAGATAAGCATCTAATAATAAATATACAGATTATACATACTTAGAGTGAAAGGGGATTCACTAATCCTTTTAGTCAGGAAAACATGATGCCTTTTTCAGTGAAGTATGTGGCTTCAGAGGACACAGCCATGAGCATATGATGAAGGAAGGTAAATCAGAAATCTAACTGCAGTCAGAAGAATCTACCATTAAAATTAGTGGCCCAATAAATGCCACACCCAGATCTTTGTCAGACCCACTGTTTTTCAGCATTTTACAATGTAAATGATCACTTATACAATCTTATTCTTTCTCTATTAAATCTTCAATTTATCTCTCTTGAAGTATTGAATACATAAAAACATATACATGCAATTCAATTTTTCACTTTTGAAAAGTCATTTGTTTCCATATCCCCTTCTAGCTATTATCTTTTTTTTTTTTTTGAGATAAGTCAATTATTTAATTACACATTTTAATTTGATCTCAAGACTAATCTGTTAGGTAGTCTAACATTCCAAATTATAACAACTACAAATAATTTACATTCCAAAATTAACATGGATTTAGACTTTTTTTTTTTCATTTTGATTTTTCTTTCTTTTTTTTTTTCTATCTTTGTGTGCTTTATTTTCTCCTTTTTCTTTCTTTTCTTTTCTTTTTTTTTTATTTTTTTAATTTTAAAATCTTTAATTCTTACATGTGTTCCCAAACATGAACCCCCCTCCCACCTCCCTTCCCATAACATCTCTGTGGGTCATCCCCATGCACCAGCCCCAAGCATGCTGTATCCTGCATCAGACATAGACTGGCGATTCAATTCTTACATGATAGTATACATGATAGAATGCCATTCTCCCAAATCATCCCACACTCTCCCTTTCCCTCTGAGTCCAAAAGTCCGTTATACACAGTTGTGTCTTTTTTCATGTCTTGCATACAGGGTCGTCATTGCCATCTTTCTAAATTCCATATATATGTGTTAGTATACTGTATTGGTGTTTTTCTTTCTGGCTTACTTCACTCTGTATAATCGGCTCCAGTTTCATCCGTCTCATCAGAACTGATTCAAATGTATTCTTTTTAACGGCTGAGTAATACTCCATTGTGTATATGTACCACAGCTTTCTTATCCATTCATCTGCTGATGGACATCTAGGTTGTTTCCATGTCCTGGCTATTACACACAGTGCTGTGATGAACATTGGGGTACATGTGTCTCTTTCAATTCTGGTTTCCTCGGTGTGTATGCCCAGCAGTGGGATTGTTGGGTCATAAGGGAGTTCTATTTGCAATTTTTTAAGGAATCTCCGCACTGTTCTCCATAGTGGCTGTACTAGTTTGCATTCCCACCAACAGTGTAGGAGGGTTCCCTTTTCTCCACACCCTCTCCAGCATTTATTTCTTGCAGATTTTTGGATCGCAGCCATTCTGACTGGTGTGAAGTGGTACCTCATCCCCTTCTAGCTATTATCTTATTTCTCTTTTTCATTTCCAGTTCTAAGTTCTTATCATGTTTGATGTATCAGCAATATTTGACATCCCTGCTTATTCCTGCTTCACTAAAGTGGTATCTTCCACTGGCTTCTAAGGTATTATATATTATTTCTGGTTCTCTTAATTACTATCTGTTACTCTGTCTCAGTCTCTTTTGCTGGTAATTTCTCATATCCAACAAGTAAATTTTGGAATTCCCAAGGACTCAGCCCTTTGGCCTATTCTATTCTATCTCTACATTCACTCCCTTTACTCACCTAGTTCTTTGGCCTCAGATAACAGTTATTGAACAATCTCTGATTTTTATCTGCTTCCTAGGCTTATCTCAACCATGGCTCATTTATTCAAAAGGTTGTTCAATATCTCCATTTGGATAGCAAATACCTTTCAAACTTCAGTTCAGTTCCATCCCTCAGGTGTGTCCGACTCTTTGTGACCCCATGGACTTCAGCAAGCCAGGCTTCCCTTCCCAGCCCATCAACAACTTCCAGAGCTTACTCAAACTCATGTCCACTGCTTCAGTGATGCCATCCAACCATCTCATTCTCTGTTGTTCCCTTCTGTTCCTGCCTTCAATCTTTCTCAGCAACAAACTCTTTTCCAATGAGTCTGTTCTTCACATCAGGTGGCCGAAGTACTGGAGTTTCAGCTTCAACATCAGTCCTTCCAATGAATATTCAGGATTGATTTCCTTTAGGATTGACTGAATTGATCCTCTTGCAGTCCAAGAGACACTCAAGAATGTTCTCCAATACCACAAAAGTATCAATTCTTCAGTGCTCAGCTTTCTTTATAGTCTCTCACATGCATACATGACTACTGGAAAAACCATAGCTTTGACTAGATGGGCCTTTGTTGGTAAAGTAATGTCTCTGCTTTTTCAAACATAACATGACAAAAAACAAACACTCTTCCTTCCAATATTAATTTTTCCCCTCAATATTCCTCAATTTAGTCAATAACAGCCACATTCTCCCAGGTTCTTGCTCAATCCCTTATTCCAGATTCCTTTCCTCCTCACACTCTTTCAAATTCAACAAAGGATTTCATGATTATATGTTTAAAATACAACTGGCAGCCCATCATTTTTCACCATCCCTACTGCTACCACACAGTTCTAACATACGATCAAATAACCTGAATTACTGCAATAATTTCCCTGCATTCCTAAAAGTGAAGTAAAGTGAAAGTCACTCAGTTGTGCCCTGCAATTTGTGACCCCCTAGACTATACAGCCCGTGGAATTCTCCAGGCCAGAATACTGGAGTGGGAAGCCTTTACCTTCTCCAGAGGAATATTCCCAACCCAGGGATCAGGTCTCCCTCATTGCAGGTGGATTCTTTACCAGCTGAGCCACCAGGGAAGCCCTTTGACTGTGTGTATCGCAACATACTGTGGAAAATTCTTAAAGAGATGGGAATACAAGACCACCTGACCCACCACCTGAGAAATCTGTATGCAGGTCAAGAAGCAACAGTTAGAGCTGTACATGGAACAACAGACTGATTCCAAATACAAAAAGGAGTACATCAAGCCTGCATTTTGTTACCCTGCATATTTAACTTATATGCAGAGTACATCATGCAAAATGCTGGGCTGGATGAAGCACAAGCTAGAATCAAGATTGCCCAGAGAAATATCAATAACTTCAGACACACAGATGACATCACCCTTGTGGCAGAAAGTGAAGAACTAAAGAGCCTCTTTTTGAAAGTGAAGGTGAAAGAGGAGAGTGAAAAAGTTGGCTTAAAACTCAACATTAAGATCATGGCATCCAGTCTCATACTTCATGGCAAATATATGGGGAAATAGTGGAAACAGTGGCAGACTTCATTTGCGGGGGGGGGGGGGGGGGGGGGGGCTCCAAAATCATGGTAGATGGTGACTGCAGCCTTGAAATTAAAAGATGGTTGTTTCTTAGAAGAAAAGCTATGACCAACCTAGACAGCATATTAAAAAGAAGAGACATTATTTTGCCAACAAAGGTCCATCTAGTCAAAGTTACGGTTTTTCCAGTAGTCATGTATGGATGTGAGAGTTGAACTATAAAGAAAGCTGAGCACAGAAAAATTGATGCTTTTGAACTATGATGTTGGAGAAGACTCTTTAGAGTTCCTTGGACTCCAAGGAGACCCAACCAGTCCATCCTAAAGGATATCAGTCCTGAATATTCATTGGAAGGACTGATGCTGAAGCTGAAACTCCAATACTTTGGCCACTTGATGCGAAGAACTGACTCATTGGAAAAGACCCTGATGCTGGGAAAGATTGAAGGTGGGAGGAGAAGGGGACGACAGAGGATCAGATGATTGGATGGCATCACTGACTCAATGGACATGAATTTGAGTAAGCTCTGGGAGCTGGTGATGGACAGGGAAGCCTGGCATGCTGCAGTCCATGGGGTCACACAGAGTCAGACATGACTGAGTGACCAAACTGAACTGATTCCTAAAAGCTTCTCTCATAACAGCTGCCAGAGTGATTCTTTTATAGTGTAATTCAAATTCTAACACTCTTCTATTTGAAATGATCTAGTGGATTTCTCTTTCACTTAGTAAATGTCAAACTCATCTTATTGCATAGAAGACTGTAACATCTGGACCTGTTACCTCTGTAACTTCTTTTACCACTCTCCCTATACTCAACATCCTTGTATGGATGTGAAAGTTGGACCTTAAAGAAAACTAAGTACTGAATAACTGATGCTTTGGAATTGTGGTTTGGAGA
The DNA here is from genome assembly GCF_023091745.1 of Budorcas taxicolor. Lineage (NCBI taxonomy): Eukaryota > Metazoa > Chordata > Mammalia > Artiodactyla > Bovidae > Budorcas > Budorcas taxicolor. The sequence continues at coordinate 65,716,768 of NC_068923.1, read as the reverse complement.
AGGCTCTTGAGAGTCCTTTGGACTGCAAGGAGATCAAACCAGTCAGTCCTAAAGGAAATCAACCCTGAATATTCATTGGAGGGACTGACGCTGAAGCTGAAGCTCAAATACTTTGGCCACCCATTGTGAAGAGCTGGCTCATTGCAAAAGACCCTGATACTGGGAATGATTGAAGGTAGGAGAAGGGGATGACAGAGGAAAAGATGGTTGGACGGCATCATGGACTCAATGGACATGAGTTTGAGCCAGCTCTGGGAGATGGTGAAGTACAGGGAAGCCTGTGGTGCTGCAGTCCACGGGATCACAAAGAGTCAGACACGACTGAGCAACTGAATAGCAACAATAACTGAACTCAACTATATTCTAGCCACACTGGCTAGAATTTTGCTTGAATATATAAGTCATGCTTGAAATCTGTGCTCTGGCTGCTTTTCCTCCATTAAAAGCTCCTCTATCAACGTCCACACACCCTACATTCTTACCTACTTCATCTCTAGTTGGCGTCCTTGAACACATTACATAAAATAGTTCCCCTTCCCATTTCTAGCATTTGTCTTAGTGCTCTCCACTGCCTAATTTTTCTCCATGACACTTACTACTTGAGTATAATCTACTGGTCTCTTCTCCCTTGGTTATTTGTCTCCACCACTAGAATGAGCATAAGAGTTTGAGACACTTGTTCACTGCTGTATCCTTTGCGTATGGGACAATATCTGACACATAGTAGATACTCAATAAAAAATGATGAATTGATGTTACTAAATTTGAATATTTTTGTCCATAGTGAATATTTTGTTAATAATTGTGAAGTGAGAGGAAAAAGAGAGATTTGTATCTGAACATTCTGAGAAAGCCAATGGGAAGTATTCAATCGATTGGCATTCTTTGTCAGAACTCAATTTTATCTATACAGTGATATGTTCAAATTCTTAGAACATTCCATCTCACACATTGGTAATTTCATACTTTGATACCCTGAGTGGTTTATTGTGTTATTTCAATGTTTGGTGGTTAATTGATCATAAGATTATGTTTATGTTTACAGGCCATAACATATCTGCCATGTGTCAGAAAGTGTGGTACACATTTCTTAAGCATGACTTCAAAATCCTTTCATCACAAACTCTTACTCCAACAGTGGCCACAGCAACCAGTTCCAGGTACAGGAATAGGTTAGGCACAGGGTATCCTCAGGAAATTACGTTCATTCAGGCATGTGCAACCTTGTGATGTGAAGCAGTGAACACTGGAGGGATAGCCCATGAGCAGAAGAGAATTAGAACTAATGGATATAGGTTTCATTTTTTCCCCCTCTGGGTAATCAGTTCTAAAATGCATTTAATAGGCTTTTCATAATGTACTGGTGTGATCAGACATCAGTGACCCATAAGAGTAGTGAACTCAGAAATGCATTCTTGTTTTGGCAATCTTCCTTGTTATATTCCTGTCTTATATTTCTGCTTAATGAATGCAAGGTGCATTTCAGTTTCTGCCTTTTTGGAAGCCCAAGTCTGGACTTGTATTAAACATTTTAAAATACTTTTCATCAATTCCTTTAGAAATTTATTGCTAGGTATTAATACAGTCTCCATTGTTCAATTTTAGAAAATGAGGCTGATCTAATTAACATATCTTTAAGATAAAAGAGGCAGAATTGAAGTCATTTTTTTGTCTGACTCCAAATGTGTGGAAAGACCTAAACTAGTGAGCTAACAGGGTTTCTGAACTCAAGGTGTTTTTGATTTAAAAATAAAATGTATAGGTTATAGAGTTAATAATGCACAAAAATTAAGATTACAGGACAATTCATCAGGAAAAAACTTCAAAAGAAAATATAAATGAGCCTGCAAATCATTATAATGTGCCATAACACAAATATGAGGTCTTTCTCATGTTAATTCAGGCATACATGATGGATATTTTCTGTTTGCTTCATCCTTCTCTGCCTAGCAAAATATTTCATCTTTATGAACTATACAAGCAGGCTGCTTTGCCTTCTGGTTACAGTTAGTTTCAGCTAGTGGGAGGCATTGGCAGAACACAGGGTGGGCGACAATACGGCCAGGGTATCTTTCACTTAGGTTCATTCATTGTCTCTAGGGAACATCACAACTCCTGGACATAGTTCTCTTGTACTTGCAGGAAACACTCCTGTCCCTTGCTGATTCAAGTTCACTAGCCTGGGGTTACTACACCTTTCCATAATGGTTCTCTTCACTTCACCCACAACTTTATAATTAGCTGCTTTATTAAAACTATTCTTAATTACTTCATTTTGGAGTATGCCATCTGTTTCATTCTGGGACTTTGGATCATACAAGAGACAATAAAAAAATCTTAAAAATATATAATATTCTTAAGCAAAAAATCATTGAAAGTAATTAGGGACAGATTGTCTGCTGAGGAGGGAGGAGGGATATAGTAATTATTAAGGGAGATTGATAGTTACATATTAAAGAGTAAGAAATAAAATTAATGAATTATTTATGGGGTCAAGTAGACCCTTACTGTATAATGTGAGAAATTTTAAAAATTTATAAATTTATTAGGTATCTAACTGAAAGACTTTGCTATATACATTTGGTAAAACAAATACATGATTCAACTTTCAGTGGAGTTGGTCTTCCATTGACAGAATGCTCACTACTGTGGCTACCATATTTAACAAAATGTCAACCATTAACTGTTTATATTGATTATATCCTTAATGTACACTGGCATAGGCATTGATCTCAACGATGTTCACTATGAGTTGCATGGTTTGAAATTTGAAATCATTTTAATAGAAAAAGCATTCATACTACATGTGGTAGTAAGAATTCTTACTATATTAAATGGATTTCATTCTATACAGACTTCCTATAAAACTGGATATAAAGTTATATTTTATGGATATGAAACCATGAAATCTAATCTTTACAGAGAAATTTCCAAAACTGCTACAGAACTAGAGGTTTATATAGCTTTAGAACAGAAAATTAATGAAGTAGAAATTCTGAAGTACAGCTTCCTGCATTTCCTTCTCTTTTTAGACTTGGTATGCAACCTATTACCTGACAATTTTGTAATGTATCTCTTCACATTTCCCTCCTTTTTATATGACTTTTACTTTAAAAAAAATGGTAACTTTTTAAGCATTTATTTTTCTTTAGCAATTAATAACCCTCTCAATAATTTTTAAAACTGGTATAAGTTTCAAAGTATGAGACTTCCTGATTATTTCCTCTGCCATTTCCTATTAGAAAGAGTCCAGGCTCAAAGAAAGAGAAGGGAAGTTTGACTTTGGCTTTTAGATAAGCATTTTTTTACATTATTTTACTTCAGTATGGACCCAGCATGCAGTTTTGTAAACATAACCATGGTAACACAATAGATTGAACAGTACATCTATTGCTTCTGCTATCTGAATATCCTTAACATTTTGTCACTGCCTTGATGAGTGCTCCATTTTTGTACCATCCTTTTTTATTTTTATACTCTGGGAAGAAAATTTAAATAGAGCATTTATCTCTAGGTATTAGAGTTTTACAGAAATGCTTCTTTATTGAAAATCATAACACATCTAAAGAAAAATACACAGTATGATTTATCTCAAAGTGAATACCCATATTACTTCTACCAGGGACAAGAAATAGAATATTTCCAGTGTCTTCCCAAATCCTTTTCTACTTGCAGTTTCCTCTTTCCCCACTAAAATTTTACAGTTACTTTGATTTTTCTACCCATCGTTTCTCCTTTTTCTTTTAAAATTTACTCCCTAAATTGCTTTGCTGACCCCATAGTTACGCTTTGTCTGTTTTTATTCTGGGGTATATGTATAAATAGAATCATTCAAGAAGTATTCTTAGTGCATTACTGTTTTTCTAAAAGTTATTTATTAGATGTACATATGGCACTGACATAGATATACTGTCTTCATTTCCATAGTTGTCTGACATTTCAAATTTGAATATACGCTATTTATTAGTACATAATGCCAACATTTTCTTCCCAAAATGGTAGCATGAAGATTTACTCTCACAAGCAGTATGGGAAAGCATTCCCTTCATAGTTTTGTCCTGGTACAGAGTTTGCTGATAAGATGACCTTGTGTATAATTTAGCAGATGGAAGTAAGGCAGAATTAACCTCTTTTGGAAAATCATGGTAGTTCTTCCAATTATCCAGCTATAGCCTTGCAGTTCTGTACTATCCAGCACTTCCCACATTTGGATAAGCCATAACTCTTATGGCATTTTTTTTTGTTACATAAATATCATTCATTTATTGACATTGATATTATGAACACATAATGGAAAAATGCTTCTCAAAAGAGGAAGGTGAATGTTGACCATCAATAGGACAAAGCTGTCTTCAAAAGACCGAGATGTGAAAACTAGGTGTACAGTTGGGTTGTGGAGGTCCATGTGGATGGAGCTCGTCTATGTATGTGTATCTACAGGGGCAAGGTGTTTGATGAGGTGGCTCAGGAATCAATGAGTCCTCCTTTGTTGGTCCACTGATCCACTTCAGCAGTGTCTTTGTTTCCCATGTCATCCACCAACTGTGGCAAGTCAAGCCCGATGTCAGGGTTTCCTTCCAAACATTCTTTTAGGTCTACCATTCTTCTACACATAGCCCTGAGCAGCACAAGATATAGTGGGCATTTAGTGATCTAAATAATTGTATAAAGGGTACTTAGATCAAAACCAAACCTGAATAACAAGCTAAAATGTTCCATATACTGCCAAAGATAGTTGATGTGAAAAAGGAAAGAAAGGAATAGTTGTATGAGAGGGAGCAAGAAGGAAAACACAGAAGCTGATGAACAAAATGATGAAACAAAGAAAGGAATGCCAAACCAAAGAAAGAGAATGTTGTTAACAATGATTCTGATTTATTGGGTCTAATTAAGTGAGAATATGATGATGTAATAATCACATAGAGAAGTCAGAGTGAGGGTCTGCCATGTAGGATAACATGTTTAGATTGAATATGTTGCAGAATGCTAAAGGACAATAGGAAATCAGGAGAAAACAAACATTGAAAGTATGGAACTTGATTGAGATCAAAGATGAAGAAATTATTTTGGGAGATCAATTTGAAGGCAATAATGTTTCTCACAAAGATCACTATCTAATGGTTAAATGAAAATAGTGAAAAATGACCCTTTATATCAAGATTATATATACATATTTATATGTCAAATGGTGTAGCTAGTCTCATTGTTTTGTAATCCTTATTGTCAGGAAATTACATCAGTTGTTTATTGTGCTCTATGACTTCAGTATGTATCACATACACATATTATCTCAAATCTTAGAGTACAATATTTTTAATGGGGACATGATACCCTATATATCACTGGCTTTCTAACAGTATCTAATGCATATTTAATATTTATCAAATGATTGTGTAAAGAAGGAAAAATATAGGAATAAGTGAGAGATGGATAGATAAAAGTGGTTGCATCATTCTGTAGCAGAACACAAAAATCTTTCCAATTTAGGAACAAAAGCAAATGAGTCAATGAAGATTGCCTTGCTTCTTAGGGCTTAGTGCAGTGAAAGTCACTCAGTCGTGTCTCACTGTTTGAGACCCCATAGACTGTTATAGTCCATGGAATTCTCCAGGCCAGAAGACTGGAGTGGGAAGCCTTTCCCATCTCCAGCAGATCTTCTCAACCCAGGGATCAAACCCAGGTCTCCCATATTGCAGGCAGATTCTTTACCAGTTGAGTCACAAAGGAAGCCAAAGAATACTGGAGCGGGTAGCCTATCCCTTCTCCAGCAGATCTTCCTGACCAGGAATCAGACTGGGGTCTCCTGAATTGCAGGTGGATTCTTGCTTCTTAGAGCTTAAGGTCAAATGAAAAACCATGTAGGGAGCCTGGTCAACTGAAATTTCATGGGGATCTGGAGATGAAAGTCATCCAAGACTTCTGGTGTGAGATGGAACAAATACACTTACACAAAACTGGGCCATGTTGGACAAGCCTTTCTCAACCAAAGTTCTGTAACACTGCCATGTCAAGAACTTTAGTCCTGACTTTTCCTTAGTTTATTATCATCTCCTGACTGAATCTAGATTGAATCAAATAGTGGGTAGCACTTTTACTTTTCTTAATTTAGAATCAATCCTGATGTAAACTATTTGAATTTTTAAAGCACTGTCATATTCTGGGGTCAACTAATATTACCATCAAAACAGTTTAAACTTTCCTTTTTATAGTACATTATAATTCACAAATATTGATGTATTATCTTTTAGTTTTAGGGGAAAACAATCTTATGGCATGGGATTATTATTTTCTTTTGACATATAATAATTTGAAGAGGACAAAAATGATAGCTAATAAAGTACAGAATGGGGACTCGATGGCGGGCTTGAATTATAGACCTCCCACTCTTTTCACTGGGGAGTGACACTAGGCAGGGATGCAGCCCAGGAAGGGGCTGCTGTAGAGAGCAGCCTGATCATTTTTTCTCACAGGTTGTTCCTTAAATGTCTGCCTCACTTTTTCTTAAACAGTCTTTTCTATTCTTCAGTTCACTGACAGAACACAAACACCACCATCCTCTAAGCCTTACTTTTATGATGTGGATCGCTACTGACTGGAACAATATCATTTATTCCCAACTTTATTCATAATACAACTGTGATATATAGATGATCCACCCTGCCTCACAGAATAAAGGTCATATTTTCTAGCCTCTTTTCCCAGAGTGGTGGCCAAAGAGGTAAAATTTATTCAGGAGGAAACCCCAAGTTATCGTTTGATGTTTTCCTTCATCCCTCCTGCCTATTGACTAAAGTGAAAATGTGACAGCTAGAGTGCCAGCAGTCATATTGGGTGATAACATCCACAAAATATGGAGATTAGTGTTCAGGATGGCAGAGTGAAAAATACAGAAGGAACCTAGTGACCTGGTGATTATGGTATCACTAAACCAACAGATGGTGACTGCAGCCATGAAATTAAAAGACACTTACTCCTTGGAAGAAAAGTTATGACCAACCTAGATAGCATATTGAAAAGCTATTGACATATTGACATTACTTTGCCAACAAATGTCCCTCTATTCAAGGCTATGGTTTTCCCAGTGGTCATGTATGGATGTGAGAGTTGGTCTGTGAAGAAAGCTGAGTGCTGAAGAATTGATGCTTTTGAACTGTGGTGTTGGAGAAGACTCTTGAGAGTCCCTTGGACTGCAAGGAGATCCAACCAGTCCATTCTCAAGGAGATCAGCCCCAGGATTTCTTTGGAGGGAATGATGCTGAAGCTGAAACTCCAGTACTTTGGCCACCTCATGCGAAGAGTTGACTCATTGGAAAAGACTCTGATGCTGGGAGGGATTGGAGGCAGGAGGAGAAGGGGAGGACAGAGGATGAGATGGCTGGTTGGCATCACTGACTCGATGGACGTGAGTCTGAGTGAACTCCGGGAGTTGGTGATGGACAGGAAGGCCTGGTGTGCTGCGATTCATGGGGTCGCAAAGAGCGACTGAGCGACTGAACTGAACTAAACTGAAACCAACAGGGGAGTACCTACCTCAATATTTCTTTAATATGAGAGATAAATAAGCTTCTGAAAAGCTCTTTCACTTTCACTTTCAAGTAATCTTCTACTCACTTAAATCACCATTAAAAGTGAAAGTGTTAGTCATTCAGTCATGTCCAACTCTTTGTAAGCCCATGAACTGTAGCTCACCAGGTTCCTCTGTCCATGGGGTTCTCCAGGTAAAAATACTGGAGTGGGTTGCCATTACCTTCTCTAGGGTATCTTTTCAACCCAGGGATCAAACCTGGGTCTCTTGCATTGCAGGCAGACTACTATTTGAGTCACCAGAGAAGCCCCTTTATTTAAAATCAAATCTAATTTAACACTTGGGTCTCTGGTGGCTCAGTGGTAAAGAATCTGCCTGCAATGCAGGAGACACAGGTTTGATCTCTGGGTCAGAAATATCCCCTGGAGTAGGAAATGGCAACCTGCTCTACTATTCTTTCCAGGAAAATTCCATGGACAAAGGAGCCTAGTGGGCTGTAGTGCCAGGAGTCAGTAAAGAGTCGGACTTGACTCAGCGACTAAAGAACAACAAACTGAACACTAACTGACACTATATTATGTCTGAATGTTTAAATATTCATCAATATTTCAAGTGTTAAAATTCCAAGAAACTGATTTACAGAACCTAGATCATATTCCTGCTATTTAATGTCAAGTTTATTTATAAGGGGAGGATCATATTTTTAAAAATTGTTCTTTCCATGATAATCATATGGATGGAGATAGCAGTAATTCTCAGAAAATTAAAAGACCAGCCCAGACAAAACAACAAAATAGGTGTCCAAAGTCACTTAAATAAAATCTTTTCTGTGAGTTATCATTGTTATTTTTTAATCTGACTATATTTTATTGTATTATTTTTATTAGTGAGTCATGATTAATATAAACAAATGAAAATTATGAGAAAATATGGTATGACTTTGAGGAGTAATCTTTACTATTATCAGCTAAGATCAAGTTTTCAAGAGTTAAATTGTAAGTGTTGTCTGATTTTTTTCTATGTGGATTGTGAAATGAAGGATAGTAGATTGTTTTTATTTTATTAATAAATATGTCATACTAGATTTTAAAATTGCACATAACATGAATGGTAAATGTATTATTAAGAAATGACTAGAACATGATATTATGGTCTAGGTAGGACTACGTGATTCATTAACTTTTCATATAGCTGTCTTGACAAGGCATCTTCTTGTGGATGAAACATATACTTGATAAAAATGTTTACAACTGTCATTTTGTGATTAAATCAAAGAAAGAGGACATATACTTGGCAGATGATGCAACCATAACATTTTATTGGTTTATATAATACCAAAGTTTGTTTAATTTATGTTGTTAACTTTTGTGAATAACTCAAAAATTATTTAGGTGTAAAATTTTAAAATATTTACCATAAATAGTAAATTGAACAAATTTAAAATACTCAGGGCATGTTTTTAGCTTCTACACATATTAACTCCTTAAAAAACTGAATATTAAAATAGGCAGAACTAGATTTCATATGCTATCTGATTTTTTTCACATGGAATTTATTTCTATAAACTAAAAGTTGTTAGAGAATGTAGGCAGAAACTTTACTTTATGCTAAGGAAATAGAAAATCCATATTAATATCGTAGGAAGCAAAACTCCATGCAGTGTGATATATTTATAAGTGAAATTCAGAGTGAATGTCAAAAAATAAATTCTGGTCACATTTCTATAATAAGTAGCTATGACCCTGGGAAAGTCACTCAATCTTGTAGTACATGTCAGTTTTCTTATGCATAAAAGGAAGTTAATTTCATGTGACTTCATGTGAATAGTGGGAAAACAAAATATGCTAATTGACAAAGTATTAAAGAAATTTTAAAATTTCCAAGGATGGAGATAATGTACTACACAGAAACTAATTACAATTTGTCAGTCTTAACTGTGCAATATTTCACATAATGTCAATGCCTTTTGGAACAACTGACACAAGGGGAAGAGGACTAAGTAAGGTTCATGAAATTTGAGAAGTATATATTTTAATTTTTGTGTACTATTGTATTTAATCAACATACTATATGGGGTAATACAAGATTACTTTCTGACAGTTATACCACATTTTGGGCCCAACAGAATATACAAGCAACTGAAGACCCCAAGTCTATAATCACATATAATAATTAATTGATCGCTCCACTCTTGCTTTCTGCAGTTTACTTTTCAAAACTTTTGGGCAGTGAAGGGTGGTGGTGGTGGTGATTTCCCAGGAAGTCCAGTGGCTAAGTCTCTGTGCTCCCAATGCAGGGGCCTGTATTCCATCCCTGGTCAGGAAAATGGGTTCCAAATACTGCAACTAAGAGCTGGGTGCCACAAATAAAGATTCCCAAATGCTGTAATTAAGATCCACCACAGACAAATTAATAAACAAATATTAAGAAAAGAAAACTTCACAGGAAGGTTGGTGTGGGTATGAGTGTGCATGTATATGTGTCAAAAATAAATTCTAGTCACATAAATTAACACATAATAAAAATTAAAAATAAACATGTAAATAAAATATCCATTAAATCTCCATGTGACTACTTTCACCATGGTGGGATTTTGTAGTTTTATAATACCAGTTTTGTTGATAAACACATTAGTTCTGTGTCCTCAGTTAGTTCATGTGTCCTAAAACTGTCAGAAGCATACATTTATTTTCTCATTCAGGTTCATTGATAAATAAGTCAAATATAGAGAAACAGGTAGAGTTCTATTCTATTTCACTTCAGGCATCCTAAAAGAGTGTCTCAATTTGTTTATTTAAATCAATGGAAGTAGAAAATACTCTGTCATTTTCTACAATCTGCACAAGAATATATTGGCTTAGGGAATAAATAATAAGTTTAGGAATCTCTAATAAAATCTATCTGCATGTTATTTATGCAGAATATCCTTCTGCTAATGAGAAATATTTTGGAAAGCCTTGTTGAAATATAGATACATCATGTCTTTGCTGTTTCAGATCAGTTTTATTTTCCTACAAAAAAACTGAGGGAATATAGCAAAATCAGGCTAGTTATTTTCTAATTGTCTCTCCAGATCTATTTTCAACTTCTTTGCCCTCTTTTTGCCTCAAGAGGATACCCTAAAATTAATCAAATTACTCAGACACCCTGCTCCTAACAACTAGGTTAAATTGCCCTTAGGAGGGAGATAAGGGTGAGTTCTGAGAACTAGAATACACATTCAGAAGAAAGCAAAAATTTTAATATGATACTGTTCCCAAATTTCCTAAAATTCTTCTGAAGGACAGGTGTTTTCCTGTTGGCAATAGGGCCAAACCTGTATCTGAAAGGAAAGTGATCCATTGATGGAAAGATGACAAGCACTGGGCTTCCCAGGTGGCGCTAGTAGTAAAGAACTTGTCTGCCAACATAGAAGGCACAGGAGATATGGATTTGATCCCTGGGTCAGGAAGATCCTCTGAAGAAGGAAATGGCAAGCCACTCCAGTATTCTCTGGACCATAGCCCATAGGTCGCAAAGTGTTGGACACAACTGAAGTGACTTAATGAGAGTATGTGCATACAAACACACACACACACACACACACACACACACGAAAAGCACAGAATCAAACCAAATATTTTAAAATATACACCTTATATTTTAAAAGAAAAATAAAAAAAGACACTAAGGACATAACTTCCCAGTGGTGCTAGTGGTAAAGAACCTGCCCGCCAATGCAGGAGATTTAAGGGACACAGGTTCGATCCCTGGGTCAGGAAGATGCCCTGGAGGAGGAATGGCAACCCATTCCAGTATTCTTGCCTGAAGAATCCCATGAACAGAGGAGCCTGTTTGGGTTGCAAAGAGTCAGACATGACTGCAGAGACTTAGTACATAACACACATAGCACAAGGACATAACTACAAAACCATCTAAAAGTAATGACCTCAGTGATTGCAAATACTCATTTTCAAATATTAGTTTACATTTCAGTATTTCCCTGTATTTCAGCAGAAAAATAAAATGAGTTATGATGTATTTAACTTCTGCACTGTGTTAAGATTTTAATATGAGTATCACTTATAAGCTCATTACGGTTAGAAGTTCTAAATGACCAAATTCACTTTTCAGAAAATGAAACAAAAAGTTGGAATGGCAACAAACTGTCTCAGAGCACATGGCTATTGGGTGTCAGGGACAGTCCTCAAATTCCATCCTGATTTCAACAGCAACTTTCTTTGAATTTTCCCATTCCATAATTTCATCTAGGCTCCTTTTCTAAAATCCTTCCCTCTAAAATCTAATCATGAATACTGGAAACTTCGGACACAAACCTGTGGCTACATGTATTTAAAGAAATATCTAATTAGGTTTACAGTTTATTAATGTTATTTAATCTAATAATTGTATCCTTTAAACAAAATTATTGATCTTTGTATTTCATCAAGAATCTCTTTGCAGGGGAGAGCAAGATGGCAAAGGAGTATGTGGACATGGAATACATCTTTCTCCATAGATACATTAAGAATACACCTTCAGACACAGAAGTACATGAAAAACACCAGCTGAGAGTGGACAGGAGTACCTGAGCAGTAGAAAAGAATATACAAAATCATGCAAAACTTGGTAGGTCAAAGGAACTAGGGGAAGAAACAGGAGTGTTAGTAGGATTGGACCTGCCATTACCAGGTGGGAGAACTGAAGCAGGCATCCAGTCCCCACATTAGGGCAACTATCTGAGAGCAGAAACATTTAAGGCTGAGAGTGAAACAGCTGATCTGTGGCGGTCTAAATGGAATGAGAATCAGACATTCCTTGCCATAGCCATACATACTTGACAGGAATGCTGGTCCCCTGGAAGGCACAGCAGCTGGGAGCTGGAGTTTAGAGACTGTAGACCAATTCCAGGGTGAGGGTTCTGTTGACTGTAGAGAGATGGATGGAGGGGATGTGAGGGAGGAGATTGTAGTGAGATAGCTGGGCAGCATGGAAGCAAGGCAATACTGCTGAGTCACGTGTAGTGGGTGGAACCTTCACAATAGCCTCTCTCTCCCCACAGGCCAGCATCAGCAATGAACAATAAACAGGCTGGTCCATCAAACGCTTGACACACTGAACTGCAGAGTAGAACCCCACCCAAAGTGTCCCTTTAAGTGCCTGATGCACTGATCTACAAAGTAGGACCCTAGCCAGGGGAGGCCCTCTATGTGCCTGATGCTCTGAACAACAGAGAAGAACCCCAGGCAAGGGAGCCTTCTAAGTGCCTGAAAGGGCAAAGCAATCGAGAAAGGCTGACCAAAGAGGCCTTCTGACTGCCAGCTATAAGAAGCTCTAAAAAAAGACCCTGATAGGGTCATAACTCCTGGGGCAGAGGCAGTCTGTGTCCCCACACACTTTGTGCCACCAGGGTCCCTGCAAGCCAAGCAGCTGCATCACCTCCACACTCAACTCTAATGGGGGCAGAGCTGCCCCAGGCAAAAAGAAAAGTCTCACGTCTATGTGCACAGGGTCACTTTGGTAGTGTCCAACATTTTGTGGCCCTGTAGACTGTGACCTGCCAGGCTTCTCTGTCAGGGGGGTTCTCTAGGCAAGAGTCCTGGAGCGTATTGGCCAATACTTGTAGTCATACCACTCTAGAGCACTATATTTCCTGCTGCCCTAGCTGCCAACTCCCCTGAGTACCTGGTGCTGCCAGAACCCCTGCAACCCAAGCAACTGCACCACCTCCACACCTGGCCGTCAGAGGGGCAAACCCAAGTCCTCCAGGACAACCTCAGGAGCAATCCCCAGTGGGCAACCAGCATGTAGAGGTGGAAATAAAGCCACAATTGAAACCCAGGGTATTGTGGCTAAGGAAGAAGACTCAAAACCTTTCCACCAGCTGTTCAAGCTGCAGATTAAATCCGCATGATCAACTAGGCTGACTCTGTGTCTGTGGAATATATAAAAGGCTATTGAGAGCTCCCACAAAAGAAAACACACTAGTTCTGATAGCTGTGGAGATTGGAGGCAAGAACACAGAGGAGTAGGACCAGATTAGAATCTCAGCTACCTCACAGCAGGTCCAGAGATCAGCACAGTGTTAGAGGGCATCCTAGGGAAGTGAGGTGGACTGTGACTCCGAATGAGGGAAAGGACTTTGACTCCAGTGACTAAGGAAAATTATTTATTATTCTTGTGTTTTGACTTGTTCTTTAGATTCTTTTGGATATTTTTTCCTTTCTATTTTTCCCCTTTTCCCCTCTTCTGTTGTAGTTGTTGATTTTAATGGTACTATGAGTCCAATTAAGCTTTTGAGCTTTTTTTTTCTCAGTCACATTTTTTATTGTTATAAACCTCTGTGTCTACATTGGGCTTTTGCCACTCTGTGGAGTTTTCCTTTTATTTTTTTCTTTCCTTTTCTTTCTTTAAGTTTAATTTTTAAACCTATTATTTTTCTACATTTATTCCCTTGTGTGTTTTTCCTCCTGTTCTTTTCCCCTTGCAGTTAATCTTTAATGTATATAAATCTTCTTTTTCTACCTCTATTTAACTTTGCATATCTGTTTTTTTCTTTTCTTTCCTCTCAACATAGTTAGTTTTATTTTCATTGCTTTATTCCCCAATTGACACCTTGCTTTAGGGTTTGGTTTTTTTTTTCCAATTTGTGCTTTAGTTAGTTTTGTTCTAAACTGGTAGATATAAATTTTGGTTTCCTTTGTTCATTGGATCAAACTATTGTACTTTATTTTTGTTGGATTGTTTTGATTTTGCATATGGGTATATATGTATATATGTATATTCAGTCACATTTTTTATTGTTGTTATAAACTTCTGCCTCTACATTGGGCTTTCACAGTTCTGTGGAGCTTTCCTTTATTTATTTATTTTTCTTTCTTCTTCCTTTTTTTCTTTTCTCTTTTTTACAATTTTAATTTTTAAATTTTTAACCTATTATATTTTTCCTACATTTACTCCTTTGTTTGCCTTTCCTACTGCTCTTTTCCCCTTGCAGTTAATTTTCAATGTATATAAATCTTCTTCATCTACATCTATTTAACTTTGCATATCTACTCTTTATTTATTTTCTTTCCTTTCCTCTCAACATATTTGTTAGTTTTGTTTTCATTGCTTTATCAGCCACTTGGCACTTTGGTTTAGTTTTGTTTTCTGGTGTGTGCCTTAGTGACTTTTATTCTTAACTGGTAAATATAATTTTTTATTTCCTTTGTTCGCTGGGTCAATCTACTGTGCTTTATTATAGTTTCACTGCTTTGACTTTGCTTATGGATGTATATATATGTGTGTGTGTGTGTGTGTGTGTGTGTGAGTGAGTGTGTGTGTATTCCATTATTTTAATTATTATTTGCCTGATTTTATAATTGCCATTTGTCTGGAGTTCATCTCTGGTTTCTCGACTTAATGCTATAACACACCACTTGTAGAATCTTTGTTCATGACCACAGAGCAAGCCCCAAGACTTTGGAGTAGGAGCACAGACCCTAAGACCAGAGAATATCAGAGAACTAACACTGGGGAGTCTCAACAGAATTCACACTAAGGAAACCGCTTGAATACAAGACCTGGCATAACCCAATCACCAGTAGCACCCTGTGCAGGATGCCTCATCTAAACAACAGACAAACAAAAAAATATAAACCCAATCATAAGCAAACAGGATTACCACCTCACTCAGCCTTGCCCATCAGAGGAAAAACAAACAAAAAACCCAGCACAAATCTCACCCTATACAAAGCTTACACAAACCACTGGACCAATGTTAGGAGGGCAGAAACCGAACGCAAGAATGAATTCAAGCTTGAAGCCTGGGAAAAGGAGACCTCACCACAATAAGTGAAAGGCAGAGAAATAATGAAAAGGCAGAGAAATACTACACAAATGAAGGAAGAAATTAGAAACACAAAAGTCCAAATAAATGAAGAAGAAATAGGCAAACTACCTGAAAAAGAATTCAAAATAATGTTAGTAAAGATGATCAAAACCTTGGAAACAAAATGGAGAAAATTAAAGAATCAACTAACAAAGATCTAGAAGAATCAAAGAATAAACATACAGATACAAATGCCACAATTGTTGAAATTAAAAATTCTCTGGAAGGAATTAATAGCAGAATACCTGAAGCTGAAGAACAAATCAGTGAGCTGGAAGATAAAAGGGTGAAAATAATTTCTGAAGAGTAGAATAACGTAAAACGTATGAAAAGAACTGAGGATAGTTTCAGAGACCTCTGGGACAATATCAAATGCACCAAAAATTGAATTATAGGGGTTCCAGAAGAAGAGAAAAAGAAAGTATATGAGAAAATTTTTGAAGAGATTATAGTTGAAAATTTCCCAGGATGGAAAAGGAAATAGTCAATCAAGTCCATGAGGCACAAAGAATCCTATGTAGGATAAACCCAAGGAGAAATACACCAAGACACATACTAATCAAACTAACAAAGACTAACCACAAAGAAAGAATATTAAAATCATCAAGGGAAAAGCAACAAGTAACATACAAGGCAAACCCCATATGCTTAACAGCTAATCTTTCAGCAGAAACTCTATAGGCCAGAAGGGAATGGCAGGATATCTTTAAAGTACTGAAAGGGAAAATATACAACCAAGATTACTGTACCCAGCAAGAATCTCATTCAAAACTGATGGAGAAATAAAAAGCTTTTCTGTCAGGCAAACATTAGGGGAATTCAGTATCACCAAACTAGCTTTACAACAAATGTTAAAGGGGCTTATATAGTCAAGAAATACAAGAGAAAGAAAAAGATCTACAAAATCAATGCCAAACAATTAAGAAAATGGCAATGGGAACATATATATATCAATAATTACTTTAAATGTAAATAGATTAAATGCTTCAATGAAAATGCACAGACTAGCTGGATGGATACAAAAACAAGACCCATATTTATGCTGTCTACAGGAAACACACTTCAGACCTCATGACACATATAGGCAAATTGAAAGGATAGAAAAATATATTCCATGTAAATGGGAAGCAAAAGAAAGCTGGAGTAGCAATCCTTATATCAGAAAAAAATAGAACTTAAAGATTACAAGGATGGACACTACATAATGATCAAGGGATCAATCCAAAAGGAAGACATCACAGTTGTAAATATCTATGCACCCAATATAGGAGCACCATACATAAGACAAACAGTAACAGACATAAAAGGAGAAATTGACACTAACACAATAATAGTAAGAGACTGTAATACTCCACTCACACGAATGGACAGATCATCAAAACAGAAAATTAATAAGGAGACACAAGTCTTAAGTGATATATTAAATGAGATGGATGTCATTGATAACTTCAGCACACATTCAGTCCAAATGCAGAAGAATACACCTTATTATCAAGTGCACATGGAACATTCTCCAGGACAGACCACATCTTGGGTCACAAATCAAACCTCAGTAAAATTTAAAAAGTTAAAATCTGTCAAGCATCTTCTCCAAGCACAGCACTATGAGATTACACATCAATTACAAGAAAAAAACAAAACAAAACCTGTAAGAAACACAGACACATGGAGATTAAACAATACATTTCTAAATAAAGAACAGGTTAATGAAAAGTCAAAAGGGAAATCAAAAAACTTCTAGAAGCAAATGACAATTAAAACACAATTGAAATACTGTGGGATGCAGCAAAAGCAGTTCTGAGAGGGAAGTTTATAGCAATACAATCGTACCTCAAGAAACAAGAAAATAGACAACTTAACTTTACATGTAAAACAACTAGAAAAAGAAGAACAAAACCCCCCAAAATTAGTAGAAGGAAAGAAATCATAAAGATCCTAGCAGAAATAAATGAAAAAGAAATGAAAGAAACAATAGTAAAGATTAACAAATCTGAAAACTGGTTCTTTGATAAGATAAGTGAAATTGACAAACATTTAACCAGACTCATCAAGGGGAAAAAAAAGAGAGACAGAAGAATCAAATCAACAAAATTAGAAATGAAAAAAGAGAGGTTACAACAGACAATGCAGAAATACAAAGGATTATTAGAGGCTATTATTAATAGCCAAATGACAATAAAATGGATAACCTGGATGAAATAGACAGATTCTTAGAAAAGTTCACTCCAAGACTGGACCAGGAAGAAACAGAAATTATGAACAACACAATTACAAGCACTGAAATTTAAACTGTAATCAGAAATCTCCCAAAAAACAAAATCCCAGGACCAGGTGGCTTCACAGGAAAATTCTGTCAAACATTTAGAGAAGAGTTTTGCCTATTCTTCTAAAACTCTTTCAAAAAACTGCAGAGAAAGGAACACTTCCAAACTCATTCTATGAGGCCACCATCACCCTGATACCAAAACCAGACGAAGACAACACACACAAAAAAAGAAAACTGCAGGCCAGTATCACTGATGAACATAGATGTGAGAAATCCTCAACAAAATTTTAGCAAACAGAAACCAGCAACACATCACAAAGCTCATACACCATGATCAAGTTGGGTTTATTCCAAGAATGCAAGGAATACTTTGCATTCAATGTATTCAATTCCTTCAATACACACAAATCAATCAATGTGATATACCATGTCAACAAATTGAAAGATAAAAGCCATTTGATAATCTCAATAGATGCAGAAAAAGCCTTTGACAAAATTAAACACTCATTTATTATTAAAACTCTTCAAAAAATTGGTATAGAAGGAATCTAGCTCAACATAGTAAAGGCCATATACAATAAGCCTACAGCCAATATTACTCTCAGTGGTGAAAAACTGAAAGTATTCCCCCTAAGCCCAGGAGCAAGATGAGGGTGTCCACTTTCATCACTATTATTCAACATATTTCTGGAAGTCCTAGCTACAGCAATCAGAGAAGAAAAAGAATTAAAAGGAATTCAGATCAAAATAGAAGTAAAGCTCTCAGTTTGCAGATGACATAATACTGTACATAGAAAACCATAAGGATAGTATCAGAAAATTACTAGAGCTAATCAATGAATTTAGCAAAGTTGCAGGACACAAAATCAATACACAGAAATCATTTGCATTTCTATATACTATACTAACAATGAAAAATCACAAAGAGAAATTAAGGAATTAATCCCATTCACCATTGCAACAAAAAGAATTAAATAACTAGGAATAAACTTAGCTAAGGAGACAAAAGAACTATACACAGAAAATTATAATACACTAACAAAAGAAATAAAAGACAACATAAACAGAGAGATACTCCATGTTCCTTGGTAGGAAGAAAAAATATTGTGAAAATGACTATACTACCAAATGCAGTCTACAGATTCAATGTGATCCCTATCAAATTACCAATTACTTTTTCCACAGAACTAGAACAAAAAATTTCACAGTTCATATGTAAACACAAAAGACCCTGAATAGCCAAAGCCTTCTTGAGAAAGAATGGAGCTGGAGGAATCAAACTTCCTGACTTCAGATTATACTACAAAGCTGCAGTCATCAAAACAGTATGGCACCGGAACAAAACAAACACATGGACCAATGGAAAAAGATAGAAAGCCCAGAAATAAACCCATGCACAAAGGGTATCTTATATTTGACAAAGGAGGCAAGAATATACAATGGGGTAAAGACAGCCTCTTCAATACGTGGTGCTGGGAAAACTGGACAGCTACACATCAAAGAATTAAATTAAAATGCTTCCTAACACCATTTACAAAGATAAACTCAAAATGGATTAAAGACCTAAATGTAAACTTAGGCAGAACACTTGATGACATAAATCAGAGCAAGATCCTCTATGACCCACTACCTAGAGTAATGGAAATAAAAACAAATGTAAATAAGTGGGACCTGATTAAACTTAAAAGCCTTTGCACAGTAAAGGAAACTATAGGCAAAGTGAAAAGACAACCCTCAGAATGGGAGAAAATAATAACAAATGAAACAACTGACAAAGGATTAATTTCCAAAATATACAAGCAGCTCATACAACTCAATACCAGAAAAACACACAACCTAATCAAAAAAGTGGGAAAAAGACCTAAACAGACATTTCTCTAAAGAAAGGCATACAGATGGCTAACAAACACATGAAAAGATGTTCAACATCACTCATTATTAGAGAAATGCAAATCAAAACTACAATGAGATATCACCTCACATCAGTCAGAATGGTCATCATCAAAAAGTCTACAAACAATAAATGCTGGAGAGAGAGTGGAGCAAAAGAAGTGCTCTTGTAGTGTTGGTGGGAATGTAAATTGATACAGCCCTATGGAAGATGGTTGGAGAAGGCAATGGCACCTCAGTCAGGTACTCTTGCCTGGAAAATCCCATGGATGAAGGAGCCTGGAAGGCTGCAGTCAATTGGGTGGTTGAGGGTCGGACATGACTGAGTGACTTCACTTTCAATTCACTTTCATGCATTGGAGAAGGAAATGGCAACCCACTCCAGTGTTCTTGCCTGGAGAATCCCAGGGACAGGGGAGACTGGTGGGCCGCTGTCTATGGGGTCGCACAGAGTTGGACATGACTGCAGTGACAGCAGCAGCAACAGCATGGAAGACGGTATGGAGTTTCCTTAAAAAACTAGGAATAAAACCACCATATTACCCAGCAATCCCACTGCTAGGCATATACACTGAGGAAACCAAAATTGAAAATGACACATATATCCCATTGTTCATTGCAACACTATTTACAATAGCTAGAATATGAAAGCAACCTAGATGTCCATCAACAGATAAAGGAAAAAAAGTTTTGGTACATATACACAAGGGAATATTACTCAGCCATAAGAAGGAACAACTTTGAGTCAGTTCTAATGAGATGGATGAACCTAGAAACTACTATACAGAGTGAAGTAAGCCAGACAGAGAAAGATAAATATTGTGTTCTAATGCAAAGGACAGAAATGGTATGGACCTAACAGAAGCAGAAGATATTAAAAAGAGGTGGCAAGAATACACAGAAGAACTGTACAAAAAAGATCTTCACGACCAAGATAATCATGATGGTGTGATTACTCACCTAGAGCCAGACATCCTGGAATGTGAAGTCAAGTGGGCCTTAGAAAGCATCACTACGAACAAAGCTAGTGGAGGTGATGGAATTCCAGTTGAGCTATTTCTAATCCTGAAAGATGATGCTGTGAAAGTGATGCACTTAATATGCCAGCAAATTTGGAAAACTCAGCAGTGGCCACAGGACTGGAAAAGGTCAGTTTTCATTCTAATCTCAAAGAAAGGAAATGCCAAAGAATGCTCAAACTACCACACAATTGCACTAATCTCACACACTAGTAAAGTAATGCTCAAAATTCTCCAAGCCAGGCTTCAGCAATATGTGAACCGTGAACTCCCTGATGTTCAAGCTGGTTTTAGAAAAGGCAGAGGAACCAGAGATCCAATTTCCAACATCTGCTGGATCATGGAACAAGCAAGAGAGTTCCAGAAAAACATCTATTTCTGCTTTATTGACTATGCCAAAGCCTTCGACTGTGTGGATCATAATAAACTGTGGAAAATTCTAAAAACCTATATGCAGGTCAGGAAGCAATAGTTAGAACTGGACATGGAACAACAGACTGGTTCCAAATAGGAAAAGGAGTACGTCAAGGCTGTATATTGTCACCCTGCTTATTTAACTTATATGCAGAGTACATCATGAGAAACACTGGACTGGAAGAAGCACAAGCTAAAATCAAGATTGCCAGGAGAAATATCAATAACCTCAGATATGCAGATGACACCACCCTTATGGCAGAAAGTGAAGAGGAGCTAAAGCCTCTTGATGAAAGTGAAAGAGGAGAGTGAAAAAGTTGGCTTAAAGCTCAACATTCAGAAAACTAAGATCATGGCATCTGGTCCCATCACTTCATGGGAAATAGATGGGGAAACAGTGGAAACAGTGTCAGACTTTATTTTGGGGAGCTCCAAAATCACTGCAGATGGTGATTGAATCCATGTAATTAAAAGACGCTTACTCCTTGGAAGGAAAGTTATGACCAACCTAGATAGCATATTAAGAAGCAGAGACATTACTTTGCCAACAAAGGTCCATCTAGTCAAGGCTCTGGTTTTTCCAGTGATCATGTATGGATGTGAGAGTTGGACTGTGAAGAAAGCTTAGCACCGAAGAATTGATGTTTTGGAACTCTGGTGTTGGAGAAGACTCGAGCATCTCTTGGACTGCAAGGAGATCCAACCAGTCCATTCTAAAGGATATCAGTCCTGGGTGTTCATTGGAAGGACTAATGCTGATGCTGAAACTCCAATACTTTGGCCACCTCATGCAAAGAGCTGACTCATTGGAAAAGACCCTGATGCTAGGAGGGATTGGGGGCAGGAGGAGAAGGGGACGACAGAGGATGAGATGGATGGCTGGATGGCATCACTGACTCAATGGACATGAGTTTGAGTAAACTCTGGGAGTTGATGATGGACAGGGAGGCCTGTCGTGCTGCGATTCATGGGGTTGCAAAGCGTCGGACATGACTGAGCGACTGACCTGAACTGAACTGAATGCATATATACGGAATCTAGAAAAATGATACTGAAGAATTTATTTTTCAGGGCAGCAATGGAGAAACATGACTTAGAGAATAGACTTGTGAACATGGAGAGGGGAGGATAGGGTGAGATGTATGGAAAGATTAACATGGAAACTTACATTATGATATGTAAAATAGATAGCCAACTGGAATTTGCTATATGGCTGAGAAACTCAAACAGAGGCTCTGTATCAACCTAGAGGGGTGGGATGGGGAAGGCGATGGGAGGGAAGTTCAAAAGGGAGGGGATATATATGTATACCTATGTCTGATTCAGGTTGTGATTTGACAGAAAACAAAATTCTATAAAGCAATTATCCTTCAATAAAAAAAGGAAATACTCTCTTTCCATAAGAAGCTGTATATGCTGCAGAGTAATTCTTTACAATCTCTTTAGGAACTCAGAAGTCTATTTCTATTGACTATACTCTGCCTTTCCAAATATCTTATGAACTTCAGGAAAGAGAAGGAAAATGCCATTTTCTTCCTTTGTCTCCTCCCAAACATGTCTGCCCTGTTTTATTCACACAGTGGGTATCCAATTTATTTTGCTTACTGAAAGATAATATCATTATATAATAAAATTTTCTTTTCTCCACAGCAATTAAAGCAAAACAATGCCAAAAAACTGTCATGAAGCTTCCAAATATGATCTATTTGGTAATGATGATGAGTAATAGAAATAATTAGTTAGTCCATGATACAGGAGAATACTAATGAAGACGAAAAGTGTATTTTGACTAATCTGTTTTCTGAAATGTTCTTGGTAATAAGTGTTAGAATGGGGTCAAAGTCATTTCCCTTATTTGAAATGGAAAGGTAATTCTAATGCTTAGAAAAGAAAGCTTTGCAATCTTCCAGGAATTTTAATTTCTAAGCTGAAAATGCTTTAGCTCTTACATCTGGTAACAATTGTTATAATGCACAAATCAGTCTACTGTCAGTCTTTGGCTCTTTCACAAGTCAAAAGTGAAATATGGGTAACAGTAATATGAAAAATGTGATGTAATTCTCTGATCATATTTAAATGTTATTAAATTATGTTAAAGAGGCATGTTGATGGCAATGTTACATATTTCCACACCTGATAGTATTCTAATCAAAAGCAATTTTCCTCTGAAAAAGAAATAGGAAATGAAGTAGTTCAACTTAAGTGAATGACTGATAAAAATAATCAATGGTACTTTAGTTTATGGTATGGATAAAGAAGTATAAATGATTTCCTGTTTTCAGAAACATTGTAGTGAAATAGATGATGGGAATGGAATACAAAATACAGTTTGTAGATCCCTGTATGCTACTAAGAATCAAGTCACTAAATCATCTCACTCACAGAACCAGGCAAAAGCAATGGGACAAAGGTCACAGGTAAAGAAAAGGACTATATAAGTGTCTGAAAGCTGTTTGATGTATTTGATTATAGTCAATAACAGTCAACCAAAATTTTGGCCTCCTTGGACAAGTTAAAAGTAGGGGGAAGAAAGGAATTAGCAGATATGATAGTGAGGAAGAAACTGTTTTAAATGTGGTATTTGGGGTATTTTTAAAAATTGGAATATAATTGCTTTACAATGTTGTGTTACTTTCTAGTGTACAACATCATGAATTAGCTATATATATGGATATATATATATATATCCCTTTCTTCTTGAGCTCCCACCCTCCCATTCCACCCCATAACAGAGCACTGAGCTGAGCCCCCAGTGCTATATAGCAGTTTCCACTGGCTATTTATTAATAACACATGGTATTATATATGTCATTGCTACTCTCTCAATTCAGCCCCTCCCTCTCCTTCCCCACCCTGTGTCCACAAGTCCATTTTCTATATCTATGCCTCTATTTCTGCCCCGCAAATAGGTTCATCAGTACCGTTTTTCTAGATTCCATACAGAGCAAAGTAAGTCAGAAAGGGAAAAGCAATTATAGTGTATTAACACATATATATGGTATTTGAGTATTGAGATAAAGAAGGTAGGAATTCAAACAGGAATACCAGAAAGCAAGCATAGTAATCAAGTATGAGGGATTCATCACATTATATGATATTTGAAAGTTTTGCAATGGCATCACCTTCTCAGTTCTAAAGCCTGAATTTTCAAATGAAGAAAAGCCCCAGAAGTAAGGGAGAGAGACTCTGATGAGTTAGGATTCCTGTTTTCCTGCCCATGAAGCACAGAAAGGCCTCCTGGACCATGGGTCCAATTAGCAGAAGTGAGACTTGGGGCACCTTACTTAGATAACATGAAAGGGTTGCTCACTCTGAAGTCACAGGGCAGAAATTACTTTCAATTCCAGGAAGTGATGCAAGACACAGAACTTTAGATCTCAGAGGTAAATCTAGTTCTGCATCATTGATTACAAGTTGAAGTAATCATGTTCAAACTCTTTCCATAGTCTAGAAATACTATTCATATCTAACTTGATCTGACTACGCACTGTTTCAATACCAGCATGTATTCCTGAATGTTTACTGGAGGAACATCATGCCACTCACCAAACAGACCCCCCTCATAACTCAGTGTTTCACTTCTTGTGCCTTGAACATATTTTTACCTTTCTACCTGGCGGACAGTAGCCTCAGTCATTTTCTGGAAAGGTTTACAATTATCTGTTGATATTTAGATTCAAGATGATCACCCTGATTTATTTCCCTTACGAAAATTCTCGACTGAGAGTCAATTGGTCTCTCGATTGCACCAAGACTACATCTTACAGAATTTTTCATATCCTGTTTCAGTCATCTGGATCTCCTATCAGGGTGGGAGATAACTATGAAAAAGGTCCATGACTTACTCATCTTTTTAAATCCAGTACTTAGCATACATATTGAACATCGGTGATTAACAAGTATTTATTAATAACTAAATTATTTATGCCTTCAAATCTTGTTCTGGGTACAATCATGCTTCAAAGATACTGCATGTTTTGTTTCAGATCACCACAATTATTGCAATAAAGTACATCATATGAGTTTTTTGATTACCTAGTGCCTATAAAAGTAATGTTTACACTATAGTCTGTGAAATGTGCAATAACATTATGTCTAAACAACAACATTCTTACCTTAATTTAAATATAATGCTGTTGGGAAAATGGTGCCAATAGTCTTGCCTGATGCAAGGTTGCCACAAATCTTCAATTTAAAAAAAAAAAATACAGTATCTGTGAAGCACAAAAAAGTTAAGAGCAATAAAACAAAGCATGATTGTATATAGTCTTTACATTTTAGCTTTATACATTAAGAAATTTATAATTAAAATTTATTTACATTATTATAATGTCAGTAAAAGTCAAACTCTGTTAATGAAACAAGTAGTTTTAAGGTTTTTTTTCTCTTGTATCACTGTTATAGCTTAATATATCCCTCTGTCTTCTGTGTTAACTATAATTTTATGACTGAATCAGATACATAGTAGATATTATTGGCAAGTTGCTGTTTGGTCGCTGAGTCACGTCCAACGCTTTTGTGACCCCATGGGCTGTAGCCTACCAGGCTACTCTGTCCACGGGATTTTCCAGGCAAGAGTACTGGAGTGGGTTGCCATTTTCTGCTCCAGGGGCTCTTTCCAACCCAGGGATGGAACCTGCTTCTCCTGAACTGGCAGGCAGATTCTTTACCACTGAGTCACCAGGGAAGCCCCATTCTTGGCAAGACTTGTAAACAGTGATATGATCTTCCACTGAATCGTTAATAATGTCAGGCTTTCATTTTTATTTCTGTAAAAGGTATTAATGCTTTTAAGACTTTTTGGGAGGAGGGGGTTGGTTTTGACTTTTCAGTGATGTGTCAAAATGTGTTTTTCTGAGTATGTGACATTTATATAATGGTAAGGCTTACTGGCCTCATAAATGTAAGGTTTGATGTCTTTATCAGTTCTACAATACTCTTAATCTTTATTCCATCAACCTGATCTTTCTTTTTCTTAAAAAACTCATTCTAATAATTAATTACATGCATATTGATGTTTTAAATGTCTCTCCTTCATATATCTGAACCTCTTATATAGTGTCTTATTTCTTTATCTGTCTGCTCCATTCTGTCTTTTCATTCTCAATTTTCTAATTGTCTGGCCCATTTATTAAACTTATTTTTTACTATAGTGTTTTTATAAATTTATTGAATTATGGTCAGTTATAAGTTTGTTGAAAACTTATTTAACTTTTTAATTCCTTCTTTTGCTTATATAAATGTATTAAACATATTGATATTATATACTTGGTGTAATGTACATACAAATTCAAAATTCTTTATTGTGGCTTTAAAAAATATTCTTATTCATGGTGACGTGTTTCCATTTTCTAAAAATGGGAATTCATATCTCTTGTAACTATATCATGGGAATTATTTGATTTCATATTTTAAAATAATTCATCCAAGAGCTTTTCCTTGTCCTTTGGCCATGCGGTGAGGAGTGCTAAAATTCTTGGAACACTTTACCTTAACTTTTTTGTTTTATTGGAGTTTAATTGCTTTTAATTGTTGTAGAAGTTATTGCTATACAAGGAAGTAAATCAGCTGTATGTGTGTGTATATATATATATATATATATATATATATATATCCCCTCGCTCTTGAACCTTCCTCCCACCACCACCCCATCCCACCCTTCATCACAGAACACCAAGCTGAACTCCCTGTCCTAAACAACAGGTTCCCATTAGCTGTCTATTTTATACATGGTAGTGTACCAGAGAAGGCAATGGCACCCCGCTCCGGTACTCTTGCATGGAAAATCCCATGGACAGAGGAGCCTGGTAGTCTGCAGTCCATAGGGTCGCGAAGAGTCGGACACTACTGAGCGACTTCACTTTCACTTTTCATTTTCGTGCACTAGGGAAGGAAATGGCAACCCACTCCAGTGTTCCTGCCTGGAGAATCCCAGGGACAGGGGAGCCTGATGGGCTGCCATCTAGGGGCTTGCACAAAGTCGGACACGACTGAAGCAGCCGCAGTGTATATATGTCAATCTTTCCCGATTTGTTCCACCCTTCCCTTCTCTCACTATGTCCGCACGTCTGTTCTCTGCATCTGTGTCTGTGTTCCTGCTCTGCAAATAGGTTCCTCTGTACCGTTTTGTTTTGTTTTGTGTTTTTTTTAGATTCCACATATATGCACTAATATACTATATTTATTTTTCTCTTTCTGACTCACTTCACTCTGTATGACAAATTAGATCCATCCACATCTCTAGATCCATCCATGTCTCCACAAATGATCCAGTTTCATTGCTTTCTAAGTTTTTTAACTGAGCCTTTTTATACCACATAGATGGTGATTCAGCTTCTCTATGGAAGGCAGCATTGTGGTAACAATTCTCAGGGAGTTTTCATACCCCCACCCCCACCTACTTCTGCTTCACAACTGCAGCAGGCAAGAATCTAAATACCTTCTCTAAGTGTGTTTTATCTAGATTTTTTCCAATGAATGTGTTGCCTTACATAAGTTCCAGCTTCATGAAATAGCTTCTTGCAAAGCATATTAATAAAATCACAAATTCTAAGCCACCAGGGATTGACAGATGCACTCTGTTCCTAGCTCTCTGGATTCATGTTTTTCCATGGTTTCTAGTTTGTAAGGATTTGTCTTAGTCTCCTGTTAGCTTAACCACTCATTCTAACCTGTGAGAATTAAATCTTATGTTTTATTCCCCCCCCATTTTTTAATTTACTTTTTGGTATTTTCTTTATATCAAATCTGAAATTTTGCAAGGAAAATAAACAAATTTTAACTAATTTACCTGAAAAATGTATGATTTCAAAAGTTCAAATATGTGTTTTTATCTTTTGTGTATAATATAATCAAAGACAAAATACATTGTTTGGCACAAATATGAGGTATTCTCTGCAAAACTGAAATTATTCTGTCCCTCAAGCAATATCCTACAGTGAAATTGATCAGTCCTATCCATTCATTCATTTACTTACATCTGACATTACCACAAACTCCTAATTTTGTAAACTATTTAATTTATAGCATTAATCAACCTGATTATGCACTTTCAATGAGTAAATGAGGGTATTTATTATTATTAATTTTAATGAATGAAATACTTTTCATCCAGTTGTATGTGTAAACATGCCTCCTATTAAAAAACAGTTTTCTAAAAAGACATCTATATAAAATTCTAATAATGATTACTTTATCACTGAATAAATTTCTTTCTCCAAAATTTGTGTGTATAAATAATAAACACTATTTTTTTTAATATGCATCTTTGTTTCTTCATGTTTCACTGATGGTAAGGGTCTTGATACTTATAGTTCAGTGATGTTCATTTTCTCTATGTGATACAATATCAAATGTTTGACCTAATTAAAAGGATTTTTTTTCCTTTTAACTGAGCTTATGTTATTTGGAAATAATACATGTTTAACAGTATATGGGATAATTGGTTCCGAATGATATCTCTCCTACTCCAGAGTCTATCAACACTTTGAATGGCTCAATAACAGATGTAAAATGCAGAGTGTATGTAAAAAATTTATATTAATTAAACCATGATGTATAGTTAAGCTGAAATTAAAATATTAACTTCCTTTATATCTATGGATTACGTATTAGTTCAACTTTCTTTTCAAATCTTTTTTGTCTATCATTATAAAGCAACACTATTAATATTACTTAGAAGAAAAATTAAATAATAACTTAATCTTAGTTTTAAATAATATAAAAAATGAGTTTTAGCATGCTTACCAGGAACTTATTATTAAAAAAAAAAAGTGGGACACTCTTTTCTGTCCACAGGGTATCGCTCATATTTCTGATTGATTATTATTCAAGTTCCACAATAAGAAAAAATATGTTCCTAATAAATTTGAGGATCAGAATGTCAATCAATATATTTGCCAATTATGTTTCCTTTTATGTGTCTATAAACAAGACAAGTTTTTGACCCAACTATGGCTGGCACATCCAGATACCTTCTATTGTGAAGAGGTTAGGAAACTTTATATCAATTTTAAAATACAAAATTTGGCATCAAGCAGACACCTGAGAGAGAACAAAATTGAGACTCATAATCATTTTCCTACAGTTCTTAGAACATTTATTACAATGCCTGAGATGATCATAGCTGAGATCAGTGAGCTGAGATAGACTCACTGAAAGTCTACATGAGGAAGGATCAGATATCTGAGCTAACCACTGGGCCCTAAATAGCTGTTCCTTTATACACTTTGAGGCTCAACAGGTGACTAGGTCAAAATCTTTTGATCTCCCTATCACATGTGCTTGCTTTTCATATAATAGCAGTACTTCTGGGTAACCTTTATGAAGTATAACAATGAGATACATGACCTACCACATATATAGTATATATGTACTATACACTTACACATATAATTTAAATACTACACAGCATTTTATTTTTCTCTGTTATTTATAGTGTTGTAGTCATAAGTTTGAATGTATAACTTTGCACATACACGTTTGAATTTCTGTATTACTGATTTTCAGAAATGGAGCTAAGGAACTGCTGAATACAAAAGACAGTTTAATCCAATTTACTTTTCTTTCCTAACATTTGTGCTTCTTATTTAATATGTTTCTTCCACTTATTTAGAAATGGACACATTAAATTCATATTCTGATCTGAAATATAACTTCTGAAAAATCTCTTGATATATTTTCACTACCTAGAATATAAGTTCTGCATTGTGATATTTCAGGGGTTTTTTTTAACACATTTCAAATGAAAACAGTTTGGATTTTTGTTTCCAGGAAACGCATACTGAATATGACTTGTTTAGCACTGTAATGAGTGACTCATGCATTATGGCACTATTTCTACATTAACTACAGAAATGTGTAGGTGGCTTATTAGAAGTAAAGCACATGATAGAGCTTTTCATGCAGATTTCACAAGTGTATCATAAATGACATGGTCAATTTTTTGGTTGGTTGTCATATAAAGAGAAAAAGCACACTTTTTATTTAAATATGTTGCTGAAATCGTTCCAGCTTTGAATGGGAATCATTATTTCAAGTGTGTTTATAGATTAACACTCCTTTTGTCCAGCTGTCCTTCATGGAATGCTGAAATATCTTATATGTACTGCTCAATCTAGGATCTTGGCTCTAGATGCTTGATCCACAAATGTGTCCCCTCAACTATTTATATGTCTCTTGTATGCTTGCTTCCTTTGCTTTAAGTGACCTCCCTGAACTTGACAACATAACTCACTTTTAGAATCAATGGTCCTTCTCATGTCTCTAGTTCAGAACATTGTCTGTTCTAATCCTACAGAGTTACTAATCTTGCTATTCATTTGTTCTTGTTATTCAGTCACTAAGTCATGTTCAGCTCCTTGTGAGCCCCATGGACTGCAGCAAGACTTGCTTCTCTGTCCTTCATTATCTCTTAGAGTTTGCTCAAACTCATGTCCATTGAGTCAGAGATGCCATCCAACCATCTTATCCTCTGTTGCCCTCTTCTCCTCCTGCCCTCAATTTCTACCAGGGTCAGTTTTTTTTTTTTTTTTTTTTTTCCCAGTGAATCAGCTCTTCACATCAGATGGCCAAAGTATTGTAGCTTTAGCCTCAGCATCAGCCCTTCCAATGAATATTCAGGGTTGATTTCCTTTAGGATTGACTGGATTGATCATCTTGATCACTAAGGGACTTTCAAGAGTCCTCTCCAGTACCACAATTCAAAAGCATCAATTCTTCAGTGCTCCGCCTTCTTTTTATTCCAAATCTCACATCCATACATGACTATTGGAAAAACCATAGCTTTGACTATATGGACCTTTGTTAGAAAGTGATGTTTCTGCTTTTTAATATACTTCCTATGTTTGCCATAGCTTTTCTTTCCAGGAGCAAGCATTTTTAATTTTGTGGCTGCCATCACCATCCACAGTGATTTTGGAGCCCAAAAAAATAAAATCTCTCACTGTTTGTACTTTTTCTCCACCTATTTGTCATGAAGTAGTGGGTCCAAATGACATGATCTTAGTTTTTTGAATGCTGAGTTTTAAGACAGTTTTTTTTTCATTCTCCTCTTTAGCCCTCACCTTTGAAGGAGAGTAGGATTTGACTACAGAACTCCCACAGAACTGGGGGAAACAGAGACCCTTGGAGGGCACAAACAAAATCTTGTACACACCAGGAACCAAGTGAAAGGAGCAGGGACCCAATGATTAATATATAATATTAAACAAGACAAGTAAGCTTTCTAGGCTTAGGCCTGAAAATGATGAACATATATTGATCTGTCTACATCCTAAGCCAATTGTGAGGATTAACTAAGAATAATTTCCTTTGTATTAGGTAAGTGATATACAGTTACTTGATGCTTTTGAATTGCAGTGTTGGAGAAGACTCTTGAGAGTCCCTTGGACTGCAAGTAGGTCCAACCAGTCCATCCTAAAGAAGAACAGTCATGGGTGTTCATTGGAAAGACTGATGCTGAAGCTGAATCTCCAATACTTTGGCTACCTCATGAGAAGAGTTGACTCATTGGAAAAGACCCTGATGCTGGGAGGGATTGGGGGCAGGAGGAGAAGGGGACGACAGAGGATGAGATGGCTGGATGGCATCACTAACTCGATGGACATGAGTCTGAGTGAACTCCAGGAGTTGGTGATGGACAGGGAGGCCTGGCGTGCTGCGATTCATGGGGTTGCAAAGAGTCGGACACTACTGAGCGACTGAACTGAACTGATACGGGTACTTTCCTAAGCACTTGATGAATGTTTACGAAGTAGGAAGAACTTGCCATTTTATTCCAGTTTTAAGAACTATGAAATTAAGTATCAAGAGGTTAAATAATCAATATGAGATACTGAATCAGAAAAATACACAAGATTTTTTATTTCCATTCTAATTTGCATTTCCTTGTTAAAAATACAGGAAATACATTTGGCTTAACCAAGGACAACATTAAAATCAGATTATATTTGATAGTGCCCATGATGATAACTTGGACTGCAAGAAGACCAAATCAGGCAATCCTAAAGGAAATCAGTCCTGAATATTCATTGGAAGGACTAATGCTGAAGCTAAAGCTCCAATATTTTGGTCACCTGATGCAAAGAACTGACTCATTGGAAAAGACCCTGATGCTGGGAAAGATTGAAGGCAGGAGGAGAAGGGGACAACAGAGGATGAGATGGCTGATTGCATTACCAATTCGGTGGAAATGAGTTTGAGCAAGTTCCAGGAGTTGTTGATGGACAGGGAAGCCTGGTGTGCTGCAGTCCATGGGGTTTCAAACAGTTGTTCTCAATTGAGTAACTGAACTGAACTGAAATGAACTGATGATGGTAACTTTCACAGTACTTAGAAATTTGCTTTAGTGTTATGAATGGATTTAAACTTCTCATCTCTTTCTACATACACACACACACATACATACACACACACACATACATGCACACACACACACATCCTATGGACTAAAACAAATATTGAGGGCTTTTTAAAATGTCATTAATAAAAATATTTGGTGAACCCAAAGGTTGTTGGGTTTTTTCCTATAACATCTTACAGAAAAAGTCTGAACAAACTTTATGGTCAACCCAATATTGTAATTCATTCTGATTTTTTATCTGTAGAAATATTTTCTGAAGCACTGACATAATTTTATTAGCACCTCTTCTCACATGGATGGCAAGCAGCCTTTCAAAAAATCATCTTTTCAAAGTGACTATGCAGTGATGGAAAGGTGCCATTTGCTCTACCACATTAAAATACTCATTTTCCCCTTCATATGGCCAATGCTGTCCCAGATGCCAAGCTGGGAACCTCAGTGCCCCCACAGCAGCAGCTGATTCCTTGGCAGCCTCATTAAGTGGTTACCTTGGCCCCCTTAATATGGTCTGTAGGTCTCACATGCCATTATGCTTATGATAGCTGCCCTGGGCTTCTGTGTGCTTTGGCCTAACTTGTCCCCTTGACTGATATGTTTCCATAGATTTCCTTAATTTTGCTAACTTGTTAATTAGGTAAATGTAGTGTGTTTCTTGTACACATGAAAAATCATCCATGGATAAAATGAAATCTATCATTACTTTACATCTCAATTCATTTTTTTAAGCACTTTTGAGATGAGTGCTTATTTAAATCTCAGTGTGGAAAAGGTATTTTCCCACCACCAATTCTCAAACTAAAAATATATATATAATTTATGTAATTTATCTGTAATAATAATGATCAGCTCAAACCTTTCTTTAAGAAGAGAACTCAATTCTTAACCCTAGGAAAAGAGGGACTACCAAATTTATCTGTTGGCATTTCCCTTTTCCTATTAAATCACTTACTAAAGTGTCTGAGAATTCATAACATTTAGGATAAAAATTTAAAAAAGAAAAAACAGGTAAACTTACCAATACATTAATCATATGGCTCCAAAGTATCTAATAAACTGACAAATGTACCTTTCCAATGGCTATCTACTAGGTTTGGAGGGAAAATGTCCCAAGTTAAATTATATATGGCATCCTGTGCAGTAGCAAATGGCTTTGCAGGTGGTTAGGGACCTAAAACAGAAAAGTTCAGAAGATCATAGTGAAGTGGTTTGGGGTAAAGAGATGAGACTGGACAGAAATTTTTTCTTAAGGAAATAGTATGGGTTTGCCTTTTTTGTCTACAAAGCCTCAACCAGCATCACTCTGCAAATTTAAAGTGTTTGTTCAGATTGTATGGGATCTCATATAACATCACATACCTCCCATCTAACCTGAACTGTAGTCCACCAGGCTCATGGAATTCTCAAGGCAAGAATATCGGAGTGAGGAGCCATTCCCTTCTCCAGGGGATCTTCCTGACTCAAGGATCAAACTCATGTCTCCTGGATTGCAGGTGGATTTTTTACCATCTGAGCCACCATGGGAGTCCCCTCGTGCAACTGAGGGACCTATAATAGGAGTATTAAGGAGGTATGAAGTGAGCCAATAATCATAGGATACTCTGTCACTTCACCTTAAATCTGTAGTCCTAGTAGAGCATTGGAATAGCCTATTAAGATAAAGTTGAAGCACCAACTCAGTTGAGATATCATTGCCAGGAAGTAATAATATACACATTGAGCCAAAGAACTTTCTATGGTAGTATTTCCAATTGGAAAAACACATAGGTTTGCAAACCAAGGGGAAGAAGTAAAAGTGACCCTATAGAGTTTCACCTCCTGATTGCTGAAGGAGAAATACTTTCACCAAAGGATGCAGCAAAAGTCTCACTCGGTATAATCTACAGCTCTTGCCTGTAAATCAAGTAATTTTTAAATTGTATATGGAATATTGAGGAATGCATGTTACAAAGACTTTGGAGTATGGTACCAGTCATTTACTAGCATACACTCTTGACATAGCAAACAGTCAAATTATTGGCTGATCACTTAGACCCTGTGGGGGTTTGATATTACCTTTGTTAGAGTCTATTCGTGTAATGCTGGGGTGTTTATGTTCTTGTTCAGTTGCTAAGGAGTGTCTGACTCTGTGACCCCATGGACTGCAGCACGCCAGACTTCCCTGTCCTTCACTATCTCCGGGAATTTGCTCAAACTCATGTCCATTGAATGCTGTCCATATAACTTATTTGACTCAAAAGTCAACCTCTATTTCACTTTCACTTTCAAAGACTGAAATCTCTGCTCTGTCTTTTCAGCTTTCCATCTGTCCCTTTCTTCTGGATGCATTGGTATCTCCCTGAACACATATGCAACTCAGTGTTAAACCAACAATTTGATAGGAATTTAAACAAATATTTTGTAGGTCCCCCTGCTGGAAATCTTTTGCAGGATTTCTTTCCTTAATTTCTAGCTGATTTTATAGCCCTAAACTCTGCCTCTTCAAGACTGCCTTACCCATGTTGTTCAAACTCAGGAAAAAGCAACCCAGAGGTAAATCTTACTTTGTGTGCTTTTATTCTTTCAAAGGCAAAATGTCCTTCAGTTTCTGTCTATTTTTTGGTATTCAACCATACCATAATATCATTTTTATTAAATATTTGTCCAGAATTTACAGAATTATATATAATTTTAATTACATAAATCATATTATTAGCTAGAACTATTTATCAATTATTGAACAGACCCCAATGTTCATCACAGCACTGTTTATAATAGCCAGGACATGGAAGCAACCTAGATGTCCATCAGCAGACAAAGGGATAAGAAAGCTGTGGTACATATACACAATGGAGTATTACTCAGCCATTAAAAATAATACATTTGAATCAGTTCTAATGAGGTAGATGAAACTGGAGCCTATTATACAGAGTGAAGTAAGCCAGAAAGAAAAACACCAATACAGTATACTAACACATATATATGGAATTTAGAAAAATGGTAATGATAACCCTGTATGCAAGACAGCAAAAGAGACACAGATGTATAGAACAGTCTTTTGGACTCTGTGGGAGAGGGTGAGGGTGGGATGATTTGGGAGAATGGCACTGAAACATGTATAATATCATATATGAAACGAATTGCCAGTCCAGGTTCGATGCATGATACTGGATGCTTGGGGCTGGTGCACTGGGATGACCCAGAGGGATGGTACAGGGAGGGGGGAGGGAGGAGGATTCAGGATGGGGAACACGTGTATACCTGTGGTGGATTCATGTTGATGTATGGCAAAACCAATACAATATTGTTAAGTAATTAACCTCCTATTAAAATAAATAAATTTTTAAAAAAGAAATGCCATTTAATTTTTTATCATTCTAATATCTTAATTTTGTTAGTTTCAATTCAACTTGGATATAGAAAACAATCTTTGTATTTTTCTAAAGGTAAAATTAATTTAGAAATTTGCCAGAGAGATGGTATGGGGAAGGAGGTGGGCAGGGGATTCAGGATGGGGAACACAATTACACTCGTGGCAGATTCATGTCAATGTATGGCAAAACCAACACAATATTGTAAAGTAATTAGCCTCCAATTAAAATAAATTTATATTTAAAAAAAAGAAAATTTGTTACCCAAATAATGGCCGAAAAGTGGAAAGTATGGCAAACCCGAATTTAGTACACCTAGGCTAGGGGTGCAAACCTAGGAGACAGCATTACTGGAGCCCAGGGACTACGGTTATCCAGCAGAAGCAGGAACTCATTGGGCTACTCTAAAAAGTTTTGACAGCATGAAGGAGATTCAGCTGCTTCCAAATATATTGCCTGGGTCAGAGTGAAAGAGAAATACCAAGGTTTTCCTTATCCTCCTGTCCTCAAGCTCCTGTTAATACCTTCCATTGGCTGAACACAGCAGAAAGTTGACGGATGAAGAACTTGGAAAATGACAAAGGAGTCTATCTATATCATCTGCCCTGCAATACTTAATAGAACAAGATATGGACAAGAAAGAGATCAGAAATCAAACAATACCAGAAGAAAAGTCATTCACCAATGTTCTTTTAAAAAAGTGTTTCTGAGATTATCCAAAAAATTATAATTTGCATGTTAAATTTATATGAATTTAAAGTTGTGAAATAGTTTTTTTTCCTTTTTCTAGACAATTCAGGTGACTGAAAATATTTAACATTATATATATATTCATCAATTATCAGGCTTATCCATTATTGTGATCTTAATGTTACTTCATTTATTTCAACCCAAACTCTATATGATTATTATAAATAATATTTTACACAGTCAGTATTTGGTTATATATATATATATATATATATATATATATATATATCTCATATGTACAACTTTCTTTGCTCTTCTTTCCTTCTTATATTTTACAGCTCAGTGGATGTGTTTATATCACCAGCATGTGCTTTAGAATTTCTTTAGTGAGACTCTGCTAGTGGCAAATGATTTTATTCTGAAACTATTTTTGTTTAACCTTAAGTTGTAAGAAGTTTTGAGTTTTGGTTGTTTTCTTTCTTTCTTTCTTTCTTTCTTTAGCACACTAAAAATAGCATTCCACTGTTTTCTGGTATCCATTGCTAATATTGAAAGTCATGTTATCAGTCTATCTTTTGCTCCTTTGAAGCACATAAATATGAAAATACACCAATAAATACAATTCACAAGATATATATAATTTTTCAATTCCACTCATGGACCAGTCAAGGAGGTTGTGCACAAGATTATCTCACATACTATAGAAAGAAAGGATTTCTATGGGGCAAGAGATTTAAAAAACTGCACATCTTTCATTTGGAAGATAATCCAATATATATAGTCCCTATCTCCTGGTGGCTCAGACAGTAAAGAGTCTGCCTACAATGCAGGAGACCTGGCTTGGATCCCTAGTTTGGGAATATCCCTAGGAGAAGGAAATGGCAACCCACTCCAGTATTCTTGCCTGGGAAATCCCATGGACAGAGGAGCCTGGCAGGCTACAGTTAATGGGGCCACAGGACTCTGACATGACTGAGTGACTATCACATAATATATATAGCTCTTCACACGGGCTTCTCAACTGCTCTACTGGTCAAATAAAATATGAACCAACCTGAAAGCTCTTATATTGCTCAGTCATGTCTGACTCAGTCGATGGATTGTAGCACACCAGGCTTCCCTGTCCATCACCAACTCCTGGAGCTTACTCAAACTCATGTCCATTGAGTCAGTGATGCCATCCAACCATCTCCTCCTGCCTACAATCTTTCCCAGAGTCAGGGTCTTTTCAAATGAGTCAGTTCTTCACATCAGGTGGTCAAAGTGCTGGAGTTTCAGCTTCAGCATCAATCCGTCCAATGAATATTCAGGACTGATTTCCTTAGGGTGGACTGGTTGGATATCCTTGCAGTCTAAGAGACTCTCAAGAGTCTTCTCCAACACCACAGATACTCAGTAAAACTACTTTATTTTTTCCCTTGAGTATTTTTATATATTTTATCTTTATTCATATAATGCAGAATGAGCATTATAATGTCATAATTTGTTGAGAAAACAGCAATGCTGTAGATTAGCTTTTCATTTTCCTGTATTTCAGCTAAAGATTTTCTCCTCTTTTCATTTCCATTCATTTTAAGAAGTAATTTTACCAAAATAAAAAAATGAGGTATATAAAATGTCAGATAGCAATGATTTTTCAAAACTTACTTCTAGTTACCTGCTCATTTTTATTTATATCAGGATGTGTTTCAGCAGAGCATAGCAGAAACAAAAGTATCCTGATATGAATATCCTAAAATACACTGTAATAAGATAAAGCAATACTGACATCAGTTATGAAGGGACATTGATCCAAAATCATTTCTCAATTTGCAAGAATTGTCTTTAGTCCCACAAATAATTGGATCTGACACTTTCTTGCCTGTATTAGAATTCTCTACCCAATGGAATTGTAAGCATGAGCTAATTTTTCACATAAACCAAACACTATAATTATAAATATGCACAGCAGTGATGTATTATGAAGAATGTAAACTAAAAAAATGCTTTTTCCTCAATACCTAATATATATTTATTAATTGTTTATCCGGGTAACTACAGGTGAAAAACTAGACAAGTCTTGGCATAATGCAATAGAATTTTGTGTGTTAATTTTGATAGAAACTTCCAAACCAAAAGTTCAATAAAATTAAAGTAAGTTACGTTGGTTTTCTAGTTGCTTGGCCATGAAAACATTATGAACAAGAGATGTCAGATAGGTTTTACTTTGCCTTCTTACTCAAGAAGACAATGCTGACAAGAGTTCTACATTGAGGAGAATGTGAGGTAAAATAACAATGAACCAGCTTTTCAAAAGGCCATCAGCTAATTTTTCATTTGCCATGAAAATTGATCATGAAATTTGAATAACTCAAATTTCCTTGCAGTTCTTATATACAACTGAAATTTTAATAATAGTATTTGTTGTGTACTTTGTTTTCTTAGACATTTTGTAAGAATTTCCAATCAATGCAGTGGCCATTTTTTTGGGGGGGAGGGGTGGGGGACAGGAAACTTTTGCTGATTTCTGTTATCCAAACAGCCATAGATGATTAATTTAAACCAACTGTGGCAATTTTATTCACTTTACTAGAGATAAGTTTAGCAAAATTATGTTATTAAATACAGGGCAATAAGACTTAAATCAGGGTCTGCTAGGATGCTTTTTGAAATGGGTAAATGAGGGAGAAAGTGAGACAGACAGACAGACAGATAGAGATGGATATTGAAAGCAACAGTCTGTTTTACCTTTCAATATTGTCTGATCATATGCCCTGAAGTAACTACAGCCAACCTGAACCAATAATTTTTCAGAAACAAAATTGAAACTTCAGAGGTAGCAAAGCGTAAAAATTTAAACAATGTGGATAACTGAAAATGTCTTTGAGCCATTGAGTTTATCAATTTTGGATCCATCACAATTTGGAATTTTTTAAACGTGAGTTTATAAATTTTGTTATTGCCTAAATAACTTGAAGTTGGATTTTCTGCTAACTGCAGATGTGTGCTAATTCTTGCACCTTGCTAAAGAAATGAGGAAGCAATGAACTATAAGGAATAAAGAATTAATTTATAACCCCTAGTTACTTGGGATAAACCCAAGATGTAATAAAATATGTCTAAATACATCTGTATCTAAAGCTCTGGCTTATTTCAATGTACCATGGAAACTAGTTCACATACTGCCATAGTGGACATTGTTGAGGTACACCAAGAAAATAGGCATATGTTAAAATATATCCTTCTCAGATTATCTAAAATCAAATTTTGAAACTGGTACCTTAGTCTATTTGGAATGACTCTTAATGCAATTAAAAGTATAACTCACTGGGTCCGGATTATAGTCCTAATTGCCACAAAAGATAAATGCAACCCACTCCAGTGTTCTTGCCTGGAGAATCCCAGGGATGGGGGAGCCTGGTGGGCTGCCATCTATGGGGTCACACAGAGTCAGACACGACTGAAGTGACTTAGCAGCAGCAGCCACAAAAGAGGAAAATTTTGCTTATGGAAATGTTCTGGTTTGCTACAAGGATACACAGTGTCTCAAATACCACACACTGTTATCATTAGCTTTACATTTTAAAACAGATAAATTAATTGGTTTTCAGTACATCCTATCTTGGAAAGTGAGGTTTATGTGTTAAAAAAAAATTCAGTCTGCTTTTAGAAATTCTTGAACATTTCAGTGAAGCATATGCTATAAATTTTTAAGCTTGCTCCAAGGCAAAACAATCATCTCTCCATAGCATCCTTTCCTTTATTTCCCTATCATCACTCTTAAATAAAGCTTTTGTATATTTAAAGTCAGAGGCTTTTGCAGATAATGAATACAGTGATAAGGTTTTTGCTTTGTTGTTTCTTTTTCACTATCTGGAAGAAAAATGTAAAATATAATAACAAAATCATTTAACTATTTTCTCCAGATTCACTGTTTTATCACTTTTTACTGCTATAATTTAAACAATTGCCCCTAGTATTTTGCAAAAGTGTTCCTTCACACTTAAATGTTACTAATAAAATTTGAGGATTAGGATTCAATTATTATTAACAGTTTATTTAACTGGATTAGGCTACTAGTTTTCCCTTTGTTCTGCAAATATTTTATTTTTTGCTTCCCATTATGTTTGTTATAGGACATAATATATTTATTATATTACCTAAATAAAGAGCATAGAAAGTTGGGGGGGAATGTTAGCATAAAATCTAAAGAATTTGCCTTGTAAATCAGAAAATTGGTTTTGAATTTGCAGGCTGGCATCTTTGAATCCTATGTTCCTCCCACTGGCTTTTCCTGGAGTCAAATAAACCTTGTTTCACAGACTTTGGTTTCTCCTGCTCTGTTAGGTTGCAATTCCAGTTGGGATTGACTCTGTCCTGTAAGAGAGTGGGGTTTATTTTGGGGGATGAGGTTGTCAGGGATTATAAATATTTGGGCAGTTTTCTCCTTCTGGATCTCCCTGGTCTTTGATAGTAACAGAAAGGCCAAGATTTCCCCAAGAAATTGAAAGATTGGCAATGAACACATTTTAAAATCCATGAACTACTAGTTCAATGAACATTTCTGGGCCAATAATCACAAGGATCTTACAATGGTCATGATCATTGTTGGCTGGATAACAGCCACCCTAAGACACCAGCCCTAGACATGAGAACCTGTAAGTTTTGCCTTAAAAGGAAAAAGCGTCTTGGCTATTATCATTGAGTTAAGGATTTGAGATTATCCTGGATTTTCTGGGTGTGCTCTGATAATAACACAGTCTTTATAAGAGGAAAGTAGAGGGATAGTTGACACAAACTGAAGGCAACATGATCACAGGGGCAGAGACTGGAATTATGTGCTAAGCCAAGCAATGCCAGTGGCCTTCAGAGCTGAAGACAAGGAGAGATTACCTCCTAGAATCTCCAGAGGGAGAACAGCCTGACTGAAAGCTTGATTACAGTGACATTTATTTTAGAGTTCTGGCTTCCAGAACAGTGAGAGAATGAATTTTTGTTGTTTTTAAGTCATCAAGTCTATAGTAATTTTTTACAGTGGCCACAGAAAATTAATACTATAGTATATCTATAATAAAGACATATGCTGAATTGTTTTACAAATTCATATATTCTGCTACATTTATGACTATTTTTAAGAAAAGGTAGCTATCTGTGTCAATCATTCTTCAAGTACTCTAAATTTGGAAACCACAGGAATCATCTATATAGAGTAGTGATGGGTGGTCCCTTTCTATTCCTTGTAAATACTGTAAATTTGTGCCCAGTTGTATCTGATTCTTGGCAACTCCATGGACTGTAGCCTGTCAGGCTCCTCTGTCCATGGAATTTTCCAGGCAAGAATATTGGAGCGGGTTGCCGTTTCCTCATCCAGGGGATAGAACCCCTGGGTTAGACTCAAGGATAGAAAGCCTATCTCTTGCGTCTCCTGAATTTGCAGACAGATTCTTTGCCACTGGTGCCACCTGGGAAGCCCATTCCTGGTACTAAAGTAAAAGTAATTTGCAAATTAAATTACGAATTTAATTGTTTCCAAGATTACTTCCACTATCAGTATCTTATTCTTCATGTGCAATTTAGGTAAATATATTCATTAGGGATTCTTGACATCACTTTTTTTGTGATTTTTAAGTCCACACAAATTTTCTTACCTTTAAATGTCAAAAATACTCTATCAGGGAGGTTGTAAACATTCATATACCATCCATACAGAAATAGGTTTATACTGATATAATAAGCTAACTATTTCCAAACTTTGTTTCAATTCTGATTGGCATAGAGGTAAATATTACATCTATATAGGGAGCATGATTCTATAAATATTCACTGAGATAACCCCTGCTCATAAAGAAGAGAGGGTTTTATTTGTTTGAAGACTAAGAATTAGGTTAAGATGTGTGGCTTGTATGTGACTTTCGTAGTTCCAATTGTGAGGCATTTCAAAGGATTTTCAACCACTTTGCTTATTTCAGAATAATTTTCACATTATATCAAACGATTCCATAAATTATATATAAATTTTTTTCTAAGTTTCTGAATGAGTTTAGATAAAATAATTACTTCACAAAGTTTGATTCTCAAAGAACAATCACTTTCAAACAGACTGGACATAAATTTTGTCATGTACTATGACTTACATTCACTGAATGATTCAGTCGCTTTAGTCACTCAGTCATGTCTGACTGTGACCCCATGGACTGCAGCACTCCAGGCTTCCCTGTCTATCACCCACTCCCAGAGCTTGCTCAAACTCATGTCCATCTCATCCTCTGTAGTCCCCTTCTCCTCCTGCCTCCAGTCTTTCCAAGCATCAGGGTCTTTCCAAG
Source organism: Budorcas taxicolor (assembly GCF_023091745.1). Classification (NCBI taxonomy): domain Eukaryota; kingdom Metazoa; phylum Chordata; class Mammalia; order Artiodactyla; family Bovidae; genus Budorcas; species Budorcas taxicolor. The sequence goes on along the minus strand of NC_068923.1, from coordinate 65,674,101 downwards.
GAGTCAGTTCTTCACATCAGGTGGTCAAAGCATTGGAGCTTCAGCATCAGTTCTTCCAATGAATATTCAGGACTGATTTCCTTTAGGATTGACTGGTTTGATCTCCTTGCAGTCCAAGGGACTTTCAAGAGTCTTCTCCAACACCACAGTTTAAAAGCATCATTCTTTGGTGCTCAGTTTTCTTTACAGCCCGAATTTCATATCCATACATGACTACTGGAAAAACCATTGCTTTGACTAGACAGAGCTTTTATCAGCAAAGTAATGTCTCTGCTTTTTAATATGCTGTCTAGGTTGATCATAGCTTTTCTTCCAAGGAGCAAGCATCTTTTATTTTCATGGCTGCAGCCACCATCTGCAGTGATTTTGGAGCCCCCCAAAATAAAGTCTGTCACATTTTCATTGTTTCCTCATCTATTTGCCATGAAGTGATGGGACTGGATGCCATGATCTTCATTTTTTGAATGTTGAATTTTAAACCAGCTTTTTCAATTCTTTCACTTTCAACAAGAGGCTCTTTAGTTCTTCTCCGCTTTCTGCCATAAAGGTGGTATCCTCTGCATATCTGAGGTTATTGATATTTCTCCTAGCAATCTTGATTCCAGCCTGTGCTTCATCCAGCCCGGAATTTTGCATGAGGTACTCTGCCTATAAGTTAAATTAGCAAGGTGACAATATACAGCCTTGATTAACTCCTTTCCCAATTCAGAATCAGTCTGTTTTTCCATGTCCAGTTCTAACTGTTGCTTCTTGACCTGCGTACAGATTTCTCAGGGGCAAGTCAGGTGGTCAGGTATTACCATCTCTTGAAGAATTTTCCACAGTTTGTTGTGATCTACACATTCAAAGCCTTTGGCATAATCAATAAAGCAGAAGTAGATGTTTTTCTGGTATTCTCTTGCTTTTTCGATAACCCAACGGATGTTGGCAACTTGATCTCTGGTTCCTCTGCATTTTTTATATCCAGCTTGAATATCTGGAAGTTCACAGTTCATGTACTGTTGAAGCCTGGCTTGGAGAATTTTGAGCATTACTTTACTAACATATGAGATGAGTGCAATTGTGCTCATTGTTCAAAGAATGTTTAAACATTCTTTGGCACTGCCTTTCTTTGAGATTGAAGCCTTTTATCATTATCTGTCAGAGGGCAGACAGAATGAAAACCACAATCACAGAAAACTAATCAAACTGATCATATGGACCACAGCCTTGTCTAACTCAATGAAACTATGAGCCATTGAATGATTACTAGGAAAAAGAAGTTTATAAAAATCAAAATGAAATAAAGTAGCTTTCAGACATGAGATTGTACAACTACATTATTGCATAGAAAGACTTCAGAAAATCAATTACAAAATGTAAACCTAAATTATAAAAGTGAAACTAAAGAAAATTATAGGATATAGTCAGACAGTCGAAGAAAACTACACACCTGAAAAATCCACTAAGTACAAATTGCTATACACAGTTTGTTTTTCTGGTCATTTCATCACATACAAACTTTTGAAAAGCAGTGAAAACTGCTGTACTTTTGCTTTTGTTTTTTATTTGTCTTTTGCATTCATGCACCTCTTCAGGAATAAAGAGAGTCCACCAATACCTATCATTTTATAAAAAATTAAATCACATTTTCAGCTGATATAATTGGCACAGTCAGGTGCTAGTTTATTCATTAAAGCCTCAAAGTTTAATTATGAAATATTTTCAAACTTGAAATTCTATGAGTTCTACAGGAGGATCATTACTTTAGAACAAAAACTTGTACATATGTCAAATAGAAATCATTTTTGGAAGTCTAACTAAATTGAGAGTTACAGAAAGCTGCCAGGATTATGTGTTAGAGGATTAAAGAGTCTGGCTGCAAATTTCAGAGGATCTAATTCTACCCAACACTAGGGGAAAAAATACATAAATTCCTTTATGTGTTCTTTATTGGCTAACTCAGATGTCTCACAAAAAGAATTCAGTTAGAGTAAAAGAGAAATTTAAATTCTACCACGTTAATACTTGATATTCTTACAGTACGAATTCATCTCTGGCATATAATGATTTATTAAATGGAGAGTTTCCAAATACACAATGACATTTTACTTCAAGTATAATTTATCAGAGCTAATAACATTTTTGTAAGCCCTGAGTTTGACAGTCTATAAATTTAGATAACAACTATTATTTATTTCCTACCCTTTTGTCAGCTATTTTATGAACCTTATGGATCTAACTAAAAGTTAGGGTTATATATTCATGACTTATAAATTATAAACAAGTGTTAATTCACTTCAAAACTAGCAATGCAGCTGACAAAATGTTTTAAGTTACAGTTGCCAGAAGAGTCCTAAGCATCTGAAGAAAAATTTCTTTGAAATTCAAGTACCACCCAGGGAAAATTTTCCATAAAAACCTATCCTGAAAGAAAAAAAATCTATAAATAATTTGCTTTACAGTAAAAACTGGAATATACTAAGAATGTAGCAGGAGAATGTCTTATTTTTCAAAGACATAAGCTTAAACTTGCAACATGCTTTAGAAGAAAAAATGAAAACAAACAAACAAACAAACACCAATTTGTTCAGTGCTCTAGACACATTATGTTTTTTCCTTAAGTCCTTGGACAAATTCTCTAAAAACTTCATACAGTGTTCTTCTTTTGCTTGGGTGTCTAGTCTTAATAGTCTCTACTCAACTACGTCTCACTTCAGATGTCAGCTTGCATGTTTTGACTGGTACTTTGTCACTATATACGTAATTAAGTGACCAATCTGTGTCCTCACTGTAAGCTTCACATAATCAAAATATAGCAAATATTGCACTATTATAAATGTTATTTGTATTACCTTTCCACAAGACCATTAAGTCCCTAATTTCAGGGATTGTAACACTTAGATCTATGTAAGTAATCAGCAAATAAGAGGACCTTAATATTTATTATCTGGGTCATGAAGATCTTTTTTGTACAGTTCTTCTGTGTATTCTTTCCACCTCTTCTTAATATCTTCTGATTCGGTTAGGTCCACACCATTTCTGTCTGTTATTGAGCCCATCTTTGCAAAAATGTTCCCTTGGTATCTCTAATTTTCTTGAAGAGATCTCTAGTCTTTCCCATTCTGTTGTTTTCCTCTATTTCTTTGCATTGATCACTGAAGAAGGCTTTCTTATCTCTCCTTGCTATTCTTTGGAACTCTACATTCAAATGGGAATATCTTTTCTTTTCTCCTTTGCTTTTCGATTCTCTACTTTTCACAGCTATTTGTAAGGCCTCCCCCGAAAGTCATTTTGCTTTTTTGCATATCTTTTCCATGGGGATGGTCTTCATCCCTGTCTCCTGTACAGTGTCATGAAACTCCATCCATATTTCATCAGGCACTCTGTGTATCAGATCTATTCCCTTAAATCTATTTCTCACTTCCACTGTATAATCATAAGGGATTTCATTTAGGTCATACCTGAATGGCCTAGTGGTTTTCCCTACTTTCTTCAATTAAGTCTGAATTTGACAATAAGAAGTTCATGATCTGAGCCACAGTCATATCCCGGTCTTGTTTTTGCTGACTGTATAGAGCTTCTCCATCTTCGGCTACAAAGAATATAATCAATCTGATTTCGGTGTTCACCATCTGGTGAGATCCATGTGTAGAGTCTTCTCTTGTGTTGTTGGAAGAGGGTGTTTGCTATGACCAGTGCGTTCTCTTGGCAGAACTCTATTAGCCTTTGCCCTGCTTCATTCTGTACTCCAAGGCCAAATTTGCCTATTACCCCAGATGTTTCTTGACTTCCTACTTTTGCATTCCAGTCCCCTATAATGAAAAGGACATCTTTTTTGGGTGTTAGTTCTAAAGGTTTTGTAGGTCTTCATAGAACCGTTCAACTTCATCTTCATCAGCATTACTCGTTGGGGCATAGGCTTGGATCACTGTGATATTGAATGGCTTGTCGTGGAAACGAACAGAAATCATTATGTCGTTTTTGAGATTGCATCCAAGTACTGCATTTTGGACTCTTTTGTTGACCATGATGGCTACTCCACTTCTTCTGAGGGATTCCTGCCCACAATAATATATATAATGGTCATCTGAGTTAAATTCACCCATTCCAGTCCATTTTAGTTTGCTGATTCCAAGAAAGTCAACATTCACTCTTGCCATCTCCTGTTTGACCACTGCCAATTTGCCTTGATTCATGGACCTGACATTCCAGGTTTCTATGCAATATTGCTCTTTACAGCATCAGGCCTTTCTTCTATCACCAGTCACATCCACAACTGGGTATTGTTTTTGCTTTGGCTCCATCCCTTCATTCTTTCTGGAGTTATTTCTCCACTGATCTCCAGTAGCATAATGGGGACCTCCAACTTGGGGAGGTCCTCTTTCAGTATCCTATCATTTTGCCTTTTCATACTGTTCATGAGGTTCTCAAGGCAAGAATACTGAAGTGGTTTGCCATTCCTTTCTCTAGTGAACCACATTCTGTCACTAAGAATAAGGCTAATGGAGGTGATAGAATTCCAGTTGAGCTATTTCAAACCTTAAAAGATGATGCTGTGAAAGTGCTGCACTCTACATGCCAGCAGATTTGGAAAACTCAGCCGTAGCCACAAGACTGGAAAAGGTCAGTTTTCATTCCAATCTCAAAGAAAGGCAATGCCAAAGAATGCTCAAACTATCGCACAATTGCACTCACCTCACTAGCTAGTAAAGTAATGCTCAAAATTCTCCAAGCCAGGCTTCAGCAATATGTGAACCTTGAACACCCAGATGTTCAAGCTGGTTTTAGAAAAGACAGAGAAACCAGAGATCAAATTGCCAGCATCCGCTGGATCATCAAAAAAGCAAGAGAGTTCCAGAAAAACATCTATTTCTGCTTTATTGACTATGCCAAACCTTTGATTATGTGGATCACAATAAACTGTGGAAAATTCTGAAAGAAATGGGAATACCAGACCACCTGACCTGCCTTTCGAGAAACCTATATGCCGGTCAGGAAGCAACAGTTCAAACTGGACATGGACCAACAGACTGGTTCCAAATAGGAAAAGGAGTACGTCAAGGCTGTATATTGTCACCCTGCTTATTTAACTTATATGCAGAGTACATCATGAGAAACACTGGGCTGGAAGAAGCACAAGCTGGAATCAAGATTGCTGGGAGAAATATCAGTAACCTCAGATATGCAGATGACATTGCCTTTAGGGCAGAAAGTGAAGAGGAACTAAAAAGTCTCTTGATGCAAGTGAAAGAGGAGAGTGAAAAAGCTGGCTTAAAGCTCAACATTCAGAAAACGAAGATCATGGCATCTGGTCCCATCACTTCATGGGAAATAGATGGGGAAACAGTGGAAACAGTGTCATACTTTATTTTTCTGGGCTCCAAAATCACTGCAGATGGTGATTGCAGCCATGAAATTAAGACACTTACTCCTTGGAAGGAAAGTTATGACCAACATAGATAGCAGATTAAAAAGCAGAGACATTACTTTGCAAACAAAAGTCCGTCTAGTCAAGGCTCTGGTTTTTCCAGTGGTCATGTATGGATGTGAGAGTTGGACTGTGAAGAAAGCTGAGCACCGAAGAATCGATGCTTTTGAACTATGGTGTTGGAGAAAACTCTTGTGAGTCCCTTGGACTGCAAGGAAATCCAACCAGTCCATCCTAAAGGAGACCAGTTCTGGATGTTCATTGGAAGGACAGATGCTGATGCTGAAACTCCAATATTGGCCACCTCATGCAAAGCGTTGACTCATTGGAATAGACCCTCATGCTGGGAGGGATTGGGGGCAAGAGAAGAAGGGGATGACAGAGGATGAAATGGCTGGATGGCATCACAGACTCTATGCACATGAGTTTGTGTGAACCCCAGGAATTGGTGATGGACAGGGAGGCCTGGCGTGCTGCAATTCATGGGGTCTCAAAGACTTGAACACAACTGAACTGAACTGAACTAATCTTTATTATCGTACCAACTAAATGAATGAAAAAGTGTGACCAGAAAGGATACTGGGATTGAATCCATACATTATTAGCTTTTCATATGAAAGGTGTAATAGTCTGTCATTTTTACACACTGCAAGTTAAATAGGGAAGAACAAATCTGACTCCATATTAGTTCTGTTTCATTTACCTATTGCTGTTGCTACAAGTTAAGAATGTTGCCTATGGTGAGTTTGGGGGATCATGGATACATTTGTATGTACAGCTGAACCCCTTTGCTCACCACCTGAAATTATCACAACATTGTTAATTGGCTATATGCCAATATAATATAAAGTTATTTTAAAAAGCTAAAAAAAAAAATTGCCTATTGCCTGAGGTATTCAGGATATCTCATTCTCAAACTCTGACCTTCAAAAGTATAACACTTATCCATTCATATGGAGATTAAAAAGTTGTAGAACAGCAAAGAATATCTATCTTGTTGGAGGTTTATAGAAACATCATGAGTTGACCTATGTGCACAGCTGCAAGGACAAGGGATTCCAACACGGAGAAGTTTTCAACAACCAGCAATACCACATCCCTTTTTAGCATAGAAGAAGCCCGAATTCTAACTCCAGTTAATTGGTTTTCTACAATGCTAGTCCAACATCTTCTCCTCCTGCTAGTTTTCCAAATAAAGTCACTATTCCTTTTTCCAACAACTTTGTCTCCTGATTTACTGGCCTGTAATGTCACAACCAGTACAAGCCTACACTCAGTAACACAAAAAGATGCCACAGTTTCTAATTAGTAAAATTTGGAATTAGTTTTCTCATTTGCTAAATCACCATTAAATAAAATACACTTTACAGTGAGTAATAATTCAAATGCTGAATTTTAAAAATTGTCACAACTATCTGACAAGGACCCAATTTTATAAACATAAGTTTAATATAGCCTTTAATTCTTCCACACAATTCACTTCAAACTTTTGGAGTGGAACGTGTCCAAAACTAACAAAAATGCAAAACACAAGTATTCTTTGATCTAGCAATCCTAAAACCATGCCAAATATATATATATATATATATATATATACACACACACACACAGGAACATTAAATTGTGCATATTAGTGAATAATTGTAGATATTAGTAAATAATTATAGATAACCCAAAACTCTATCTTTTAGCGACAGGGTCAGCACATTAGGTATGATTAGATTCCAGGTAGCTATTTAGACCAAGGAAGATTGTTTAATATATAAATATGAAACGAGGTTTCAACATACCAACATACTGTTTGATGATACCAATCCCATTACATTAAAAATATATAAACTATGATTGTAACTTTTTTCCTTTGAATACATACACACCTATCTACTTGCCTATCCAAACACACACACAAATATACACATACATATATTCACTTAAAATTCAATAAACATTTCTTGAGGAATTACTACATTCTAGAAGTGCTCTGTATAGGAAATAAAAAGTGTAAACTAAAATAAACAAGATCTTTGGTTTTTCATTATACATTCTAATAAATAATGCAATGCTTATAAGTGAATATGAGATGGCTGGAAGAAAGCACAGCAAAATTTTAATGACCTAAACTTAATTTAGCGGCTTCCCTGTTAGCTCAGATAAAGAATCTGCCTGCAATGCAGGAGACCCATGTTTGATCTCTGGGTTGGGAAGATACCCTTGAGAAGGGAATAGCAACCTACTTCAGTATTTTTGCCTGGAGAATTCCATGTACAGAGGAGTCCTGGCAGCCAACAGTTTATGGGATCACAAAGAGCTGGACACACTGAGTGAATAACATTATCTGTATTATCTAACTTAAGACTGAGGTGGGTAATTGAGAAAAAGCTAAGAACAGCTTTTATAAACTGCTCTTTATATTTTTCTATAAAGTGCTTAAATTTGCTAACAATCAGCATGCATTCATTTTGTATTTTAAAAAAAGAATTAAAATTTTTCTTGAAAAACTAGTTAGCCCACATAATTCCTCCAAATAGCTTTAAAAAATATATAAAAATTTCAATTTGAAACTTAAACAAGTTTTTCTTTCTTGTTTGTTTGTTTGTTTTTTTTTTTTTTTTTTTTTTGCATACAGACTGTATTTTTTAGAGCAGGTTTAGCATTAGCAAAATTGAGCAGAAAGTACAGAGTTTCCCATATACATTTGCCCCATAAGATACAGTTTCCCTCATTATCAACATGCCCCACCAGAATAGTACCTTTGTTACAATGGGGGTACCTATATGACAAGTCATTATCACCCAAAATCTATAGTTTACATTAGGGTTCACTTTTGGTGTTGTACTTTCTATGGGTTTGGACAGATGTGTCATGGTGTGTATCCATCATATAGTATCACACAGAGGACATTCACACCCCAAATATCTTTCATGCTTCACCTATCCATCTCTTCCCATTCCAACCCTTGATGACATATGAGATGTATCATATTTTTGTGTGCTTATTTATTATTTGTATATCTTCTTTCCTGAGGTATCTGTCCAGATTTTTGGTTCATTTTTTTTAATTGACTTGCTTTCCAATTTTTTGAGTTTAACAGTTTCATGTATATTTTAGATAATAGTCTTTTATCAGATAACTTTTTTGCAAATATTTTCTTTCAGTCTATGACTTCTCTTTTTATTTTCTGTGACTACTCTTTTTTTCACTTAGTAGAATACCCTCTAGAAACATGTGTTGTCAAAATGGCAAGATTTCTTTCTTTTTTATGGCTGAGTAATATTTTATTTTATATATACACCACATTATCTTTATCCAATTATCCATTAATGAATACTTAGTTTACTTCCATGTCTTAGTTATTATGAATAATACTGCACTGAACTTTGATTGATCTTCAAATATCTTTGAAAATTAGTGTTTTTATTTTCCTTTAGTATATTCCCAGAAGTGAAATAGATGAATCATATTACAGTCCATTTTTTAGTTTTTTTAAGAAATGCCATGTTTTCCATGGTAGCTAGACCAATTTTACATTTTCATCAACAATGCATGAGCACTCCCTTTTCTCCACCTCCTTGCCAACATTTGCTTTTTTTTTTTTTTTGGTGATAAGGATTTTCACAGGAGAGAGGTAGCATCTCATTGTGATATCTATATTTCTCTGATAGTTAGTGACGTTGGGATTTTTTTCATGTGTGTGTTGATCATCTGCATCTTCTTTGGAATAATGTCTATTCAGGTCCTCTGCTCATTTTCAATTATAATGTTTGTTTTTGATGTTGAGTTGTGTGAGTTCTTTATATATTTTGAATCTTAATGTCTTAGAGAATATATTGTTTACAAATATCTTCTCCCATTTAGTAAATAATCTTTTTAATTTTTGATGGTTTCCATCATTGCACAGAAGTTTTTAGTTTGATATAGTCCTATTTGTTTCTTTTTGCTTTTGTTTCCCTTGTCTGAGGACACAGATACAAAAAAATAATATTGCTAAGATCAGTGTCAAAGAGCATATTGCCTAGGAGTGTTACATTTAAGTCTTTAACTAATTTTTAATTTATTTTTGCTCATGATGTGAGACAGTAGTCCACTCTGATTATTTTGCATGTAGCAGTTCAGTTTTCCCAACAGCACTTACTGAAAAGGCTCTCTTTTCCCCATTGTATAATCTTGCCTTCTTTGTCACAGATTAATTGTTCATATAAATTTGGATTAACTTATGGACTTTTTAGTATATTTCATTGATCTGGGTGTTTATTTTTGTGCCGGTACCATATTGCATTGATTACTGTAGCTTTGCACTATAGTTTGAAATCAGGGAGTATATGTCTAGCTTTGTTCTTCTTTCTCCAGATTGGTTTTGCTGTTTCCATACAAAATGTTTAAACTATTTGCTATCATCTGTGAAAAAATGTCTTTGGCATTTTGATAGGGTTTGCACTAAATTACATGTTTTTAATTTTAATGAATTTCAGTTCATTAATCTTTTTTTCCATGGATGATGCCTTTTGGTAAGTTATAACTAAAATATATCACCAAACCCGAGGTTATATAGGGTTTTTCCTGTTATTCTGTAAGACTTTTGCATATAGGTATATAACCCATTTGTGCCTGGACTGCTAATGTGTAAAGGAACTTAGTTTTTAATTTCAAATTCCGCTGTTTCAGGAGCTCCTTTATATTTACTAGATGAGATGCTGCCTCATTTCTAATCACTGAATAAAGTCAACAAGATTTTTAAAATTTAATCAGTTGAATTTCGCTTTCTAAAAGATTTGGTGGCAGTGAAAGGAAACAAAGAAAATTTCTGATGACTCTGTGAACAAGAAGCATAGGTGCTATTTCTGAGGGCCAAAAGTGAGTTTCTGTCAGTTCTGAGCTCTACTTTTTTTTAGCTAGCTCCTGATCTAATTGGCTATTGTGTCCTGGACTCAGCAGGTCAATTTGAACTAATAGACAATTCCATCTAGTCCTTGGTTGTTTATAGTTCCTCATTTAATTTCAATCCCTAGCCTTTTGTTCAGCCCTCAGATTTCAACATTGGGAAGTTCTGATGGTTCAGTTCATAGTCCTCCATTTCACTGAAACCAGTTTCACAGTCCTCATTGGTTGAGGTCGGCTAGTTCAGTCTTTTCCCTAGTTTCCAGTTACACACTAGGAATTGCTGATGGTACACAAGGCCTTCCCTTGGCCAGTTTGCAGTAACATCTCTTTGATTACTTCTGATGTGTTAATGTGGGCCTTTATTGGGACAGACTCCTCTCCCACTTCCTTTGCTTTAGCTTCTTTCTAAAGGATACAGATAATAGTATCTGATGCATATTTTCTGAGTCATTTTATAGATGTTAAAACCACCGGCAAATGGAAAAAACTAACTACTAGATGATCATAAGCATATAGCCCCCAGATCTACTGGAGCCTAAGGACTGATGATGTTCAACCCTTGTAACCCTTTCCTCTCACCTCACCTACAACCAGTCAGAGACTTGTGCATGAGTTGATCACAAATTCTGGGATGTCTCTCCTTCACTTTGCCTTTAAAAATGCTTTACTGAAACACATCTGGGAGTTTGGGTGTTTTGAGCACTAGCCTCCCTGGACTCTGCTGCCCTGCAATAAACACTGTGCTTTCCTTCACCACAGCCCAATTTCAGCAAGTTGGTTTTACTACACATGTGGGAAGAGACACAAAAGTTTGGTTTGGTAACATTCATGTACACATGAAGTCAATACAATTACTAATGAGAATCTCAGGAGCCAAAAGCTGGAAAATTGAAGGGCACATGGATCAAGAACTTAAGAAAACTTCCCATCTCACACTAAAATATGTTAAGTTGGTCACAGAACACGTTAGCGTGACACTAGGTCATCTGCTAACCTCCAGAAAATTACCATGCAATAAACTATACTGTAAAATACCACCCAACCCCCTACCAAAAGGCACAATTCTCTTAAGCATTAATTTTGCTCTGAGAGACCAAAGGCTTTGCTTATAAAAAAAAAAAAAGAATTCTTAAGTTTCAAGGAATCAAGCACAAGTTCTGGCACACTTACTTATTTTGTGCTTAAGAACTATGGTCCCAGAAATTGTAGATATCTATAAAAATGTTAAAATGTTACTAAAATCTGTGTCCTGAGAACCTGACTTGGTAACTGTCAGGTTGGAACCCCAAAATATAAACAGACAGAGATGTGGGTTGCATCCCCCTTGCAGCTAGATTTGGGTGGACAGAATGTGGGTTAAACTCCATTTGAGGCTAAGGTCTTAACAAACTGCTGCCAGCCCTCACGTGAATTACAACCTAGAATTACAATGGTCATTATGAGGAACATTCCAATTAGACAAGATCATTCAAAAAGTATATTTAAAAGCAAGGGTTCCCAAATCAAAGTGAACTGGAAACATATTTTAATTGTCATACAGAAGTCTCCAAAAGGCCTCAAAATTCCAAAACAGCATCCCTGAAAGATTCACTGCAAAAAGCAAAAAGCTGATAAAAATTTTACATATAAAAGGTAATTAGAATGAAAGACTCTAAGACTGATGTAACTCTTACTGTTCCCCTCCATCCGCCTTTATTTGAACACTTATTCTTTTATGATATTCTGCTTGAAACATTACTGCTTCCTTAATGTTGTATTTTTCCAGAGTTAAGGAAACCTTTTTCCTTCAGCTCTCTGTGACTTACAGCAATTAGGTAAAGTATCCCTTTGTAAACAAATATGGAATATTTACTTTTTCTCTATATATGATTCCTCCAGAATTCAGAAAGTCTTGTGTATTCTCTTTGTAGCAATATAATTACTTATTTGCAGAAGTTCAACAAGAATCTGTTCTCCTTATGACAAGACACAATTGGAAACATTGGCTAAATAACCAAGGCTTTGTATGGAATATCATACTTGAGAGAGATGTACATAGACTCAGATACAAGACAACTTTAAGGAACTGCTCAGAAAAACTGGCCTGGAACTGCTTACATAGTTCTTGGGACCATTACCAGATGAGTAAGGAAGGTGACTTCCTGGCTGGCTCAGGACTTAAGGATAGTTTTGGGGGACCTTGAGAAAAGAAGAATTTACCCTAACTATAGGTACTGAAAGTAAAATTTGATGGTGAGTCCTTGGCTTGGTTTCCAGGCCTCCATTTATTTTTAAAGTTCGATCTGAGATTTTTTATGAAAAATTCTAAGCAAATTTTTATGAAATTTCTATGAAAAAGCAAAACTATTTTTTTAAAGAAAGCTTATGTCATTAATCACTATCCCTGCTCTAAATAATCAGGCCATTATTAACAAAAGCAGACTACTTTTACTATAATTATCTTTATTTCTAAAAAATGGGGGTAACTGTAAGCAGAAAAAAATTATGTTTGTGCCTTTTTATATATGGATTCTAATTCTGTTAACTGTCTGAGGTTTTGTTGTATACCTATAAACTGAACTAGACTCTGAATTCCTCCAGTTTCCTTAAATCTCTGCCTGCAACTCTTCAAAATAACATTTCTAATTTTCCCCCACTTTTAAGAACATAGATTGCCCTTGCATTTTTTTAGGGGGGGGCGGGGGGGGGGAAGGGACTGTTAAGTAGTTAGAATGGAAAAGGAGTTCAGAATGGCAGTGGCTAAAAGACAAAGAAGGGAAAAAATAGCCCAGGAAAATAGAGCAAAGGAAGGTCTGAGGACTGGAGTGAGAGCATCAGGTAAAACAAAGAGCCCTCCTGGCTAGCCCAATTTACATAGCGTAGTCTCAGGGGGAGGAGAGAAACATAAAAAGAGGAGCCAAAATAGAGCCGCAATGCAATGCTTCTCTTCTCTTTGTGTCTTTTGGGTCAGCCTGCCCTTATGCCTCCAGGATGTATTTTCCTTTGCTTGCTAAATAAAACTGAGCTGTAACACTGATCCATCCATCGCTTCAGTTTTTTGCTGCAGTGAGACAGAACCAAGGAAATTACAAATGCCCCCAAAATCTATGGTGCCATTTCTTGGATTTAACCTGGCTGAAACAACTTTGGCTTGGCCCCCATAATGCAGAGGCCAAGCACAGCAGAAGCCCAACTCGGTGAAAGCTTCCATGGTGGAAGTTGAAAGCAAAGAAAACCCAGCACAATGGAAGTGAAAAGAAGCCCAACCTGCTGGAAACCAGGACAGCAAAAACAAACTCAGAGAAAGCTCACACAGCTCAGTCTCAGAAAGCACCGAAGAATTGATGCTTTTGAACTGTGGTGTTGGAGAAGACTCTTGAGAGTCCCTTGGACTGCAAGGAGATCCAACCAGTCCATTCTAAAGGAGATCAGTCCTGGGTGTTCATTGGAAGGACTGATGCTAAAACTGAAACTCCAATACTTTGGCCACCTCATGCAAAGAGTTGACTCATTGGAAAAGACTCTGATGCTGGGAGGGATTGAGGGCAGGATTAGAAGCGGACAACAGGATAAGATGGCTGGACGGCATCACCAACTAGATGGACATGAGTTTGAGTAAACTCAGGGAGTTGGTGATAGACAGGGAGGCCTGGCGTGCTGTGATTCATGGGGTTGCAAAGAGTCGGACACGACTGAGTGACTGAACTGAACTAAACTGAACTGAACTGAAAACACACCATGCCTGGTTTTAGGACACAATGAAGCTCAGAATTCCTGATGTCTCATTGCAAAAAAATTCATTGAGAGCACAGCAATAGGTAAGAGGTGGATTTGTTTGGATTCAGAGAGAGGGACACTCCAAGAGTGTGGGCCATCACAGAGGGAAGTTTGGTAGCCATGGAATGTGGTGTGCTTAGTTTATGTGAAGTGGGTGATTTCATATGCTAATGAGTGGGAGGACCATTCCAACAATTGGAAACCACCCATTCCTCAGTCTTTTGATGGTGACTTGGAACTGTCCTGGCACCTCTGGGCATATCATTTAGCTTGCAGATTGAGGATCAAGGTTTAGTTGAGTTTGACTTGTCATCTTTAGTTCAGTTCAGGTGCTCAGTCATGTCCTACTCTTTGTGACACCATGGACTGCAGCACAACAGGTGTCCCTGTCAATCACCAATTCCTGGAGCTTACTCAAATTCATGTCAATAGAGACGGTGATGCCATCCAACCATCTCATCCTCTGTTATCCCCTTTTCTGCTTGCATTTAATCTTTCCCAGCATCAGGGTCTTTTCCAGTGAGTCAATTATTTGCATCAGGTGGCCAAAGAAATGGAGTTTCAGCTTTAGCATCAGTCCTTTCAATGAATATTCAGAACTGAATATTCCTTTAGAATGGACCACTCCTTTAGGATGGACTGGTTGGATCTCCTTGCAGTCCAAGGGACTTTCAAGAGTCTTCTCCAACATCACAGTCCAAAAGAATCCATTCTTCAGGGTCAGTTTTCTTTATAGTCCAACTTTCACATCCATACATGACTACTGGAAAAACCATAGCTTGGACTAGATGAACCTTTGTTGGCAAAGTAATGTCTCTGCTTTCTAATATGGGCCTGAATTCCATGATCTTAGTTTTCTGGATGTTGAGTTTTAAGCCAACATTTCCTCTCTGCTCTTTCACTTTCATCAAGAGGCTCTTTAGTTCTTCACTTTTTTCCATAAGGGTGGTGTCATCTGCATATCTGAGGTTATTGATATTTCCTCAGCAGTCTTGATTCCAGCTTGTGCTTCATCCAGCAAAGCATTCCTCATGATGTACTCTGCCTATAAATTAAATAAGCAAGGTGACAATATACAGGCTTGACATACTCCTTTCCCGATTTGGAATCAGTCTGTTTTTCCATGTCCAGTCCTCTGTTGCTTTTGACCTGCATACAGATTTCTCAGGAGGCAAGTCAGGTAGTCTGGTATTCCCTTTCTGGAAGAATTTTCCACAGTTTTTTGTGACCCATACAGTCAAAGTCTTTGGCATAGTCAATAAAGCAGAAATATATGTTTTCCCTGAATTTCTCTTGCTTCTTGATGATCTAACAGATGTTGGTAATTTGATCTCTGGTTCCTCTGCCTTTTCTAAATCCAGCTTGACACTCTGGAAGTTCATGGTTCACATACTGTTGAAGTCTGGCTTGGAGAATTTTCAACATTACTTTGCTAGCATGTGATGCTGGGAGGGATTGGGAAAGGAGGAGAAGGGGAAGACTGAGGATGAGATGGCTGGATGGCATCACAGACTCGATGGACATGAGTCTGAGTGAACTCTAGGAGATGGTGATGGACAGGGAGGCCTGGCGTGCTGTGATTCATGGGGTCGCAAAGAGTCGGACACGACTGAGCGACTGAACTGAACTGAACTGAACTGAGATACATTCAAATTTGCGGTAGTTTGAACATTATTTGGCATTACCTTTCTTTGCGATTGGGATGAAAAACTGACTTTTTCCAGTCCTGTGGCTACTGCTGAGTTTTCCAAATTTGCTGGCATGTTGAGTGCAGCACTTTCACCGCATCATTTTTAGGATTTGAAACAGCTCAACTGGAATTTCATCACCTCCACTAGCTTTGTTCGTAGTGATGATTCCTAAGGCTCTCTTAACTTCACATTTCAGGATGTCTGGCTCTAGGTGAGTGATCAAACCACTGTGGTTATCTGGGTCATGAAAATCTTTTTTGTACAGTTCTTCTGTGTACTCTTGTCACCTCTTCTTAATATCTTCTACTTCTATAAGGTCCATAACATTTCTGTCCTTTATTGTGCCCATTTTTGCATGGAATGTTCCCTTGATATCTCTAATCTTCTTGAAGAGATTTCTAGT
The DNA here is from genome assembly GCF_023091745.1 of Budorcas taxicolor. NCBI lineage: Eukaryota > Metazoa > Chordata > Mammalia > Artiodactyla > Bovidae > Budorcas > Budorcas taxicolor. The sequence continues at coordinate 65,657,963 of NC_068923.1, read as the reverse complement.
CTTTCCCAGTGTTCAATGACTTGTCATCTTGGACCCATTTGATTTTAATTTGTTTATGTTATGCCCTCAGGTTATGTCTTCCTTTCAAAAGTTGTGCCCTGCCCCCTTCCCTCCTGTTTCATGCTCTTTTCCTGAGCCCACTCCAGGCCTACAGTGTGGCCTCTACAATCTTCTGGAGGGACAACCAGAAAACAGCTGGCCCTTGGGAGAGAAATGCTGTGTAATATCCAATCCCTCTAGATATTCAGGCCTTCATCTTCTATGTTTCCTACAACATGTGCAACAACAGTATTTCTCAGTGGACCTGCTAGGGTGTGTGACAGGCACACAATGCCTGCTAGAAGTCCATCTGGTGGTGGCATCCATTTAAGGGCAATTGGGCTTCCAGGGACAATGTTTGCCACTTTGGGAGTTAACACTGTAGGCCATTTGGGGCCAAACTCTTACCACCTTTCTCCTAAAGTTACAGACATACCCCATGATCAAATCTCCACTCCACTTTTATGAAACATCTGGTTTGTTGCCTCTTATCAATTTTTTCTTAAGCCACTTACTAACTCCTACAACCAAGACCCTGCCCCCTCTGTAGGCAACATTGCTCCACTCTGCCTATTATTAAAATACTCTAATGTCCCTAACAGACCAGATAACACATCCTTTGTCATTACTTCTGTTATTACCTGAATTGATTTTATGACAATGAAATGTTTACCATTGGAAACACCCTAAACTGCTCTTATGGAGGATTAGGGGAGGAAATCAGTGACTTACATTCCCTTACAGCAATAAGAGAATAAGTCTTGTGGCTATTTTTCAGGTTCCCAGTCTCAGGGCACAGGCTTGGATTCCTTTACAATCCAAGCCAGCAATGAGTTAAGACTACAACCCCTTAATACTATCCAGAACTAGTCATGCTGGAGAGCTTAGGGACACCCAACTCCAGCTTGAAATCCCAGGAGGTCAACCTTCCTCTACTTACCTAGGGATCTAGTCTTTGGGAGGTTGTCATGACTCAACCTGCTTGGGAATCTGCTAGTCCAGGGATTCCAGGAGGTCAACATGCCTCGAACTGCCCAGGGACCAACTCTCAGGATGCTGACCTGCCTCGATCTGCCCAGGGATTCTATCTCCAGGAGGCTGTCATGCCTCAGCCTGCCTGGGGATATGCACCCTGACCCAGGAATGCCTGGCTCTCAGGTTGCAACAGTACTGGGTAGGATAAGCTTCAGAAAGACTCACCCCTAAGGAAGTCCACCCATGGAAATAGAAGGAAGCCCATTAGTTGTGGGACTATGTCCAGTCTTAGCAATAACTCAGGAGTTCAGTGGGAACCCCATTGCCTTTCTGGAAAGAGGCCTCCAAAAATTTGCCAATCTGGACTTAGGCTCTTACAAGGGACAGGTGATTTTAAAGGACAAATTCCTGTCCCAGTGTGCATCAGACATAAGGATAAAGTTACAACAGCTACAGCATCAGAACCCTGCTTCCTCTTTAGATGAGATGGTCCAGACAGCCAACACTACCTTTTATAACAGAGAACAGAAGAGGGAAGCCAAGGCCCAGGAAAGGGAGAAAAGGAAAGAGACAAGGCATGCCTAGGTGACGGCTGCCCTCCAGGGAAACCCTATGGCAAACCCCAAATCCTTAAAGCACAAGGGATGAGGGAAATTCCTAATCTATAGACAGGTGGATCATTGGGACAAAGAGTGTCAAAACTGTGACAAGTTTCCTAAAATGCCATCAGCTGGAACACTGGGCAGCACTCTGCCATGGGGACCCCAAAGCCTCAAGGTCAAATGCCAAGCCTTCTCTCACTATGGTTCAACAGGACTGAAGTGGACTGCTCCAACCAGTTAACCTGTCACAGATAACCATCATGGGGCTGTAGCCAAGGGTTTAACTGGATGTAGCAGGTAGGTCTGAGAATTTTTTGGTAGATACAGGGACTACCTTCTCTGTTCTGACCTCCTACTCTGGAGCCTTCTCCCAAACCTGTACAATTGTGGATGCTACAGGAAAAACAATTACAAAAAGTTTTACCTGGGCACTTCTTTGTTGCTGGGATGAACACATATTTTCCCACCAGTTTCTGGTGGTCCTTGAGTGTCCTACTCTCTTATTGGGAAGAGATCTTTCCCTTCCTTTGAAATTTTGCAGCTATTGCAGTCCTGTTAGAACATGCTTTAAAAACTCTCTGTTGGGGGCAAAATAACTATTTTTACCAGCCACCAGGTGAAACAATTCCTGAATGGGAGAAGTGATTTATGGATGTCTGATCAAATATCCTCAGATATCAAATAATAATGATGGAAAAAACAGGCATGACAATATCCTCTTGTGAGGTTCTTAACCCAGGCACCCTCCTGCCTACCTCTGAGGGCTCTCTTACCTTTCACTCTTGACCTAGAAACCTTGAACCACTGGATAAAACCTCAAGAGGTATTGTCAGAAGGTCCTCTGACCAATCCTGATGAAATCTGGTACACTGATGGAAGCAGCTTTGTCTTGGATGGAAAAAGAATAGCTGGATATGCAGTAGTCTCCAATTTTGAGACCATAGGGGCTAAACCTTTGCCACCAGGTACTTCAGCCCAGTTAGCTGAGCTCATAGCCCTGACTCGAGCTTTAGAGCTGGGAAAAGGAAGAAATATAGCCCCTCACACTGACTCCAAGTATGCCTTTCTGGTGCTACTTGCACATGCTGCTATTTGGAAAGAAAGAGGCCACTTGACCACCTGAGGGTCCCTAATCAAATATGGTGATCAAATCCTTAGGCTGTTGGAAGCAGTCCATCTGCCCACTGAGGTTTCAATCTCCTATTGTAAAGGACACCAAAACGGGAGCACAGAAGTGGCATGAGCAAAGCAAGCAGCCGATCAGGCAGCTAAAAGAGCAGCATTACAGAACAATGATGTAATAGGGGCTGCCACCTGAGTTCCACAGACTAATTTGCCAAAAACTCCTTCATATACTGAAGGTGAGACCCCTAAAGCTATGAGTGAGGGCTTTCAAGAAGATCATATGGGGTCCCACAAGGAGGGACTCCTTCTTCTTCCTGAAAACTTCCAATGGATGTTGGTTAACTCCTTACATGCCACCATTCATTTAGGGGAAAAGGCCTTCCAAAGATTACTAGAAAGGTCTTTGAGAAAAACAGGCCTCCAAATGACTCTAAGGCAGTGTCCCACTTGCCAATTAAAAAACCCTTAAGGAGCTCAAAGACCTCAGCTTGTCCAGCCAGTCCAATGACATGGGACCTACCTGGGAGAGGAATGGCAGATGGACTTCATCCAGATGCCAGTTTCTCAAGGGTATAATACCTATTAGTCATGATAGATACATTCACAGGATGGATTGAAGGCTTTCCCACCTGGACTGAGAAGGCTGAGGAGGTGGTAAAATATTGCTCCATGAAATCATTCTGAGATTTGGTCTGCCCAGGTCATTACAAAGTGACAATGAGACATCATTTACTTCTAAGGCCACCCAAGGGGTCTCTAAAGCACTGGGCATTACTTATTGTCTCCATTGTGCCTGGAGGCCTCAGTCTTCAGGAAAGGTAGAAAGAGCCAATCAATTCTTAAAATCAGCAATAAAAAAAGATAATGCAGGAGACCTCCCTGGGATGGAAGGAGCCTTTACCAATAGCTCTCCTCTGCACCCATATTGCCCACATAAGGAACAGTTTGGTCTTAGTCCTTATGAGATGGTATATGGGAGACCTTTTGTTTATGTCAATGACCTCTTCCTAGATCTAGAGGCTCAGACCCTCCTGTCTTATACCATGGCCAATGGGCAATTCCAACAGGACATATGCTTGTGGGGTGTCAACCAGGACCCAAAAGATTCTAAAGAGCTACCACTATAAGCTCCAGGGACTGAAGTCCTAATTAATGTCTGGAAAGATGCGTCTCCAAAGGCTCAACTCCATCCCACATGGAAGGGCCCCTGCCCTGTAATATTTTCTACCCCCACAGCAGTCAAATTACCAGGACATGACTCATGAGTCAAGCCATGGAAGGAAACAGAAGAGGACAGTCAATACACCTGTGAGCCCCTGGAAGATCTCAGATACCTGTTCATGACTACAAATGAGTGCCATTCTAATGAACATCTCCAAAACTAAGTTTCTAGGGATAAGATTTCTCAGGACGTCTCTGAGGAGCCAGCGCAGCTTGGCAGGGGTTGCACTCCAAAACATACAGGTGATAGATCTCCTGATCTCTGAACAAGGAGGGACTTGAGCCATTTTGAATGAGTCGTGTTGTTTCTGGGTAAATACCTCTAGCTAGGTTAAAGAAAGTCTCACAGTCCTCAAGAAAAACATTCAGATTCTACATGATCTCAAAGAATGAGCTAGAGAGTTCTCTGGGTGGCTACAATCTCTCTTTGGGGGATCCTTCCAAAAGGCGAAGGATGGAGCTATGGCAAATTTGGAGCTGACTAATGCCCCTACTAATCCCTGTTATCACCATATTGATGCTGCTTATGATTTCTCTATGTATTACCAATTGTCTAGCCCATTTTGTCTCTGCCCAGGTCAACAAGCTACAACATGCAGTGCCAGTTTAACTAGGATATTTAAAACTACAGCAGACCATGGGAAATATCACTCACCCTTAGATGGACTCTGCTATAAGAATTCATAGGCTAGAGACTAGCAAGAAGGAGAGGCCCAATGGCCTTCACCATCCCAGTTCAGCAAGAAGTAGCCAAAGAACTTGACACCCCTATTCCCAAAGAATTGGGCCTCCCATCTCTTGAGGAGGGAATATTTGGTAGTTAGAATAGGAAAAAGGAGTCTAGAATGGTGGTGGCTAAAAGACAAAGAAGGGAAAAGCCCAGGAAAATAGAACGAAGGTCTGAGGACTGGAGTGAGAACCTCAGGTAAAACAAACAACCATCCTGGCTAGCCCAATTTACATAGGGCAGGCTCAGGGGAGGAGAAAAAACACATAAAAAGAGGAACCAAAACTGAGCCGCGGGGCTTCTCTTCTCTTCTCATCTTTTGGGTCTGCCCGCCCTCATGCCTTGAGGGTGTATTTTCCCTTGCCTGCCAAATAAAACTGAGTTGTAACACCGATCCATTCATCGCTTCAAATTTTTGCTGCAGCGAGACAGAAGGGTGGAAATTACAAACTCCCCTGACAGCACTAAATCCAGTCCTCCTTACTACCTAGGTGGGAGCCAAGTATCAGAGACTTTAATCTTGGGTCCACACCTCCTAATTAAAAAGGGCTCCTTAAGGCTGTAGGAACTGTATATCAGCTAGGAACCTGAAAGTCAGATTGACTTGGAAGACAAGAAACTGATATCAAGGCAGACTGCTCCTTGTACAATGCCAGGTCAGTTTTTTGTTTTTTGTTTTTTTTTTTTTTTTCATTTTTCTTTCCCTCTCCAAAAGTCCTTTTATTAATTCTTATACCACAAATATCTTTATAACTCTTTTGTACACCTTTTGCTTTGAGCTGGCCTGGAAAGATAATGATATCTCAGGCTATTACAAAAGGGGATAATCCAATCACCAAACAACTGCTAAATCTGACACAATGTTGATAGTTTTGCCCATCAATTTCTCCCTGATTTCGTATGCCTCACTTACTCTGAAGCAAACTCAGCCCCTTCTTTAATGTGTCAGACCAGATGTCCATTTCCCTCTCTGCTTCAGTTCAGTTCAGTTGTTCAGTCCAGTCCGACTCTTTGAGACCCCATGAATCGCAGCACGCCAGGACTCCCTGTCCATCACCAACTCCCGGAGTTCACTCAGACTCACGTCCATCGAGTCCGTGATGCCATCCAGCCATCTCATGCTCTGTCATCCCCTTCTCCTCCTGCCCCCAATCCCTCCCAGAATTAGAGTCTTTTCCAATGATTCAAGACTTTGCATGAGGTGGCCAAAGTACTGGAGTTGCATCTTTAGCATCATTCCTTCCAAAGAAATCCCAGGGCTGAACTCCTTCAGAATGGACTGGTTGTATCTCCTTGCAGTCCAAGGGACTCTCAAGAGTCTTCTCCAACACCAGAGTTCAAATGCATGAATTCTTCAGCGATCAGCCTTCTTCACAGTCCAACTCTCACATCCATACATGACCACTGGAAAAACCATAGCCTTGACTAGACGGACCTTAGTTGGCAAAGTAATGTCTCTGCTTTTGAATAAGCTATCTAGGTTCATCATAACTTTTCTTCCAAGGAGTAAGCGTCTTTTAATTTCATGGCTGCAGTCACTATCTGCAGTGATTTTGGAGGCCCTCCCTCCAAAAAATCTGACACTGTTTCCACTGTTTCCCTATCTATTTCCTATGAAGTGATGGGACCAGATGCCATGATCTTCATTTTCTGAATGTTGAGCTTTAAGTCAACTTTTTCACTCTCCTCTTTGACTTTCTTCAAGAGGCTTTTTAGTTCCTTTTCACTTTCTGCCATAAGGGTGGTGTCATCTGCATATCTGAGGTTATTGATATTTCTCCCAGCAATCTTGATTCCAGCATGTGTTTCGTCCAGTCCAGCATTTCTCATGATGTACTTACTCTCCATAGAAGTTAAAGAAGCAGGGTGACAATATACAGCCTTGACGTACTCCTTTTCCTATTTGGAACCAGTCTGTTGTTCCATGTCCAGTTCTAACAGTTGCTTCCTGGCCTGCGTACAGATTTCTCAAGAGGCAGGTCAGGTGGTCTGGTATTCCCATCTCTCTCAGAATTTTCCACAGTTTATTGTGATCCACACAGTCAAAGGCTTTGGCATAGTCAAGAAAACAGAAATAGATGTTCTTCTGGAACTCTCTTGCCTTTTCCACGATCCAGCGGATGTTGGCAATTGGATCTCTGGTTCCTCTGCCTTTTCTAAAACCAGTTTGAACATCAGGAAGTTCACAGTTCATGTATTGCTGAAGCCTGGCTTGAAGAATTTTTAGCATTACTTTACTAGCATGTGAGATGAGTGCAATTGTGTGGTAGTTTGAGCATTCTTTGGCATTGCTTTTCTTTGGGATTGGAATGAAAACTGACCTTTTGCAGTCCTGTGGCCACTGCTGAGTTTTCCAAATTTGCTGTCATATTGAGTGCAGCACTTTCACAGCATCATCTTCCAGGATTTGAAATAGCTCAACTGGAATTCTATCATCTCCACTAGCTTTGTTTGTGGTGATGCTTTTGAAGGCCCACTTAAGTTCACATTCCAGGATGTCTGGCTCTAGATGAGTGATCACACCATCGTGAATATCCAGGTCATGAAGATCTTTTTTGTACAGTTCTTCTGTGTACTCTTGCCACCTCTTCTTAACATCTTCTGCTTCTGTTAGGTCCATCCCATTTCTGTCCTTTATTGAGCCCATCTTTGCATGAAATGTTCCCTTGGTATCTCTAATTTTCTTGAAGAAATCTCTAGTCTTCCCCCATTCTGTTGTTTTCCTCTATTACTTTGCATTGATCACTGAAGAAGGCTTTCTTATCTCTTCTTGCTATTCTTTGGAATTCTGCATTCAGAGGCCTATATCTTTCCTTTTCTCCATTGCTTTTTGCTTCTCTTCTTTTCACAGCCATTTTTAAGGCCTCCTCAGACAGCCATTCTGCTTTTTTGCATTTCTTTCCATGGGGATGGTCTTGATCCCTGTCTCCTGCACAATGTCACGAACCTCTGTCCATAGTTCATCAGGCACTCTATCTCTCAGATCTGGTCCCTTAAATCTATTTCTCACTTCCACTGTACAATAAGGGATTTGATTTAGCTCATACCTGAATGATCTAGCGGTTTTCCCTACTTTCTTCAATTTAAGTCTGAATTTGGCAATAAGGAGTTCGTGATCCGAGCCACAGTCAGCTCCCGGTCTTGTTTTTGTTGACTGTGTAGAGCTTCTCCATCTATGGCTGCAAAGAATATAATCAATCTGATTTTGGTGTTGACCATATGGTGATGTCCATGTGTAGAGTCTTCTCTTGTATTGTTGGAAGAGGGTGTTTGCTATGACCAGTGCATTTTGTTGGCAAAACTCTAAGCACAGGCGGCTGCAGCTGATGCATGAAGCGTGGCCAAGAGGAGCAACCCCGCATGCGAGTTCAGGGGCGACGGCCAAGAGGAGCTACCCCACGTCGGAGGCCAGAGATGGAGGCCGGGAGAAGCAATCCCACACCTGAGGCCAAGGTGGCGACCGGAAGGAGCAACCCCACATCCAAGGAGCAGTGGCTGCACGGACACAGGAGGGCCTAGAGGAGCCATCCCACGTTGAAGGTCAGGAAGGGCGGTGGTGAGGAGATACCCCTCATCCAAGGTAAGGAGCAGTGGCTGCAGTTTGCTGGAGCATTGTGAAGAAATACCCCACACCCAAGGTAAGAGAAACCCAAGTAAGATGGTAGGTGTTGCAAGAGGGCATCAGAGGGCAGACACACTGAAACCATACTCACAGAAAACTAGTCAATCTAATCATACTAGGACCACAGCCTTGTCTAACTCAATGAAACTAAGCCATGCCTGCGGGGCAATCCAAGACGGGCGGATCATGGTAGAGAGGTCTGACAGAATGTGATCCACTGGAGAAGGGAATGGCAAACCACTTCAGTATTCTTGCCTTGAGAACCCCATGAACAGTATGAAAAGGCAAAATGATAGGATACTGAAAGAGGAACTCCCCAGGTCAGTAGGTGCCCAATATGCTACTGGAGATCAGTGGAGAAATAACTCCAGAAAGAATAAAGGGATGGAGCCAAAGAGAAAACAATACCCAGCTGTGGATGTGACTGGTGATAGAAGCAAGGTCTGACGCTGTAAAGAGCAATATTGCATAGGAACCTGGAATGTCAGGTCCATGAATCAAGGCAATTTGGAAGTAGTCAAACAAGAGATGGCAAGAGTGAACATCAACATTCTAGGAATCAGCGAACTAAAATGGATTGGAATGGGTGAATTTAACTCAAATGACCATTATATCTACTACTGTGGGCAGGAATCCCTTAGAAGAAATTGAATAGCCATCATGGTCAACAGAAGGGTCTGAAATGCAGTACTTGAATGCAAACTCAAAAATGACAGAATGATCTGTGTTCGTCTCCAAGGCAAACCATTCAGTATCACGGTAATCCAAGTCTATGCCCCAACCAGTAATGCTGAAGAAGCTGAAGTTGAACGGTTCTATGAAGACCTACAAGACCCTTTAGAACTAACACCTAAAAAAGATGTCCTTTTCATTATAGGGGACTGGATTGCAAAAGTAGGAAGTCTCTCTCTGGTTAACAACCCCAAACTAAGGAAACACTTTGTTCAGACTCTGCACAAAGAAAAGAAAAGGACACAATGCATGAGTAACCAGAAATAAAACCACCTGTGTGCTCTACAGACTCTTAAAATTTTACTAGTCTCCATGGCTCTCACCTTTCCAATTCTGGACCGCAAACTCAAATAAGAATTGCCAAGAAGCATTTATGATTCAAAACTAGCTTTCTTTAACTAAGGAGGTAAAAGGTCTGTGCTCTGAAAACTATAAGACACTGATAGAAGAATTTGAAGATGACACAAATAAAAATAGATAAAGACAGACCATGCACATAGGCTGGAAGAATTCATATTGTTAAAATGTCCACACTACACAAAACAATCTACAGATTCAATGAAACCCCTACCAAAATAACAATGGCACTTTTCAAAGAACTGAAATAAATCATCCTAAAATTTGTATAGAAATAGAAAAGACTCTGAACAGTCAAGGCCACCTTAATAAAGAAGAACAAAGCCACACCAAAGTCATGCTCACTGATTTCAAACTAGAGCAAAAAGCTATAGTAATCAAAACAGTATGGTACTGACACAGAAACAGATATATAGTTCAATAGAGCATATTAGAAAATCCAGAAATAAAACCATGTTTATATGATCAATTAATTTACGACAAAAGAGCTAAGCATATACAGTGGGGAAAAGTCTTGTCAACAAGTGTTGCAAAACTGGACAGCTACATGAGAGAAAATGAAAATGGACCATTTTCTTACATGATTTTAAAAAATAAATGCAAAATGTATTAAAGGCTTAAATGTAAGACCTGAAACCATTAAACTCCCAGAAGAAATATAGGCACTGGTCTTGGCAGCATTTTTTGCAACTGTGTCCTCAGTTCAGTTCAGTTCAGTTGCTCAGTTGTGTCCGACTCTTTGCGACCCCATGAGTCGCAGCACGCCAGGCCTCCCTATCCACCACCACCTCCAGGAGTTCACTCAGACTCACGTCCATCGAGTCAGTAATGCCATCCAGCCATCTCCTCCACTGTTGTCGCCTTCTCCTCCTGCCCCTAATCCCTCCCAGCATCAGAGTCTTTTCCAATGAGTCAACTCTTCGCATGAAGTGCCCAAAGTACTGGAGTTTCAGCTTTAGCATCATTCTTTCCAAAGAAATCCCAGGTCTGATCTCCTTCAGAATGGACTGGTTGGATCTGCTTGCAGTCCAAGGGACCCTCAAGAGTCTTCTCCAACACCAGAATTCAAAAGCATCAATTTTTCAGCGCTCAGCCTTCTTCACAGTCCAACTCTCACATCCATACATGACCACAGGAAAAACCATAGCCTTGACTAGAGGGACCTTAGTCGGCAAAGTAATGTCTCTGCTTTTGAATATACTATCTAGGTTGGTCATAACTTTTCTTCCAAGGAGTAAGCGTCTTTTAATTTCATGGCTGCAATCACCATCTGCAGTGATTTTGGAACCCCGAAAAATAAAGTCTGACACTGTTTCCACTGTTTTCCCATCTATTTCCCATGAAGTAATGGGACTGGATGCCATGATCTTAGTTACCTGACCTGCTTCTTGAGAAATCTGTATGCAGGTCAGGAAGCAACAGTTCGAACTGGACATGGAACAACACACTGGTTCCAAATAGGAAAAGGAGTACATCAAGGCTGTATATTGTCACCCTGCTTATTTAACTTCTATGCAGAGTACATCATGAGAAATGCTGGGCTGGAAGAAACACATGCTGGAATCAAGATTGCCGGGAGAAATATCAATAACCTCAGATATGCATATGACACCACCCTTATGGCAGAAAGTGAAGATGAACTCAAAAGCCTCTTGATGAAAGTGAAAGTGGAGAATGAAAAAGTTGGCTTAAAGCTCAACATTCAGAAACAGGTCAGGGCAATAAAAGTAAAATTAAATATATGGAGCTATACTCTGCTAAATATAGCTTTTTCATAGTGAAGGAAATCAGAAAAAAATTCAAAAGGCAGCCTAATTAATAGGAGGTGATGTTTACAAAACATATATAAGAGGTTAATATCTAAAATATATTAAGAATTCAAACCACTTGATATCTTTAAAACGTCCAAACATTAAAAAAAAAAAAAAAATCCGATCAGGATAGAAGCCCTGAATAGACATTTTTTGTTGTTTTTTTTTTTTTGCAAGGAAGACATACAGATAGCCAACAGACACATTAAAAGATACTAAATAACACTAATAATCAGAGAAATTCAAATCAAAATCACAATGAGATATTTTCTCATGCTTATCAGAATAGCAGTTATAAAAGAAAGAAAGACAGGAGGAAAGGAAGGAAGGAATGAAGAAAGTGTTGGCACAAAAAGATAATTACAGAACCCTTATATAATGGTGGGGATGTAAATCAGTGATGCCATTATGGAAAACAGTATGAAGTATACTCAAAAAATTAAAAGTTAGAACTACCAGACAACCCAGAAATACCTCTTTTAGGTATTTTGGAAGAAAGCAAAAACACTAATTTGAAAAGAAATATGCATCTCTATGTTTATTGTTGTTATTTACAATAACCAAGATGTGGAAGCAACCTAAGTGTCCACCAATAGATGAGTGGATAAAGAAGAAATGGTGTGTGTGTGTGTGTATATATATATATATATATAATGGTGTGTAATATATATATATATATATATATATATATATAATTGAATGTTACTCAGAAACAGAAAAAAATGAAATCTTGCCATTTGCAACAAAGTGGATATACCTAGAAGTTATTATGCTAAGTGAAATAAGCCATACAGAAAAAGGCAAAGACTAGAATATTTCATGTTTATGTGGGAAAAAAAAATGAGCAAACAAAACAGAATAGAAACACCTCATAGATACAAAGAACATTCTAGCAGTTTTAAGGAGGAAGAGAGAGGGAAATTGGGCAAAATAGGTGAAGAGAATTAAAAGGTAAAACATTCCAGTTATAAAATAAATAAATCATGAGTATGTAATGTACAGCATAAGGAATATAATCAATAATATGTTATATGACAGATGTTACTAGACTTATCATGTTGATCAGTTCGTAACACATATAAATTTTGAACCACTATGTTGTAAACCTTTACCTAATATGATATTGTACATCAACTATATTTGAAAAAAAATAAAAACTTTCTTTGAGAGATTACTGCTCCCCAGTTTAGAAGTAAGCGCAAATGAGGCCATGATCAGGAACTTCTATTTAACCCTTGAAGATACCACTTAATCTGCTGCTAAAGCTGTAGCTGCCTAACAAAATCCCTACAGTCTCTTGCCAAAGTTGTTCTTGATAATAAGATGGCTCTTAATTATCTTTTCATTGAGCAAGGAAGTGTCTGTGCTATGACCAACATTACTTGCTGCACCTGGATTAACACTTCTAATGAAATTGAAACTCAGCTACATAAGATGACTGAATAAGCCACTTGGCTTTAAAAAGTGACTTCTTCAAAACAATCTCTTTTGACTTATTTGGTTTTAATTGGTCTGGGTCTTGGGGACAATGGCTATAAAGTGCACTCCAGGCATTGAAAATTATCCTCCTTGTAATGATTGTAATAGTCTCCCTGGTGCACTATATTTTCTCAAAAGCTTTGAATTCATGTCTGTAGCCACTAACCACCGAGTAAAGGATCTCCCTAAGACTGGAATGTCAGGAAAGCAACAAAGAGAATGACTGACTTTAAAAATGTAAACCTAAAGGTTTTTGAATGTCACAGAAATTTGGCAAAAACGCCATGATCTGTGATACCACACAAAGGATCAGAAAAAACTTCAAGAATTTCACAGTTGTAGAAGGAAGTGGTGCTAATGCCTTATTTTTTTGTCTTTTTACATTTAAATTTATTTATTTTTAATTGGAGGATAATTGCTTTAAAATGTTGTATTGGTTTCTGCTATAAAACAGTGTAAATCAGTCATAACTATATATATATATATCTGTATATATATATTATATGTATATATATATATATATATATATATATATATATATATATACGTTCCTTCCCTCTTGAGTCTCCCTCCCACCCCACCCCGATTCTCTAGGTCATCATAAACTTCTGGTCTGGGCTCCCTGTATTATATAGCAGCTTCCTACTAGCTATCCTAAAAGTCCGTTGAATGATGAATGGATAAAAAAATTGTGGTACATATATACAATGGCAATTACTCAGTCATAAAAAGGAATGAATATGAATCAGTTCAATTGAGGTGGATGAATCTAGAGCCTGTTATACAAGTGAAGTAAAACAGAAAGAAAAACATAAATATTGTATATTGACACATATATTGAAGAAGGAAATGTCAACCCACTCTGGCATTCTTACCTGGGAAATCCCAAGAATGGAGGATGCTGGTAGGCTACAGTCCATGGGGTGACTACAGTCCAACTTGGTGACTAGAAAGCAACAACAACCAATATATGGCATCTAGAAAAATGGTACAGGTGAACCTATGTGCAGGGCAGGATTAGAGACACAGACATAGAGAATGGACTTGTAGACATGACTGGGAAAGGAGAGGGTGAGACAAATTGAGAGAGTAGCATTGATGTATACACACTGCCATCTGTATTGCCTTAGACTTTGATAACATCTCACACCTAAGCTGAGAGTCTGACTGGGGGGAACCTTTAAAAAAAGAGACAACAGATTCAAAACAGAATGACTTTTGTGTTATGCCTATGTCAGCAAGTGAAGTCATTCAGTCATGTCCAGCTCTTTGCAACCCCCATGGACTATAGCCTACCAGACTCCACAGTCTATGGAATTTTCCAGGCAAGAGTACTGGAGTGGGTTGCCATTTTCTTCTCTAGGGGATCGTCCTGACCCAGGGATCAATCCTGGATCTCCCGCATTGCAGGGAGAGGCTTTATCATCTGAGCCACCAGGGATACCCAAATTCAGACTTAAACTGAAGAAAGTGGGGAAAACCACAAGACCATTCAAGTATGACCTAGATCAAATCCCTTATGATTATACAATGGAAGTGAGAAATAGATGTAAGGGACTAGCTCTGATAGACAGAGTGCCTGATAAACTATGGACAGAGGCTCATGACATTGTAGAGGAGACAGGGATCAAAACCATCCCCAAGAAAAAGAAGTACAAAAAATCAAAATGGCTGTCTAGGGAGGTCTTATAAATAGCTGTGAAAAGACAAGAAGCCAAAAGCAAAGGAGAAAAGGAAAAATATACCCATCTGAAAGCAGACTTCCAAAGAATAGCAAGGAGAGATAAGGAAGCATTACTCAGTGATCAGTACAAAGAAATAGAGGAAACCAGTAGAATGGGAAAGACTAGAGATCTCTTCAAGAAAATTAGAGATACCAAGGGAATATTTCACACAAAGATGGGCTCAATAAAGGACAGAAATGGTATGGAACTAACAGAAGCAGAAGATATTAAGAAGAGGTGGCAAGAATTCACAGAACTGTACAAAAAAGATTTCCATGACCCAGATAATCACGATGGTGTGATCACTCACCTAGAGCCAGACATCCTAGATTGTGAACTCAAGTGGGCCTTAGGAAGCATCACTATGAACAAAGCTAGTGGAGGTGATGGAATTCCAGTTAAGCTATTCCAAATCCTAAAAGATGATGCTGTGAAAGTGCTGCACTCAATATGCCAGCAAATTTGGAAAACTCAGCAGTGGCCACAGAACTGGAAAAGGTCAGTTTTTATTCCAATCCCAAAGAAAGGCAATGCCAAAGAATGCTCAAACTACTGCACAATTGCACTCATCTCACACGCTAGTAAAGTAATACTCAAAATTCTCCAAGACAGGCTTCAGCAATATGTGAACTGTGAACTTCCAGATGTTCAAGCTGGTTTTAGAAAAGGCAGAGGAACCAGAGATCAAATTGCCAACATCCGCTGGGTCATCGAAAAAGCAAGAGAATCCAGAAAAAAATCTATTTCTTCTTCTTTTTTTTTTTTATAGTTTTTTTATTTTTTTAATTTTAAAATCTTTAGACTATGTGGAACACAATAAACTGTGGAAAATTCTTCAAGTGATGGGAATACCAGACCTCCTCACCTGATTCTTGAGAAACCTGTATGCAGGTCAGGAAGCAACAGTTAGAACTGGACATGAAACAACAGACTGGATCCAAATAGGAAAAGGAGTACGTCAAGGCTGTATATTGTCACCCTGCTTATTTCACTTCTACGCAGAGTACATCATGAGAAATACTGGGCTGGATGAAGCACAAGCTGGAATCAAGATTCCTGGGAGAAATATTAATTACCTCAAATATGCAGATGACACTACCCTTATGGCAGAAAGTGAAGAAAACTAAAGAACCTCTTGATAAAAGTGAAAGAGGAGAGTGGAAACGTTGGCTTAAAGCTCAGCATTCAGAAAACTAAGATCATGGCATCTGGTCCCATCACTTATTTGTAATATGTTTGCAAATACGGAGAAACGCTGGAGACAGTGACAGACTTTATTTTTTGGGGCTCCAAAATCACTGCAGATGGTGATTACAGCCATGAAATTAAAAGATGCTTACTCCTTGGAAGGAAAGTTATGACCAACCTAGATAGCATATTAAAAAGCAGAAACGTTACTTTGCCAACAAAGGTCCATCTGGTCAAGGCTATGGTTTTTCCAGTAATCATGTACCCATGTGAGAGGTGGACTATAAAGAAAGTTGAGCACTGAAGAATGATGGTTTTGAACTGTGGTGTTGGAGAAGACTCTTGAGAGTCCCTTGGACTTCTGGGAGATCCATCCAGTCCATCTTAAAGGAGATAAGTTCCTGTTGTTCACTGGAAGGTCTGATGTTGAAGCTGAAATTCCAATACTTTGGCCACCTGATGGGAAGAGCTGGCTCATTTGTAAAGACCTTGATGCTGGGAAAGACTGAGGGCAGAAGAGAAGGAGATGGCAGGGGATGAGATGTTTGGATGGTATCACCGACTCAATGGACATGAATTTGGGTAAACTCTGGGAGTTGGTGATGGACAGGGAGGCCTGGTGTGCTGCAGTCCATGGAGTCACAAAGAGTTGGACATGAATGAGTGCCTGAACTGAACCATGTTACCAAATTGAGACTTTATATCTAGCTTAATTATTGTTTTAACCTCTCCCAGAAGAGGAGTCTTAAAAAATTACCTGGTCAACATCAGACTGACAGTCTGACTGACAGACCCCTGGCATCCCTAATGGAAGGTGACCTTGTCACTCTTTATTATTAACTCCCTCATTCCACCCTGTCTGCCTTTAAAGGTCTTGCATTTTGAACAGCTCATCCAAGCACCTTTCAATTTGCTAGGTGGGATTGCACCCCATTCATGAACCATTGAATAAAGCCTATAAAATCCATTGAAAAAATCCACTTGTTTATTGCTGGTATATATAAAAGCAATTGGTTTTTGTATGTTAACCTTATATTCTACATTGTTGCTGCAATCACTTATCAACTCCAAGAGTTTTTGTTTATTTTTATCTTTAGCTAATGCTCAACATTTTCCATAGTCTCATGAGCTACTAATTTGTAATATGTTTGTATCACTTTATTCTCTCTTGAAGGTAGAATTTTATCTCACTCATCTTATACCTAGAACACTACAGATAACACTTTAGGTACATGTTTTCTAAAAAGTTTGAAATAAATGTGTTCATGACATTGGAAATCATGACTTCATTCTAAAATTTTTCTTAATTTCAGCTAATGTATATAATTTTATTTTTTAAAATAGTTGTAAAACAGCATACTTTCATTATTCTCTTTTATTCAAAGTGCCTTGAACTTAAGATATTTTTAATGGTATTTCTTGAAACATGATAGAGAAAAGCCACTCCTAGTTTCCAGTAAAACACTTCACCCCAATAATGAGTCTCAAAATAACTCAAAATGTATTCTGAAGTTTCATCCAATATATAAAACTGGATCATTCAATTGATTTAAAAATGACAGAAAAGTATAATTGTTTGCTAAGCAATTTCACGAATTTGGCCATATGTAAAAAATCATTTAGATATCAACAGAACTGATTTCTGTTTAATGACTGCCATGAACTTAAAAGACGCTTACTTCTTGGAACGAAAGTTATGGCCAACCTAGATAGCATATTCAAAAGCAGAGACATTACTTTGCAAACAAAGGTCTGTCTAGTCAAGGCTATGGTTTTTTCAGTAGTCATGTGTGGATGTGAGAGTGGGACTGTGAAGAAAGCTGAGTGCTGAAGAATTTTTTTTTATATACTTATTACAATTTTTTTATTTTACTTTACAATACTGTATTGGTTTTGCCATACATCAACATGAATCCACCACAGGTGTACACATGTTCCCAATCCTGAACCCCCCTCCCACCTCCCTCCCCATATCATCCCAGTGCACCAGCCCCAAGCATCCTGCATTGAACCTAGACTGGCGATTTGTTTCTTATATGATATTATACATGTTTCAATGCCATTCTCCCAAATCATCCCACCCTCTCCCTCTCCCACAGAGTACAAAAGACTGTTCTATACATCTGTGTCTCTTTTGCTGTCTTGCATACAGGGTTATCATTACCATCTTTCTAAATTCCATATTTATGTGTTAGTATACTGTATTGATGTTTTTCTTTCTGGCTTACTTCACTCTGTATAATCGGCTCCAGTTTCATCCACCTCATTAGAATTGATTCGGATGCATTCCTTTCAATGGCTGAGTAATACTCCATTGTGTATATGTACCACTGCTTTCTTATCCATTCATCTGCTGATGGACAGCTAGGTTGCTTCCATGTCCTGGCTATTATAAACAGTGCTGCGATGAACGTTGGGGTATATGTGTCTCTTTCAATTCTGGTTTCCTCAGTGTGTATGCCCAGCAGTGGGATTGCTGGGTCATAAGGCAGTTCTATTTCCAGTTTTTTAAGGAATCTTCACACTGTTCTCCATAGTGGCTGTACTAGTTTGCGTTCTCACCAACAAGGTAAGAGGGTTCCCTTTTCTCCACACCCTCTCCAGCATTTATTGCTTGTAGAATTTTTGATCGCTGCCATTCTGACTGGGGTGAAATGGTACCTCACTGTGGTTTTGATTTGCATTTTTCTGATAATGAGTGATGTTGAGCATCTTTTCATGTGTCTGTTAGCCATCTGTATGTCTTCTTTGGAGAAATGCCTATTTAGTTCTTTGGCCCATTTTTTGATTGGGTCATTTATTTTTCTGGAATTGTGCTGCAGGAGTTGCTTGTATATTTTTGAGATTAGTTGTTTGTCAGTTGCTTCATTTGCTATTATTTTTTTCCCATTCTGAAGGCTGTCTTTTCACCTTGCTTATAGTTTCCTTTGTTGTGCAGAAGCTTTTAATTTTAATTAGGTCCCATTTGTTTTTTTTTTTTTTTTTTGCTTTTATTTCCAGTATTCTGGGAGCACTGAAGAACTGATGCTTTTGAACTGTGGTGTTGGAAAAGACTCTTGAGGGTCCCTTGGACTGCAAGAAGATCCAACCAGTCCATTCTAAAGTAGTTCAGCCCTGGGTGTTCTCTGGAAGAAATGATGCTAAAGCTGAAACTCCAGTACTTTAGCCACCTCATGCAAAGACTTGACTCATTGGAAAAGACTGATGCTGAGAGGGATTGGGGGCAGGAGGAGAAGGGGAAGACAGAGGATGAGATGGCTGGATGGCATCACCGACTCAATGGACATGCGTTTGAGTGAACTCCGGGAGTTGGTGATGGATAGGGAGGCCTGGCGTGCTGCAATTCATGGGGTCTCAAGGCGTCGGACATGACTGAGTGACTGAATTGAACTGATCTGAACTGAAATTATTTATCAAATAAGTTAATGCCAAATGGTAAAATTCACTTACTGTATAATCTAAATGTCTGTTAGGTTTAATACAATCAGAGAATTATTGATGCTTTAATATTTAAGCCTAGTTAAGAAATCCTAACGCTAGGATCCAATAACTATTAACCATTTAAAAATCAAACAAAAGGCAGGATGGTCCTAACTTTCATTAATTTAAATATGAAAGAGAAATTGGTTTTAAGGAGCCTTAGTAAAATCATAAGTATAATTAATTGGTAAATAGGTCAAAATGCCATAGAAACCCAGGAAGTAAATGTTCCTACTCACCAGAAATGAGGTCATGAGAGTAGCCTAGTAGATGATGAGAAGAAAAGTTGGAGTATTGTCTAAGTTGGACACAATATTATTTACTTGAATTAAATTTTGCACATTAAGTTTTAGGTGCTAGAGTCCAGTCAGGATATTGCAACCACATAGCTTAATATACGGAGAAGGCAATGGCACCCCACTCCAGTACTCTTGCCTGGAAAATCCCATGGACAGAGAAGCCTGGTAGGCTGCAGTCCATGGGGTCGCTGAGGGTCTGACACACCTGAGCGACTTCACTTTCAGTTTTCACTTTAATGCATTGGAGAAGGAAATGGCAACCCACTCCAGTGTTCTTGCCTGGAGAATCCCAGGGATGGGGGAGCCTGGTGGGCTGCCGTCCACTGGGTCGTACAGAGTTGGACACGACAGAAGTGACTTAGCAGCAGCAGCTTAATATAAAGAATTATTCAACTGTCTAAGAGAATAGCTGTAAAATATAAGATAACTCTATATGTGTCTAGACATGATGGATATTTTCTCGTTCCTGTTGTTTAGTCACTAAGTCATGTCCAACTCTCTTGCAACCCCATGGACTGCAGCCCACCAGCCTCCTCTGTCCATGGGATTTCCCAGGCAAGAATACTGGAGTGGGTTGCCATTTACTTCCCCAGGGGATCTTCTTGACTCAGGAATCAAGCCTGTGTCTCCTGCACTGGCAGGCAGGTTCTTTTACCACGAGTCACCAGGGGAGCCTCAGAGAGTATCTTAGAAAGGACAAATTGTTAAACATCCCCCCGCCAGGCTGGAGTTCAGACCTCCTTGAAGGAGGACAGCAGAAAAACAAGACAGCAGATTTCACTACTTGGCCCAGGCCAGCACACTGGGCCATGGTGACTGGGCCAGGCAGCAACTCTCTAGCATACAGATGGGAAACAATAGATCAGCAACAACCAGCAGCATACAGAAGGGCTGAGGGCTCTCCCACAGGTTGGGTACTGCTAGGGGTGAGGCTGCAATGTCACTGAGGGGCCATGTGATCTGTGAGTATGACTGGGCCAGAGCTCCACAAGATGTCCACATGCCCATCATCCTGACACAAGCAAGTTACAGAAAAAGCCCTTTCTCCTGTAAACACCTCCAGTGCTCTCTAACAAGGAAACATAACATTATGCTCATGCTGCAGCAAAAATGCTTAAAGGGAGTCCATTTATTATTAAAAGTATATACTGAAGGGTGAATGTAGAGCTAAGAAGAAAGAAATTGACAAGTGGCATGATAACACCTAAGTTTTGCTTTGAGCAAGCATAATTTGAAATTTGTAGAATTTGTGATCAGATTAAATAAAAATCAGTATGGCAGAGGACCATCAAGGGAAGACATTCTTATGAGATGGATGGAATACAACAGTGCAAAATATAGATCCAATTTCATATTTGACTGTAAAAGTGGAGTTAACAGGAGAAACTTATCTCTTGCTTATTTGTTGGGGGAGGTGCCATGCCACATGGCTTGCAGGATCTTAGTTCCCTGACCAGGGGCTGAACCTGCAGCCATAGCAGTGAAAGTGCTGGCTGCTAACTATTGAACCACTAAGGAACTGCAAAAGGATATATCTCTTTAGATAGCAGACTCCAGTCATGGAGCAGATACCAAAAAACAAGTTACAATAGTCTCTACTCCTTCCTATCTGCAATTTGCAATAGCCTAATTAAGACCTCTTCAAGCCTGACTCAGTCTCATGGCATACTGCTTCAGTTGCATTTTTTAATTGCTGCCCTTAGATGTTTTCAGTTCCCTATTCCTGGGTCAGATGGGTAAAATGCCCACTTGATAGGAAGTTTTTATGGATGATTTATCTTCCCTTAAAGGGGACTTTAAATTGAGTAGGCTGGTCATAAGTTCTTAAAAAACAAATCAGATTCGCAATGGATAACTAAACTAAATATACTCACTTGTTTTTATAACTGTCTTTAGGAGCACTTAGGGTAAATCATAAAGCCCTGCCTATGGGAATTTAATTGGCTGGGAACATATGAAATATAAATCATTAATTTAAATAGACAAGATGATTCATGGTATAAATTAGCCACAATACACTTTTTCCAGACATATTGCTTTTGTTCCTTCTTGATGTCTTTTTATTAACCATGGTTATTACTTCATCTCAAAACTAAGAATGTACTGAACAGTCTGGTAAAACATTATTCAATATATTTTCACTTCATGGAATGACTTTTGTCAATGCAATATGTTTAAAGATCTTGTGCAAGACAACCACAAAGCACAGAGATCAAGTTTATCAAGTGAACAGGGTAAGAGGAACAAAGGCATTATAAAGATCATGTGCTCAGCAAAATTACAGGTTGACAAAATCTTGTGTAAAAAAGCTACCTTGAGGATAAGTGTGAGGAATAATGAGGGGATCTACTAAACTCACATGAAGAACCAAATATTTCTCAAAATGTCAATGAGTATTAATGAGATCTGATGATGAAACTCATCAATAGCAATAACTACTGTGTTTCCTGTAGTCATTCTGAGAAAGGAGAAGATCAATTGCTTATTCAATACAGAGTTACAATGTACCAATAGCATGAGAGGCAATGTTACAAAATTGAGGATTTAGCACTAAACAAGTCAAGCTAGGTCTGTGCTCCCATGAGGTTTGTACATTAGCAATGACAAGCAGGTGGGGAAAAAGGGAAAAAGAATGAAAGAAAGATGATCAGGTAATAACATGTGGCAAATACTACAGATTTTAGTGGTGGCACTGGAAGTGGGAAAAAAAAAAAAAAAAGGTCAGATTTACAGACAAGATACATTTCAGAGAAGACCCAATAAGACTCACTAACATAATAATGAAGGTATGGGGAAAAATAGATGATTAAAATTATACTTAGTTTTTAATTACAGGTGTGTGGGTATGTGTGTATCATTATGCAACTCTTGACTGATGATTTGCAGCAATCCTAGAGGACATGAAAATTGGTATGTACTTGCTGAAGACACAATATAAAAGACAGGTAGTGAATGGAGAGAGTAACTTCTCTCATTCCTAACCCCTTGCTATCTTTTGTTGTCGCTGTTATGCTCATTTGTATCTGACTCTTTTGCGACCCCATGGACTGTAGCTCTCCAGGCTCCTCTGTCCATGGAGATTTCCCAGGCAAGACTGCTGGAGCAGGTGGTGATTTCCTTCTCCAGGGGATCTTCTCAACCCAGGGATAGAAACTGATTCTCCTGTGAGACTCCTGCATCACAGGCAAATTCTTTACCACTGAGCCACCAGGGAAGCCCTTCATCCCTTGCTATCAAATACCAAAGGATAGAAGGAACCAGATGAAAGATGCTGTGATAGGAAGATGCTGTAGTATCCTTACTAATGTTTCTTGTTTCTCACAGAAATAAGAAGCAAAGACATAAAATAAGAGAAAAAGAATGAAGTGTTAGGTATTTGTAGATAGAATGACAGGAGTGGAATGGTTGCCTGAGAGAAAGGGGAAGGACATATTCTACAGAAATGTGGTAGGTTTGTTGTAACAGTAGCTTCGTTGCTACTACAGATAGGAAGGTCAAGGAAGGCTTCTCTGAGAAATGGGTATTTAACCAAAGCACTAAACAAAAAGGATTCTTCCATGGAAATATCATGAGAAAGATTATTCCAAAAAGAAGGAATAGCAAAAAAAATCTTAGTGCAAGAACAAGCTTCTGTTTAAGGCTCTGACGTAAAGCCAGTGCTGTTTGAGCATGAGTGTGATGGGGAGGGTGCTGTAAGATGTGGTAGGAGAGACAGGCAAGAGCCAAGTTCTGTTAAATTATGTGAACAAGATGAAAAAAACTAGATTTATAATACATGCATTCACCCATTAAGGAGATGATTTCTGGTGTGTGTGATTTTATATGTTTCCTACAAGCTGGAAACAATAAGAGGCAAGAACCACAAGTTGGAATCAAGATTCCTGGGAGAAATGTCAATAGCCTCAGATATACAGTTGACACCACCCTTATGCAGGAAGAGAAGAGGAAATAAAGAGTTTTTTCAAAGTGAAAAAGGAGAGTGATGAAGCAGATTTAAAACTCAACACTCAAAAAACAAAGATCATGACATCTGGTCCCACCACTTCATGGCAAATAGATGGGAAACAATGGAAACAGTGACAGACTTTATTTTCTTGGGCTCCTTAAATCACTGTAGATGGTGACTGCAGCCATGAAATTAAAAGAGGCTTGCTCCTTGGAAGAAAAGCTATGACAAACCTAGACAGCATATTAAAAAGCAGAGACATTACTTTGCCAACAAGGGTCCATCTAGTCAAAGCTATGATTTTTCCAGTAGTCATGTATGGATGTGAGAACTGGACAAGAAAAAAGGCTGAGCGCTATAGAATTGATGACTTAAAAGTGTGGTGTTAAAGATGATGCTTGAGAGTTCCTGGCCCTTTAATTGCTTGAAATTAAAAGAGGCTTGCTCCTTGGAAGAGAAGCTATGTCAAACCTAGACAGCATATTAAAAAGCAGAGACACTACTTTGCCAACAAAGGTCCATCTAATGAAAGCTATGGTTTTTCCAGTAGTCATGTATGGATGTGAGAGTTGGACTATAAAGATGGCTGAGCACCAAGGATCTGATACTTTTGAATGGAGAAAACTCTTGAGAGTCCCTTGGCTTGCAAGAAGATCAAACCAGTCAATCCTAAAGGAAATCAATCCTGAATGTTCACTGGAAGAACTGATGTTGAAGCTTCAATACATGGGCCACCTGATGCTAAGTTAGAAAAGACCCTGATGCTGGGAAAGATTGAAGGCAGGAAGAGAAGAAGACAACAGGGGATGAGATGGTTGGATGGTATCCCCAACTCAAGGTACATGAGTTTGAATGAGCTCCGGGAGATGGTGAAGGACAGGGAAACCTGGTGTGCTGCAGACCATGGTGACACAAAGAGTCAGACAGGACCAAGTAACTGGAAAACAACAGCAACAACCACAAGATGTGCTTGACCTACAATAAAGCTGCCAAAGAGGTGATCAAAACCCATATTGAAACTTTCTTCATCACAAACCTCTAGATCACATTAAAGCAGTGGAAGAATTTGTTGACAGACTAAAGAAAGACATTGTTTATCAAGTGTCTGTTTCCCTCCATCCATTACCTCTACCACGTCTTTTGGCTTCAACATAGTACAGGAAGTAGATGGTGGGACCTCACCAAAGAGGTCTGTCTGACCCTGTGATATGATGGTATCAGAAATAACTCACATCAGAAATAGTGTCAGACGGAAGAGCTGAGAGGTGAGTTTGTAAGTGATCAAATGCTAGAATATGATCCATACCAGAAAAAGACAGAGTTGGAGGTATCAACAGAATGATGGATCTCAAAACAAAAGAAACAAAAACCCAAACACACAAACTTGCTTTTATGCTGTGTTTCATAAAAGGATACAACAACAGGTAAAACAACACAAGTCATGTAAGACTGCCATTTCTTCTAAATTCTTCTTTCCTCTATATCAGATTCTGGAGGATCCAGGAATAGAAACTATCAAGTCGGGGAGTTGAAGAAGAAAGGAAAAGAGACACTACAAAGCATGTTTCTCTTTCATGCTATAGTCTCAAAAATCTGGACTGGGCCTAAGCTGTAGAGGGAGATACTTTAAATTGTTTGATAGAGTGAGTAATTTTGATATTTCAGTGATCTGGTGTTTCTAATACCAGAAAATAAGGTTGCCAATCAACACCTGAATGTAACAAGAAAAATCTACAGAATTTAGTTCATGAAAACAACCAGAAATGGAGAGGAAAATTCCAAGAGTGATTTTGAATGGCATGGTAAAATAGTACAGAGTACATTCTGAGTACAGTACATTCTGATTCCAACTCCGTTAATAAATAGTGAGTCATAAGTATGTAGTGACGGAAGGCTTTTGAAGGGTTTTAGTCAGAAAACAACACTTTCTAATTACCATATTGAATATCACTTTACTAGCTGTGTGGGAAGATTTTAGGAGACAACAGGGGGGAAATTATGAATATATGAAAAGAGACCAGACAAGAAAGGACAGGAACTTGGGCAAAAGTGGTTATTAGTTGAAAATGGAGAGAAAAGGATAGTTCTGAGATATGTTTTATAGGATGGGATGATGTGGGAGTGAGGAGTAAAAGGAAATGAAGTGTAAATGCTAGATTTTAGGGTCTAATAACAGCACAAACACTTACGGAGTTGTAGAAGACTAACAAGCAGCAGAGTGCAGTGAAGGGGAGCAATTCATAGTTCTTTCTGAATATATTGAATCTGAGGTGCCAAGTTACATCCATTTAGAGATGTAACAGTTGGAATTGGTGGAAGGAGTCTGGAATTGTGGAAGAAGGCAGGAATGGGTATACAGTGTTTGGAGTCTTCAGTACACAGTATTTAAAATTCTGACTTTAAAACAAACCATGTCTTCTGCCAGCATTCAGAAGTTGTTTTGTGAAGTTTACTCAGTGTTGAAATGCTCTTTTGATGAATTTGTGAGGGAGAAAGTAGTCTCCCCATCTTATTCCTCCGCCATCTGCCTTATGATCCAGCAATCTCACTGCTGGGCATACACACCGAGGAAACCAGAATTGAAAGAGACACATGTACCCCAATATTCATCTCAGCACTGTTTATAATAGCCAGGACATGGAAGCAACCTAGATGTCCATCAGCAGATGAATGGATAAGAAAGCTGTGGTACATATACACAATGGAGTATTACTCAGCCATTAAAAATAATACATTTGAATCCGTTCTAATGAGGTGGATGAAACCGGAGCCGATTATACAGAGTGAAGTAAGCCAGAAAGAAAAACACCAATACAGTATACTAACACATAAATATGGAATTTAGAAAGATGGTAATGATAATCCTATATGCGAGACAGCAAAAGAGACACAGATGTAAAGAACAGACTTTTGGACTCTATGGGAGAGGGTGAGGGTGAGATGATTTGGGAGAATGGCATTGAAACATGTATATTATCATGTAAGAAATGAATTGCTAGTCTAGGTTCAATACAGGATACAGGATGCTTGGGGCTGGTGCACTGGGATGACCCAGAGAGATGATATGGGGAGGGTGGTGGGAGGGGGGTGCAGGGTTGGGAACTCATGTACACCTGTGGTGGATTCATGTCACTGTATGGCAAAACCAATACAGTATTGTAAAGTAAAAAAATAAAATTTAAATAAAAAAAGTAATTAAAATAAATAAATAAATAAATAAAACAAACCATGTAATGGGATTTCTTTGGTGATCCAGTGGTAAAGAATCCACCTTCCAATGCAGGGGATTTGGGTTTGATCCCTGGTCAGGGAGCTAAGATCCTACATGCCTTGGGGCAACTAAGCTTCTGTGTTGCAACTACTGAGCCTATGTACCACAACTGGAGAAGCCCGCTCATCACAGTGAATACTCAATGCAACAAATGATAATAATAATAAGTTATGTAATAAGAATTAATACAAATAAAAGAGAAGGGGTGCCAAGTCAGAAAAATGTGACACTATAACATTGGAGTTTCAATGGAGGAAAATAACAGAAAGGAAATTGAAAGGGACAACAGTCAAGGAGATAGAAAAATAAGAGTGCTTTTATCTCAAAGCAATGAGAAGAAAAAGTTTCAAGTAAGCAGACAGACAACAGTGTCAGAGAATGCTGATAACTCAATTAGGAAAAAAAAGAGAGAGAGAAGAGCAATTACCTTTCTATTTAGTATAAAGAAAGTCCTTGATGACCTTCACAGTTATTCTCACTGAATTGATAGATAAAAAATACAAAGATTGGAAAGCTGAGGGAAGAATGGGAGATGAGAAAATCCACTAACCATCAGATAAAAGAACATTCTACCAAGAAGTGAATGGAAGACAAGAAGAAGCTTAGAAGCCAAAGAAGATCTACAGTTAAAAACCATTTAAAAAAAAAAAAAAAAAGACTGAACATCAAGAATATGTTTGAGCACTGATACCAATTCAGTGGAGACAAGGATCATTCAACAATGTAGAGTGGAGGGTGGAATTAAACGATCAACATTTGAGAACTGATGATGAAATACAGCCCAAACTTTGAGGGCATGGCCTTGATAGGAGCAAAGATGCTTCTGTTAGAGAAACAAAGGTAGAGAGGACAGAGACACAGGAAGGTCAATTATTTTTATGATGGCAAGATAAGAAAGGTTATCAATATTCTTTGCCTGTCCAGCTGGCAAAATCATTGTAAAGGGCACTGCTCCCCTTTCCAAGCAACAATAGCAGTTTCAATCTCACACTGTTCTTTTCACTTTTCTTGAGAGAATGGAGAAACTGCTAGTAACCTACTAGTGCTAGTACTAAGTCGCTTCAGTCTTGTCTGACTCTTTGTGACCCTATGGACAATAGCCTGCCAGACTCCTCTGTCCATGGGATTTTCCAGGCAAGAATACTAGAGTGGGTTCCCATTTCCTCCTCCAAGGAATCTTCTCAACCCAGGATTCGAACCCATGTCTCTTAACTTCTGAATTGGTAGTGGGTTCTTTACCACTAGTGCCCCATGGGAAGCCCAACCTATACAGAGTACTAATTTGGAAAACCGTATTTACAATTACATATGTTATTACTGTTTTCAGTCCACAGAACAACAGCTTTTTACAGAAAATATATCTCAACCCTCAAGTGAATGGTGAGGAAGATAATGGGAATTGATATCATGCCATCCTGTTTAGAGCTTCCCTGAAAGCTCAGCTGGTAAAGAATCCACCTGCAATGGAGAAGACCCTGGTTTGATTCCTGGGTTGGGAAGATCACATGGAGAGGGGACAGGATACCCACTCCAGTCTTCTTGGGTTTCCCTGGTGGCTCAGCTGGTAAATAATCTACCTGCAATGTTGGAGACCTGAGTTTCAGCCCTAGGTTGGGAAGATCCCCTGGAGAAGGAAAAGGCTACCTACTCCAGTATTCTGGCCCAGAGAATTTCATGGACTATATAGTCCATGGGGTTGCAAACAGTCGTACACGACTAAGCGACTTTCACTTCACATCCTGTTTAACTAAAAACAATCACACTCTCCAAAATCAACTTGTGCGTTAAAAGCCTAGATATTTCTAATATTTAGTTTTGCTCATTTTTACAATAAATTAAAATGAGATTTTCCAATTTATAAAAAATTAAGTCTGTGAGAGCCATGGTAAATACTATTAAGGGGCTAGAGATGCAGGAACTTAAGTCCACCTGAGAGAAAGCCAGTAGCCCATAGATTAGGAATTCAGCATGCATCTCCAAGAGTACCATGGAGATGGTATGTGATATGTATGAATTACAATGTGATGATGTGTCCTGGAGTGGTTAACTGAAGTGGTAGGCTCAGTGCTTAACAACTAAGGTAAGGGTTTATCAGAAGGAGTATTTCTTGCCTGAACAGTCCTAAGAAAATCTAATTGAGTATATTATCAACTTGATTACAGTCACTCAGAAGATGACTTATTCCACAATACTCCTTAATTATATCTCATTCCCTCTGAGGTATAAATTTCTCCTATTCCCCAAATCCCTTTTAGATACTAATAAAATGTGTCATACTTGATAAGCAAGAAGAGTCTATTTACTTGTCTGACTGGAAGAAACTTTAAATATCCAAGCTACTAACTCAGCTTGTGTGTACATGCATAGATTCAGGGGAAGGATTTCTCTTTTATAGCTTCACTGTAAAGGAGCCAAAGTGAACATTATGGAAATAGGCATCCTCATGGGATATTCTACTTTAAAAGGTCAGAATTTGGCAGAGAAAACAAGTATTTTTCCTAGCATCTAAAAGGTTTTGAACTAAAACAGAATTTCATAACTAAGAAATGGAAATGGCTGTCTCCTAATAGAATAAACAAATATTGCCAGAGTCATGGCTAGTTGGCCACACGATACTGTATGTACCCTATGTTCTATATAACATGTCTGCTATAATCTCCACTTCTGTTGCTGACCAAAAGGCCTAAGTTGAAAATCATAGTTTCTTGCTTTCACCCCTTATTTTGTATTCTTCTTGCAGCTACTCACTGCTGGACTGATCATGTTGAGCACTTTTAACTGGTAGGTAATCCCAATTATAATACGCAGTGGTTACAAGTCATCTTGTATTTGTTAGGTTGTCAGTTTCCCACTGACTTCTGTTATTAAGAACTCCCCCAATGAATCCTCAGTTTTCTGGACATAGCCTTTGTATTATAATTATTAATTATAATAATATAATAATAATTATTATAACCTTTGTATTATAACTGCTGTTGTAATAAATTATCACAAACTTAGTGACTTAACACACATTTATTATGTTATAGTTCTGGTGATCAGAAGTCTAAAATGGGTTTATAGGACATTCTTTCTGTAAGCTCTCTCACTCTCTCCTCACATCTCCGACTCTGTCCCTCTGTTTCTACCTTCTGTCTTTGTAAGGATCTTTGTGATTATATCATTGGGCCCAATTAGATAATTCAACATAATCTCCCCTTCTCAATACCCTTTGATCACAACTGCAAAGTTCCTTTGCACAATTCACACATCCCAGATATAAGGAACATTTTTAGGGGATCATTTATCAATCTACCCCTATCCTCTTTATTTTCATAATGTAGCGGCCACCCAAATTTTTCTTGGTAATTTGAAACAAATACTTGACAGTAGAGCAGAACTCTTTTGTACCTGTTGGCTTATTAGTGTCAGGAGTCAAAAATGTTGGTCAACAGTTTTAGCTTAATGTTGTCTTAGGCACTGGGACCTGCAAATCTATGAGTCTAAAATCTAAAGCTGCAGACAAGAGAAGCAAAAATTTTTTGAAGATTCTTGAGAATAATATGAAAGAAGTCTCATTGACTTAGACCCCCTTAGTTCCTCCACTCATATTTTGTCAGTGGAGGAAGTAGCCCTATAGATCAACCTGTTTTAAGGGATAAATGGTGTTCTATAGAACAATAATCCAGCATCACAAAGTGTGCCTCTCAGATGGAGCACTGAATGAATCTGTGGGAAGCTATTTCACCATGAGTAGGCTTGTGATATTTTGAAGGAATTCCACAGGGGAATGCCTGTAGTGGAAACTTACATGTATACCATATTGATGAATAGTGCACTAGGATCCTGGACTGATCATATTGACTCCTGAGAGAAAACTGGTGAAATTTTAACAAATTTGTAAAATTGCTTAAAACTTCACAAATTGGTTATTAAGCACAGCCATTATGAAAAAATAAATTATTTAAACTTACTGTGGGAAAATAAAACTTCTCTGAGTTTCTTAGCGCTTTGGTAAAAAGAGCATTCTCATACCTTGACAGTTGTTTGTGGCCATCTCTCTATTTCTCTGATCCAAAGGGTAATAAAACTTCTCTTACCTCCCTAAGAGAGCCAAATATTAATAGCCTAGACAAGTTTCTTGGGTTAAGCTCCTAAGGTATCAGAAACTTTGGTTTTGCAAGCTTTGAAGCCAAAACTTTGCAGAAATATCTAGGTCAGAGAAGACAGTCACTTGGGATTTATCTGACCCTTGGAAGGATGAATTTACATTCCAAAGATCAGAGTAAGATACCAGAATGGGAGAACCTAGGACTCTTTCCAGCTGCCCAGAAGAAACAAAAGTGGGTTTCTGTGTGTGTTTATTTTGCTTTTTTTTTTTTTTTCATTCTCTCTCTTACTTGAGAGAGAAGGAGCATGACTGTCTCTCTTCTATAGAAAAATGGAGAAAATCCATTGTTCTTCATTTTACTTTTAAATACAGTTCAGCTACCAGAGTGGCATATTTGACCTAGTTTTTAATCACATCATTCCAGGGCTACAGCCAGGGGCAAAGTGGGGCATATATGAGCTTTACTATTTAAGTAATAAGATATTTGTCTCTGATTTAGAACTCTTCATGTGTGAGCATTCAAGGTGAAATTAATAAAGATGAATATCAAAAATCTAACACAATTAAACAAAATGTATTAGTAAAAGAAATACATACAGATTTTATCACTTCTTAATTATTTTACTATATTTTACTATCTTCTATGGTTTTGAATTATGTCCACCTATTGCCAACTAAGGTTCGTCTAGTCAAGGCTATGGTTTTTCCTGTGGTCATGTATGGATGTGAGAGTTGGACTGTGAAGAAAGCTGAGCCCGGAAGAATTGATGCGTTTGAACTGTGGTGTTGGAGAAGACTCTTGAGAGTCCCTTGGACTGCAAGGAGAGCCAACCAGTCCATTCTAAAGGAGATCAACCCTGGGATTTCTTTGGAAGGAATGATGCTAAAGCTGAAGCTCCAGTACTTTGGACACCTCATGCGAAGAGTTGACTCATTGGAAAAGACTCTGATGCTGGAGAGATTGGGGACAGGAGGAGAAGGGGACGACCAAGGATGAGATGGCTGGATGGCATCACGGACTTGATGGACGTGAGTCTGAGTGAATTCCGGGAGATGGTGATGGACAGGGAGGCCTGGAGTGCTGCGATTCATGGGGTTGCAAAGAGTCGGACATGACTGAGTGACTGAACTGAACTGAACTGATTTTGTCCAAATGGTGGAAATACTAAGTAAGCTACCGATATTAGTGCAGGTCCAAGCTTAGTGGAAGACACACTGATCGTAGTGGGAATATTCTCAGCCTGAAAATTAGAAAACAGTACCCTCATAACTTTAGCGTTGATTGTCTAGATTTAAGAAAATAATGGAGAAAATGTTAATAACAGACATTTCTCATTAAAATATGTCATGTCTGCCGCTATCACATTGTGAATTTAAAAAAAGACAGAGAAAAACTTCCCTTTAGTATTCAAGAGCTATTGTCCAATGTAAAAAAAAAAATCACATACATCAGAACTGATGAGTAAAACTCTTACATATATCTTTATTATTTCACTTGGGTCTTATCAACATAAAGGAAAATATCAATTATCCTTCATGTTTGAATGTTATTAATTCATTAGTTGCAGCAATAGCTGGTTGCAGATAGAAGTCAGCATAAATCAAACTCATTTTGTAATAATCAACTGGTTACATATAACTCACAATAAATTTTCATACATTATAATATTACATGTGTATCATATATACACTATATTACTATATAATTCTTAATAAGTATATGTATGATATACATGTGTAATTATTCTTAGATAACTGGTTGTTAAATATTTGCCAGCACAACATTGTTAAGGCTTTATAAAAGTTCACTAGTGATGATACTGGAAGACAAGTTGTGAGCATGAAGGCAAACCTGTGTGCAAAATACAGATGTCTTACAATGTCCTTTCCTTGATGGAAGAGGTGAAATTAAATCAATCTGAGCCCCTAAGAAATGGTGCTATGCAAGGATCTCAGCATTGGGTTTTAATGTTGGCAAGAGGGGAAGTTAGCAAGGCTCAGCATTGCAGTAACTCTGGTGAGAGAAGTCCAAATTGTTAAGGTCATACAGAACTTCTCTCTATCCCTGCCCCCTGAATAGTTCATCTGCCAGAATTAGGGGTGCATAAAACTAGATCATTCATTTAAAATTAGCTTATCCTCTCAGAGAGTTAAAAAAAAATAAGCCTCTTTTTAAAAATATTCAACACTGAAGAATCATCTACCTAGCAACATTAACCAACACTGTAATTAAGACATTAATCCAGGGATTTTCTTGCATATTTCACACTGAGTAGGATTAGACATTATAAGAAAAATGAATACAATTAAAAAAATTTAAGTGGGAAATTGACTGTCATTATCTTAGCCAGCGGTATTATCGTCTTATATAAAGAACTGAAATGATAATTTGCTGAGTGACTGTTGAAACTGTGTGGAGATGTTTTAGGAAAAGAATTATTTTTATCTGGAAAGATGATTTTCTTAGCTGAAGTGAAGATGCACACAATGCACTGATGAACTCCCTCAATGCTCTATTTATGGACCTGCAAATTGTTCAGGTTTGTCAGGATTATATTTGAATTTCAACTTATCTGTTAATGCTGAGGTTGTTAAGGAGGAAAAGCAAAACATTCTCTTAAAGCTGATCTTTATTTCATAAAAACTGCCTTAAAAATCCATTAGGATCTGGCATTTATTCAAAAAGAGACATCTCAAGTTAATTATTAAAATTAGAGAAACTGGTGACAAATCAAAATTTACCTCTTAATCTAACAATAGACTTCCCTTCCTCCCTCCCCAAATTACTACTTACATAACCGCTTTCTGCAAGACTCATTTTCTCTTAAGAAACCAGGGTTCATCTGTCACTTCACGGTTTTTCTCACACATGTATGCATGTTGTACATAGGAATAAAGAACTGATGCAAAGCCCATCATAATGTAAAATACTTATTAAACGTCTGAAATGTTATTTCTTTTTGAATGTATTAGTTTGAGCTAATTCTTATGGTTCAACATAATAAGTCATGATCATTTTAGGAGTGGTGAGTTAATTAATGCTGTTAAGGACTTCCCTGGTGGCTCAGACGGTAAAGTGTCTGTCTAAGATGCAGGAGACCCTGGTTCGATCCCTGGGTTGGGAAGATCCCTTGGAGAAGGAAACGGCAATCCACTCCAGTACTATTGCCTGGAAAACCCCATGGACAGAGGAGCCTGGTAGGCTACAGTCCATGGGGTCGCAAAGAGTAGAACACGACTGAGCGACTTCATGTTCACATTAAGGATTAGCCTATCCCTTCTCCAGTGGATCTTCCTGACCCAGGAATCAAACTGGGGTCTCTTGCATTGCAGGCAGATTCTTTACCAGCTAAGCTACCAGGGAAGCACTAAAAATACTAGAGTGGGTTGCCATGCTCTCCTCCAGGGGATCTTCCCAACCCAGAGATCGAACCTAGGTCTCCTGCATTACAGGCAAATTCTTTATCATCTGAGCCACCAGGAAAGCCCATCAATACTGGAGTGGGCAGCATATCCCTTCTCCAGTGAATCTCCCTGAGCCAGGAATCGAACCAGGGTCTCGTGTATTGCAGGTGGGTTCTTTACCAGCTGAGAGCTACCAGAGAAGCTCTGATCATTTTAGCATAAGAATTAGATTATCTAATTAAGAACCAATGTAGTTTAACCTATGTAAAATGGAGTGGTGAGCTAATTAATGCTGTTAAAAATTTACAAACAAAGCTAGAGAAGGACAATGAAGAGAGAGGTAGAAGTTTTGTATTCAGTCCAAAAAACAAAGAAAAAAAACCTCCAAATGTTTTATTATTACTCACAACCAATCAACTGTAACCTCACACACTTAAAAAACAATGGGCATGACTAATTAACAGGAATCTAAGTCACCAAAGGTGGTGCAGCTCAATTTAAGGTCTTAGCATGTATAATGAAAAGCTGAAATAGTAGCTTTATTTAAGAAGAAAGAGGACAGGATTATTGAATAGTTCTTAGAAAGCCAGACACTATGTTAGCCATTTTGCATGAGGCATTTCATCTAATTGTTAATAAACTCAACGACATTTTATCCCATTTTTAAGAAAAGTAAAGCAGAATAAATTGCTTGAAGAGACATAGCTGATAAATAGCAGACCTGGGATTTGAACACATATTTTATTGAATTTGAAGCCCCTGATCTTTTCATCATTTCTGGATTAAATCCAAATCAATTAAATGAAAATAAAATACAATCAATGAAATGAATCTAAACAAAAAAGGAGTAGAAAGTGATTTGAAAAAATCTTAGGGCAGAACAAATGGATAGCATCACTGTAAGTTGGTCAATGGACCAGAAAGAATATTCACATGGATGCCATAAGCATGTTTTTCCCCTGTAATCAGAACCTTAAAATTCCCACAACTATAAATTTTTTATAGATGAGAACTCAATGACCTGTAAAATATCATTTGAATATGAAAGTTGTGAGTTAGAAAGTACAAGCATCAAGAAGTACCCTTATAATCCTCCTTTTCTCATTTGAAATGCAATCAGCAGCTCAAATACCCAAGTGGCATCTTTACAAAGTTCTCACATACATGACTGTGGCCTTTGAAAGGCAAGTTTCATCTCAAGAATTGCAATTGCCACTTCATGTACAAACTCCTCAAGATGGAAAAAAAAATAACTGTAAAAAGTAACACATTTCTAACCTTATGAAATAATTCCAGTCACTCATAAATCACCAGTATAATAATTTTATTGTGGTTTTAAACAAAACTGATTTAATAAAATAAAACACTAGTAGGGACTAAAATTAAACTATTCACTTTTATAAATATTGTTTCTTGTTTAGTCACTAAATCATGTCCAGGTCTTTTGTAACCCCATGGACTCTAGCCTGACAGGCTTCTCTGAGCCTGAGATTTCCCAGGCAAGAATACTTCAGGAGGTTGCCACTTCCTTCTCTAGACGATCTTCCTGACCCAGGGATCAAACCTGTGTCTCCTATATTGGAGGTGGGTTCCGGGCTTCCCTGGTGGCTCAGATGGTAAAGATTCTGCCCGCAATGCATAAGAACCAGGTTCAGTCCCTGGGTTGGGATGATCCCCTGGAGAAAGAAATGGCTACCCACTCCAGTACTCGCCTGGAGAATTCCATGGACTAGAGGAGCCTGGCAGGCTACAGTCCATGGGATCACAAAGAGTCAGACACGACTGAGCAACTAACACTTTCACTTTACTCTTTTCGTTTCTTTACCACTGAACCACCAGAGAAGCTGCTTTCATACACTAGGTCAAATAAATTTGCAAGTAACCTTTATATTTTCTGATAAAATAACTTTTAAGTAAAATTACATAATTGCACATGCAGTTAATATAAAATGTGCTTATTCTATTGAACTATGTCAGCTTACCTACTCTGAACATGAAAAATATATGGAGAATTAAATATTATAAATTGTTTCTTAGAAGATGGTCAGCAAAGCTAGTCAACATTAGAAACCATAAGAATAGCCCTGAAGTACAAGTTGGACATTTCCTCTTCTATTTCAACTATTTCAAATTCTCAGAGTGTTCTCTGGGGTTTTGAAACACTGTGAATCTTTGTAAACTATTTACTTCAGATATCCATATGTTAAATATGGTTAGTATCTTATTCATCAAGGTCCTAACCATGAAGTTTTTCAACTAGCAGTAATCCTCATTATCAAATACCAACATGTCTCCTTATTAGAGTCCTCATCACCTTTTAACTTCTAATGTCTTCTTTGTAAGTGAGGCTTTCTTTACTTATAGTGTGTAAAATTCTTGAAACCAGAAATATTTCCTCATATACATTTATACCTATGCATATAAAATACATGAATTTTCTATAGTTGAATATTTTTGATACATTAAATACTTCAAATATGTTGTTTTAGTTGGCATATCACTCTATAATAATGAGTTTAATCCAAGTTGAGTTACTTGTATTTTTTTTTCTAGTTAAAATTCTTCTCCATAAAAACAATTACACTACCTTTCACTACTATGAAAAGTCTAAATTTATCCTTGGGTAATGGTAAGGAGGAGGAGATTATCCCTTTTTACTTAACACACAGGAAATGACACTGCAATGGGTAGCGTAACTCTTTGTACTTGGCAATGCTCAAAATGAAATATTTTTAAAGGTGTAATCCATCCGAATGAAAACCAACACACACTGGATCTGAATATTATTGAAACTAAATGGATCACTGATGCATGTTCCTGAGCACTCCCTAAACCATCCACTATCCTGGAATATCTCTATCCCAGACCACAGAATTTCTCACATCTTCCCTGTGACATGATTCTCTGAATTGCTGATGAGACCAAAAACCTCCTTCTATGCATATTAGTCATTCTAGTATTTTTTTCTTTGATTAGCTCCCCAGAATTAAAGATGTTTTTAGATCATGCAAACATTATAAACATAGAATCCAATGCACACTTTCCTTAGTATGTTATTGGAGGACTGAGTAACCAAAAATAAATGAATAAATTGAAAAGTAATTACAGAAATGCAGGGGGACCAAGGATCATGGAATCTTACTCAGGCAGGTGGCAAAGAAGGTGCTCAGCATATCGCTGAAATAAAAACCAGGCTTGTAAGTGGGCAGCAGAGCTAGAAAGCAAGTGAAGCAGATAGGGGAACTGAGGGCGCTAAGGGAGGGTTTCTCTAGAAATACAGGTGGTTTTATGACCTGAGGTACTTCAGCACTGAAGGAGTTTTGTACCTGTGGGAGTAAGTTAAAGATAGATTCATAGGACATAAAAAAGAGCTAATGAAAATATGAGATAAAACTTTACTTCGGTAGGGGAAAAAAGCTATACTTTGATTACAAATATAGTTCCTGTGGCTCAAATGTAAACTGCCTTTTTTCAAAATAATCAAAACTCAGGAAATCTAAAATTGATTTAAAAATTTTTGTACTGTATTATGTGACTGGGACTAGTGAATGTTCATTTGTTATAAGTGTGTGAACAAATACTCATGGGCAGGGAGGCAGACAAAAAATTAAAATGCTCTTCTTACATAGTAATAATATAATCTCATCTACAAAAAATAAACTGCAGGATAAATATGTTGCTTATTTATATCCTTTGTAAATATGGAAGTTAAATAACATAAGAAAAGACTGAAGGCTTAAAAGTGATTATCTCTAGGGAAAAGGACGGTAGACTGCTGTTTTACTCTAGCATTTTGTGATTTTTTTTTTAAATTGTGAGTACATGTGCACTGATTTATCTGAATGAATTCTATGAGCCTTGCTGTGAAGGTGCAATCCTCTAGAGAATATCTGTGATTGTTCAAGGTGCTCCTAACTTGGGGTTTCATCAAATTAATTTCCAAGGTTGGATGTTTTTGATACCATCTGTGCAGTGGGAATTTAAAGCAGTCTTGCATGAGGGTGACTTACAGTTATGAATTCTCTGGGGTGACTTTTCATTCTACAAACAAGTGCCAAAGCTGTGGCAAATGTGTCAAACAACTGCCTTTAGAGAATGGATTATTTTTAGTTTCTCTGGCACTGAGATTGTAGACCTTCTTTAATCTCTGTGTAGGGCTATTATTGCGATTCTCTACCTTGCACAGACACTATGTCTTACTTCTTTTCCTCACTGCAACCATTAAAACTCAAGTTCCTGAGGCAAGCGCCCTTAGGG
Source organism: Budorcas taxicolor (assembly GCF_023091745.1). Taxonomy (NCBI): domain Eukaryota; kingdom Metazoa; phylum Chordata; class Mammalia; order Artiodactyla; family Bovidae; genus Budorcas; species Budorcas taxicolor. The sequence continues at coordinate 65,619,613 of NC_068923.1, read as the reverse complement.
CATCTGTGAACTCAACACGCAGACTAAACTAGATTCATGCTCCTGGACCATTCCTGCCTGGATGGGGGTTTGCTTACTTTCTTGATTCAGCTTTGTAGTTTTTTTAAAAAATGTTTTTAAACATTACAAAATTATAACAGCTTGAGATATGATTCAAATATCACCCAGTATCTTAAATTGTTTCATAGCAGAAATATTTGTAGAACATTTAATCCTACGTATTGTTGAAAGTGACAGTCTTTAGTATATCTTCAATTATTATCTTCTCTCCATTTTCTTTCTTCATATTGTTTCTGGATAATTTCCCAGATACAAACTTATCTAGATTGATTCTCTAAATTCTTATTTTTCACAATATTTTTTCATCTCTTTGCATTTTTAAGCTTACTCTTTGGATATTCCATACTTTTTCCACTTTTTTTCTTCTGCTCTCATATTATCATTCCAAGAACATTTCCTCGTTTTCTGAGTGTTCCTTTCTATATAATTTTTATTATATAAATGTATATTATCTTCTATAATCTCTAGGGATATTGTATTTTTGCAAGTTTTAATATTTTTTAAAAAATTTTAGCTGATTTTATTCATTTTTCTTTGATATAAGATGCTGTCTGGGATATCTACAGGTCCATGGCTCTTCATTTATATTTGAGAGTGAAAATCTTGAGTGAATAGTATGGTTGGCTAACTTTGAGGTTTTAGTGAGGGGTACATCACTGTACTATGATAAGACAAAATGCCTTGCCTATTCCTTTGGAGACAACTAATTCCATTAGCTAAATTCTTTATACTATTTAATTTCTCCACGAAGGAGCCTTCTCTCTTCAATAAAGGCTAAAGTCCCGTTAACAGCTTCTGGAAGATGAGTAGAAGAAGTGAGTCCACAGTTATTTATCATGAATGTAGACATTGATTATAATTCCTCTGTTTTCAGGAACATGCCCCATCCATTGTCCTTTGTTATGCCTAGAGTCTTTGACTGTAGAATCTCCTTTTCAGTTTTCTTTGTCTTTTCATGGTGAGAGAATTGTAGTTGTTTGGCCACTGCAATGGAGGAACCTATCTATGATTTTTCACAAATCCTTTTAGCTTTTTAGTCCACTTCTTTTGAGCACCAACTCCCTGAAAGTATCCAGGCCCTAGAATCCTGATCATTGCGGGTGGGGGAGGCAAATAATCATCTTCTTGTCTTCCCCTTTGCCACACTTAAATTTCAGCATCCTCAGCTTTCAGTAAGTGACCACTTTCTGATTTACTTTCACCCTCCATAATTATGTTGACACCTCTCATCCAATGTTGTCTTCCTTCCAATTCTCTTTTTGCCCACTGTTATTCACTTAAGTTTATTTGAATATATATTTTTGGAGAAGGAAATAGCAACCCACTCCAGCTTTCTTGCCTGGAAAATTCCATGGACAGATGAGCCTGGAAAGCTACAGTCCATGAGATCGCAAAGAGACAGACGCAAATGAGGGATTGAGAATACACATACAAGTATACTTTTAGGAGAGAGTAGAAGACAAACATTTCATCACTCCATCATGTTTAACTGGACATATACCTATTAATTTTTATTGTATTGATAGTTATGTGTAGCTATTTAAGTCATGTATTTATATTTTTCCTATGTCCGTTTTTATACTTATTTTTATTTGATTTATCTACCAGACCACAAGAATCACAACAAATTACCACTTCACTCTAGTCCTCTGCCCCAAATTCCTATCCCTCTATCACCATGCATACATATAGCCATCATCCTAGAGTTTTCATTATTGGTTTCTACCATTTATGTGCCTTCGAAAACAAATACGAGGAAGATAAATGGTTATTTCACAAGTGGAAGAGTAAAATTTGTCACTTTTCCTTGTAATGACTAGTTATAACCACTTGCATTTCAAATCTTTGGAAACCTTTCCTGTTTTCTTCTTTCATTCAATGATGCTGTTGGAATATCTAAGTCAATGTGCTGTCTTTCTCGGGACTTTAATTATAATTCCAGGAGACAGGGATCAAGACCATCCACATGGAAAAGAAATGCAAAAAAGCAAAATGGCTGTCTGGGGAGGCCTTACAAATAGCTGTGAAAAGAAGAGAGGCGAAATGCAAAGGAGAAAAGGAAAGATATAAGCATCTGAATGCAGAGTTCCAGAGAATAGCAAGAAGAGATAAGAAAGCCTTCTTCAATGATCAATGCAAAGAAATAGAGGAAAAGAACACAATGGGAAAGACTAGAGATCTCTTCAAGAAAATTAGAGATAGCAAGGGAACATTTCATGCAAAGATGGGCTCGATAAAGGACAGAAATTGTCTGGACCTAACAGAAGCAGAAGATATTAAGAAGAGGTGGCAAGAATACACAGAAGAACTGTACGAAAAAGATCTTCACGACCCAGATAATCATGATGGTGTGATCACTAATCTAGAGCCAGACATCAAGAATGTGAAGACAAGTGGGCCTTAGAAAGCATCACTACAAACAAAGCTAGTGGAGGTGATGGAATTTCAGTTTAGCTGTTTCAAATCCTGAAAGATGATGCTGTGAAAGTACTGCACTCAATATGCCAGCAAATTTGGAAAACTCAGCAGTGGCCACAGGACTAGAAAAGGTCAGTTTTCATTCCAATTCCAAAGATAGGCAATGCCAAAAAATGCTCAAACTACCACACAATCGCACTCATCTCACATGCTAGTAAAGTAATGCTCAAAATTCTCCAAGTGAAGCTTCAGCAATACATGTACCGTGAACTTCCAGATGTTCAAGCTGGTTTTAGAAAAGGCAGAGGAACCAGAGAACAAATTGCCAACATCCGCTGGATCATCAAAAAAGCAAGAGAGTTCCAGGAAAACATCTATTTCTGCTTTATTGACTATGCCAAAGACTTTGACTGTGTGGATCACAATAAACTGTGGAAAATTCTGAAAGACATGGGAATACCAGACCACCAGACCTGACTCTTGAGAAACCTATATGCAGGTCAGGAAGCAACAGATAGAACTGGACATGGAACAACAGACTGGTTTCAAATAGGAAAAGGAGTATGTCAAGGCTGTATATTGTCACCCTGCTTCTTTAACTTCTATGCAGAGTACATCATGAGAAACGCTGGACTGAAAGAAACACAAGCTGAAATCAAGATTGCTGGGAGAAATATCAATCACCTCAGATATGCAGATGACACCACCCTTATGGCAGAAAGTGAAGAGGAACTAAAAAGCTACTTGATGAAAGTGAAAGAGGAAAGTGAAAAAGTTGGCTTAAAGCTCAACATTCAGAAAACAAAGATCATGGCATCCAGTTCCATGACTTCATGGCAAATAGATGGGGAAACAGTGGAAACACTGTCAGACTTTATTTTGGGGGGCTCCAAAATCACTGCAGATGGTGAGTGCAGCCATGAAATTAAAAGATGCTTACTCCTTGGAAGAAAAGTTATGACCAACCTAGATAGTATATTCAAAAGCAGAGACCTTACTTTGCTGACTAAGGTCCATCTAGTCAAGGCTATGGTTTTTCCAGTGGTCATGTATGGATGTGAGAGTTGGACTGTGAAGAAGGCTGAGCACCAAAGAATTGATGCTTTTGAACTGTGGTGTTGGAGAAGACTCTTGAGAGTCCCTTGGACTGCAAGGAGATCCAACCAGTCCATTCTGAAGGAGATCAACCCTGGGATTTCTTTGGAAGGAAAGATGCTAAAGCTGAAACTCCTCATGTGAAGAGTTAACTCATTGGAAAAGACTCTGATGCTGGGAGGGATTGGGGGCAGGAGGAGAAGGGGACGACCCAGGATGAGATGGCTGGATGGCATCACAGACTCAATGCATGTGAGTCTGAGTGAACTCTGGGAGTTGGTGATGGACAGGGAGGCCTGGCGTGCTGCGATTCATGGGGTCGCAAAGAGTCGGACATGACTGAGTGAACTGAACTGAACTGAGCTCTGAGATTTACACGTGATTGAATTCGAGTGTGAATACTTTGGTTTGTTTAGTGCATGAGCTTTGTTTAAAATGTTCTAATACCCTATTCATTTCCTTAGAGTGGGAAAGACTAGAGATCTCTTCAAGGAAATTAGAGATAACAAGAGAATATTTCATGCAAAGATGGGTACAATAAAGGACAGAAATGACAAGGACCTAACAAAAGCAGAAGAGGTTAAGAAAAGGAGGCAAGAATACACAGAAGAACTATACAAAAAAGATCTTAATGACCCAGATAACCATGATGTTGTGGTCACTCATCTAGAGCCAGACATCCTGGAGTGTGAAGTCAAGTGGGGCTTCGGAAGCATTACTATGAACAAAGCTAGAGAAAGTGATGGAATCCTAGCTGAGCTGTTTCAAATCTCCAAAGATGATGCTGTGAAAGTGCTGCACTCAATATGTCAGCAAATTTGGAAAACTCAGAAATGGCCACAGGACTGGAAAAGGTCACTTTTCAATCCAATGCCATTAAAGAATGGCAATACCAAAGAATATTCAAATTACCATACAATTGTACTCATTTCACATGCTAGCAAGGTAACACTCAAAATACTTCAAAACAGGTGTTAGCAGTATTTGAACTGAGAACTTTCAGATGTTCAAGTTAGATTTAGAAAAGGCATAGGAAGCAGAGACCAAATTGATAATATCCACTGGATCACAGGAAAGTGCATGGGAATTCCAAAAAACTTCTGCTTTATTGAGTATACTAAAGCCTTTGACTGTGTGGATCACAACAAACCATGGAATTTTCTTCAAGAGCTGGAAATACCAGAGCACCTTACCTGCCTCCTAAGAAACCTGTATGTAGGTCAAGAAGCAACAGCTAGAACCGGGCGTGGAACAACAGACTGGTTCAAAATTGGGAAAGGAGTACATCAAGGCCATTTATTTGTCACCCTGGTTATTTAACTTAAATGCAGAGTGCATCATGTGAAATGCTGGGCTGCATGACTCACAAGCTGGAATCAAGATTGTTGGGAGAAATATCAACAACCTCAGATATGCATATGATACCATTTTAATGGGAGAAAGAGAAGAGGAACTAAAAAACCTCTCGATGCAAATGAAAGAGGAGAGTGAAAAAATTGGCTTAAAAATTCAACATTCAGAAAACAAAGATCATGGCATCTGGTCCCAACACTTCTTGGCAAATAGATGGGGAAAAAGTGGAAACAGTGATAATAAATAAAACTGGGCTAGAACCAGGCATGGAACAATAGACTGGTCAAAACTGGGAAAGGAAGGCTGTATATTTGTCACCTTACTTTTTTAACTTATATGCAGAGTGCATCATGTGATATGCTGGGCTGGATGACTCACAAACTTTTGGGCTTTTTTTTTTTTTTGACTCCAAAATCACTGGGGATGGTGACTGCAGCCATGAAATTAAAAGATGCTTGTTCCTTAGAAGAAAAGCTACAAGCAATCTAGACAGCATATTAAAAAGCAGAGACATCACTTTTCTGACAAAGGTCTGTATCGTCAAAACTATGGTTTTTCCAGTAGTCATGAACAGATGTGAGTGTTGAACCATAAAGAAGGCTGAGCATGGAAGAATTAATGCTTTGGCACTGTGGTGTTGGAAAAGACTCTTGAGAGTCCCTTGGACTGGAAAGTGATCAAACCAGTCAATCCTAAAGGAAATCAGTCCTGAATATTCATTGAAAGGACTGAAACTGGAGTTCTGATACTTTGGCCACTTATGTGAAGAGCTGACTCATTGGAAAAGACCCTGATGCTGGGAAAGATTGAGGGCAGGAGGAGAAGGGAGCAACAGAGGATGAGATGGTTAGATGGTACCATTGACTCAATGGACATGAGTTTGAGTAATCTCTGGGAGATATTGAAGGAGAGAAAAGCCTGGCATGCTATAATTCATAGGGTTGCAAATAATTGGACATGAATCAGAGACTGAACAATTATTTCCTCATTTGGGAAAATTTTAAGTAAGTGTTTTCTTTAATATTCCCTCCCCTCCAAGTATTTTTCTTTTTCATGTTTGTCTACTCTCATGTTTTGACCTTTTAATTTTTTTTATTTTATATTTTATATTTGGTCATCTCCTTCTAATGCCCTCTGAAAGAATTATCAGTTTAATATTTTACTTCCTAATTCAGTGTTGTATTGAACCAACTGTTGGCTTCTTTATTTCAAAATTTGGCATGTAATATTTGAGGTTATTTTAATACCTTCCTACTCCTCTTTTGTATTTCCATTATCCAAACATTTCAAAGGCTTATTTATACATTTGAAAATATGCTTATTTAAAATTCTTATTTTCAAACATCCATTAATTTTACTTCATCACATTTAAAAATTATTGAGGAAACTTAAGTCTCAGGGCAGAGTCTCTGGTATTAACTACAGGCTGCCATTCCTCCATGTCCATCTTTTTCTACTGTGTAACAGTCTCTCAGGCAACTGTCCTGAACATCAAACTTTTTTTTAATTATCTTTCTGGATTTTAATCAGGTGATCTTTGGAGTTAAGTAAAGAGAAGAAGGGAACACTCAACCCCACAGATCCCTCTGCCAGATATTGAATTGCTAATGTTTACTTGCAAAACCTAGACTATCATTGGGCTCACACTGGGAAATGAGGAAAAGGACAAAAGCAAAGTATTAACCTCTAACCTCTTGCTGTTCTTAGGAATCCAGCTCTTATCATTTCTATCTGACACTGCAATCAAAAATGTTTGGCCTCCACATACTTATCTCATTTCAGTTCTTATGTTAAGTTGCAGAATCCTTCAAATTCATTCACATTAATATAGTCTCTCCAGTATTGCATTCAGAGAAGGGGAAGTCAGCAACAGCCTATGTTAGTTAGTTATCCATGATAAAAATGCGAATGAACATTTTCATTCATTCTGTGTGTCAAATGATTGTTCAAGATAAGGGATACTATAGAATCAAGAGTGAAAGATGTAGAGTTAGGATCTCTGTGTGGTGTTCTCAGTCTTTCAGTTGTGTCTGACTCTTTGAGACCCTATGGACTATAGCCTATCAGGCTCCTCTGTCCATGAGATTTTTCCACGCAAAAATATTGGACTAGGTTGTCATTTCCTCCTCCAAGTGATTTTCCTGATGGAGGATTGAACCAGTGTTTTCTGCCTTTCCTGCATTGGCAGGCGGATTCTTTACCACTGAGCCACTTGGGAAGCCAGGGTTAGCATATAACCTATATAAGTCCTGATATGTCAAAATCACATACAACGAAGTTTTGGAAATAAATAACCAAGGCAAAAATTTGTTCATAAGATACACAGTGAGGGGATTTCAAGACAATATAGTCAATTCAAAGATTTCTTCCTCTAAAATAATTACATTAAAGTATTTGGTATACTCTCCCCAATGCTAAGCCCAGGCAAGTTTGTATCTACTAACTGAAATCAGCACAGATAGAAGACATTCAAAAAGCAGTTTGCCAGTTTTAAAGTTCTTCACCTATCACATATAAAGGGCATATTTTATGTTCTAGCACCATGAGTGACTCAGCTTAAAAAACACATGGTGGGTTTCAGTATCAAAGACTGAGTAAGAACATGTCATTGAAAGGAAAGAGAAAATGTTTACTGAAAGAACTATGATTTTCCTATCACTAAAAGACTATTGATAGATTAATTTCATTAGGAGCTCTTAGAAATATCTATTCTTCAACTGTAAATCTCATTATCAAAAATTAAATGTCATATCTGATTTCCCTGTAGAAGATAGTACCCCCAACACTCTCCTTTTCCCTCTACTTGTCTTTGTTACACACTTCACCAGCTCCCATACTATCTGTCTCCCTCCCACCAGACTACAAACATCACAATGGTACAGACACAGTATGTTTTCAGTTCAGATCAGTTCAGTTCAGTTCAGTTCAGTTCAGTTCAGTCACTCAGTCGTATCCAACTCTTGGCGACCCCATGAATCACAGCACACCAGGCCTCCCTGTCCATCACCAACCCCCAGAGTTCACTCAGACCCACGTCCATCGAGTCCATGATGCCATCCAGCCATCTCATCCTCTGTCGTCACCTTCTCCTCCTGCCCCCAATACCTCCCAGCGTCAGAGTCTTTTCCAATGAGTCAACTCTTGGCATGAGGTATCCAAAGTACGGGAGTTTCAGCTTCAGCATCATTCCCTCCAAAGAAATCCCAGGGTTGATCTCCTTCAGAATGGACTGGTTGGATCTCCTTGCAGTCCAAGGGACCCACAAGAGTCTTCTCCAACATCACGGTTCAAAAGCATCAATTCTTCAGCACTCAGCTTTCTTCACAGTCCAACTCTCACATCCATACATGACAAATGGAGAAACCATAGCCTTGACTAGATGGACCTTAGTCAGCAAAGTAATGTCTCTGCTTTTCAATATGCTATCTAGGTTGGTCATAACTTTTCTTCCAAGGAGTAAGCGTCTTTTAATTTCATGGCTGAAGTCACCATCTGCAGTGATTTTGGAGACACCAAAATAAAGTCTGACACTCTTTCCACTGTTTCCCCATCTATTTCCCATGAAGTGATGGGACCAGATGCCATGATCTTCGTTTTCTGAATGTTGAGCTTTAAGCCAACTTTTTCACTTTCCTCTTTCACTTTCATCAAGAGGCTTTTTAGTTCCTCTTCACTTTCTGCCATAAGGGTGGTGTCATCTGCATATCTGAGGTTATTGAGATTTCTCCTGGAAATCTTGATTCCAGTTTGTACTTCTTCCAGCCCAGCGTTTCTCATGATGTACTCTGCATATAAGTTAAATAAGCAGGGTGACGATATCAGTTGTAATGAGGTGGATGAAACTGGAGCCAATTATACAGAGTGAAGTAAGCCAGAAAGAAAAACACCAATACAGTATACTAACACATATATATGGAATTTAGAAAGATGGTAATGATAACCCTGTATGCGAGACAGCAAAAGAGACACAGATATATAGAACAGACTTTTGGACTCTGTCAGAGAGGGAGAGGGTAGGATGATTTGGGAGATTGGCATTGAAACATGTATACTATCATGTAAGAAACAAAACGCCAGTCTAGGTTCAATACAGGATACAGAATGCTTGGGGCTGGTGCACTGGAATGACCCAGAGAGATGGTGTGGGGAGGGAGGTTGGAGGGGCTTCAGGATTGGGAACTCATGTACACCCGTGGTGGATTCATGCCATTGTATGGCAAAACCAATACAGAATTGTAAAGTACAATAAAGTAAAATTTAAAAAATAAAAATAAATTTTAAAAAGAGGTAAATTCCATTTTAGATGCTTTCTAAATTAGGAAATGAAAGAAATCAATTTAAAAAAAGAAGTTAAATAAGCAGGGTGACAATATACAGACTTGATGTACTCCTTTTCCTATTTGGAACCAGTCTGTTGTTCTATGTCCAGTTCTAACTGTTGCTTCCTGACCTGCATACAGATTTCTCAAGAGGCAGGTCAGGTACCCTGGTATTCCCATCTCTTTCAGAATTTTGCACAGTTTATTGTGATCCACACAGTCAAAGGCTTTGTTAAACCCCAGCACCTATAATAGTGCCTGTTCTGATAAGTACTAATATATATTAATGAACAAAGACAGAACTCCAAAACTAAACGGGACTTTTATTCAAAACAAACAGCCTTGACACCTATCCCTGAGTAATGCAAGATATGCCCTCTAACAGTGGATTTGGTATATGAAATCTTCCCTGTAGCTAGGCACAAACTATGGTGCATCAATACCATGATGAACTTTCCAACTGTTGATTGTCAGTCATGCTATTCAATAGACATGGCTGATGTAGTTACTTCAACGCAATATGTTTGGTAACTGTTGAGATGGTTTTCACTCCAGAAGAATGGTCTGACAGGAATGATGATGAATTATGATGCTATGATCCATAAGGGATCACACAAGCACAAACCCAGGCAACTAGATTAGTTTATTAAAGTAGAGATGGTTTATTTCATGCTAAAAAAAAAAAAAAAAAGTGATATTCTCATCCTTAACCTCTAAGCAGAGTTAAGAAAAACATGTAAGCTCCTAGAGGTTCCCTTCTTTACTCTGAATTGTTTCCTTTTATTTCGCCTCTGGTTAGTCAAGGTGGGATTAAATCAAACAAGTTTGAGTGGTAAATTCTTTCCTCAAAACTGATGCCTTTATTAAAGATCTATCTTGTGCTTTTTAGAGAATCCTCTTCAGTGAGAACACATAAAATCTAAAATCTCAGGTAAAGAGTGAACCAAAAAGTGCTTCAAAATAGTTAGTTCTGAAAACAGCTTGGATATAATAATACTTATGCTGGATAAGTGGCACTTGGATGAATCCTATCTAGAAACCAAACTTGAAATCAGGACCATATCACTTATCTGGAGTCTAGAGGGAGTTCCTAGGAAAGATGGAATCAAACAATCAGGGAACCAAAAGTTATGCAAGTTAAAGACTAGCAGAGAATAAATATTATAAGGGAGGTGATTAAAATTTCGGAAAATAATACTGCCTCAACTCTCTCTTAGTATCAGTATCAGTATCATTTCAGTCACTCTTGACCCCATGGACTACAGCATGCCAGGCTTCCATGTACATCACCAACCCCCAGAGCTTGTTCAAACCCATGACCATGGAGTCGGTGATGCCATCCAACCATCTAATTCTCTGTCATCCCCTTCCCCTTCTGCTTTCAATTTTTCCCAGCATCAGGGTCTTTTCCAGTGAGTCAGTTCTTCACATCAGGTGGCCAAAGTATTGGAACGTCAACTTCAGTCCTTCCAATGAATATTCAGGATTGATTTCCTTTAGGATGGACTGGCTGTATCTCCTCGCAGTCTAAGGGACTCGAGTCTTCTTGAATACCACAGTTCAAAAAAATCTGTTCTTCAGCACTCAGCTTCCTTTATAGTCCAACTCTCACATCCATGCATGACTACTGGAAAAAAACATAGCTTTGACTAGATGACTTTGTGGAAAAGTAGTGTCACTGTTCTCTAATATGCTGTCTAGATTGGTCAAAACTTTCCTTCCAAGGAGCAAGAGTCTTTTAGTGTCATGGCTGCAGTCACCATCTGTAGAGATTTTGAAACCCCAAAAAATAAAGTCTCTCACTGTTTTCATTGTTTCCCGATCTATTTGCCGTGAAATGATGGGACCAGATGCCATGATCTTAGTTTTCTGAATGCTGAGCTTTAAGCCAGCTTTTTCACTCTCCTCTTTCTCTTTCATCAGTTCAGTTCAGTTCAGTAGCTCAGTAATATCCAAATCTTTGTGACCCCATGAATCGCAGCACTCCAGGCTTCCCTGTCCATAACCAACAACTGGAGTCTACCCAAACCCACATCCATCCAGCCAGTGATGCCATCCAGCCATCTCATCCCCTGTCGTCCCCTTCTCCTCCTGCCCCCAATCCTTCTCAGCATTAGGATTTTTTTCCAATGGGTCAACTCTTCACATGAGGTGGCCAAAGTATTGGAGTTTCAGCTTCAACATCAGTCCTTCCAATGAACACCCAGGACTGATCTCCTTTAGGATGGACTGGTTGGATCTTCTTGCAATCCAAGGGACTCTCAAGAGTCTTCAACACCACAGTTCAAAAGCCTCAATTCTTCATCTCTCAGCTTTCTTCACCATCCAACTCTCACATCCATACATGACTACTGGAAAAACCATAGCCTTGACTAGACAGACTTTTGTTGGCAAAATAATGTCTCTGCTTTTGAACATGCTATCTAGGTTGGTCATAACTTTCCTTCCAAGGAGTAAGTGTCTTTTAATTTCATGGCTGCAGTCACCATCTGCAGTGATTTTGGAGCCCAAAAAATAAAGTCTGACACTGTTTCCACTGTTTCCCCATCTATTTCCCATGAAGTGATGGGACCAGATGCCATGATCTTCTTTTTCTGAATGTTGAGCTTTAGGCCAACTCTTTCACTCTCCTCCTTCACTTTCATCAAGAGGCCTTTTAGTTCCTCTTCACTTTCTGCTATACGGGTGGTATCATCTGTATATCTGAGGTTATTGAGATTTCTCCTGGAAATCTTGATTCCAGCTTGTGCATCATCCAGCCCAGCGTTTCTCATGATGTACTCTGTACAGAAGTTAAATAAGCAGGGTGATAATATACAGTCTTGACGTGCTTCTTTTCCTATTTGGGACCAGTCTGTTATCCATGTCCAGTTCTAACTTTTCAAGAGGTTCTTTAATTCTTCTTCACTTTCTGCCATGAGTGTGGTGTCCTCTGCCTATCTGAGGTTATTTATATTTCTCCCAGCATTTTTGATTCCAGCTCGTGCTTCATCCAGCCTGACATTTTGCATGATGTAGTCTGCATATAAGTTAAATAAGCAGGATGGCAATATACAGGCTTGATGTACTCTTCCCAAATTGGAACCAATCTGTTGTTCCATGTCCAGTTCTAACTGTTGCTTCTTGACCTGCATATAGGTTTCTCAAGAGGCAGGTCAGGTGGTCTGGTATTCTCATCTCTTTCAGAATTTTCCACAGTTTATTGTGATCCACACAGTCAAAGGCTTTGGTATAGTCAATAAATCAGAAATAGATGTTTTTTGGGAACTCTCTTGCTTCATTGATGATCCAGCAGGTGTTGGCAATTTGATCTCTGTTTCTCTGCCTTTTCTAAATCCCACTTGAATATCTGGAAGTTAATAGTTCACATACTGTTGAAGTCTGGCTTGGAGAATTTTGAGCGTTACTCTGCTAGTGTATGAGATGAGTACAATTGTGTGGTAGTTTGAACATTTTTTGGCATGGCCTTCCTTTGGAACTGGAATGAAAACTGACCTTTCCCAGTCTTGTGGCCACTGCTGAATTTTCCAAATTTGCTGGCATATAGAGTGCAGCACTTTCACAGCATCATGTTTGAGATTTGAATTAGCTCAACTATCATTCCATCACCTCTACTAGCTTTGATAGTAGTGATGCTTCCTAATGCCCACTTGACTTTGCATATAAGGATGTCTGGCTCTAGGTGAGTGATCACACCATCATGGTTATCTGGGTCATGAAGAACTTTTTTTGTATAGTTCTGTGTATTCTTGCCACCTCTTCTTAATTTAAAAAAAAAAATAGATCATGGCATCTGGTCCCATCATTCATGGCAAATAGATGGGAAAACAGTGGAAACAGTGGCTGATTTTATTTTTCTGGTCTCCAAAATCACTGTAGATGTTGATTGCAGCCATGAAATTAAAAGACGCTTACTCCTTAGAAGGAAAGTTATGACCAACCTAGGCAGCATATTAAAAAGCAGAGACATTACTTTGCCAATAGAGGTTTGCTAGTCAAGGCTATGGTTTTTCCAGTAGTCATGTATGGATGTGAGAGTTGGACTATAAAGAAGGCTGAGCGCTGAAGAATTGATGCTTTTGAACTGTGGTGTTGGAGAAGACTCTTGAGAGTCCCTTTGACTGCAAGGAGATCTAACCAGTCCATCCTAAAGGAGATCAGTCCTAGGTGTTCATTGGAAGGACTGATGTTGAAGCTGAAGCTCCAATACTTTGGCCACCTGATGCGAAGAACTGACTCTTTTGAAAAGACCCTGATGCTGGGAAAGATTGAGGGCAGGAGGAGAAGGGGATGACAAAGGATGAGATGGTTGGATGGCATCACCAACTCAATGGACATGAGCTTGGGTAAACTCCAGGAGTTGGTAATGGACAGGGAGGCCTGGCATACTGCAGTTCGTGTGGTCACAGAATCGGACACGAATGAGCGACTGAACTAAATGAAAAAATGAATATTCCACTGAGTAAAGAACTGATATTCAGTGTGATAGAGGCATCTAAATTTTCATGATTTGCATTTTACGCCATTGTGAAATGTTGGCAGCATCTGACAATGTTTAATTCAACAAGGCTTCAATATTGTTTTTCATGGCTAGAACTTGATCAGGAAACAGACAAGTAAAATGATCTAATAAGCAGAACTTGATCTTTGGAAACAACTTAGAATATCCTGATGATATGAGGGTATTTTTACTTTGGGTATCTACAAGTTGGATATGCTCATGGTGCAGACATAATATTCATATAAGCTTTCTTGTAATGATTTTATGAGGGCTACTCCTAGTTCTCTATTTGGGATAGGCTTTATATTCATAAGATTTTATGGTAAGGTTTTAAATATGTTTTACACATATGCTGTCGTACTTAAGCTAATTTGATATTCAAAGTCTGCTTATATTCTCAACTTCTTAGAACAAAATTAGCAGTGCAGGGATTACTGTCCATTAAATTTTACTAAACCTGTAAAATGGGTGTGCCAGTCACTGGCAGTTACCAGCAATCCACAATAATTGTTGAACCATTTGAACTTCTCACTATGATTTGTGTCCAGTTTTTATGATAGTGCTGATTAATGTGAAAATAAGCATACAACTGGTAGCCAGCATTCATATCAATTTTCCCTTAATTCAGGACAAAAATAAAATCAAATTTGTCATGTTATCTTTTTTCCCATGAGACACAAAGTATGCAAATATGACAGGGAAAAATAATCTGAGGAACAACCAAGCAACAATTTAGAGCTTGTCACAAATATTCTGCATATGAAATTAAACTTTCTCTTTTATTTAAATTTGTTTAAATTTAGAATGTGATCTTTAAAATGTTTCACAGCTTGTAGGGAGTGTTTTGGAAAGAATATATTTAGGTTTAATAAAAAAATAAAAGAGCCACTGAGAAGGATAAAATCAAATCAATACCCTGGTTGAAGAATCAGAATCAGCTAAGGTTCTTTTTTAAAGAACATATTAATAATTTTCTCTGAAAATATTGTCAAATTATCTCAAAGTAGGTTTATAGTTTACAAATCTACATGTGGTTTCCTAATGGCATATCGACACAGTATGAAATCTTAGAAGAAATTTTAACATCTCCTTGAAGCTATATTAGAGAAAATAAAAATGTTAAAGACCTAAAATAAAAACCAGAACCTCATACAGTTAGTAGGAAATTGCTATGAAAGAAATAAGGTCTTTGAGATTTTGCTTAGAACTCTTTTGTTTTATGTGGTAAGTGTTGAACACCAAAAATTTTAAAGATACTTAAATTAATGGAGCTTTTTTTTTTTATTTTCTGGCAATCTAAACATTTGGTTTTGATTTTATCATTTCCCTGAGTGGATCCATTAGTCTATTTTTAGCAAATTGGGTTGTTTGGGGTGGTCCTTGCCCATGAAACCTTCAAGACTTAACTACTTTAAACTGTTGCTGGTGATAAAAGATGACTTAATTGTTCATGTTCAAATGGTGCCTGTATTGAATCAGAGAAGCCAGGCTCCTTCACCTGCTTCACCTTGTGGTCCTTCACTCTGGCCTTTATCTGGCCATGTTCAGAGGAAGTCAATGATTTCCTCAAGAGACGAGGCCAAGACACCTTGTCCTCACCTTCGTGCTGACCTCAAGAGAGCCAGTTGCTTTCTTTTTGGCTCTTCATGTTTTGTTTTATGAATATAGTTGCTTTACACTACCATGTCACTATCTGCTGAACAGCAAAGTGAATCAGCCAGATGCATACAAATATCCTCTCTTTTTTCTTTTTTTTTTTGATTTCTTTACCATTCAGGTCACCACAAAGCCATGAGTAGAGTTCCCTGTCCTATATAGTAGGTTCTCATTAGTTATCTATTTTATACATGAGTGTATACATGTCAATCCCAGTCTCCCTCACACCAGTCAGAATGGCCCTCACCAAACAATAGATGCTGGAAAGGGTGTGGATCAAAGGGTGTGGATCTTACACTGTTGGTGGGAATGTAGATTGATACAGCCACTATGGAGAACAGTATGCAGGCTTCCTAAACAAACTAAATCTAAAACTACCATATGACCTAGCAATCCCACTATTAGGCATATACTTAGAGCAAACCATAATTAAAAAAGAATACAAGCACACCAATGTTCATTACAGCACTATTTACAATAGCCAGGAAATAGAAGCAACTTAAATGTCCATCAGCAGAGCAATGGTTAAAGAAGATGTGATATGTGGTGTGTGTACACACACACACACACACAGTGGAATATTATCTGAGTCTCTCTCTAAGTCTCTTTTATTCATTTAGGAGGGAAGCTCAACTTCTGCTTCACCAGAATTGACTTTCAATCATCTGTCTTGACTTGGCTATATCTAGTCTCTGCACAGGGATGCCATAGGATAACAGTCTGGTGGCAGTTTAGGGCAAATTGCTAATTCTGCCCATCAGATCCTAATCCACACATGCACCAGACACATATATTTCTTACCCAGGCTTCTGATTCAGGATATTTTGCTTAATATTTCATTAAATGACTTTACTAATAGAATTTTCTACTGTTTAAAATGGCCCTGATTCCCCTTCTCCCACATATAAATAAATCTTTTATTAAAGGAGGACTAGAGAGGAATTTGAGTAATCTACCTCCTTTCCCAGCTCAAAATTCTCCCTCCACACCCATTTTTTTTCCTATTCCATGACTTGCCCCTTTGCAAAAACCAAGAATATACTTACATTTCCCAGATTGCAACTAGGAAGTTCTATGCCCAAACACTCAAGCCTGAGAAAAAGAAATTTCTTTTTAAACATCTGAATTACATGTTCCTATATATTTTAACCTAGAATCAATAAATTTTATATACATTTAATAAAAATAATAACCTGTGCTAATTTTATTTCTAGAACAGAAAACTTACAAAACACATTTTATCTTTAAAGCAGGAGAAATTGTATTTTTCACACCATATCAACAGAAGTCTCAAGTCTTAATTAAGTACTTTTGATATTCAACTTGGAGGGCATCCAGTCCAAGTAAATAATCATTCTTGCTTTGTGTCTTTAACATAGTTTCTTTGAACCCAATTATTTTCTTCTTTGAACACATATTTTCATGGCCAGAGCTCAATAAAGGAAAAAATTCTCTAAAACAGTTTCACAGCAAATGTGAGAAAAATGAACTAACATGGTCATTAAATTTTTGTATAATTACCTCTCTTTTAGAATCTTTATAAACTTAGGCATTACTGCTCTAGCAATTTAATGTAAAGAGACTTTGAATTATTTTACTAATGTTTTTATCAGCATTTGCTGGTACATAGGACAGATATATTAGTGGTAGTAGTGTTTAAGGGCTTTTTAAACTAATAAGCTATGATCCTTTGACCATTTATCTCAACCTTTACTCTAATATAATTTGGTCTAATGAAATGGCTATGTCACTGGAGTATGCCATCTAACCTTTATGTGTCCTCATTCTACATTTGCAGAAATGGTCACAAGCCAGACCCTAAGACTAAAGAAGTTAATATATGCAGATGATCTTGAACAGTGCCTGACACAAAAGAAAACCCCTAAAGAATTGCTGTTATGAGAGTTCACATATCCTCTTCTACCTAAAACATTTTTGACTTGAGTGCATAAATTTTCTTGTTCTTCAGTTTTCATGTCAGAATTTCACAATTATCATTCTGTGTTTAATGCTTTGCCCTTGTACTGTTTGCTCATTGCTTTCCCTGCTGGTTGTTGTTCACCAGCTTGCTGATTTTTGTGAAAGGAGTCAGTATTATTGTGAACTGTATAATTTTTGCCTTTCTTATTTAACACAAGGCATCAGTGAACTTTAAATGTGTTTATTAGACATTTCTCCTTCTGCTTCTCCAGGGAAGAATCTCAACTGTTAAGTCCATCACAGGGATTGGCCAAATGTCCTGCATCTAAGAATGAGTTTCATAAGGAGCCAAAGTGATCATGCTTTGTCAATATTATCAACCTTTAAGATCAAACTCTTTCCCTTTCTGCGAGTTCTTCTTATTTCCTAAAATATATATTAAAAAAAAAAAAAAAAAAAAAAAACAGAAACTTTGCTATGGTTCAGGAGAACTATCTCACATGCTAGTAAAGCAATGCTCAAAATTCTCCAAGCTAGGCTTCAGCAATACGTGAACCGTGAAATTCCAGATGTTCAAGCTGGTTTTACAAAAGGCAGAGGAACCAGAGAACAAATTGCCAACATCTGCTGGATCATCGAAAAAGCAAGAGAGTTCTAGGAAAACATCTATTTCTGCTTTATTGACTATGCCAAAGCCTTTGACTGTATGGATCACAATAAAGTGTGTAAAATTCTGAAAGAGATGGGAATACCAGACCACCAGACCTGCCTCTTGAGAAACCTATATGCAGGTCAGGAAGCAACAGTTCGAACTGGACATGGAAAAACAGACTGGTTCCCAATAGGAAAAGGAGTACGTCAAGGCTGTATATTGTCACCCTGCTTATTTAACTTCTATGCAGAGTACATCATGAGGAACGCTGCACTGGAGGAAAAACAAGCTGGCATCAAGATTGCCAGGAGAAATATCAATAACCTCAGATATGCAGATAACACCACCCTTATGGCAGAAAGTGAAGAGGAACTCAAAAGCCTCTTGATGAAAGTGAAAGTGGAGAGTGAAAAAGTTGGCTTAAAGCTCAACATTCAGAAAACAAAGATCATGGCATCTGGTCCCATCACTTCATGGGAAATAGATGGGGAAACAGTGGAAACATTGTCATACTTTATTTTTTTGGGCTCCAAAATCACTGCAGATGGTGACTGTAGCCATGAAAATTAAAAGATGCTTACTCCTTGGAAGAAAAGTTATGACCAACCTAGATAGCATATTGAAAAGCAGAGACAATACTTTGCCAACAAAGGTCCATCTAGTCAAGGCTATGGTTTTTCCAGTGGTCATGTATGGATGTGAGAGTTGGACTGTGAAGAAGGCTGAGTGCTGAAGAATTGATGCTTTTGAACTGTGGTGTTGGAGAAGACTCTTGAGAGTCCCTTGGACTGCAAGGAGATCCAACCAGTCCATTCTGAAGGAGATCAACCCTGGGATTTCTTTGGAAGGAATGATGCTAAAGCTGAAGCTCCAGTACTTTGGCCACCTCATGTGAAGAGTTGAGTCATTGGAAAAGACTCTGATGCTGGGAGAGATTGGGGGCAGGAGGAGAAGGTGACGACCAAGGATGAGATGGCTGGATGGCATCACGGACTCGATGCATGTGAATCTGAGTGAACTCCAGGAGTTGGTGATGGACAGGGAGGCCAGGCGTGCTGTGATTCATGGGGTTGCAAAGAGCCGGACACGACTGAGTGACTGAACTGAACTGAACTGAAAGAAAGGAAGATAGGAAGCTCCCAAGGCTTATTTGACAGGTGAATTTTTGAGGGGAGTGGGGGCAAAGAAAGATACCTTTTCCCCTGTTTTATATGGTGATGTTCTTCTCCTCACAAATACCAATATTTAGGTGCCTGGAGAGCAATTATTATTAGTTTTTTCACTATTACTATTTATCACTAATTGGAGAAGGAAATGGCAGCTTATTCATGTGTTCTTGCATGGAGAATTCCATGGAGGGCTACAGCACATGGAGTCTCATGGAGTCAGACACAACTGAGTGACTAACACATTTATCACTATTATTAGTTTTATCCACTAAGTTTATTCTGCTTTATCCACAGAAACTTAAATTTTATTTTTAAGTTTATTATTTTTATCCACTAAAGCTTCTATGGTGGCTCAGAGGTTAAAGCATCTGCCTGGAATGCAGGAGACCCGGGTTCGATCCCTAGGTTGAAGATCCCCTGGAGAAGGAAATGGCAACCCACTCCAGTGCACTTACCTGGAGAATCCCATGGAAAGAGGAGCCTGGTAGGCTCCAGTCGATGGGGTTGCAAAGAGTCGGACATGACTGACAGACTTCACTTTTAATTTCACTGTTTATTAAACTCAAAAAAAATAATTGTTATAAATAAATGCACTAATAGAGCTAATAAATAAAATATAGTTTCAGCAAATTATATTTTTCCAAACACAGACACTGCTTACAAAGTTTACAAATATTTAATGTATAATATATAAGATCTTCTTAAATGTCTCAGCCATATTAACAACAAACAAAATAATTATAGCAGGCTACAAAAATGTTAATATCAATTCTTTAATTTCCTTTTGTTTTTCTCTATATTTTCCGTTATACTAAATTTTTAACCTATTGAGAAAATAGGGTTCATTAAATATTAGAGCAAGCATCACTTTCTCTCACTCTATTCAGTATATAGGCCTAAGGATTTAATTTAGTCAATTTTTCTTATCTTATTCACTTCAGTTCAGTCGCTCAGTCATGTCCGACTATTTGCGACACCATGAATCGCAGCACACCAGGCTACCCTGTCCATCACCAACTCCCGGAGTTCACCCAGACTCATGTGCATCGAGTCGGTGATGCTATCCATCATCTCATAGTCTGTCGTCCCCTTTTCCTTCTGCCCCCAATCCGTCCCAGAATCAGGGTCTTTTCAAATAAGTCAACTTTTTGCATGAGGTGGCCAAAGTATTGGAGTTTCAGCTTCAACATCAGTCCTTCCAAAGAACACCCAGGACTGATCTCCTTTAGAATGGACTTGTTGGGTCTCCTTGCAGCCCAAGGGCCTCTCAAGAATCTTCTCCAACACCACAGTTCAAAAGCATCAGTTCTTCAGCACTCAGCTTTCTTCACAGTCCAACTCTCATATCCACACATGACTACTGGAAAAAACATAGCCTTGACTAGACGGACCTTTGTTGGCAAAGTAATGTCTCTGCTTTTTAATATGCTATCTAGGTTGGTCATAACTTTCCTTCCAAGGAATGAAAGTGAAGTGAAAGTCACTCAGTCGTGTCCAACTCTTTGTGACCCCATGGACTATACAGTCCATGGAGTTCTCCAGGCCAGAATACTGGAGTGGGTAGCCTTTTCCTTCTACAGGGAGTAAGCATGTTTTAATTTAATAGCTGCAGTCACCATCTGCAGTGATTTTGGAGCCCCCAAAAAAGTCTGACACTGTTTCCACTGTTTCCCCATCTATTTCCCATGAAATGATGGGACCAGATGCTGTGATCTTCGTTTTCTGAATGTTGAGCTTTAAGCCAACTTTTTCACTCTCCACTTTCACTTTCATCAAGAGGCTTTTGAGTTCCTCTTCACTTTCTGCCATAAGAGTGGTGTCATCTGCATATCTGAGGTTACTGATACTTCTCCCGGCAATCTTGAGTTCAGCTTCTGCTTCTTCCAGGGCAGCGTTTCTCATGATGTACGCTGTATATAAGTTAAATAAGCAGGGTGACAATATACAGCCTTGACATACTCCTTTTCCTATTTGGAACCAGTCTGTTTTTCCATGTCCAGTTCTAACTGTTGCTTCCTGACCTGCATATAGGTTTCTCAAGAGGCAGGTCAGGTGCCCTGGTATTCCCATCTCTTCCAGAATTTTCCACAGTTTATTGTGATCCACACAGTCAAAGGCTTTGGTGTAATCACAAAGCAGAAATAGATGTTTTTCTGGAACTCTCTTGCTTTTTTGATGATCCAGTGGATGTTGGCAATTTGTTCTCTGGTTCCTCTGCCTTTTCTAAAACCAGCTTGAACATCTGGAATTTCACAGTTCATGTATTGCTGAAGCCTGGCTTGTTGAATTTTGAGCATTAATTTACTAGCGTGTGAGATGAGTGCAATAGTGTGGTAGTTTGAGCATTTTTTGGCATTGCCTTTCTTTGGGATTTACCAGGGTCCAGCCCAGTTGGATCCAGGGTATCCTCAGGGGGACAGCATCAGCGACCTAGATGAATTATTTATTTAGAGATATAGAAAGAGATAAGGATGGAATATAGCAGTTAGGAAAATATAGGAGAGAAAGAGGCTGATATTCCTTGGTTTATGCGGAAAGCGAATGAAGTCTCAGACAAGAGACTTACTCTGTTCACGTAGGCCACAGGCGCCTGCTTGAAAAGCCCACATTGGGCTCCCTCTCACGTGGGTCTTAGAAGCCCGGGTAGGAAAGTGAACTCAGAGGGCCTCTACGCCCCAGGGAGTCAGCCTGAAAAGAAGATAAAGAAAGAAACAAAGAAAGACACAGGGAAGCCAAGATATGATGAGGCGAGGCCCAAACTTTATTTTCCAGGGAAGGTTATATACCTTGAGTTGTACATTGAAAATAATGGAAGATGCATAGTCATGCAGAGTCAGCAGTCCTGACCCTTATTGGGACCAGGCGTTCTCCCTGCATTCCTTCCGATATACAAAGATCTTGGGTGATTTACATCATCTTCTGGCCAGGGGGCCTGCTAACATCTTATGACCCTTTCTGATAATGATTAGTCCACCAGAAAACTCATTTTCTCCAAAGGTGATTTTTCTAAAGTCAGGTGCCACCCTCAGAAAGCACTAGATAAGGTTGCATTCCGATAGGGTAAAAGTGAAGTGGGCTATAGCATGGGAGGAATTTATTAACTCAAGGTCTAATGTGGTTAAATCAAAGGCTACTAATTATTTTCCTTAAAGACATAATGGGTAAGGGATATGGAAAGTTTAGCAGCAAATATTGGCTCAACAATAAAACCCTCCATCAGTGCTATTCTAATAATTTCTTAACTCCCTGAAAGGCTCTATATTTTTAGAATGTTTCAGGCTTCCCACGCCTCTCATGGTTAGAAGGCTGTAAACAATCACATGCGTAGCTGCAGGAGTCTGAACAAACCTGTCAGGCAGGCTAGAAAGTCATCATAGGGGTTTGGATTGGAACACTGTATTATGCCCAGGAGACTTATTAACCAGAGCTCTAAGTTGAATTTCTTTAGAGAAAGATGGTCGGGGATAGCCCCCCGTTAACATCAGAGGTGTTGGTGAGAGGCATGATATTGTAAAACAGACATATTCTGGTTTTGGGGTAGATGCTCGAGAAGGTTCGGGGGGTCTCTCGAGGCCTGATCTCGCCTTTGCCCATCAGGTCTCTTCCTCATGAACTTTGCCATGGGTGGGATCTCCTGTGCTGGCTCCCGGCAGGGACTGGAATGAAAACTGACCTTTTCCAGTCCTGTGGCCACTGCTGAGTTTTCCAAATTTGCTGGCATATTGAGTGCAGCACTTTCACAGCATTATCTTTCAGGATTTGAAATAGCTCAACTGGAATTCCTTCACCTCCACTAGCTTTGTTCATAGTGATGCTTTCTAAGGCCCATTTGACTTCACATTCCAGGATGTCTGGCTCTAGGTGAGTGATCACACCATTGTGATTATCTTGGTCGTGAAGGTCTTTTTTGTATAGTTCTTCTGTGTATTCTTGCCGCCTCTTCTTAATATCTTCTGCTTCTGTTTTGTCCATACCATTTCTGTCCTTATTGAGCCGATCTGCATGAAATAGTCCCTTGTTATCGCTAATTTTCTTGAAGAGATCTCTAGTCTTTCCCATTCTGTTGTTTTCCTCTATTTCTTTGCATTAATAGCTGAGGAAGGCTTTCTTATCTCTCCTTGCTATTCTTTGAAACTCTGCATTCAGATGCTTATATCTTTCTTTTTCTCCTTTGCTTTTCACTTCTATTCACAGCTATTTGTAAGGCCTATCTTATTAGGAATCGTTAATTTTTAAAATAAGTTTTAAAGCTAAAAGTTTGAGATTTCTGTATTAAAGCCAAAATGAGGAGAATTCTGTCCATTACATTTTGTTTTTTGATCTGATAAGAAACAAGCTGACAAACTTTACTTCCAGTACTATTAGCTGATTATCTATTTTATCTTAATCAATGTAAAAATACTTTAAATTGGAATTATCTTACCCTAAAAAAATCTCAATTAACCAACTACTTGAAACTATTCTATTTACAATTATGTTGAACGTTCATTATTGGTATTTTTTACTATGATCGAAGCTCCAATAAAATTTTTATTCAAAATAACTTGAATAACTTTGTTAGGAGTTATTAGAAGTGTGATGGTATAGATAGACAATAATGTGAAATTATTTTCTTCACAGTAAGAACCAAATAATGAACTCTACACTATTTCTTGTTGGATTACTTATTTTTTTAGGTATAGTTTACATTCAATAACAGATTAAGCAAATTGATGAATTTTGATAAGTAAATATATTTAATTACCACAATCTGACCATAAAATATATCCATCACTCTAAAAATATTTCCTTCCCTCAAATGTCCTTTCACAATTTACATATATGTTATTGTTTTTCAGTTGCTAAGTCATGTCTGACTCTGCAACTCCATGGATTGCAGCATGCCAGGCTTCCCTGTCCTTCACTGTCTCCTGGAATTTACTCAGATTCATGGCCATTGAGTTGGTGATACAGGTGATACATCTCATCCTCTGCCACTCATTTCTCCCTTCACCATCAATCTTTCCCAGCCTTAGGGGCTTCTCCTATGAGTCAGCTCTGTGCATCAGGTGGCCAAAGTATCGGAGCTTCAGCTTTAGCATCAGTCCTTCCAATGAATATTCAGGGTTGATTTCCTTTTGGATCAGCTGGTTTGATCTCCTTGCAGTCCAAGGGACTCTCAAGAGTCTTCTCCAGCACCACAATTTGAAGACATCAATTCTTCAGCACTCAGCCTTCTTTATGGCCCAAATCTCATATCCATACATAACTACTGGAAAAACCATAGCTTTGGTTATATGGACTTTTGTCAGCAAAGCGATGTGTTTGTTTTTTAATATGCTGTCTAAGTTTGTCATAGCTTTCCTTCCAAAGAACAAGCATCTTTTAATTTCATGGCTGTAGTTACCATCTGCAGTGATTCTGAAACCTAAGAAAATAAAGTCTGTCATTGCTTTCACTTTTCCCCCATCTATCTGACCATAAAATATATCGTTGCTCTAAAAATATTTCCTCCCCCTAAATTCCTTCCACAATTTACAGATCTGAACTGCCACCTAATTACATTTGCTTTAAGACTGAAGAACATTCATTAGCATTTATTGCAGTCCTGATTTATTGGCAACAAACCAACAAAAAAACATTTTTTGAACAAAAAGGATACTTTTTTTCTTAAAACATCTTTATTTACTTGTATTTTTGAAGCATAGTGTAGTAGGATATAGAATTTTTAATTATACTTATTTATTTTTCCTCCATCCTTTGAAATGTCATTCCCTCATTTCTGGTGTAGATAGTTTAATCCATTTCTAACAAATTGTCCATTTATTTTATTGTTGTTATTCATACCATTACATTTTCCTTTGCTTGCTTTTGAGATTTTCTCTTTCTCTGTTCAAATATTGGACTATGATGTATCTGGAAATAGAGTGTTTATGTTTTACTTACTTGAGGTTTGGTGAGCTTCTTGGATCTGTAAACTAATGTTTTCCACAGATTTGTGAAGTTTTCAGTTAATATTTCCTCAAATGTTTTTTCTCCCTTTTGCTTTCTTCTACTTTTCTGCAAATCTATTTGGCCATATGTTGGACTGGCTTAAATTGTCCCTCAGGTCACTGAGACTCTGTTTATTATTAATCATTTAAATATTTTCTTCAAATTGGGTAATTTCTACTGATCTAGCTTCAAGTTCATTGCTTTATCTTTCAAAAATAGATTGTTTTTCTTCTCTCTGCCTGTTTATTTTTTGCCTAGTTTTTGTTTTTTGCTGTTCCAACTGGGGTCTCTCTCATACATGCCAGTTTAGTTGTCAATCATGTCTGTGTAAAATCTATAATTTATATTGAGAAGTCGCTCCAATGATTTTCAGAATGCTAACTTTTATCTTCATATTTCCATTTGTTTTTCCAGTGCAACATAATATATATCCCTTCATATTTCCAGCTATTATTCCAATTCAATCTAACTGCTGCTGCTGCTGCTAAGTCGCTTCAGTCGTGTCCGAATCTGTGCGACCCCATAGACGGCAGCCCACCAGGCTCCCCCATCCCTGGGATTCTCCAGGCAAGAACGCTGGAGTGGGTTGCCATTTCCTTCTCCAATGCAGGAAAGTGAAAAGTGAAAGCGAAGTCACTCAGTCGTGTCCGACTCTTCGCGACCCCATGGACCTCAGCTTACCAGGCTCCTCCGTCCATGGGATTTTCCAGGCAAGAGTACTGGAGTGGGGTGCCATTGCCTTCTCTGCAGTCTAACTGCTGGGACCTTTAAATGACAAGGTTTCTGTTCTCCTGATCTCTCATTTACTTGTGTCTATCTTTTTCTAGCTAAATCCAAAGAGGTTTAGGTTATCATCTTGATCTAAGAAATTGTTAATGTTTTAGTCTTACTCTTGCCTGTTGGGCTTTCCAAGCGGCTCAGTGGTAAAGAATCTGCCTGCCAAGCAGGAAACATGGTCCCTGGGTTGGGAAGACCCCCTGGAGAAGAAAATAGCAACCCACTCCAGTATTGTTGTCTGGGAAATCCTATAGACAGAGTAGCCTGGTGGGCTACAGGCCACAGGATCACGAAAGAGTTGGACATGACTGAGTGACTAAACAACAAAAATCTTTCCTGTTACAATTTTTGAGATAAAATGTTCCTTAAGTTTCTGTCTTTCAATAGTTTTTTTTTTTACTTAATTAAAAAAATTCATTTACTTGCATTTATGTGACAACTTCATTGCTTTACCATTACAAGAAATCCTAAACTTCATTAGCGTATTTCAATATTGGTATATGCTAAGAATATACTAGCATATATAGGAATGTATCAGTATATACTAGGAAAGAAACTGTCTCAAGTTTGTTAATATTGCCTAAATAAGTTTCTTGATCTCCTAAGCATATGGCATAAATAAACCAGAGTGACCTGATATATAGAACTCAAATGAGTAAAGTATTATCAAAAGCTATCAGAAACAAAACAAAACAGATGCACAACTAAAAAGGCAAATACATCTCATGTGAGTATTGAGTCCACTACTAAGAGAGCCTTCTCTACCAGAAGACCCCAGTGCAAAATATAATAAATTGTTTTTTATTTTGAGTTGCAGACCAGAATATGTGGCAATGGTTCCATTTACCACTAACAAAGCCAATCTGAATAATGACCCCATACCTTAGATATGGGCTTCCAAGTTGGCGCCAATGGTAAAGAACCCTCCTACCAATCAATGCAGGAGACTTAAGACATGAGTTCAATTCCTGGGCCGTGAAGATCCCCTGGAGGAGGGCATGGCAAGCCACTCCAATATTCTTGCCTGGAGAATCCCCTGAACAGAGGAGTCTGGAGGGCTAAGTCCATAGGGTTGCAAAGAGTCAGACATGATTGAGCGACTGAATGCACACACTCATGCATCTTAGAGATACAGAGCTTACACTTATTTTAGAGGATATGTTGTTTTGGCTTATACAGGATATGAATGCTTTTCTCTTTTGAGACAATTCCAAAGGAATATTATTCAGATGCAATTTTGAAATAGCATAACAAGTTAGAAAATGCCCTGGTAGAGTGTGGTCAACCAATTATATTCTAATTAGGACTTTGATTCAATACAAATATTCTCAAACATCAGTGTCATATATTATGGCTTTGACAGAACAGACTACCTATATTTCATATCATACTGACACAAATTCAGTTTAGGTTCTGATGATAAATGCTAGCTTCTCAAGTGGCTCAGTGGGTAAAGAGTCTGCCTGCAATTCAGGAGATGCAGGTTCAAACCCTGGGTCACGAAGATCCCTGGAGAAAGGCATGGCAACCTACTCCAGTATTCTTGCCTGGAGAAGCCCATGGATGGAGAAGCCTGCAGCCTACAGTCCATAGGTTTGCAAAGAGTAGGACACAACAGCAAGGACTGAGCACGCAACATGCTAAGAAATACAACTAGAAATTAAATACAATGCTGCTGCTGCTGCTAAGTCGCTTCAGTCATGTCCGACTCTGTATGACCCCATAGACGGCAGCCCACCAGGCTCCCCCACCCCTGGGATTCTCCAGGCAAGAACACTGGAGTGTGTTTCCATTTCCTTCTCCAATGTAGGAAAGTAGAAAGTGAAAGTGAGGTCGCTCAGTAGTATCCGACTCTTAGCGACTCCATGGACTGCAGCCTACCAGGCTCCTCCATCCATGGGATTTTCCAGGCAAGAGTACTGGAGTGGGGTGCCATTGCCTTCTCCAAAATATAATGCTAAGTGCAGTCAAATCATCAAGGGAAAAGCTGAGTAGAGAGCTAAACAAAGAAGCCTAGCACTGAGTTAGAAGAAAGGACAGCACCCAAAAGCCACAAGTGTCAAAGATTCCAGTAGTGTGTTATTCTTAATTTTTAATAAAATTTCCTATAATTTCCTCAAAATATATTATACTAATGTTAATGCATTTGGAATTACTAAAATTTTTAGTATTGTTCTCACAATAGCTCATAATTTTTTTAATTAAAAACAATTTCTTCACAGATTCTGAGGGAGCTGGTAAATTCAAAGAAAAATATACCTTGAAATTATTAATTTTTTGTATCAAAATGTGTAAACATTTCAGCTGAAATATTTATGCAAATATAATATTTCTGCCTTCCCCGAAGGTACTTTTCTTCAAAAAGCATTTTTAAAAGATAAAATTAACTGAATTATTTTCTATAATTTTGATTATTTGAATGCTTCACCAAATTTAGATGTTGTGAAATATAAAACTCAACTCCATTACATTCAATAGAATATAAATCTATTTTTGTCTGTTTGTTTGTTTTGTTTTTATTTATTTATTTACTTTATTTTACTTTACAATACTGTATTGGTTTTGCCATACAGTGACATGAATCCACCACGGGTGTACATGAGCTCCCAAACATGAACCCCCCTTCCACCTCCCACCCCACATCATCCCTCCAGATCATCCCCGTGCACCAGCCCCAAGCATCCTGCATCCTGCATCGAATATAGACTCGCGATTCGTTTCTTACATAATAATATACTTGTTTCAATGCCATTCTCCCAAATCATCCCACCCTCTCCCTCTCCCTCTGAGTCCAAAAGTCCGCTCTACACATCTGTGTCTCTTTTGCTGTCTTGCATACAGGGTCATCATTACCATCTTTCTAAATTCCATATATATGTGTTAGTATACTGTATTGGCGTGTTTTTTTTTTTTTTTTTTTCTGGCTTACTTCACTCTGTATAATCCGCTCCAGTTTCATCCATCTCATTAGAACTGATTCAAATGTATTCTTTTTAATGGCTGAGTAATACTCCATTATGTATATGTACCACAGCTTTCTTATCCATTCATCTGCTGATGGACATCTAGGTTGTTTCCATGCCCTGGCTATTATAAACAGTGCTGCAATGAACATTGGGGTACATGTGTCTCTTTCTATTCTGGTTTCCTCAGTGTGTATGCCCAGCAGTGGGATTGCTGGGTCATAAGGCAGTTCTATTTGCAATTTTTTAACAAGTGGTGCTGGGAAAACTGGTCAACTACTTGTAAAAGAACGAAACTAGATCACTTTTTATCACCACACACAAAAATAAACTCAAAATGGATTAAAGATATAAACCTAAGACCAGAAACTATAAAACACTTAGAGGAGAACATAGGCAAAACACTCTCCGACATAAATCACAGCAGGATCCTCTATGATCCACCTCCCAGAATACTGGAAATAAAAGCAAAAATAAACAAATGGGATCTAATTAAAATTTAAAGCTTCTGCACAACAAAGGAAAATATAAGTAAACTGAAAAGACAGCTTTCTGAATGGCGAAAATAATAGCAAATGAAGCAACTGACAAACAACTAATCTCAAAAATATACAAGCAACCCATGCAGCTCAATTCCAGAAAAATAAATGACCCAATCAAAAAATGGGCCAAAGAACTAAATAGACATTTCTCCAAAGAAGCCATACGGATGGCTAACAAACACATGAAAAGATGCTCAACATCACTCATTATTAGAGAAATGCAAATCAAGACCACAATGAGGTACCACTTCACACCAGTCAGAATGGCTGCGATCCAAAAGTCTGCAAGCAATAAATGCTGGAGAGGATGTGGAGAAAAGGGAACCCTCTTACACTGTTGGTGGGAATGCAGACTAGTACAGCCACTATGGAGAACAGTGTGGAGATTCCTTAAATCTATTTTAAAAATAAGAGAAGCATAGCCAAATTCATCCCATAAGGACATATATTCTAAAGAACAAAGATAAATTTTAAATACTTTAAAACATAGAGTTTATCACACAATTTACTACCTTGATTTTGAGGGAATATTGTTAATGTGTTTCTTTTTTTTTATGTTTAATTTCAATAATTAAAACTTATGAAAAGCTTCAAAGTTGAATTTTCCTCAGTATTTGGTTGTAAATATATGATTAATGATTTCCAGCTGAGTTTGAATTTCCAGCTGAGTTTGAACAAAATAGATCCGAAATTTTAGAGAACGTATTTACAAAAATTTTAATATCATTCTAGAAAAGTTAATTTCAAAGTTTTTTTTAAAGTTTAGATATTGTAAAAAGCTCCTTTAAAAACACAAAAGTAAGAAAATGTACTTATATATATACAAATATCCTTATAAGTATTAGTGTGTATATACACACACACACATATTGTCCTCTTAACAATATTCTGTGCAAATATAAAAGTAATTATCTTTTAGTACTGCCATTTCTATTTTCATTGGTAAAATATTTCCACATGGGACATGATTATAAACTACAAGAATTTTTAAAAATATAAATTTCAAAGTTCCAATACCATTTTTGCTCAAAAGCTTCTTCAGTTCATAATAGTAATACTTATATTGAGACATTTTGTTCCTCTCAATTTTTATGCTGTTATAACAAAAAACAATTTCATATTTACAATTAAGCCTCTTAATTGAATTTCAAATATCATTCAGTAAACTTCCAAAACTTTTTTTCTGATTCCACAATTGGATGTATAAATAACCCATTATTGGAATTAACTGACTTTCTGTTTGAGGTGTCTGATGACACTGGTTTACTGGCACCATGTAATTGTTGCAAAGCTCTTCTGCTAATGGATCTAACACATCAACTGCTATCACCACACTTCTCAGAAGTGCAAACACACATACAAACTTGTTATATAAAATGAGCCAAATTAATTCAACAGAATAGTCATTTGATACACTTAAAAAAATCATACTTTACATAGTATTATGTAATGAATTTTCTACAAGTGCCCCTACTAACTTTACATCTTCAGACACAATGTTTTAAATATTTATTAATTTGGCAATCTGATGCTTTTTGAGTAAATGTGTATATTCTGGTTTTGACTTCTGTCCAGTGATATCACCACAGTACCCAGGGTGGATAGTAAATGCCAATAAATATATCGGAAAGGTTACACATTTATTATCAACTTTTGTGAGAAATCTAAGTTCAGTATCTAATATGTCATTAAAACATGCACTTTAATTGAGTTCATTGTTCCTGATTTGTTGCAAATTTAGAAAAAGATGATTTGCCAATCTTATCCTATAAGCAAACTCTTGAAATACATGTTTGAATGACATAAGGATTGTGTTCAATATTAAGATGCTTTTTTCTTTTCTCTCACTCATTTTGAGCTTTTTCCCTCTCCCATGAAAAACAATCATTTCTTTCATTGTGAAGCAATTATTTAGCCATATACTCTTTCCACACATTTGAAAGTTAAACATCACAAATTAAACAGTAAATATTTCTTCTCAGCAATAGGATGCATTTAGCAAATAGATGTTAACACACTGGGAAAAGAGATTCCAGCAGCTAAACCTCTCCAAAACTAATATTTTATCATGCAATTAACTCTAACAAGAAAATAAATTCAAGAAAAAATTGAGAAAATTTGCATAGGCAATTCACAGAATGGTTGTAAGTTTATGAAAATAAGTTCATCATTTTTAGTATTCAGAAAAATGTAAATTTTAACAACAGTGCAATAGTTCAAATTGACTAAAATGAGTAGAAAAAGATAAAATACAAGGATGTGATAGGATGTGCTTTTCTGTTGGGAGAATAACCAGATTCTGCCATTTGGGGGCAGTCTGATAGTACTTGGAAAATAAGTAACCATAAATTCTTGGAACAAGTGTTCTGACTCCTATATATATACCCCAGAGAAATCTTTCATGGAACTACATCAGTTCAAGCACTATTTGGGCTGGGGGGAATGTAGATAGTCATTTTCCATTAGAGAAATGATTAAATAAAATGTGACAAGGTAGCTCTTGACTGACAAGGCAGCTTTTGGCATACAATGCAACAATCAGACAAACTGGGATAGAGAAACATATAGTAATGTGGATATATAACAGGGAAAAGGAGAACATTTATAACAATTTTAAAGTAATTTAAATAAGATACATATGCTTACTATACCCAGTGTTTTTTTCAGATAGCTCTTATCCAAAGACACACCCTGAACATATAATAGGGGCAAGAATATCACATTCTGGAAGAAAAGCAGCAAGGGCAAAAGACAGAACCACACTTCTAGGAAGCTACAGCAAAGAGAGGCAGATGTTGAGTTTATAAGCTTTGCAAGTGATGGCTAGCAGAATATGACATCCAAACCATGACTACAGTAGTTCACGACATACTACCTCAAAATATGGTTGACTTTGATACTGATCATTTTGATCAGTAGGTACCTGCAAAACAGCAAATGCAGGGAGGGACTTTCTCTAAACTCCCCTTCTCTGCCTAAAGACAGAAATTCAAAAAGAAGCTCAATTGTCAGAAATGTTCTCCCAAGGATGTCACCAGCCAAGGATGATTGACTCTTGCTAGGAAAGAGAAGACTAGGAGCTGATGCCAAGCAGGGCCCTGTGGGGCTCCTGGCCATGAAGGCATTTTAGTCCCCTACTTCTTGTAGGCAAGACTCCAGCCTCTATGACCTTCTCTGAGGTTCAAAAGGCAGAATAGTTGCTAATCAAAGGAGAAGCAGCAATGAAACCATCTGAGGCAAGATTAAAAGGGCCAGAGAGACTCATAAAGAATGAAAAAAAAAAAAAAATAAAGATTCAGAGACCAACCACCTGAGACCCTGCACAAACCCTAACCGTGTCAGTGACCCACCCTTTTGAAGCTTTACTGAAGAAGGAATGTCCTTAGCACTTACTGCTGCTTGACTATATAACTTCTCCCTACTCACCAGAGAGATCACAGCTCTTGAGGCGCTAGGCTACTGTGTTTCCCTTTTGCCTGGTAAAATAATAGTCACTCTTTCTCCTCCATAACTCTGTCTCCATATTTCTGTTTGGCATTGGTGCACAGAGAGCCATGATTTTGGTAACAAAGTCAACACTTCACCTAGACAAATTTTGTTCAAGCCATCACGCTGGTATTGAACAGGACTGACCCTGTAGGGCTCCTGGGCACAAAAGCCTTGCTCTGTCACCAGTTTCTTGATTATAAGAAATAGGCTTCATTCAGCCTCCAAGAACTTCCATGAATTCCTATGGCAGGTTCATGCATGCATGGCAGGTTCAGTCATGTCTGACTCTTGTGACCCAATGGACTGTAGCCCACCAGGTTTCTCCGTCCATGGGGATTCGCCAGGAAAGAATACTGGAGTGGGTTCCCATGACCTTCTCCAGAGGATCTTCCCAACCCAGGGGTGGAACCTGGGTCTCTTATGTCTCCTGCATTGGCAAGCAGGTTCTTTGCCACCAGTGCCACCTGGGAAGCCCACATGGCAGGTTCAAACAGATGCTAATTAGGGAAGGCAAAAGATACAGAAACAAGGGAGGAACTGTCAAGAAACAATAGTGCAACCTTGAACCAAATTTCTAATTCCCCCTCAAGGGAGATACATAACCATATCTTTGAGTTTTTTGCAGGTATTAAAAACCACACCAGGTGTCAGAAGTTAATTGTATGCTGCAACAAACACAGAGACCCCAAAACTTAGTGGAAACAGAAAGTTGATGATGCTGACTCCTACTTACCTGATCACCACCCAACCGGACTCTCCACAAGCTGAGCACACCGTCTTTGAAACATCACATTAAAACTCCTCACTACCCTCTCCAGTCTGAGAAACATGATTTTGAAGGCATTAGCCCACTGTGGCCCCCTTTACCTAGCAAAGCAATCAAGTTATTCTTTTTTGAGGTGCAAAACTCTGCCTCTGAGACTTGATTAGAAGCTGAGATACAGAGGCTGGATTTGGCTTCTAACCTCCCATTGAAACTGAGTTCCCCCTAAAACCCAGTTTCTCTGCAGTTTATAATTAATCTCTCTATCCAAAATGTCATTTTCTTTCTTGTCTAACACCTGTTCCCCTCAAGAGTGAGGAGAATCAAAGAAAAGGGAGGATCAAAACCAAGCAGGACTTTGGACTCCTCTCAGGTGCAAAAGTTGTTTGACATCTCCAATTTTTTGTTTGTGGGAAAAGGCTTTTAGTCTCCTAGACCTTCCTAGAGTTCCAGAGGGTGAACTTGTACCCATGTTAATTAGGGGACTGAGGGAATGCAGAAAGAAATAATAGTGTGCTGATGCAGCCTGGTTCCTCTTCAAGGAATATACATAACAATCTGATCAATATCTCTCAGTTCATCTACAGGAACTAAGGCCCCCACCCAGGTGCAGGATGGTAACTTCAGGCCGAGAATAAGCCCATGGCTAGTTGAAACCAAAGGCGGATTCCAGCCCTTTGCAACACCATGGATTGAAACCCACCAGGCTTCTCTGTCCACGGGAATTCTCCAAGCAAGAATACTAGAGTGGATTGCCATGGCCTCCTCCAGGGGATCTTCCCAACCCAGGGACTGAACTCAAATCTCCCACATTGCAGGCAGATTCTTAACCAACAAAGCCACCAGGAAAGCCCATGAATACTGGAGTGGGGAGCCTAACCCTTCTCCAGGAGATCTTCCCAACCCAGGGGAACTGGGGTCTCCCCCATTGCAGGTGGATTCTTTACCAGCTGAGCTACCAGGGAAGCCCTATTCCTAGAACACCATCCTTTTCCTTCACCATCAGCCAATTAGAGAAAGATCACACATCCTGCAGACTTCCCCCAAAGTTTACCTATAAACACTCTTCCAAGAAAACCATCAGAGAGTTTAAGCCTTTTGAGCTTGAGCCCTGTCCTCCTTGCTGGGCCACTGAAATAAACCTTTCTTTGCACCAAACTTTGCTATTTCAGTTTCTCTGTCCTCACTGCGTGTCTAGAACTTGAACAAGGGTTTGACGACACCACTTTTTCTTCTAAAGATCCATTCCTCTTTCCTAAAAAAAAAAAAAGATCCATTCCTCTTTCCTAAAAAAAAAAAAATCATTTACTCAAAGAGGGCTCTATCCCTTCACCCCTTCCCTATTAAGAGGGTATTTAATCCTGAATTCTGAGCCATCTCTGGGAGTTGCTCATTTTTCCTTGGGCATTTCACACATAAACATGAGATATGCATGTTAATAAACTTTTTTTAAATTTTGTCAATCTTTTTATTACAGAGGTCTCAGCGAAGAGCACAGAAGGATAAAAAGAAAATTATTTTTTCCTCCCCTACATAAGTTTGTAGAATGGAACTCAAGCAGCTCCAGATAGTAAAAAATGAGAGCAAGTCCTACAGACAACATAAATCTCACTGGTTCATGATATGATTTTTCAGTCCTTCTTGATATTCAATACAATTATACAGTGCATGATACTATGTGCCATTGGAAAATATACTGAGAAATATAAAGAGGTCGCCTGGGTTTGATGAAGTAAGTTGAGGATATCAAATGGTGAGAAACCTGAACAACTTAAGGCAGAAGTGAAGAGCAGAAATCACAATAAGGCCTTTGAATAGTTCAAGGCTGTAAGAGTGCACTTCTAGTTTAAGGGCTTAAGGAAGAAGAATATCCACCCCCCTCAAGACATCTGTGTTACCTAAGGATTGAGGAAAATCAACATTTTCTGGCATCTAAACTTTTATTTTCTAAAATTTGGAAATATAAAGATACATGTAAGTAAATGGGGAAGAATTTTTGTAAGTACGTGAAGATAAATGGAAGGACAGAATAAAAGTACTTTTTTTTCTATCTAAACCACTCAAATTCCCGTTTGATTACATTTAAATTACTCCTTTACTTGGGTTTAATTTTACATGCTTTATGTGCATTGAATTAAAAAGTCAATTTTCAGTATGCATTTATTTATCATTTGGTGCACTGCTATTTTACAGGGTAATTTTGTTCTGAATTAAAATGAATAGATGTTTGCTAATTCAATCCTATTCTTTAAAAGTTAATCCTGTGTTAATAAGAGTTAGGAGTCAATATTGCTTTAACTCATTTTTATATTTTCTTATAAAAATGCTTCTTGTGTTCTAATATAAAAATAACAGCTTGATTGTAAAATAAAAGATAGCTCAATAGTAGCATCTCATATCAATTTCATTTACTTTAAAGAGAGGACTAGTAGAAACAAATGATCATAATATGTACTTAGAAGTACTTACTTTTTCACATATAAATTATCTGTTAATATAATACCTTTAATATCAAAACTGTAATTCTAAACGTACTGGAGAGTTTCAATTAAACATAGAAAAAATATTTGATTGGAACTAAAGTATAGAAGTTAGCCTTATGCTATGAAGTATACTTAATATAATTAATGAGATATATTTAATATATATTTGTTCTTGCTTGGTCAATAAATCATGTCTTACTCTTTTACTATCCCATGTAGCCCACAAAGTTCCTCTGTCCATGGGGCTTTTCAGACAAAAACACTGAAGTTAGTTACCATTTCCTTCTCCAAAGGAACATTCCAACCCAGGAATCCAATCTGCATCTCCTATGTCTCCTGCATTGCAGGTGGATTCTTTACCCGCTGAACCACCCAGGAAGCCCAGAAAACTATACAGAACCAAGGTATACTCCTGCTCAGAGTTGTTAGCAGAGGGAACTCAGTAGCACATTTATTCTCTTTGAAAGCTCATCATTTCAGTGGTAATTGGAAGTGCCCACCTATACCTCTACTCTGTCTGAACTGTTTTCTTAATATCTTATTAAATTTAATGTATCAATTTCAAAAGTATTTGCAAGTGTAAAAGGTTTTTTTTGGCCACTCATGGTTTCACAATTGTTTGATCAGGAACTTTGTATCTTCTGCAAGAAAGAAACTTTAGCTGTCCTTCCCTCTTTTGTTAAGTACATGTGGGAACCTAAGGGTTTGATTAGATGTGAATGTCCAGATGTGTCTGATTTTAAAATTGAACACCAGTTAACTCTGGCCTTCTTGGGGTTTGGATAGACTGCTGTACCACTGATTCTGGTTCAGTATCTCTGCCATAAAGGAAGAAGTGATTTCCTCAAGAATGGATGTATCTAGCTGGCTCAGTAAGACTTACTGTATTGTCTTCTACCAAGGACCTCATGGCCTGCAACATTTGGGGACAAATATCCTTCTCTTAATCCCTCTTGGAGACTATTTCACTTCTGTGTTAAAGAGTATTTGTCTCTTTACCATATTGGCTATTGTTACCAAGGGCCAGTGGCTAAAAATAAGTTTCTCAAAGGTCAAGTAATTGTTTTACCCCATACCAAATCCATAAAAATGTTTTCAGCTTAATATACACTGGTTATATAACCAGTATGACCAAGACATGTTCTAGATTTTGTTCAGTTCAGTTCAGTTGCTCAGTCATGTCAGACTCTTTGTGACCCCATGAATTGCAGTACACCAGGCCTCCCTGTCCATCACCAACTGCCAGAGTTCACCCAAACTCATGTGTATCGAGTCAGTGATGCCATCCAGCCATCTCATCGTCTGTCATCCCCCCATTCTCCTCCTGCCCCCAATCCCTCCCAGCATCGGGATCTTTTCCAATGAGTCAATTCTTCACATCAGGTGGCCAAAGTATTGGAATTTCAGCCTCAATATCAGTTCTTCCAATGAACACTCAGGACTGGTCTCCTTTAGGATGGACTTGTTGGATCTCCTTGCAGCCCAAGGGCCTCTCAAGAATCTTCTCCAACACCACAGTTCAAAAGCATCAACTCTTCGGTGCTCAGCTTTTTTCACAGTTCAACTCTCACATCCATACATGACCACTGGAAAAACCACAGCCTTGACTAGACAGACCTTTGTTGGCAAAGTAATTTCCCTGCTTTTTAATATGCTATCTAGGTTGGTCATAACTTTCCTTTCAATGAGTGAGCGTTCAAAAATAAATAAAATATAGCCTGTGCCCTCATGGAGATCACAATCTAGAAGCAAGTGAAAAAAACACCACAGCAGGTATACCACTAAAGAAGAACTCTGATTTAAAGAGGCACTGTACACAAATAATGGAGAGATGTCAGGTAAGAGCACCATCAAGTTCGTCCAGAAGGGTTGTAAATTCATCACAGATGCGATAATATCTTCGTTGGTCTTGGACAAATGATGACTATTACTTGGCTGATATGAGAATATTTAAATAGATTTATTTCTCTGGATGATAAGAAACATGGAGACAGTCAGTGAACCACATTGTTGAACAATAAATTCAAATCCAGTATCTCTTTGATTCAATTGCCCTTTTTATGCTTAAAAAGAAAAAAAAAAAAAAGGACACTGCAGCTCCAGATAATATATTCAGATTCAGGAAAGAACTAGATGGTTTGCTCTAGTAAAATCTGCCACTTTAGTAGTGAAAGCAATATTTTTCTACTGTGAGACAATTTGTATGTTCCACTTGTAAGACTCCTGCCATTTGGCCATCTTCAGCTGAAAGGGGATTTGTGAAGAACCAGTCCAGAATTTCTAGTCTCTAGTTGAAAGGCAATAAGGAAAAGGGTTAACATGTTTGGTATGAATTAGCCAATCTATGAGGTCAGTCTCAGTTGAATAGAGATTTATCACGTTGAAAAATAAGAAAATAAAGTTGGTGGCCAAGGGAAGAAAATGATATTGAAGACAAAGAGAGATGAAAATATGAGCATAGGAAATTTTATGTGAAAAGAGGTAGGTATGAGAATGGAATGACATGGCATCAGCTGTGTTTAGTGGATAAATATTTGTGTTGAAAATAAATTTAATATGTCAGTTTCTAAAGGAAGTAAGCTTTTGTCTTTTTCTTTTCATTGAATTAGAAGACTTTTTATTTTCTCTTGTTTCCACCACCTCTAATCTACCACTGCAAGCATCATAAACACGATAGGCTAATTTAATAAAAAATTTTGCATACTCCTTAGGAGTCAGACACTTTGCAAAGCATTGGAGTTATAAAAATGGACTTCATTCTGAAGAAGCCTTGAACCAAGTAGTAAAGCATTAAAACCTAAGGCCATGTTCCAGTTTTTAAGTGGTGTGATAAAGGAACCTAAACTAATGTTCTATTAATAATACTGAAATCACATGATTTCAGAGATTTTTCCTTATGAAATTAAAGTCCCTGGTACCTTATTAGAACTATATTCCATTTACAAATAAATTAAGCATGTTCTTGCCATATGTCCATTGCAATTTAATGCATTTATTAAATCAGGTTTAGAATGGGAAAATGAAACAAGGAACATTTCCTTTTAAAAATTTCTTTAATTCATATTCAATAATTTCTCAAAAAAAATCCAGAAAGAGAATAAAATAATTATTTAGGCAATAAACTGGCATCGTTAAGAATTATTTCACACTAATGGAGGAAGTAGAGGAGCAAGGAATACATACAGGAAAATAATCTAAGATGCAATTTAAGTACATTCAGGACAAAAGTAAAGGGTTTTCCTTAAAAAAAAAAAAATTGGATCAGATATTTAGGAAGAATATTTAGGAGCCACAAGAGGCTTTGCCATAGTCTAGAAATTATTAATTTTCTAGGCTTAGAAATTTAGTTTTGTCAATATATCCAAGTGTGATAGAATTCTCTGGATCAGACTTATTACTTTGCAGACAAAGGTCTGTATAGTCATAGCTATGGTTTTTCCAGTAGTGATGTATGGATATCAGAGTTGGAGCAGGAAGAAAGCTGAGTGCTGAAGAATTCATGGTTTTGAACTGTGATGTTGGAGAAGATTCTTGAGAGTCCCTGGGACTGCAAGGAAATCAAACCAGTCAATCCTAAAGGAAATCAATCCTGAATAGTCATTGGAAAGACTGATGCTAGAGCTGAAACTCCAATATTCTGTCCCCCTGATGGGAAGAGCTGACTCATTAAAAAAGACCCTGATGCTGGGAAAGATTGAAGGCAGGAGGCTAAGGGAACAATGAGATTGTTGGATGGCCTCACCAACTCAATGGACGTGAGTTTGAGCAAACTCTGGGAGATAGTGAAGGACAGGGAAGGCTGGCATGCTGCAGTCCATGGGGTCAGAAAGGGTCAGACATGACTGAGCAACTGAAGAACAACAACAACTTATCACAAAGAAGTAGGGAAAAACACAAAAAAAGCCAGTTCATTGATATAAATAAAATAAAACTAAGACTGGAGAGATGACAAGAGACTGAGCACTTTTTCATAATTAACAAATATGAAGTGTGAAAGTGAAAGTGCTATTTGCTCAGTCATGTCTGACTCTTTGTGACCCCATGGATTGTAGCACACCAGACTCCTCTGTTCATGGAATTCTCCAGGCAAGAATACTGGAATTGGTAGCCATTACCTTCTCCAGGAGATCTTTCTAATCCAGGAATCTCATCCTGGTCTCCTGATATATCTATGAAACCAAAATTTTCCAATATGGCTAAAGCAGAGCAAATAAGACAGAGAGCAGTATGAGAGAGAAGGATGGAGAGGAGGGCAAGAGTTGTTGACATAAGGCCGTGGCCAGAAGAAGCAGTAGATTTTTCCACTAAGTGCAGTGGGGAAGCTATGGAGAATTTTAAGCTGGAATTTGACATAATAATGGATATTTTTGAAAAATACATTTCTAGTTGTTATGTTTTACATTTAATGAGGGCAAAAGTGGAAGCAGGAAAAACATCTAGAGGACTGTTGTGGTATTCCAAGTCAAAGATGTGGTGCTATAGCCAAGAGAATTTAAAAGATGTGAGGAGAAATCAGTTCAAAATGTGCTTTCCCTCTGTATGACAGGCTCTAGATTCAACCATGTCACTTCAACTGATTCAACTTTGTTCCTTTTTATGGCTGAGTAGTATTCCATTGTACATAGGTACCACATCATCTTTATCCATTCATCTGTCATGGTTGCTTCCATGTCCTTGCTATTGTAAATAACGTTGCAGTGAACACTGGGATACATGTACCTTTACGAGTTATGGTTTTCTCAGGGTATATGCCCAATAGTGGGATTGCAGGGTTTGAATAGAGGTGCAGACGTAGAGAACAGATTGGTGGACACAGTGGGGGAATGAGAGGGTGGGATGAATTGAGAGTGCAGCAATGGCATATATACATTTCCATTTGTAAAATAGGTAGCTAGCAGGAAGCTGCTGTACAGCACAGAGAGCTCAGCTCAATGATTTGTGATGGCCTAGAGGGGTGGGGTGGGAGAGTGGGAGAGAGGGTAAAGAGGGGGGAGAACATATGTATGCATAAGGCTGACCCACGATGTTTTACAGCAGAAACTAACATTGTAAAGCAATTATGTTCCAATAAAAAATGCTTTCCCAGGATATCTGAAAGTACATATAGATGGATTGGATGAGACGGGGGAATCAGTTCAGATGCTTTCAAATACAAGAAATAAAATGTCTAATTGAAAGAGGCTTTAAAGAATCTCACATAACAACATATATGGAGGGAGATATTTCCAGATTTAGTAATTCAATCAATCATCCATGATTGTTCTCCCTCTTTATCTGCTAGTGTCAAAATTATTGGCAGACATAGATACATATATCTGACATATAAATGACAGAAGGTGGAAGACAGGATCATCTCTTTCACCTTCTTTGCTTCTCTTTTAATAAAAAATATGTATATATTTTTTCTCCTATAACTCCCATGCACAGTTTAAGTTCAGTTCAGCTCAGTTCAGTTCATTTCAGTCGCTCAGTTGGGTCCGACTCTTTACGACCCCATGAATTGCAGCAGGCCAGGCCTCCCTGTCCATCACCAACTCCTGGAGTTCACCCAAACTCATGTCCATCGAGTCAGTGATGCCATCCAGCCATCTCATCCTCTGTCGTCCCCTTGTCCTCCTGCCTCCAATCCCTGCCAGCATCAGAGTCTTTCCAATGAGTCAACTCTTCCCATGAGGTGGCCAAAGTACTGGAGTTTCAGCTTTAGCATCATTCCTTCCAGAGAAATCCCAGGGCTTATCTCCTTCAGAATGGACTGGTTGGATCTCCTTGCAGTCCAAGGGACTCTCAAGTCTTCTCCAACACCACAGTTCAAAAGCGTCAATTCTTAGGTGCTCAGCCTTCTTCATAATCCAACTCTTCAGTCATATCTCTTTGTGACCCTATGCCCAGGCTCTGCTGTCAATGGGATTCTCAGCAAAAATACTGGAGTGGGTTGCCGTGTCCTTCTCCAGGGTATCTCCCTACCCAGGGATCGAAGCCACATCTCTTACATCTTCTGCATTGCCAGGTGGATTCCTGGGAAGCCTTCAGTCCTACTAGCTAGGATTAAAAAACTCATACTTATGTTCTATGAAAAAAGAAACAGAAATAGAAAGAATTCTGTCATTTTTAGCTTCTCTTGCAAGATGTGGACTGGTAGTCAGAGATGAAGATGACATTCAAACTTTCCAACTAATATGTTCCCTTCAAAAAACCTATTATTTTCCTATGTATTACATAGCATTTAGATTTTACTATTCATCAAATCCCATTTGGCTATGTAAATAACAAAATGTATGATGTTCAATATCAAGTGCTTTCCTGAAAAATATATGATTAGATATTAATGTTCCCTTGACTTCACATCAGCATTTCTGTCTTTAGGAAGAAGCATCTACTTACATCAATATAAGGCTAAAAGGAAAGATGCAGAATTCCAAATAATTTTAAACTACTAGTAGATATAGATACTCATATATTCTATCTCCAGATAGAGATAGAATAAACATGTGCCTTTTAGTAATACATACTATAAATATCTATATGTATCTATAAGTATCTATGATGAATATATGAGGCATGAATATATAATTTTATATATTAACATATCAAAACACAAGATACTATGTTTATTAAATGATATATAATAAGATTCATTTAGTCCAGATTGTCTGACTCTTTGACACCTCATAGACTGTACAGTCCATGGAATTCTCCAGGTCAGAATATTGGAGTAGCTGTTCCCTTCCCCAGGGTATCATCCCAACTCAGGGATCGAACCCAGGTTTCCCACATTGCAGGCGGATTCTTCGGAGAAGGCAATGGCATCCCACTCCAGTACTCTTGCCTGGAAACTCCCATGGATGGAGGAGCCTGGTAGGCTGCAGTCCATGGGGTCGCTGAGTCAGACACGACTGAGTGACTTCACTTTCACTTTTTACTTTCATGCATTGGAGAAGGAAATGGCAACCCACTCCAGTGTTCTTGCCTGGAGAATCCCAGGGATGGCGGAGCCCAATGGGCTGCCATCTGTGGGGTCACGCAGAGTCAGACACGACTGAAGTGACTTAGCAGCAGCAGCAGCAGCAGCAGGCAGATTCTTTACCAGCTGAGTCATCAGGGAAGCTCAATAATGAATATATAATGCATCAAATCTTAGTAACAAAGTCTGATTCAGGCTCTATCTATATAGAAATAATTTATCAGGAAAAAATAACTCAAAGAATGTGTTAGTAAGGATCAAAAATTTCTATGTGTCACCACATCATTTAATACTTCTGTGATATCCTATAGTTGAATCACTAGCATATTCTCTGTGTGCTTTCAAAAATAGTTGCTGTTAATTCCAGCAGACAGAAAAGGTTGTTTGTTTGTTTTTTAATATTTCCAATGGAAGAGGTAAATTTGCTAATAAAATTAAAATCTTTAAAGTAAATTTCAGGAGTTTGAAGAACTTTACATTTTACAATTTCCCAAAAGACAACTACTAAGATACAACATTGACTTACATGACATTGAAATTATGATCTGTCAAAAAATAACTGGTTGATGACTCAACAAGTGCATGATTAAGGAGTAAATTTTCACAATGAAAGTTCTCCATCCTGACTCTGATCAAACCTGGACAGAAGGGAGAAGCTTGTTTGTGGATTGTAATCAATGCTTTGATTATGTGGTTATTTGGGAAAAATACTACTTTAAAAATTGTTTTCCATATTATAATAGATTACTTTGAATAAAGGGAGAAAATCTCAAACTACTGGTCCTGGAAGATTCAGTTCTCAGTCTGTCTGGGACATTACCATAGTAATTTTAGAGATGCTTATAAAATGTGGATATACTTCACCAGTGGACTTTTCTTTTCCCTTGAATTGCTGTAGAACTGAAAATTGGATGAAAAATCTAAAAAAAAGTAAGAGAAAGAAGAGATTCCTAAACCACTTAGGAGGTTGATTCTAATGCCAAAAAAGTAAAATCACAACATGTGAAGGACATTCTTTAATTCACTGTTACCCGTGCATTTATTACTCTATAATTTTACAATCAATTTCCTCACATAATAATAATCATAATAATCAAAAACACCAAGCACACATATTTACACACACGTCTTTAAAAGTTAAAAATACCTGATCTCTGCATTTGAACTATCTTACCTTTTTAAAATATATTCAGAAGATAGTGTTCCTAGACTATCAATATTTGTGGTATACAACAAAAGAAGAGAATTTATAGCAGTTAATGTAAATATTAGAAAAGAAAGGATCTAAAATCAATAATCGAGGTTTCCATCTTCAAAAACTTCTTCAAAAAGAGCAAATTTAATCTAAAGTAAACAGAAGAAAAGAAATAAAAGAGCAGAAATCAAATTGAAAACATGAAATTAATAGAGATAAATCAATGAAAAAAAAAGCTAGTTCTTTGAAAAGATCAACAAAACCAAAAGCTTCTAGCTAGACTAATATAAAAAGAGGACACGTATTACTAATATATGAAGTGAAAGTCGAAGCATCACAGTAGAAACCATGAATATTAAAAGCAAAATAAAGAACATATATAATAACTCTGTGCCCACAAATTTGATGACCTAGGTGAAGTGGACAAATTCTTTTAAAAAATATAACATTCTAGAACTCATACAAGAAGAAATCATTTGAATAAACTATCTATTAAATAAATTGAATCAATGATTAATTATGTGCCAAAACAGAAAGTAGCCAGCCCAA
Source organism: Budorcas taxicolor (assembly GCF_023091745.1). Lineage (NCBI taxonomy): Eukaryota > Metazoa > Chordata > Mammalia > Artiodactyla > Bovidae > Budorcas > Budorcas taxicolor. Next base: position 65,574,775 of record NC_068923.1, on the reverse strand, counting down.
CTGGCTTCGCTGGTGAATTCTATTATTAAACATTTAAGGAATAAATTATACCAGTTCACTACAATCTCTTACAAAGATAGAAGCACAAAGAATACTTCCTAGCTCATCTTTTCATGCCAGCATCACCCCACTACCAAAATCAAACAACAGTATTACAAGAAAAAACAAACAAAACTACAAACCAATATCTCTTGTCAACAGAGATGCAAACATCTTCAAAGAAAAGCACTAGAACATAGAATCCAACAATGTATAAAATTACAAGGCTTTGACCAAATGCTGTGTATCCCAGTTATGTAAGACTGGTTCAAAATTCCAAAATCAATTAATCCACTCTACCACATCAATACACTGAAGAAGAAAAATGACATGATTATATTAATATATGAAGAAAAAGCATTTGACAAAATTCATGACCCATTAATATTAAAAACTCTCAATAAAATATGAATAGAAGGAGATTCAACTTGATAAAGAGTCTCTATAAAGCAGTCCTACAAATAACATCATACTTAATTATGAGGAGTTCAACACTTTCTCACTAAGATCAAGGGCAAAGCAAGGATGTTTTCTCTCACCACCGCTTTTCCACATTGTACTAGAAGTCTGGCTAATGCAATAAAACAAGAAAATTAAATACTATATATACAGATTGTGAAGGAAAAAATAAAACTGTCTTTGTAGTTGTCATAATTGTATATATAGAAAATCTGAAAAAATTCTAAAACATTTTAAAAACCTACTGGAAATAACATGATTACAGCAAAGTAGTAGGATATGGAGTTATAAATATATAGAGTTAAGTTGCTTTCCTATATACTAGCAATGAACAAGAGGGATTTGAAACAAAAAACACCATACCATTTACATTAGTATCCAAGAAAATGAAATGCTTAGGCTTAGATCTAAAAAAAAAAAACATATTTAAGATCTGTACAGGGAAACTACAAAACTCTGATGAGACATACCACAAAACTAAATAAATGGAGAAATCATATATGTTCATGGCTAGGAAGACTCAAAATTGTCAAGATGTTTATTATTCACAACTTGATCTATAAGTCCAGTGAAAAAAAGAATAGAAAACCCAGGAGTAGATCCCCACTGATATTTAACAAAACTGATCTTTAACAAAGGAGCAAAGGCAATGAAATGAACCAAAAATAGTCTTTTTGACAAATGGTACTGGAACAACAGAACATTCACACATGACAAAAGCTAACTCAAAGTGGATCACAGACCTAAATGTAATGTAAAATGCAAAACTATAACACTTCTATAAGACAGTACAGTAAAACCTAGATGATTTTAAATGTAGAGGTTTTTTTATATATAAGCAAGCCATAATCCATGATAAAAATAATCTACAAGCTGGACTTCATTAATTATTTCTGCTCTCTGAGAAACACTGTTAAGAGAGTAAAAAGACAATCCACAAACTGGAAGAAAAATGTTTGCAAAAGACGCTTCTTATAAACAACTGTTAGCTGAAATATACAAATAATCTTGAAACTCAACAAGAAAACAAGCTTGTTGTGATGAAAAAATGGCTCAGAGACCTTAACAGACACATCAACAAAGAAGATATATAGATACACAGTAAGGACATAAGATGCTCTACATCATAGATCACCAGAGAAGTGCAAATTAACATTGTGATACCATAACACACCTACTAGAATGCCCCAAATCCAGAATACTGACAACACCAAATGCTGGCCAGAATGTGGAACAATAGGAATTCACATTCATTGTTGGAATGCAAAACAGTATAGCCACTCTGGAAGATAGTTTGATGAGTTCTTACAAAACTAAACACATTCTTACTATGTGACAGAGCAATCCTACTCAGTATTTACCCAAATGAGTTGAGTACACATGTCCACATAAAAACCACCAGGCAGACATTTACAGCAGTTATTTTCATAATTTCCAAAACCTGGAAGATAACCTTCAGTAGATGAATGGGTAATAATAATGTGGCAACCCCAAACAATGGAATGTGACACAGCACTAAAAAGAAATGAGCTATCAAATCCTGAAAAGACATGGAAGAAACATAAATGTACATCACCTAGTGAAAGAAGCCAGACTGGAAAGGTTACATAGTATATGATTCCAACCATAAGACACTCTGAAAAATGCAAAACTATGGAGAGAGTATGGTAAAAAAATCAGTGTTTTTCTGGGATTAAGGATTGAGAGGGATGGATAGGCAAAAACAGCAGATATTTATGGCAGTGAAATTACTCTGTGTGATCCTATAATGATGGATACATCCCCTTATACATTTGTTCACACCCATAGAATTTGCAACAAGAGTAAATCCTAATGTAAAGTATGGACTTTAAATGATACAAAGTTAATATAGGTTCATTAATTTAACATAATGAGTAAGGCTATATATGTGTGTGTATAGATAGATATATAATATACGGGAAACCTCTGCCTCTGTACTCATTATTGTTCTTAATCTAAAATTACAAAAGACAAAATCTCTTAAGGAAAAAAATTTAAAAGGTGGTGTTTTTCCAATGGAGAATTATGTGCGTGTCTTTTTGGTTTCAGTTCAGTTCAGTTCAGTCGCTCAGTCATGTCTGACTCTTTGCGACCCCATGAATTGCAGCACAACAGGCCTCCCTGTCCATCACCAACTCCTGGAGTTCACCCAAACTCATGTCCATCGAGTCAGTGATGCCATCCAGCCATCTCATCCTCTGTCATCCCCTTCTCCACCTGCCTCCAATCCCTGCCAGCATCAGAGTCTTCCCAATGAGTCAACTCTTCCCATGAGGTAGCCAAAGTATTGGAGTTTCAGCTTTAATATCAGTCCTTCCAAAGAACACCCAAGACTGATCTTCTCTAGAATGGACTGGTTGGATCTCCTTGCAGTCCAAGGGACTCTCAAGAGTCTTCTCCAACACCACAGTTCAAAAGCATCAATTCTTCAGTGCTCAGCTTTCTTCACAGTCCAACTCTCAAATCCATACATGACCACAGGAAAAACCATAGCCTTGACTAGATGGACCTTCTTTGGCAAAGTAATGTCTCTGCTTTTTAATATGTTATCTAGGTTGGTCATAACTTTCCTTCCAAGGAGTAAGCGTCTTTTAATTTCATGGCTGCAATCATCATCTGCAGTGATTTTGGAGCCCCAAAAAACAAAGTCTGACACTGTTTCCCCATCTATTTCCCAGGAATTGATGGAACCAGATGCCATGATCTTAGTTTTCTGAATACTGAGCTTTAAGCCAACCTTTTCACTCTTCTCTTTTACTTTCATCAAGAAGCTCTTCAAGCTCCACTTCACTTTCTGCTATAAGGGTGATGTCATCTGCATATCTGAAGTTATTGATATTTCTCCCAGCATCTTGATTCCAGCTTGTGCTTCTTCCAGCCCAGTGTTTCTCATGATGTACTCTGCATATAAGTTAATAAGCAGGCTGACAATATACAGCATTAACATACTTCTTTTCCTATTTGGAACCAGTCTGTTGTTCCATGTCCAGTTCTAACTATTGTTTCCTGACCTGCATATAGGTTTCTCAAGAGGCAGGTCAGGTCGTCTGGTATTCCCATCTCTTTCAGAATTTTCCAGTTTATTGTGATCCACACAGTCAAAGGCTTTGGCATAGTTATTAAAGCAGAAATAGATGTTTTTCTGGAATGCTCTTGCTTTTTCCATGATCCAGCAGATGTTGGAAATTTGATCCCTGGTTCCTCTGCCTTTTCCAAAATTAGGTTGAATATCTGGAAGTTCATGGTTCACATATTGCTGAAGCCTGGCTTGGAGAATTTTGAGCATTACTTTACTAGCATGTGACATGAGTGCAATTGTGCAGTAGTTTGAGCATTCTTTGGCATTGCCTTTCTTTGGGATTGAAATGAAAACTGACCTTGTCCAGTCCTGTGGCTACTGCTGAGTTTTCCAAATTTGCTGGCATATTGAGTGGAGCACTTTCACAGCATCATCTTTCGGGATTTGACATAGCTCAACTGGAATTCTATCACCTCCACTAGCTTTGTTCAGTTAGTTAAACTCAATTGCTTTGTACATAACAACTTTCTAAAATATAACTTCTCTGATAAATGAATAAACTTTCTTTCCATGTTAAGTGCTAAAGTCCTTTCTTGATGTACTATGGCAAATGTAGCACTAGATGACACAGTACTTGCTTCTCTGAGTCACATAGTGCCTTGCTGTTCAGAGACCAAATACAAATGGCAACATGGCAAGTTAAGGCCACTGGAACTGTTTATTTAGTCCTTCATGTTTTGAACATGAGTTTCTTTTGATGCTCTTACACTCATATGCTCACCAAAGCTGTTATATTCTGACCTTCAGAATTATTTTTTGAAATATTTCTAGGCGAAGGCACTCAATTACAAATTGTACTTACATCGTTTCTGAATAGTTTATAATATTTTAGCTAAAATATACTTCAAAAAAGAATCTACACAGTATTCATTTTAAGTTCACAAAAAAAAATCAGCATTGCCTCTGGTTAATGACCTCCTAGACTTTATCTATTGATTATGTTTCCCAATTTATTTTTTTCTCTCAAAGTATCTTCCAGCTAAATTCACCTTTTCTCACCCTAAAATTAATTTTTTTCAATAAGTGACCTTGCTATTATTTCTTGCAGGCATGGAGGTTTTCATCATCTCTGCAGATATTCATATATATGAAAGGCTAGGACTCTCAGTTACTTTTTTCTAACAATTGTCAATGTTCTACAGTAGAAATTTTTCTTCATTTCATTAGCAGTAAATACTGTGTGACCCTTTTAGCATACATAAAAATGTACCTCTTCCTATTACATTTATGCATTTGGCCAAATGCTTTCACACTGCATTTAAATACAGTAAGTGGATTGATTGGATTTAGCAGTAGGAGGAAATTAAGTTATTTTTTATTTCTGTTTCATATGAATAAAAAAATTCATTCTGCAAAATATTCTGTTTGAATCATGTTTTTTGATTGTTGCTGTTTTCAAAGACAAGAAACAAGTTGACTTTGAGGACTGTGTTCTTAAACATTAAGTAATGCTGGTATTTAGATATTAAATGCACCTGTATGTCACCCATTATTCATAAACACATGCTTTCTATACAGAAATGTATGAAGAGATTCTATCAACGATTTTGGCCATTGACAAAGCAGTGTAACAGGAAGTTACTTATTTCCTATCTTACATCCCTCTCATTACATTTACTTTCAAATATGGAAGAAATTTTTTTAAGAGAAGTTTCTAAAACCTGCAAACATTGAAAATGATATTATTGCATGAAATATTTCTATGAACATTTGTCTCAATTATTAAATAAAGATGTATAAAGGCTTTATTCAATCATATTTCTAAAAAAGAAAATTTTGTTTAGATAACATTCATATTATAGATCTTATTTCCAGTTTATTGTCTTAATTTTTAACAGTTTTATTGTGACAGGATTCACATACAATGCTATCTACTTATTATTTTTACTATATTCACAGAGTTTTAAAACCATTATGATAATCTAATTTTAGGATATTTTATTCCCCCCAAGAAACCAAGTACCAATTAGCAGTTACTTCCAATCCCCTCTCTCCTCAGCTCCTGGCAACCCATTAATCTACATTCTCCCTATGTATATCTTTTCCCGTTCTGGAAATTACATATAAAGGGAATCATATAATAGGTGGTGTTTTGTGACTAGTTCCTTTCACTTAGGTAATATCTTCTGAGTTCATCCATGTTGTAGCTAATGTAGTTCCTCCATGTATCACTAATTTCTTCTAATAATTACTAATATCCCATTGAATGGATGTATCATATTTACCAACACATTGTTTGATGGACATTTGGGTTGTTTAAAGCACATTTTGTTTATTATAAATAACGCTACTCTGAACATTTGCATGCAAGTGGTTTGTGTGTGTATGTGTTTGGTGGGCGGGGTGGGGGGGGGGGTACCTATGGTGTTTCTTATTCTCAGGAATATACCAAAGAGTAGAAGTTGCTTAGTCATGTAAAGACTTGATGCTTAGCTTTTGACAACTCCATAGCAGTTGCACCATTACATTATCAACACACTATATTAGGAACTTAAGCTCTCCACATGCTCATAAACATTTGTTCTTGTCCATCTTTTTGAATGTAGTTATTCAAATGTAGTTATTGTAGTTTTGGTTTTCATTTTCCTAAGGACAAATGATGTTGAGCAATTTTCATGCACATATTGTACATTTTATCAAGCAAAACACATTTTCCTACCATTTCCCTATTTTTATTGTTTTTTAGTTGCTGATTTACAAGTTTTTTTAAATTTAGTCTTCATATAGATCTTTATCAGTTATTTCATTTGAAAATATTCTCCCATTTATGTGTTGTCTTTGCATTCCTTACACTTTGATGCACCAAAGTATTTAATTTTTATGACAACCAATTTATTTAACTTTTCTTCATTGCACTTTTGGTGTGACATGTCAGAAAGCATTACTGGATCCAAGGTCACAAAGACTTATCCCTATGGATCATTCTTTGATCTTTATAGACTTGTATCTTACATTTAAGCCTTTGACCTGCTGCTGCTGCTGCTGCTAAGTCGCTTCAGTGGTGTCTGACTCTGTGCGACCCCATAGACGGCAGCCCACCAGTCTCCTCCATCCCTGGGATTCTCCAGGCAAGAATACTGGAGTGGGATGCCATTTCCTTCTCCGATGCATGAAAGTGAAACATGAAAGTGAAGTCGTTCAGTCGTGTCCGACTCTTAGTGACCCCATGGACTGCTGCTTACCAGGCTCCTCCGTCCATGGGATGACCTACTTAGAGTTAATTTTTGTTTTTGGTCTGAAGGGGTGCAGTTTCATTGTTCCACAAGTGAATACCCAATTGTCACAGCATCATTTGTTGAAGAGACTGTTCTCTCCCTATTAAATTATCTTGGCACCCTTATCAAAAGTCAACTATCTGACTACAGATGCATAGATTTATTTACTGGGATTGCAATTCTATCTCATTGATCAGGATGTCCATCCTGGTGCTGTTTAGATTACTGTGGCTTTGTAGTAACTGAATTTGAAACTGAGAATTATGAGTCAGACAACTTTGCTCCTCTTTACAAAACTCGTTTTGGCTATTCTGACTCTGTTGTATTCCCAAACAACTTTAAGTATCTACTATTCCAAATCTGGAAAAATAGTCTTTGGGATTTTTAATAAAGATTATGCTAAATTTGTAGATCAATTTAAAGAATGTTGTCATCTTAATATTCTGTCTTGTGCATAGAATTGCTTTCCATTTATTTATTTTCATTTTATTTCTTTTAATATTTTATAGTTTATATTATAAAAAGACTTGCTTTCCTTTTGCTATATTAATTCTTATGCATTTTGTTATTTTTATGCTATTGTAAATGAAATTGTATTCATTATCAGATAGTTGAGGGCAAAAGAACAGAATACACTTTTTTTTTTAATTGATCATCTGCTTATTGTCACTTCCACCTGAATAAATAATAAGCATATCATTAGAGAAATATTACAGAACTTAATTACCATCTACCTCATCTCTACAAAAATATGCCCTTCTTCCATTTTATCCGTGGTAGTAAATGATATACTCATAACACTGTTTTTAAGTCCCAAACCACAAAACCATGCTAGATTTCCTTCTTTCCCTCCTTCCACATCCATCATTCCTTCATTAAAAAGTCATCTTTGTTCTACCTTGAAAAATTATCTCAAATATATCTATGTATATATATAATATTTTACTCAAACATATATATATATTTATCACATATGCATAGTTAATTATTACTACAATCAACATTAGCCCAGGACTTCAATATTTTTTCCAGAATACTATAAAATCTACAACAACATCCTGGTTGGTCACTCAGGCCACTTTTGTCTCTTATAATATATTCATCCATTATTATCTTGAGTGGTCTCTTAGGAGCTTATGTTCTACTAACTGAGTTAACCAAGAGGCCTTCTGAAGTGTCTTTTGAAACATAAACTAAACCAATCCACATCCCTACTTAAAACCACTCCAAGTTTTTATGCTACACTTAAAGTAAAATTAGTATTACACATATACACCTCTTCGACTCTGTCTTTATGGCTTCCTGTGTTCCAGTCACACTAATTTTCTTATTCTTCCTCGAGCACATTCATGTGTGTTACTTGTGCATGTTACTGCCTCATCCTAGAGCATTCTCTCCCCATGTCTATCATGATGGGCTCCTTCCTGTCAGTAAGGTCACAGATCAGTTGTTACTCCTTTAGGAACTTCTTTCCTGATCATCCTCCCTAAGAATCTTACCCTCATCACTCTCTATTACATCAAATGGTTTTATGTTATTTATAGCATCTATTGGAGAAGGTAATGGCACCCCACTCCAGTACTCTTGCCTGGAAAATCCCATGGACAGAGGAGCCTGGTAGGCTGCAGTCCATGGAGTCACGAAGAGTCGGACATGACTGAGTGCCTTCACTTTGACTTTTCACTTTCATGCATTGGAGAAGGAAATGGCAACACATTCCAGTACTCTTGCTTGGAGAATCCCAGGGATGGGGGAGCCTGGTGGGCTGCTGTCTATGGGGTCACACAGATTCGGACACAGTTGAAGCGGTTTAGCAGCATTGATTACTAAAATAACTCTTATTTGTTAATGTACCTACTTATATAGTCTATCTTCCCCCTTTGTTGTGCTTGGTTCAGGAACCTTGACTTTATCACTCAGGATACTATTACCTATATCTGAAACCTGAGTGAATGAAGTCTTAGCATTACCACAGCAGATTTGACATTTAGAAATCACCATAACCACTTGTTAGTAAAAAACTTTCCTGTAGGTTGAATTATAATTAGTATGGAATTCAGGAGAGATGCTTGTCTAAATATTGACTTAGAGATGAACTTTTCTATTTTCTCAAGCACCATTTTCTGTTTAAGTCTAGATCTTGTGTGTCAACAATAGAACCAAAGATGAATGTATGCTGATGCCTGGAGTGTCCTAGAGTATTGCTTCAAACGGCAGAGGATTAAACTCAACAGTTACGGAGTTATTTGGGGCACCACATTTTTCTTTTAATTTTGAAACTTCTTTAAATAGCCTGTATTTTTAGTTGGCCATTATCCATTGAATTGATTCACAATAATTCAGTTAAATATGGAGGCATATTTTTTTAATCATGTGAAAATAATAAATGAAATATTTACTCTGTCACTCACAAAGTAATTTCCAGAAATTTTAAGGGCTTAAATGCAGAAAACTAAGTTTTAATGTTTTAAACATATAACAGGATAGCTTTTATGAAATACACATGCAAAATAACCCATAAATCACAAGAAAGGTAGATTTGACTTCATTAAAATTAAAAAAAAAAAAAAAACCTTACATATGAGAAAAGACCTGACAAAAAGTAAATCATAGACAGAAGATTGGTAGAAGACATTTTGAACATAAAACTAAAGTATTACTTGTAATATATAAAAAACTGTTATAATAGTAACATATCTACCCCCTCCCACTCCCAGCACACACACACATACACACACACAAACATACACACAAAGAGCCAAAGGATATTCATTGAAAAATTCAAAAATCCAAAGAGCAAGCAATCAGATTGGCAAAAGTCCAATATCATTTGTAAGTAGGGAAATGAAAATATCTTTAAAACTGAGATACCATTTCACACAGAATGTGGAAACAGAAACAGCCATGAACTCACAGTGAATTATATAATGATATAATCATTTTGTGTAGCAATTTGTCAGTAGCCAATAGAGCTTTTCCAACAGCTCAGCATGACCATTTCTAAGAATATTTGCTAGATGAAGTCTCAAACAATATACAAGAAAACCTGCTCAGAGATGTTAATTGCATTGTTTGCAATGAAACCAAATTAGAAACCACATAAATATTCATCAAAAGAAAATAAATAGATGTTTGGTCTTAAACAAAATGGTCTTACATTTAAAATGAGTGAACTAGAATAGACAGATAAAAATTTTTAGAAACATTATGTTTAGCGCCTAAACATTGCATATAGACATAAATGTGTGTGTGTGTGCTCAGTTGCTCAGTTGTCTTGATTCTGCAATCCCATGAACTGTAGCCTGCTATGCTCTTCTGTCCATGGAATTTTCCAAGCAAGAATACTGGAGTTGGTTGCCATTGTCTGCTCCACTATTTATACAAAAGTTAACAGTGACTTAAATTTTAACGCAATCTATATATTGATTAGAGATGCATGAATGTCCGGTGAAATATGAAAACATGCATAGGAAGAATTCACACTTACCTCAAGGTAGTGCCTACCCTTGGGGAGTTTGGGTGGAACGGAAAGAGTACTACCATAGCCTCATTGTTTCTAAAAATATCTGAATCATATATGATAAATATTAATATTATATTTGGGTAGGAATATATAGGAATTGTTATTATTTTTATTTTTTCCTATGTTTTAAATAATGTATGTGTTAGTTTCCTATGGCTGGTATAATAAATTATCACAAAATGGTAGTTTAAAATTACAGATATTTATTGTTTTGCATTCTGGAGGCCAGAAGTCCAAAATCAGTTTTGTTAAGCTAAAATCTAGGTGTTGAGAGGACCACTCTTCCTCTGGAGGTTCTAGGGGAGAACCCATTCCTCTCTCCCTCTGGTTATGTTGGGTACTGACATTCCTTGGCTTGAAGCCCCATCAATTTGTTCCCTGCCTCTGTTTTCACATCACTTTCTCCTCTGTGTCTGATCTCTCTCTGCCTCTCCAATTAGAACCCTTGTGATGGCAGGTAAGGCATACGTGGCTAATCTAAGCTCATTTAGCACAAATTTTATCATGTAAGGTAACATGCGCAGTTTTCAGGGGTTAGATTCTAAAATGGTTGGGGCTACCATTTAGTCCACTACTTTTTTTTTTTTTATAGTTTTTTTTTTTTTTTAATTTTAAAATCTTTAATTCTTACCTGTGTTCCCAAACATGAACCCCCCTCCCACCTCCCTCCCCATAACATCTCTGTGGGTCATCCCCATGCACCAGCCCCAAGCATGCTGTATCCTGCGTCAGACATAGACTGGCGATTCAATTCTTACATGATAGTATACATGATAGAATGCCATTCACCCAAATCATCCCACCCTCTCCCTCTCCCTCTGAGTCCAAAAGTCCGTTATACACATCTGTGTCTTTTTTCCTGTCTTGCATACAGGGTCGTCATTGCCATCTTTCTAAATTCCATATATATGTGTTAGTATACTGTATTGGTGTTTTTCTTTCTGGCTTACTTCACTCTGTATAATTGGCTCCAGTTTCGTCCATCTCATCAGAACTGATTCAAATGAATTCTTTTCAACAGCTGAGTAATACTCCATTGTGTATATGTACCACAGCTTTCTTATCCATTCATCTGCTGATGGACATCTAGGTTGTTTCCATGTCCTGGCTATTATAAACAGTGCTGCGATGAACATTGGGGTACATGTGTCTCTTTCAATTCTGGTTTCCTCGGTGTGTATGCCCAGCAGTGGGATTGCTGGGTCATAAGGGAGTTCTATTTGCAATTTTTTAAGGAATCTCCACACTGTTCTCCATAGTGGCTGTACTAGTTTGCATTCCCACCAACAGTGTAAGAGGGTTCCCTTTTCTCCACACCCTCTCCAGCATTTATTGCTTGCAGATTTTTGGATTGCAGACATTCTGACTGGTGTGAAGTGGTACCTCATTGTGGTTTTGATTTGCATTTCTCTGATAATGAGTGATGTTGAGCATCTTTTCATGTGTTTGTTAGCCATCCGTATGTCTTCTTTGGAGAAATGTCTATTACATTTTATAACAAATAAAAGGAAATAAATCAAACCAAAGAATAGTATTTTCCTTTTTCCTTCCTTTTCTTTTTCAAACAGATATTTGTAGAGGACCTATTATATACTAAGTACCCTTTAAAAAGTTGAGGATACAATAATTAGTAAGATAAAAACTAGGTGCCAGACTGAGGAACTTTACACTGGAGTGTCAGAAAGACACAATAGGTAATTATGTAAATGAAACCATTATAAAACATGGTAAATATGATGAAAAATACTACTGTGTGATCAAAAATAAAAGACAACTACTTTATTTTCCTAGGGAAGGTCTTTCTGATTGCATGTCATTTAAGTTATTACTAAGGCTGAAAAGGGCTCATGATACAAAGAACCAAAGAAAGAACTGAGGAAGTCGTAAAGTCCTATCTACCAATTACGAGTTTAATGACCTCGCTAAGTGACTTAATCTTCCTAAGCCTTATTTTCCCCTCTAGTAAATAAGAATAATATCACCTCTTTTTTTATCCTTTTTGTGGAAGATAAGCATAAGATGTCACAGTAATTAAGCCTCAATACAGAATAATTACTGATATACAGAAATAATAGGAAACTGTCCTACTATTGTTTGAAAGCTTTCATCACACCTGCCATACTAATTTCCTTATTTTCAAAATTGTCATCATTAATGCCATTTCTTTAAACTCTCTAGTGTAGTATTAATTTTATATTGAGATATTATGATACCTAAATGTGATTATATTAAGCCAGGTTGCCTACCTTTCTTAGTAAAGGGATAGCAATTTTTCAGCCACTTCTCAGTTTGGGGCTTCCCAGGTGGCACAGTGGTAAAGACTATGCCTGCCAATCCAGGGGATGTAAGAGATGCACGTTCAATCCCTGGATTGGGAAGATCCCAGGAAATGGCAACCCACTTTAGTATTCTTGTTTGGAAAATTCCATAGACAGAGGGGCCTGGTGGCCTACAGTCTATGGGGTCACAAAGAGTCAGACAACCACTGAGCACGTGCACACACACACACACACACCGCACTCAGGTTTAAAGCATAACTCACCCTACTCTTCGGTGTGAAGTAAAGCTGTGAAGTAGGTAAGTTTGCTATATCTATGAGATAACTTCAAGAACACTGCAAATGGAAATCACTAACACCCACTGTCTTCTATATGCTAAGACTCTGCCATACTCTTTTTATAGTTTTCTTCTAATCTGCAAAACAACCTTTAAGTTAGATATTATGTTCTCCATATTAGAAGAGAAACTAAAGTTCCATAAAAAGTAAGCAATTTTTTTCAAATTTACAAAGCAAGCAAATGCTGGAGCCCAAGATTAAAATTAGATTTGCCTGACAAAGCACTTCTCTCTCCCCATATTTACATTTACTTGAGTGTGTTCTTTTAATAGCTGTTTTTTGTTTGTTTTGTTTTTAAAATATCATTCCACTGGGTCTGAAATTTCAAACATTGAATTTACTCTTTTGAAAAAGATAATAAAGCAAGGAACTGTATTGAGAAAAAAATGTTGAAAGTACATATTCTTTTAAAATATGTTACTTTGTTTCAAAAGGGGGGGTAGTAATTGCTTTGTTGAAAGCCTTTCTTTATATATAGTAATAATTTTAAAATCTATCCTACTATTTGTCAAAATAGCTATTTATATTACTTACCTAAAATTGTATACAAGACTCTTTCATGAAGGATATCCCATTAATTGTTATTTTTATTAACCATAAGAAGATCTGTTAGGTAGGCAGAATAGGGAAAGGGAGTCCAAAATGGCGGTGGCTAAAAGACAAGGAAGGGAAAAGCCCGCGAAAATAGAACAAAGGAAGGTCCAAGGATCGGAGTGAGGACCTTAGGTAAAACAAACAACAACTCCTGGCTGGCCCAATTTACATAGGACAGGCCCAGGGAGAGAAAAACATATAAAAAGAGGAGCCAAAGCTAGCTCTCTTTCTCTCTCCCGTGCACTGGGGTGCTCTTCTCTTCGCATCTTTGGATCGACGTGCCCTCACACCTCAAACATGGATTTTCTTGCCCTCTTCTAAATAAAATAGATCTGTAACACTGAGCTGTAACATTGATTTGTCTAAGAGCTATAACATGGTCCGTTCAAGACCTGAGAGCTATAACGCAGTCTGTTCAAGACCCAAGAGCTGTGACATGCTGGGGGGGGCTTTAATGTCCGTCACTCCAAATCTGTGTTGTGATGAGACAAAAACCGAGAAACATACACTCGTGTAATAGATCTAACCATGTGAAAGTGTTAGTCACTCACTCGTGTCCCACTCTTTGTGACCCCCATGGACTGTAGCTCACCAGGCTCTTCTGTCCATGGAATTCTCCAGGCAAGAACACTGGAGTGGGTTGCCATTCCTTTCTCCAGGGGATCGTTCTGAGCCAGGGATCAAACTCAGGCCTCCTGCACTGCAGGCAGATTCTTTACCATCTGAGCCACCAGGGAAGCCTATATTTAACCATATATTTCTACCAAATTTATTGCACTTTAGATAATTAGTGAAAAAACAAAAGTAGACAACTCTAGGTAGGGATTGTCTCCTGTTAAACAGTCCATGTCTACCAGAGGTTGGGCAATTTAAATTTATAAACCATGTTCCAGAGCAAATTTAAAATCATTTTGCCATTTTTGATATGCATGGCATTTATAATAGGTATCTAATAATTATAATTTGAGAAAAACTAGTTTTCATAAAGGAATACTATAACAATTCAGCTTTTATGATGCATCTAGCTCTAACAAAGTATCACATTTTTGACAATAAAAATGCTTTTAAATCTCTCAGTATAGTTGGGATTCAAAGTTAATAATAAAAGCAATGCTGAAAATAAAATTCTTACTTAACTACATTCAAATTTGAAGTATAGATTTCAGCAGGTGGTAGATTTGGGCTTGCTTTTTTTTTAAATATCTCAACCTTATTCCTAAAAACTATAAAGAAAGAAGTTGAATTTCCACTTGGCAGCATTCACCTACACTACAATATGATTTTTCTTCTTTATTACTTAGTAGCAAAGAGAAATTTATAAGCTATTTTTTAGAACGAGTACAAGAGAATTAAAATTTCAAAAAGTTAAAAGGATATTTATATAAATTGTTTATATAGAAAGTATGTACAAAACCAATATGATTGGGTGCCTTCCACTTGTTTTATTTGTACTTATCCCATTTATAGGAAGTTTTGAGAAATGAATATTACTCACAATAACATCATACATATTCATAAAGTAATATTAAAGGATTATTTTCATGGTGTCATTATTTACCATTTATGCAGCAAGGCTTAATGGCTTCTATATCTATAAATAATCTGAAAATTGCAGGCTTTGGTGAATAAATTAAATCACTTAAAAAGAAGAACTGGAAAAGAATACAGAATACTAAATATCACATATATATTCTTTTGTAGTTATTATAATTTATACTGAGAGAGGGAATGCATTTCTGTATATTAATTCTCTGATTGTTTTTCATCTTTCTTAAATGATGAAGAATGTGTCAGAATGTGTGTGTGTAATGGAGAGCAGTTTGTGAATTCATTTCAGTTAAACAACAAAATTAATTTTTGAAGAATTTCAAAAGATTTATAATTACTAGCCTTTTCAATACCTGTCAAAATAGCTGCCATTTAAAATAGACATTGTATTTGCTCATTCAAAAAAAAAATACAGGTAGGTTGAGTAGAACAAACATTTTCATTAAAAACAAACAGAAATTATAAACATATCTTTTGAATGCAGTGTAAAATTGTAAGGTATTTTAGTTGGAAGGATTTTCTCTGAATGTCTCCAAAGCTAGCAAAATTGAAGTATGTGATATACGTGATATAAAGAACTGAGTGATATATCCTTGGTAACTTATGATTTGCTGATTAAACTAATTATTTCTAATATATAAATATTATGCATAATAATATTACACACAATACATTATCAATATAATAATATAAATATATCAATATATAAATATTATAATTGATTATAATATAATAATGTGTATATATATAAAACATATAATTCTATACAGTACAATCTTCTCCTTCTAATGGGTCAACATATTTTAAGCTTCAATTTTCTCACTGATTTATTAAGATAACCATCTGCTATCTTTTTAACTCACTTCCTCTCTTGTCCCTGGTCCAACGGCTCAGAACCTCCAGTTTTTATTCTACTAGCCTTCTGCTTTCCTTTACCAGGCTTTACATTTCAAGTCACCCTTTCACATCAAAATCACCCCTTTTTACATTACCACGCAGTACCTTTATCTGGTAAAACTTCAAAGTTTGTCAAATCCAACTGTTTCTCTAAACTATATGTCCATTCAAGAGCTAATGGCTGGAGAGTAATAGATCCCCATACTGAGTCTTATCACTTTCAATTCTGAATCATCAACTTCAAATGAAATATAGTCATGCCACTCACTAAGCAGGAAAGAATTCACCTGCAATGCAGGAGATGCAGGTTTAATCCCCGGGTTGGAAAGATACCCTGGAGGAGGAAATGACAACCCCCTCCAATATTCTTGCCTGGGAGAATCCCATGGACGGAGGAGCCTGGCGGGCTATAGTCCACGGGATCGCAATTGAGCACATACACACAATCAAACAGCAACACTAGTCACTCTTCCTGATGATTGTTTTATAGCTTCTCTTTCTCCTCAGACACGCATATTCTTCTCCAGCCCCACTCTTGATGATGATGATCCTATTAAATATTCAGAAAATGTAGGGGAAGTGGAATCAAAACAGATTTTCCACTGATTCTGACAACTACAGCTACCCATCTGTGCTGCGACCACATACTCTGCCTTTTAGCCGGTACTATGGGTTAAACTGCAGGCCCACTAGATCAATTCTCCTTTTCTACAAAAGGTCTGGGGTTTTTGTTTTTTCAATTTTTATTTTTCCCCTAATTTCTGCCCTAAATATAGCTGGAATTTTTGAGGAGAGGAAAAGGAAGAGAAAATAAGAAATTTCTTATCTCATACTCTTATAGTATAGTACTGTACTAATATTATATTCTGACTTCTAACTCTCTGGCCCTTGCAGATATTAAAACTGCTTCTATCCTGGACAACTTTAAAGGTTCTTCAGAAGTTCTCTGCTGGGCCCTCCTAACCAAAGATCCCTTGATGTATCTGATACCTCTTCTTCAGCTAGACACTTTGATCTCAGCTCCACTCTCAGACATTAACTGCAGAGTTTCCTCACCCTCCCAGGCAATCTACAAGAGGACATAAAAAGTCTCTACGCAAGATGTCTTCCAGTTTGCCTACCTCTGATCTACAGAAAATGGTCCTATATCCCCTGTCTTCAGTGAGAGTGTTCAACGTCTACTGTGGCCCTCTGGGGACAACTTTGGCTCTGCCACCACCACACTCGCTGTGTCAGATGTCAGTCCCTGGGTCCTCCAACACAGGACATGCAAATCAGGCTTCAGGGATGCTTCAGGTTTCAGGCGCCTCTTTAGGAATGTTCCACCTCTCTCCCATTTGTCCTCACAGCGTGGTGTTCTGCTATTCTGGTTCCTATGCTGTGTAGCAAACCACTTTAAACTTACTGGTAAGTAATTCAAGTTACAGCGCTAGCACACTTGGAGGGTCAGGAATTATAGTCAGGTTGACTTGGAAGTCATGCTATCTGGAAGCCCATCCTGGAAACTCTTGAAGGTGGGAGGTGACTTGACCACTGGGATATGAAATCACCTGGAGATATTTTCAGTCAGTGGATAGAAATTGATTCTTGCTATCAACTATGGCCTCTACAGAAGTTTTGGACATGCACCTAGTTTTACCTTTTCCAGTGGCCTTGATACAGTTGGATTTTATACAGGTAGTTTTGGCTCCAAACCAAGTATTCAGCTAAACAGGTGGAAGCTTTCTTAGCTTTTCTGGCCTAGCCTCAGAAATATACAGCATCACCTCTGCCACTTTCTGTTACTTACAAGTGAGTCACACTGAAGATTCAGCGGGGAGAACTTGACTTTTCTTCTAGATAACAAATATCAATGTTCTGAGATTATAGTGATCAACTTTGAAAATGCTATATAATACATTTTCTCTTAAGGTAACTTTACTAACTACATTCTTTCTTCAAAACACACATCCGGAATATTTTATAACCTTGATCTGAATGAGAGGTCCACATGTTACTGAATATGTTATCATACACTTCCTCGGTAAATTACACATATTTAAGTGTCACCTAACTTTGGTATGCCACATCTTGTTATACAATTTTAGCATCCTATTACAGAAAAGGACAAAAAGAAGTAGCTCTTCCATTGTCTTCTGTCACCTGATAACAACCATCAAGCATCAACCTCTCTGCACATAAGAGTAAAGGAAACTCCAGATTACACACCTGCCTTTCTCGGCCACAAGAATAGCAAATTTTCCGTTCGCAGTTTTTAAGAAGTTGAGGAAGAACTCGGTCCTTTGAGCTGGAATATCCAAGTACAAGTCCCAAGGGCCTTAAAACTGTAACAAGAAAGTTACAAAAAGACTTTCCTGGTGACCCAGTAGATTAGAATCTGCCTGTCAATGCAGGGGACATGGGTTCGATTCCTGGTACAGGAAGATTCCACATTCCTTGGAGCAACTAAGCCCATGTGCCACAACTACTGAGCCCCCACTCTAGAGTCCAGGAGCTGCAATTACTGAAGCCTGAGTGCCTAGAACCTGTGCTCTGCAACAAGAGAAGCCACCACAATAGAAACCTGAGCACCTCAATGAAGAGTAGGCCCTGCTCACTGCAGCTAGAGAAACCTGGTGCAAAGGAACGAAGACACAGCACAGCCAAAAATAAAGAAAGAAAGTTACAAAATAGAGACACAAATAGTGTACTCTAATGATTAAGTAAATAGTTTTCTTTCTGGTAAGAAATACAGAATACAGTAACAACTTGATATAGTTTTGAAATTATTTAAAGTATGAATTATGAATTATGAAGCCAGGAGACCTGAATTTTCTATACGATCACTTAGGAGGCCACCTTTTTAGAAGAAAAGTTACATTTGTACAGATAATATTTCTCTTAGCAAAACTTTCATTTTTAATTACGGATTTTATCTCTATCAAGCATGTTCCTTATGACCCGATTATGTAAAAAGTGTGTGAGTGTCTATAGCATCCTGTGAGATTGGGGAGATTTTAGAAAGAGTTAACAAAATACCCAACTCTCAATTGAATAAGGTTAATAAATCAGAGTCTGATAATTGCAAACGTTCAACCTAGAATAGAACATTGTTATTCTATTGTTAGAATTCTAACATTGTTAGAATAACATATGTTATCCTACATAAGGTACTGTTTATAGCTGAGCAATCTAATTTTTGGATAACAGGCATAATATATATTCTGAAGGTTACAACTTAAAGGCTGTAAGACCCACTATGTGGGTCTTTCTTAAAGAAAGAAGATATTCAGATTTTTCATTTCCCTTAAGACTGTTGATCTGAAGAGAAAAAACAAGGCTTCAGGAGATATAACTTGCCTTAGAGGAGGGGCACACCATGTCTTAGAGAATGTTAGAACTACGCTCTGAGCAGTGTAGATTGTCTAAGTGCATTCTGAGTCTGTAGAGGTAAGATGACATTAACCATAGAAGGCAGCCCAACAGCTGGGCTGCTGCTGCTGCTGCTAAGTTGCTTCAGTTGTGTCCGACTCTGTGTGACCCCATAGACAGCAGCCCACCAGGCTCCCCCATCCCTGTTAGGAGGGGTATTTCCCAGATATTTCGAATCATGGGACTGGATCTGAGAGTAACCGTAATTAGAAATAGCTGAATCTCATCCTATCTGTTGGAAGGCAACTTGTTATCTCTGATCTTATTTGAAGTTTTGCTTTGACTACTATTGTGGGGAGTCTAGGAAAATGTCTCTCCTCAAACTTAAACTACAGGAAGAAAAGAAATAGAACCCTTAGGAAAGGTGGCCAGGCAGTATTGAGTATTCAATAGCCTGTGGACAGACTGGAAAGCCATTATCTAGAGACTGCTTTTTGTTAAAGCAAGTAACAACCAAGAAAGATTTATCTAACAAGTAGGTTTTGGAAGGTAAAAACCTTCAAAAAAAAAAAAAGCCTTCAGTTTTCCATTTTTAATCTAGATTATTTTAATTGATAAAAGAACAAAACATGTTCTTTGGAGTTATGGAAATAACCACCAAAATAAACAATCATATATAGGGAAAATGGCTCTGTAAGGAAAATAGAATAATGATTTGAACTCTAATAAGTTACGTAAAGTTATATTAACTTATATAGCTCATATATAAAATTGATTTTATAAAAATAAACATTCAGACCTAAGTACAAAAATAACTCAGCAGCTCAATTTTATACAAGACATTCTGAGGCCAGGTGACATTTGAATTACATACTTTGTAACATGCAGTAGTGAGAAAAGGAAGAAGTGGGCAGAAAAAAAACATTTCAGGAATGGAATTGAGGAGAGAAAATGTGTATTATATGTGGGAAGAAGTGGTTTAGTTAGACCATACTGTGTAAAAATAGAATAGTAAAAGGTAGAATTAGAAAGTAGAATAAAATTCAATTGATAATTCAAGGAATATAAATTTCTTCAAAGACCATAAGACATAAAATGTTGTTTGGTGATCTGATTATGTAATAATCAGAATATTTGGATATTCTTATGAGAGATTAAACTGATAGCACTGTGTAAGAAGTTTTGGGTATAGGACAGATCAGAAGCAGAGATACTCCTTAGCAACATATTTTAATCATTCAGTATATATCAAATGGATGCCAGAACAAGCTGAGGACAGAAAGAGTAGAGAGGGGAGACTTGGATGTAAGAGTTACTGCAGTGATACACTGCAAGGCTGGATATCTAGAATCATTTAGGGAAAAATGAAGAGTATCTGAAGTGATTCTATTATTTTAAAGCTAAGATCATTCAAAACTTTAGGTTCCAAAGTAGAAACAGAAATGTAAGAGAAAGAAAGATTTGGAGAATAATTAGAAGGGCCAAGAAAATGTAATTAGCTTTTTCTACATTTGGTTTTGAGTTTCTGACAGAATATTCAGAGAAAATTTTTTATTTGCACCACTAAGCAGTTAGAAATCTGAGTATAAATGTCTTTTATGCTCAGGCTTTTCCTTGCAATGAAATACATAATTTTTGTTAAAACTGTTAATAGTTCTTCTAAACTGCTTAGAGAATGCAACCATAAAAATAATACACTCAATTGCCACTCCTTAATTCCCATTAAGTGTGAAAAAATATGAAATGAATGTTACATAATTTTATTGTATTAGATATTTGTGTCTGTGTTCACAGCTCCATTAATCTAGGTTAAGCGAAAATCTATTATGAAAAAACAACACTCTAGGAAACACAACACTCCAGAAAGGAGTTAATGTAAAGGCATTCATATTGAAATGTAGTTTTTAATACACACTTAAATGACAATTACGTGGGTGTTAGTTGCTCATCATGTCTGACTCTTTGCGACGTCATGGACTGTAGCACGTCAGGCTCCTCAGTCCACGGAATTCTTCAGGCAAGAATACTGGAGTGGGTTGCAATCCCATTCTCCAAGGGATCTTCCCAACCCAGGGATCAATCCCAGATCCCCTGCATTGCAGGCAGATTCTTTACCGCCTATGATTGTACATATAAAGATTGGTAATTCATTCATTCAGAGTAGAAGGAAAAGTCCTGCTTTACAGATTAAATTTCCATCTATATACTTATGGCCTAGACCTCTCTCCTGCATTCCCTACACATGTGTCTCACTGCTCACATAAGTTATCTTAACTGGGACTTCTGAAATTTAAAATAGTGCTAAAAATAAGAGGATAAAATACACACAAAATTTAGGGGACTTCTTTACAAAGTCATTCAATACTATTAAAGGGCATTTTTGTTCATTTACAAAGTAATTCTTCAAAGACTCAAATATCTCCACATGAACACAAAGAAACTAAGCACTGTTATACTTGGAGACATTTTTTGTTTTTAACACCAGTTCTGACACAAAATACTTGAACTACAATCAATTTACTATGTGATTTGTAGCATGTATTTGTTGTTGTTGTTTAGTCTGACCCTTTTGTGACCCCATGGACTGTAGCCTGCCAGCCTCCTCTGCCCATGGGATTTCATAGGCAAGAGTATATGAGTGGGTTGCCATTTCCTTCTCCAGGAGATATTCCTGACCCTGGGATCCCATGTAGCACGTTTGTGTGTGTGTGTGTACTTAGTCACTCAGTTGTGTCTGACTCTGCAACCCCATTGACTGTAGCCTGCCAGGCTCCTCTGTTCATGGGAACTCTCCAGGAAAGAATACTGGAGTGGGTTGTCATGCCCTCTTCCAGAGGATCTTCCCAACCCAGGGATAGAACCCAGGTCTCTTGCAATGCATGGGGATTCTTTACCAATTGAACCAACAGGGAAACCCAAGAATACTGGAGTGGGTAGCCTGTTCTTTCTCAGGGGAACTTTCCAACCCAGAAATCAAACCAGGGTCTCCAGCATTGCAGGCAGATTCTTTACCAGCTGAGATACCAGGGAAGCCCTGTATAGGTAAATGCATTTAATTTCAAAAAATTTAATTTAGTAACTCACACAATTTTTAATCTCTTGGATTTTCTGCAGCAAAATTTGTTTTCCTAATATCAATTAATTATATTTTAAATGTTGAACCATTCAGTTGAATTTATAATAAACCATACCCACAATTTTGTCATTCCATCTGATCACTGTACATTGTCAACATTTTGACTTTTATGAATTTGAATGAAAATGTCAAGTGTTATTAAAATTAATGATTTTTCTATCTGAAGTATTTAATGTCTTTGATATAAAACTAGTATCATCTAACTGTGGAGTGCTTCTGTCAATGGAGCTATCACTTCATTTTTCACATGTGCACAAGAAAACTCAAAAGTCTAAATGAATGAAATTGTTTCAGAAGAGAAATTCCATCTATATAAAAACAAAAAAACTCATCTAAATGAAAAGTCAAACACCAGAAAGTGCTTAAACACAACTCCTGGAGTCATGTGTATTAAATCATTATCATCAAGCAAAATCTTTTAAAATAACTATGCATATTTGACCTAGATTTTTGTCTTCTGATTTACATGTTGTCAGCAGAACCACTTTGGCCCACTGTCAGTCCACTCAGGCTGTCATAACAAAATACCATAGACTGGGTGACTCAAACAAGAGGAATGTATTTCTTACTATTCTAGAAGCTAGGACGTCCAAGATCAGAGTGCCAGCATGGCTGATTTCTAGTGAGGGCTCCCTTTTTTATTTCAGATAGCTGTTCTTTTTGTGCTTTAGCATGGCCTTTATGGGGAAGGTGGGACTGAACTTTCTCTTCTTATAAAGTCCCCAGTCCTATTGGATTAGGACCTCACTGTTATGACCTCATTTACTTCCCTAAAGATTATGTCTTTATTCACATTGGGGATTAGAATTTCAACATATGAATTTTGGGGGAACAGAGTTCATTCTATAGCACCAACATAGATGAGAAAAGGCCAACTATATTGTATAAGTACACATTCATTATCAACTTTCTTAAAAAATGAATTCTCAGTATTAAATGTTAATTAAATAATCATTTTCATTTATTTGACCTTATTACTGTCAAAGTGTTTATTGCACTACTGAACAATAAAATGAAAAAAATGTTTTTTACAGCTATACTATAAATTCAATGCTAAAACTACTATAGCAAGAGCGTTCAGACTACTGTCTTTATACTCTCTGGCAGCACTTCTCAGCTATTTTTGTCCATATTTCACATATACCTAGCTTATATTTGTTGAAAGTTTCCACTAATTTGGCTTACCTCAGGCCTGGGGTTTTGTGCAACTTGCAAGCACAATCAAAGCCATAGTATTTTGTATCTGGTATTAAACGTCTCTCCTCCTACCACCAGCAACTTCCCTGGTCGGAATACACAGAGTAAAAAGCCATGTGAATACAAGAGGCAGAGTTTGAAGTGTTGCATCTATAAGTTAAGGAATGCCAAGGATTATTGGGAACCACCTGAACCTGGAAGAGTGGCGTGGACCGAATTCTTCCTCAGAACTTTAAGAATCGACCCCAGCCTCCAGAACTCTGAAAGAATAAACTTTGTTGGTTTAAGCCACAGTTTTGTTTCTTTTGGAAATTTTTTTGTGGCAGCCATGGTAAACTATTGCTACTAATATGAACCTTCTGTTAAAATAGAACTGTTTTGTTAAGATATAAAATGCCAGGAGACATGCTGCTTTATACTCAATACAGGCAACAGGTATAAACCAAAACTTTTCAGGCAACCTGTTTAAAGCATTTCTCAAATTTATTGTGTTCAGTTGAATTCCTTATGTTATCCTCCTACGTTCTATTGTTTAATCTTCTTCTCAAGTTAACAATTTCATGTTTCTATTTATCTCAAAAATGTTGAAATTATTTATGCTGCTGTCTTTCAAACTTAGACTGAAATTATTTGTTAGTCCCATCAACTTTAACTCTGAATTTATATCTAAATTCTACCACTTCTACATCATCTCAACTATTCCCCCCTTGGTCCAGCACTGTTAATAATTATCATCATCTCCTCACTGGTCTCCCTGCTTCCAAGGGTTTCCATGGTGATTCAGTGGTAAAGAATCTGCCTGCAAAGCAGGAGACCTGGATTCAATCCCTGGGTTGGGAAGATCTTCTGGAGAAGGGAATGGCTACCCACTCCAGTATTCTTGCCTGGAGAATTCCATGAACAGGGAAACCTGGTGGGCTGCAGTCCATGGGCTTGCAAAGTGTTGGATGCAACTGAGCACATCCCCGTGTGTGCACACACACACAAACACACACATATGCACATATGCAGTCTCTAAACATAGTATCCAAGAAGATAGTTTTTAAAATCATAGATCATGTAGCTTCTACAAAATATTCTCTTGCTTCCTATATGTAATGGGTTGAATTGTATCCCTAGAAATTGAATTCCTAACTCTCTAGTCCCTCTGAAAATAAACTTATTTGTAAATATGTCATTATAGATGCACTTTGTTAATTTAGCTATGTCATATTAACAAAACTAATTACATCTGTAATGATCTATTTCCATTTTCATATAGCCAATATGAGAGCCAACCTAGACAGCATATTAAAAAAGCAGAGACATTACTTTATCAACAAAGGTCCATCTAGTCAAAGCTATGGTTTTTCAAGTAGTCATGTATTGATGTGAGAGTTGGACTCTGAAGAAAACTGAGTGCAGAAGAATTGATGTTTTGAACGGTGGTGTTGGAGAAGACTCTTGAGAGTCCCTTGGACTGCGAGGAGATCCAACCAGTCCATCTTAAAGGAGATAAGTCCTGAATATTCATTGGAATATTCATTCATTGGAATTTGGCCACCTGATGTGAAGAGCTGACTCATTTGAAAAGACCGTGATGCTGGGAAAGATTGAAGGCAGAAGGAAAAGGGGACAACAGAGGACGAGATGGTTGGATGACATCATCACTGACTCAATGGACATGAGTCTGAGTAAACTCCGGGAGTTGGTGATGGACAGGGAGGCCAGATGTGCTGCAGTCCATGGGGTTGCAAAGAGCTGGACATGACTGAGCGACTGAACTAAACTGAACTGAACTGAATATGAGTGATCATTATTATAATGGAGGATAACAAATACAAGTGGTGTCTTTATAAGCACAAGAGAGAGAGACACACACAGGAAGAATGGGATGTGACGACAGAAGCAGAGACTAAGGTAGTGCAGATAAAAGCCAAGGGGTGCCAAGGTTCTTAGATCTCCACCAGCAGTTAGGAAAGTCAAGGAAGAAAATCTCCCCGAGAGACAGCAGAAGGAGAATGTCACTGCTGAAATCTTAATGTCAAACTTCTGATCACTAGAACTGTGACAGAATAAATGTGAGTTGTTTTAATCCACCCAGCCTGTGGTACTTTGTTTTGTGGCCCTAAGAATCTCATACAGCATGTCACTCTGAGTAAAAGCCAAAAGTATTACAATGACTTGTTTGGTCCTTAATAGTTTGGTTCCCCTCTTATCCATGATCTCATTTCTCACTAATTTTTGCTTGGTTCTCTCTGCTGTAGAGACATTACTTTGCCTGCAAAGGTCCATATAGTCAAAGTTATGGCTTTTCCAGTAGTCATGTAAGGATGTGAGAACTGGACAGAAAAAAAAGGCTGAGTGCCTAAGAATTGATGCCATAAAAATGTGGTGTTGGAGAAGACTCTTGAGAATCCCTCGGACAGCAAGGAGATCAAACTAGTCAATCCTACAGGAAATCAACCCTGACTATTCATTGGCAGGACTGATGCTGAAACTGAAGCTCCAATACTTTGGCCACCTGATGTGAAGAACTGACTCACTGGAAAAGACTTTGATGCTGGGGAAGATTGAAGGCAGGAGAAAGGGATGACAGAAGATGAGATGATTGGAAGGCAACACCAACTCCGTGGACATGAGTTTAAGCAAATGCCAGGAAATAGTGAAGGACAGGGAACCCTGACATGCTATAGTACATGGAGTCACAAAGGGTCAGAAACGATTGGGCAACTGAACAACAGCAACTCTGCTGTAGACACATTTGTTGTTGTTGTTGCTGTTGTTGTTGTTGTACCTCCAATATTCTAGGCATGATCTTGCCTGACAGAATTGTCATTTTTTGTTGTCTTCCAGGAAAGTTCTTTTGCCAGGTGTCTTGACTGCTTGCTTTACTAATATTGGGGCTTTAATAATATGCCATCATCTTCTTAGAATGTCCCTAACCACTGCAGATGGTCACTACAGCCATGAAATTAAAAGACGTTTACTCCTTGGAAGAAAAGTTATGACCAACCTAGATAGCATATTCAAAAGCAGAGACATTACTTTGCTGACTAAGGTCTGTCTAGTCAAGGCTATGGTTTTTCCAGTAGTCATGTATGGATGTGAGAGTTGGACTGTGAAGAAGGCTGAGCACTGAAGAATTGACGCTTTTGAACTGTGGTGTTGGAGAAGACTCTTGAGAGTCCCTTGGACTGCAAGGAGATCCAACCAGTCCATTCTGAAGGAGATCAGCCCTGGGATTTCTTTGGAAGGAATGATGCTAAAGCTGAAACTCCAGTACTGTGGCCACCTCATGCAAAGACTTGACTCATTGGAAAAGACTCTGATGTTGGGAGGGATTGGGGGCAGGAAGAGAAGGGGACGACAGAGGATGAGATGGCTGGATGGCATCACTGACTCGATGGATGTGAGTCTGAGTGAACTCCGGGAGTTGGTGATGGATGGGGAGGCCTGGCATGCTGTGATTCATGGGGTCGCAAAGAGTTGGACATGACTGAGTGACTGAACTGAACTGAACTGAACTGAACCACTATGTTTACAATTAAGACTATTGCTCCCAAATTCTCCACCCTCAGTATCTTACTTTTACTTCCATAGCACCTTTCATGTATTTACATTCTATATATTAGAAATTTTTTTCTATCTGTATTACCACTATGTTTCCAGCAATTGGTATAGTAGTTTGCATACAGTAAGGGACTCAAGATTTACTTATTAAAATAATGAATATATTTTAAAACGTGACATATTCAGGGAAATTTGAATAAATAAGTGTGGCTGTGGTTGATTTCTGCTTTCTTGGTGAGGTATGAAGGGTTAGAAAAAAGGCTAAATTTTAGTCAAAAACCAGATTGTACATGACCGTGTATGCTTTTCAAATATTTGGAATTTATCCTTTAGTGCAGTTGTTTTCAAAACTGGTTGAATTTTTGTTGTATTTGCTTATAGTGAAAAACATTATTCAAACAAAATGTTATAAAAGATACGTAAAAGAGACAAAGTTAAGCTTCTCAGCAGGAAGAAATAATGTGAGTCCCAGAATCCAGCCCTCTCTCTGTTTCTTTTCCTTTTCATAAGACCTGCAGGTCACTGCATTCACTTGGGGATTCATGAAATCACAAGGTGAAAAGCAGTACTGTAAGAGATAGAACACCTCTGAAGGATTTAAGCAAAGGAGTTGCATGGTAAGATTTTCATTTTATTAGATAAACTGGGGTAATAGTATGAGGGCTAAATCAGAGGCTTGTAAAACCAAAGACAAAAAGGCCAACAGGGAGAACTTCATGATAATCTAAAAGGGTAAGTGACTAGAACCTGAGTCAAGAAAATAACAGCTGGGAATGTAGTCAATCAATGAGAAATAGTTGCATAAATCAGACTAGCTGATTAAGTTCATAGAATGAAAGGGAGAAAAGGAGATTTTAGGTTGTTATGTTGAGTCATACATAGGCCCACTGTGCCTGAAGTGGTCCCATTTACTAACACAGGGAATACAGAGAAGCAGATCTGAAGAACAGTGAGTTCAGCTTGTACTAGGGCGGTCAGGTGAATGGGTCCAGAGGCTTAGGGAAAAGCGTCATATTGAGATATAGATTTCAGTATTACCTTATCCTTTACCGTCTGAGCCACCTTCCCAGGTGGCCCTAGTGGTAAAGGACCCACCTGCCAATGCAGGAGATGTAAGAGATGAGGGTTCAATCCCTGGGTTGAGAAGATCCTCTAGAGGAGGGAATGGCCACCCACTCCAGTATTCTTGCCTGGAGAATCCCCATGGACAGAGGAGCCTGGCGGGCTACAGCCTATAGGCTCACAAAGAGTTGAACATGACTGAAGGGGCTTAGCACAGCACATTACATTATTCAGCATTCACTCACTAAGTCAAAAATATTCATTGTGTTCTTTCTATATTCCAGCTGCTTTGAAAGTTAAGGAGCATACAATGAAAAAAACATCAGTCATTTTCCTTATGTATAGTGATAAGAAATGATGGCCCAAAATTCAAAGTGTGGAGAGAAAACTTTGATCCTTATGCATCTGAACAAAGGAAGAAGAGCAGAAAGGGCTTTCTCAAGTTCTTAATTTATTGCCTTTCAGCACCAAATTCATCCTTTTTGCCTGTTCTGTCAAAATGAATCTTGGCCCTTTAAGTGTGATTTTTCTTTGCCAGCTGCCATGATGTTTTGTCAATCAAGGGTAATGAAGTGACATTGGAGGAGAAAAAATTTTGCTTCCTGGTTTGGGTGGGCTCCTTTGCAGCCCTCATATAGCACCTCAGGCAGCTTCTCCAGCAGAGCTCATGGTTTCCCCATGGCCTGGCTCCTTTAATTCACAGCACCTATCACCACTCAGAGCCAACAACTTTTGCCAGCAACCTCATCAGACAGTTTTGTAGTCAGAATTTCTAATGAGATGCCTCCTTGTGAAAAGCTTCTCCTGGCATTCTATAGAGTGGATTTCCTGCAAGTTCTCCCATCAGTACAGCAATTTTTCTGCCATTCAGTTACTCACAGTTATGCACCCCCCAACAAAGTATGGATCACGTTTCTGGCAGGGAGGAAACTCTTACTTGGGAGTTCTATATCAGCTCTCTGAGTAATGGCATATTATATTATTTCCATTACTATTTCATAAACTTGCTATTCCTATCATCTTTAAAGTTTTCTCTGCTGCTTACCTGTCGACCTTTTATTGCTCTATTTCCATCTTGTAGTCAGTAATTCCTTATGCTGTACTTTTCCTGGTCAAATTACTCTATGGTTTCTTTTTCCTGATTTGACCTAGACTGGCTGAGATAACAAAGAAGGAAGACTAATAGATGTATAAATAGAATACAGTAGTTCTTCAGATGACAATAAAATTGAGAGTTTCAAGAAGAGAAAATGAAGTTCTAGTTTTAAATCATGCCGGCCCAAAGCTCCTTATGGACATGCTCATGATTTCCCATTCACACATCTATTAAGACTTACTTAAGAAAAAAAGGTCCAATACCAAAACTGACCAAAAATGAAACAGAAAATAAACCAATTCCAACTCTTTGAAGAAATCTCAATATAGTGTCCATGCACATCCCCTAGGGACCCAGCCATTCTATCCTAGGTATTCATCCAACAAAGATGCATTATATATTGCTCCAAAATATATAGACAAAAACACTTGTAGCAGTATAAGTGATAGTAGGCAAAACTAGAAACATCTCAAGGAAGCATATAAAATATAGAATTAAAAATAATGATGCATTTATATAATGGAATATCTCAAAATCACAATATGAATGAAGTTATAAAACACAGAAAATAGTGATAAACTTTGCAGGCATAATTTTAAATGAAAGAAACCATGCCAAATACTATTTATTATAAGAATTAATTTATATAAAGTTCAATGAAGAATAAAACAAATCTTTGGCATTGAAATCTGGAATAGTATTTGAGTGGGGAAGAGAACAGTGTTTAGTTGGAAGCACTAGAAGATTGAGTATTATTTCTTGACCAGATGAAGTTTAAACAATTATATTCAATCTTGTGATGATTACTAAGGTATAAATGTAGGATTTATACAATTTTCCATATGTAGGTTACTTTCCAATGATATTTTTATTAAATAACCCCTGTACCAGGAATAATAATTTAAATATAAAGCAAGGTAAAAAATTACAATTAAGGCATTCTTAGAAAATAACTAAAAATGTATTTTAAAATGTTAAGAATTAAACTTACAATTAATTAGATATTTTTCCTATAATGATTTTGAGATTTACAAGATAATCATGAGTGGTACAATATAAAAGTGAATATAACAACTATGTTGTTGTTTTAGTCATTAAGTTGTGTCTGACTCTTTTGCAACCTCGTGGACAGTAGCCCACAAGGCTTCTCTGTCCACGGAATTTAACAGGCAAGAATACTGGAGTGGGTTGCAATTTCCTTCTCCAGGGGATCTTCAAGACCCAGGAATTGAACCTGCATCTTCTGCTGGGCAGGAAGATTTTTTACCACTGAATCACTTGGGAAGCATAACAATTATATAACAATATATATATTTGAAGAAATAGTAATTAAAATTCTCATTGAATTTTTTAAGAATGCAAGAAATTCATTGTAATATTTATAAAAATGGAAAACTGTTCACACATTTAAAAAGACATACAAAGGAAAAGAATGGCCTACTAGATTTAAGAAATTATACAATTGCATGAAATAAAATTAGTATTTAGCATATTAGTTCCTCAATCATGTCCAACTCTTTGCACCCCATGAACTGTAGCCTGCCAGGCTCTTGTGTCCATGTAATTCTCCAGGCAAGAATACTGGAGTGGATTGCCATTTCTTTCTCCAGGGGATCTTCCTGATCCAAGGATCGAACGTGGGTCTCCTGTATTGCAGGCAGATTCTTTATCATCTGTGCCACCAGGGAAACTTAAAATTAATATATTAGTATAAACAAGGACACCAACTAAATGGAGAATGATACCTCGGTATTAAAATAGAAAATAAAGATTGCTAAGAGAAAATTATTACTTACTGAAGATAAGTGTGCATATGAACAAGGCTGATATTTAGCCCAGCACATTGATACAATTGCACCTCTCTGTAACATACTGAACTGCTAGTAAAAACCTACCTTCTCTCAGTTCAGTTCAGTCCCTCAGTCTTGTCTGACTCTTTGCCACCCCATGAATCGCCACACACCAGGCCTCCCTGTCCATCACCATCTCCCAGAGTTCACTCAAACTCATGTCATTGAGTTGGTGATGCCATCCAGTCACCTCATCCTCTGTCATCCCCTTCTCCTCCTGCCCCCAGTCCCTCCAAGCATCAGAGTCTTTTCCAATGAGTCAACTCTTTGCATGAGGTGGCCAAAGTACTGGAGTTTCAGCATCACCATCAGTCCTTCCTAAGAACACCCAGGACTGATCTCCTTCAAAATGGACTGGTTGTATCTCCTTGCAGTCAAAGGGACTCTCAAATCTTCTCCAACACCACAGTTGGAAGCATCAATTCTTTGGCACTCAGCTTTCTTCACAGTCCAACTCTCACATCCATACATGACCACCAGAAAAACCATAGCCTTGACTAGATGAACCTTTATTGGCAAAGTAATGTCTCTGCTTTTGAATATGCTATCTACGTTGGTCATAACTTTCCTTCCAAGGAGTAAACCTCTTTTAATTTCATGGTTGTAATCACCATCTGCAGTGATTTTGGAGACCCCAAAAATAAAGTCTGACATTGTTTCTACTGTTTCCCCATCAAGTTCCCATTAAGTGATGGGACCAGATGCCATGATCTTCGCTTTCTGAATGTTGAGCTTTAAGCCAACTTTTTCACTCTTCTCTTTCCCTTTCATCAAGAGGCTTTTTAGTTCCTCTTCACATTTTGCCATAAGGGTGGTGTCATCTGCATATCTGAGGTTATTGATATTTTTCCTGGCAATCTTGATTCTAGCTTGTGCTTCTTCCAGCCCAGCATTTCTCATGCTGTACTCTGCATACAAGTTAAATAAGCAGGCTGACAATATACAGCATTAACATTCTCCTTTTCCTATTTGGAACCAGTCTGTTGTTCCATGTCCAATTCTAACTGTTGCTTCCTGACCTGCATATAGGGTTCTCAAGAGGCAGGTCAGGTGGTCTGGTATTCCCATCTGTTTCAGACTTTTCCACAGTTTATTGTGATCCACACAGGCAAAGGCTTTGGCATAGTCAATAAAGCAGAAATAGATGTTTTTCTGGAAATCTCTTGCTTGTTCCATGATCCAGCAGATCTTGGAAATTGGATCTCTGGTTCCTCTGCCTTTTGTAAAACCAGCTTGAACATCTGGAAGTTCACGGATTACATATTGCTGAAGCCTGGCTTGGAGAATTTTGAGCATTACTTTACTAGCGTGTGAGATGAGTGCAACTGTGCGGTAGTTTGAGGATTCTTTGGCATTGTCTTTCTTTGGGATTGGAATGAAAACTGACCTTTTCCAGTCCTGTGGCCACTTCTGAGTTTTCCAAATTTGCTGGCATATTGAGTGTAGCACATCCACAGCATCATAAATAGCTCAACTGGAATTCCATCACCTCCACTAGCTTTGTTTGTAGTAATGCTTTCTAAGGCCCACTTGACTTCACATTCCAGGATGTCTGGCTCTTGGTGAGTGATCACAACCTCATGATAATCTGGGTCATGAAGATTTTTTTGTATAGTTCTTCTGTGTATTCTTGCCACCTCTTCTTAATATCTTTTGCTTCTGTTAGGTCCATACAATTTCTGTCCTTTATCAAGCCTATCTTTGCATTAAATATTCCCTTGGTATCTCTAATTTTCTTGAAGAGATCTCTAGTCTTTCCCATTCTGTTTTCCTCTATTTCTTTGCATTGATCACTGAGGAAGGCTTTCTTATCTCTCCTTGCTATTCTTTGGAACTCTGCATTCAGATGCTTATATCTTTCCTTTTCTCCTTTGCTTTTCACTTCTCATCTTTTCACAGTTATTTGTAAGGCCTCCTCAGACATCAATTTTGCTTTTTTGCATTTTTTTTCCATGAGGATGGTCTTGATCCCTGTCTGCTGTACAATGTCACGAACCTCATTCCATAGTTCATCAGGCACTATATCAGATCTAGTCCCTTAAATCTATTTCTCACTTTCACTGTGTAATCATAAGGGATTTGATTTAGGTCATACCTCAATGTGCTAGTGGTTTTCTCTACTTTCTTCCATTTAAGTCTGAATTTGGCAATAAGGAGTTCATAATCTGAGCCACAGTCAGCTCCCAGTTTTGTTTTTGCTGACTATATAGGGCTTCTCCATCATTGGCTGCAAAGAACTTGACTTCCTACTTTTGTATTCCAGTCCCCTATAATGAAAAGGACATCTTTTTTGGGTGCTATTTCTAAAAGGTTTTGAAGGTCTTCATAGAACCGTTCAACTTCAGCATCTTCAGCATTAATGGTTGGGGCATAGACTTGGATTGCTGTGATATTGAATGATTTGCCTTGGAAACGAACAGAGATCATTCTGTCATTTTTGAGACTGCATCCAAGTTCTGCATTTTGGACTCTTTTGTTGACCATGATGGCTACTCCATTTCTTCTAAGGGATTCCTGCCCATAGTAGTAGATATAATGGTCATCTGAGTTAAATTCACCCATTCTAGTCCATTTTAGTTCACTGATTCCTAGAAGGTCGACGTTCACTCTTGCCATCTCCTGTTTGACCACTTCCAATTTGCCTTGATTCATGGACCTTACATTCCAGGTTTTTATGTAATGTTGCTCTTTACAGCAGCGGATATTGCTTCCATTACCAGTCCCATCCACAGCTGGGTATTGTTTTTGCTTTGGCTCCATCCGTTTATTCTTTCTGGAGTTATTTCTCCACTGATCTCCAGTAGTGTATCAGTCACCAACTGACCTGGGGAGTTCCTCTTTCAGTATCCTATCATTTTGCCTTTTCATTCTGTTCATGAGGGTCTCAAGGCAAGAATACTGAAGTGGTTTGCCATTCCCTTCTCCAGTGGACCACATTCTGTCAGACCTCTCTACCATGACCCACCCATCTTGGGTGACCCCACACAGCATGGCTTAGTTTCATTGAGTTAGACAAGGCTGCAGTCCGTATAATCAGATTGGCTAGCTTTCTGTGATTATGGCTTCAGTGTGTCTGCCCTCTGATGCCCTCTTGCAACACCTACCATCTTACTTGGGTTTCTCTTACCTTGGACGTGGGGTTCCTCTTCATGGCTGCTCCAGCAAAACGCAGCCACTGCTCCTTATCTTGGACGAGGGGTATCTCCTCATGGCCACCCCTCCTGACCTTGAACATGGAGTAGCTCTCCTTGGCCCTTCTGTGCCCGCACAGCCGCAGCTCCTTGGCGTGGGGTTGCTCCTCTTGGCCACCACCCCTGACCTCGGGTGTGTGGTCAGGGGCAGCGGTGGAGAGGAGCCACCCACATCTGGGGTCAGGGACAGCATCCAAGATGAGCTACCCCAAGCTGAGGTCAGGGGCAGTGGTTGAGACAAGCTACCTCCTCTAGCTTCCAAATTTCTTTCTATCCCTGGACTTTGATACAATTCAACAAATAACGACATAATGCCTAATATAAACATGCTTTACTTAACTCTATCAAATAGTATCTTCGGTGAGTACAAAAGGCAATAGATCCTTAAAAATCTTGATTGGCACTCTTAGTTTCCTGAAAGACCATAAAAATGACCTGGATGGTGCTTATGGGCTATTTATCACGTCACTCACTGCCAGACTCATATTCACATACTCCCCAGGACAAGACATTATTTACTATGCTGCTGCTAAGTCGCTTCAGTCGCGTCCGACTCTGTGCGACCCCATAGACGGCAGCCCACCAGGCTTCCCTGTCCCTGGGATTCTCCAGGCAAGAACACTGGAGTGGGTTACTATATTGTGTACAAAAGGCAAATTAAATATGACAGGTTGAAACATTATTTTTTTAAATGAGGGAAATGATATACTACTCAAACAATAACAAAAAGGAAGCTAGAGTGGCTCTATTACTAAATAATGCTCTTCAAGAAAATGAGTATTTTGATGGACATTATACAATGATGAGACAGTCAACTCATCAGAAACAACAACCTCAGTGGAGATAGAGACAAATCTAAAAGTTGAAAATTTAACACCAGTTCCTTAATAATTGTTGGAATATCTATCCAAAAAGACAATAAGTTTATAAAATATGAACAAATTATCAACCATGTAAACCTAATTTATATTATAACACAGTACTTTCTATAAATATAGAATAATCATTCTTCTTAAGAGCATATGGTCACTCAGACTATGTGCATGTTAGTTCATAAAATAAGGATCTATAAATGTCAAAAATTTGAAATCAGTCACATGCCATATGAATACATGACATTTAATTAGAAATCTTTAAAAATAGAACATCTGTAAATGCCCCAAGGATTTTTAAGTTGTGCAGTACATTTCCATAATAACACATCACTATAATCAAGCATATAAAGAGAAAAAAAACCCAGAATCCCAAGTAACTAAATAGAAAATTTCACTATAGATTATAAAGATATTAAAAGAACTACATTTTATAAACAACTTTAAGCCAATGCAGCAAAAAATTTTTTAAAAATTAAGTATTGAAGAGGATGTAAAGAAATTGGAACGCTTGTATGTTGTTACTGGGAATATAAAATAGTGCAGTCATTGTGGGAAAATAGTATAGATACTCCTCTAAAAATTAAAGGCATATACCATACAATCCATCAATCCCAATTTTGAGTACATATAAGAAAAATTTTTGAAATTGGCAACATGAAACATTTGTACAGCTATATTCATAGCAGCGTTATTTAAAATAGCCAAGAAATAGAAGCAACCCGTGTTCATTAGCAAATAAATGTATAAATAAATGTGGTATATACATACAATGGACTATTATTCAGCCTTAGAAAAAAGGGAATTTCTGGCACATGTTAGAATATAGTTGAACCTTGAGGACATTATGCTTAATGAAATAAGCCAACATAAAAAGAAAAATACAGTATGCTCTACTTAAATGAGGTTTTGTTCGAGAGTAGTCAAATTCATAGAAGCACAAAGAATGGTGGTTGCCAGGGTTTGGCTAAGAGAAAATGGAGAGTTGTTTAGTGGGTATAGAGTTTCAGTTTCACAAGATGAAAAAGTTATGGATATTTGTTACATAACAAAGTGAAAATGCTTAATATAATTAACTGTAGCCACAAAAATGATTAAGATGGTAAATTTTAAGTATAACTTACAATTTGAAAAAATTTATAGTTGATAGGAATAAGAAAAAAGAAATAATGATAGAGGTTTCAATTCTTAAAGATGTAGGTAAAAATAATTAGGACAAAGGATAAATATGTATATATGATTATATATATTTATATATATTAAATATATAAATATATATTAAATTACAAATACAATATATAATACAAATATATATTTATGTGTATACACAGGAAGTTTCAAAAGGCTTGTGTGTGTGTTTGTAGCTATTGAATAAAGTAGTTCATGACCATGGAGAACATATGTATCTTGTTCATCGCCATATCTCTAGGCAAAGTACAATGTGTAGCACAGAATATTTGATCAGTAAGTATTCTTACATGAATGAATGAATGAATGAAGCAATCAGTTCAGGTAATATTTAACAATTATTTCCAGTTTAGACATGCCAAAATTATGGGTGAACAACTTTTGCACATTGGCGGTATAGTGGTGAAAGATCCAGAGAAGTCTGTCACGGTAGTCAAAGTTTGGATCATGCAGAACCTTTCAGATAATGTTAATGGTTTTTGTCTTAACTGCAAGAGAAAATGAATTTATTGAGGCCAGAAGGATAATAATAATTAGGAAAGGCAGGTGATATGATTGATAAATTAATTGTAAATGAGAATTATAAAGAATAACTATCTAAACAATTATAAATAATAACTATCTAAACTATCTAAACTTAATATGAGAATTTCAGGTTTTACTCGCAAGCGGCATCATGTAATATTTCTTATATTCTAAAATATATTGTGCATATTTTATTTTATTTTCATGTAAATAATATGAGACTCCTACACAAAAGACACATAAGCCATGAGAAGATATTTTAGTTTATAAAAGTTCAAATCATTTCTGTCTTCATAATCCATGAGAAGATATTTTAGTTTAAAAAGTTCAAATCATTTCTGTCTTCCCTGTCTCCCATGGTATTTATTAACAGTTGAGTCTCCGTTCAGATAGCTTGTAAGATCAAAAAAGAAATTTAAATCCCACTTCAAAACATTTCCCTTGTGTAATAATTAAAATACTCTAGAAGATATAATCCAATTGTTAAAATAAAATTTTATATTAATTTCAATTTAACTCATTTCCAATAAATCTTTTCTTGAATACTATTTCAGGAAAGAGTATCACAATGACTTAAATTTTAATTTCAGCTTAATTGATGATAACTCTAACCCTTCCTTGCTGAAAAAGAAATAGGTGATTAAAGATTACAATCTCTTTCATGTATTTTCTAAAGGTGGTCACAAGGAAGAGATCAATTAGATGAAATATCTATATTTATGCTATAGCTATTAGCAAAAGCTCTTTATAAAGATGGATAATCAGGTGTTACAAAAAGGAGCATGGATCAGAAATTTTCAATCTTAATTGATTTATGCAAATATCTTTATCTGTTAACTATTTGCTTATAAAATGTTTTTGTCAGCATTACTTTACCCTTCTTAGACTCTCCATTCCCAAATTAAAGAGGAAAACATAGACATTAAACTCTTAGGGAGTTTCAAGCCAGAATGTTAAAGTAATATGTAACATTATGACCTAGTTTCCTATGCAAGAGGGACCCTGAGTGAATGAAGTAGAGATAAACTTTCCATCACAAATCTGTGGCCCCCTTTCCCTTATATTCTAAAATGCATTGTGCATATTTTATTTTCAGCTCTTCGCATCAAGTGGCCAAAGTATTGGAGTTTCAGCTTCAACATCAGTCCTTCCAATGAATATTCACTACTGATTTCCCTTAGGATGGACTGGTTGGATCTCCTTGAAGTCCGTGAGACTCTGAGGAGTCTTCTCCAACACCACAGTCTGAAAGCATCAATTCTTTGGTGCTCAGCTTTCTTTATAGTCCAACTCTCACATTCATACATGACTACTGGAAAAACCATAGCTTTGACTAGATGGACTAGATGGACCTTTGTTGGCAAAGTAATGCCTTTGCTTTTTAATACGCTGTCCAGGTTGGTCATAGCTTTTCTTCCAAGGAGCAAGTGTCTTTTAATTTCATGGCTGCAGTCACTGTCTGCAGTGATTTTGGAGCCCCCCCAAAATAATGTCTCTCACTGTTTCTATTGTTTCCCATCTATTTACCATGAAGTGATGTGACCAGATGCCATGATCTTTGTTCTCTGAATGTTGAGTTTTAAGCCAACTTTTTCACTCTACTCTTCCACTTTCATCAAGAGGCTCTTTAGTTCTTCTCTTTCTGCCATAAGGGTGGTATCATCTGCATATCTGAGGTTATTGATATTTCTTCCAGCAATCTTGTTTCCAGCTTGTGCTTCATCCAGCCCAACATTTCACATGATGTTTGCTGAATATAAGTTAAATAAGCAGGGTGACAATATAGAGCCTTGACATTCTCCTTTCCCTATTTGGAACCAGTCTGTTGTTCCATGTACAGTTGTAACTGTTTATATTGTCTACTCTCTCTTCCCCATCTGCCAGCTAAATGAAGAAGACTGTGAAGCCCTAGGAACGGTGAAACTACAGAAAGAATGAGGCCTGAATCTCTAACCAGCCCTGAAATGGAAAGCTACTCATGAACTGTGCTTATTAGCTCAGTCGTGTCCAACTCTTTGCAACCCCATGGACTGCAGCCCACCAGGCTCCTCTGTCCTTGGGGATTCTCCAGGTAAGAATAGTGGAGAGTGTTGCCAAGCCCTCGTCCAGGGGATCTTCCTAATCCAGGGATCAAACCCAGGTCTCCCTCACTGCAGGCAGATAGATTCTTTACCATCTGTGCCACCAGGGGAGTCCATGAACTAGGAACTTCCATATTGAACTTAAATGATCAAGAAATAAACTTCTGTTGGCTAAAGTCAGTGACATTTTAGAGTTTTTTTTGGTCAGCCGTTAGAATGCCAATACATCACCCAATGGTGAAAAGAGTATTGTAGCATACAGAAAAAAGCCATTCTTCTTTCCTTTTAAAAAGTAGCTTTTAAATGTTCACAGCAAAATTATTTATAATAACCAAATGTAGAAGCAATCTAATGGATGAATAGATAAAAGAAAATAGGGCATACTGTCCCCTACACATGCACACACACAAATGAAATGTTGAGTTCAGTTCAGTTGCTCAGTCATGTCTGATTCTTTGTGACCCCATGGACTGCAGCATGCCAGGCTTCCCTGTCCGTCACCAACTCCTGGACCTTGCTCAAACTCATGTCCTTTGAGTCGGTGATGCCATCAAGCCATCTCATCCTTTGTCATCCCCTTATCCTCCACCTTCAATCTTTCCCAGCATCAGGAATACTACTCAACCATAAGAAAGAATGACGTTTTGCCACTCGAAACAACATGAATGGACCCGGAGGGAATTATTCTTAATGAAATGTCAGACAGAGATTGACAAACACTGTATGCTATCACTTATATGTGGAATCTAAAAATAAAACAAATGAATAAATATAACAAAATAGAAATAGACTCACAGATAAAAAGAACGAACTAGAGATTATCGGGGGGAGAAGGAAGGGAAAAGAAGCAAGGTGGGGATAGGCAATTAAAAGTTCTGTACTATTATACGTAAAATTAATAAGCTACAAGGATATACTTGATGGCACAGGGAATATAGCCAATACTTATAATAAATTTAGAAAAGTTTTGAGTCACCAAGTTGTATACCTAAAACTAATATTGTAAATCAACTATACTTCAATTCAAAAGTATCTTTTTCCTTCTTTGTTTTGTTGGATATTCATATAAACATGCTTTTCAATAATTATTTAAAGTGATTGATATTGTTTTAATCCACGAGACTTTCTTCATTCTCAATGACATTTTCTTTTGTTGAATAGTTTAATCATTTTGACTTGTAAATCAGAGCTTATGATGTACTGAACAAGCTGCTCTGTTCAAATGAAGCTCCCCTAATTTTTTTAATAGCCAAAGGAAAAAAGAAAGCACTGATGTTTAATTGGAATTTCACTGTTAGGTGTGCAATTTATATTGCATGAATAGTGCAAACTCAGTCCTTAGAATTTTAGAAGTAATTTATTATACACACATATTTTTAAAGAATAGACATCTCTACAATAATTTAGTTGGACTCAACTTTTGTAAGACTGTGCCATCTGGAAATAAAATATAATGCATGTATTTTCTGTTTCATCACCAAGGCACTGTTCTGGTAGACAAACTACTCTCTGTCTTCTGTTTGCAAATGAGTTTGTGCAGGTGTGCTGAAAATTCTTACTCAATATTTTATCTAACAATCCTCATAAAGTATTATATTTCCCAAACTGCTCATTAGGCATTCTCAAATGTTTTAGGTGGAAATAAGCACAATTCAATAATTAAAATAAGGCATGTAGTAAGGAATATATTAAATTATTATAATATGTGTTATAAACATAATAAGGATGCATTCTTTAAGTTTGCAGTTCATTTATTTATTTAACAAATATTTTCTAAGTGAATATATCAAGTAGATACTGCTAACAAAATCACATATTAAAGTTTTTACTATATAGTAGGCAACTCATAACTGCATATAATGAAGATTAATGAAGTTACAGTTGTGGGTAGCATAGGGAAAGGAGGGATCCTTTTGTTTAACCCTTTAATTTGACAAGAAAAATGAGGAACTTGCTCAATTAGGACAATAGTGGTGACTAAACACCAAAATCTATACAATTCATTTCAATTCCAAAATGACTTTCTGAAATATGAAACTCTGTCCTCATCACCCTGTTGTATACAAAGATAAATAGGCATGCAATCTTATCTCTGATGACTCAGTATCAGGTTGCAGCACTGTGTGTGTGTGTGTGTGTGTGTGTGTGTGTGTGCAGAGAGGGATGGCTCAGGCTAGTTACTCCACACTAGTTTTATGGTAGGAAAGGGTTTCATCTGTTGTACTATTTCATCAGGACACAACATAAATTTATAGCTTGTGTCAAGATTTCAAAGAAACAGAATGTACAGAAAACTCTGCACATCAAGTAATAGTTGGAAGTGTGACCTGTACAGTATGCCTGTGCTTAGTTGCTCAGTTGTGTCTGATTCTTTGTGAACCTGTGGACTATAGCATGCCAGGGTCCTCTGTCCGTGGGGATTCTCCAGGCAAGAATAATGGAGTGGGTTGCCATGCATGCATAGGTTAATACAAGTAATCAAATTAATCTCTGGCAAATATAGTTTTATAAGTTTATAATTATAGTTATGCTAATCCTTTTAAAGTAGCATTTATCTTCATAGGTAGTTTCAGTTTTAGTAACTGTAATCTCCACTTCTTAGGGCTTCCCTGGTGGCTCAGAGGTTAAAGTGTCTGCCTCCAATGCGGGAGACCCGGGTTCGATCCCTGGGCTGGGAAGATCCCCTGGAGAAGGAAATGACAACCCACTCCAGTATTCTTGCCTGGAAAATCCCACGGACAGAGGAGCCTGCTGGGCTACAGTTCTCACTTCTTAGGCATTTAATGACCTAAATTTCATGAGGTCATATTTTCCACTTACTCAAAATTATATCTAAAATAATAATATAATAATTGATACACTAGGCTGTGCTTAGTTTCTCAGTCTTGTCTGACTCTGCAATCCATTGCCTGCCATGCACCTCTGTCCATGGGGATTCTCCAGGCAAGGATACTGGAGAGGGTTGCCAAGCCCTCTTCCAGAGGATCTTTGCAACCCAGGGATTGAACCCAGGTTTCCAGCATTGCAGGTGGATTCTTTACCATCTGAGCCACTTGGCAAGCCCAAGAATACTGGAGTGGGTAGCCTATCCCTTCTGCAGGGGGTCTTCCCCATCCAGGAATCAAACCAGTGTCTCCTATATTGCAGGCAGATTCTTTACCATCTGAGCCATCAGGGAAGCCCTATACGTTTAAGAGAATTAGTATGAATAAATGAATGAATGGACATGTCTGTTATGATGCTAAATGCTGTAATTACATTGTCTCATTTAATTCTTATACTGTTTTGATTAGGCAGACATTATCATCCCTCTTTTCAAATGAAAACACTGAAGCTTAGGGTTAAGTAGCCTGTTACACTATACAAGAATTAGGAGCTAGAGTTATATAAAAAATATTTTCTTAATGATTGTATAATCATAAATTTACTGTAGCAGAACAAGTAAATGCCTTGAAATATAAAACATAGAAGTCATATTGGAAAAAAAGAGGTTGTCAGAAATTTGAATTGTGCTTTTGAGTTTAGGATTGCTAGAAGATATGAAAAAGAAAAATGAATATAGTTGCTTTATTCTTTTCAAAAATACATCACACAGAGCCAGTTGCAGATGCATGACTTTGAATTTGCTTGCTTGATATTTTCCCGGGAAAAATAAGATTATTGTGAAAACAAGGATTTAATGATAAGTTGACCCTATTTTCAAAAATGATCTTAGAAATTAAATTCTGAATATTTTTTTTATCCATGATATATCCTGAAGTAAAGAATATATCTTTATACTATAGCTGAGGGAAAGTATTTAAGTTACTGAGTTCATGTGCTTCAAGTATATTTTGCTCTGATTTTTAAATCAACATACCTATTAGACTGTATTTCTCATGTAGAAGATTAAAATAGTACATTTTTTTGATAGGCATAAATCTCAATACAGGTTTCCCTCACTATCTGAAAGTAGAGCACTCTTATGAAACTTCTTGTAAGACAAAAAGACTTAAAGCAAAGAGGCAATCATCTTAGAAGACACCTAATCATTCACCTTAGAGACATCCTGCTAAAGGATGCATAAAATAAATCCAGATGAAACATGGATACTCATAGTCACAGTTCAAAGTATGACGGTTAGTTGCTGCAATGCATAGTTCCCAGGAAAGGAGCTTGGTCGTACCACTATCCCTGCTCCAGATTTGCACTGTCTCTGTTTTTCAATTTAAATTTATTTATTTTTAATTGGTGTGGAGAAGGAAATGGCAACCCATTCCAGTGTTCTTTCTTGGAGAATCCCATGGACAGAAGAGCCAGGTGGGTAACAGTCCATGGGTTGCAAAGAGTTGGACACGACTGAGAGACTACCATCACATGTCTAGTTGGAAGATAATTACTTTATAATATTGTGTTGCTGTCTGCCATATATCAACATGAATCAGCTACAGGCATTGCCTCTTTAATAGGTCACTGCAAAACAAACCTTGAATGCTATGTTTGAGTTTTGCCTTTTTTCATAAAAGTGAAATTTGTCTTCCTTTATCTTTTGGCTAGCAAAAGTGGTGCTCATGTAAGTCTTTCCTAAAAATGAAGTGGTCTGAGCAAACTTTCAAAAAGTAGGGAATCTCTGTGAATACTAATTGCATTTGTCACAAGTACCTGCCATGCATATAATCTGTATTAGTAACAGAGTAAAATACATTTTAGATATAAAATTTAATAGAATCAAAAGTTATTCTTCCAGGCATCATTTGTTTGTTTGTTTGTTTGGAT
Source organism: Budorcas taxicolor (assembly GCF_023091745.1). NCBI lineage: Eukaryota > Metazoa > Chordata > Mammalia > Artiodactyla > Bovidae > Budorcas > Budorcas taxicolor. The sequence goes on along the minus strand of NC_068923.1, from coordinate 65,530,927 downwards.
TGTTTTTATTTCTCCTGAGATAAAAATAAGAAATTTCCTACTCCTTCCTCTTACGGATCTTCCTCTTATGGATCTGCCTCTATCTGTCAATCACATAATCTTACCCCTCTATTGAAAGAAGAAAAGAATATACAGGTTAGACAAAGAGAGAAACTAATATCTTAATACAGGTGATTTTGTGTGTGTGTAAGTGAACTGAAATGCAGGGAGACGTGTGACCTCCAAAGGAACCTCCAAGAATGGTTTTCCCTGGAGGGCATTGAGGGAGGGTCCTTTTCAGTGAGGGAGAGAGACACTGAGAATGAAACCAAATGAAGGAAAGCAGAGTTTATAGACAAAGTCACTTAGAGACAATGTTCTATTAAGACATAGAAAATGCATCCAACTATGCTAGAAAGTCCACCCGAAAATTTTATTTTGTTCACTATGTTTAAGCAATAATAAATCAGTGTTCTTTTACAATGAATCAAATATGAGCTATAAATTGGTAGAAGATTGTGTTAGAAGTATGAGAAAGCATGCATAGAGAAAAATACCCTTGGTACCATGTAAGTTAGAATAGATACTTACTTATTTCTATATCATCTATCATTCCAACCCAAATACTGGCTTAGTGGTCAAGAATTATAGATTTGAAATTACTTTGACTCAAAATTTTGAAAGCCTTAATTTAGTATCTTTCGGATTCCAGTATATCTCTGAATCAGTTTACTACTATTCTGATGATCAATTCATACTACTTATTCTATTCCCTGAATTCTTTCTTAAAAGCTTTAAAAGAAATCCTTTTTTGGTTTTCTGAGATTTTACAATGATATGTCTTGATATATGTCTTTTTATCTCAATAATGTTGGATACTATTGGGTTTTTTCATTTTTTTTTGGAAAAAAAATTTTTTCTACCATTTATTTACCTTCCTCTCCCTTTTTAAAAGTTCTAATAGATATTAAAATGCCTGGATTGAGCCTCTAAATTTCTCATCTTTTTACTAGTATTTTCTTTTTTTCTTATTTTATAAAATTTCATTTTCTGGAATATTCCCTCAACTTAATTTTTCAAATGTTAATAGGTTTTAAAAATATATTTTACTATCATATTTATAATTTTAAGATATTTTGTTCTATATTTTTATTTTTTTAAAATATCATTTTATTATTTCATAAGTATATCTTCTATTGGATCTTTAAAAATATTGATTTTGGTTTCATTATCTTCTTACATTTACACATTTCTCAAGTTCCTTTTTTTTTTTTTTCAGTCTTCCAGTTCTGTTTCTCCTATGCTTTTCTCAAATGATCAGTAATTTTTTATGTCTATCCACATTCAAAATGCAAGGAACCTGTACTAGGGTTGAATAATGTCTTCCAAAATTAATATCCACTTGACTTTATTTGAAAATAGCTTTTGCAGATGTAATCAATTAAGTCAAGATGAAGTCCTATTGGATTAGGTTGGGCCCTAAATCCAATGACTGTGTCTTTATAAGTAAGGGTGATTCAGACACAGAGATACAGAGGAAAGAAGGTCATGTGAAGATGGTGGCAGAGATCAGAGGGATAACTATAAGCCAAAGAAACTAAGGATTGCTAGCAATCACCAAAAGTTAGGACAAGGCAAGTGCTTTTAGAGGGACCATAGCCTTGCATGCATACACTTATATTTTGAATTTCTAGCCTCTAAAACTGAAAGAGAATAAATCACCATTGTTTTTAACCAACCAGTTAGTGTTAATTTGTTCTGGCAGCCCTAGAAAATGATTACAAAACATTTTAATGAGAGTATGATTTGTTATTTTGGGGCTTTCAAGTAGGATAATCAAGTGAGAACAAAGCCATTCTGCAGGTCATATTTCTTGGTCTCATCACTATTCTGCTGGTGTAATGGAGCTCAGAGGGTGTGTGTGTGTTATGCACGCATATATATGTGTTTATAGTGGGGGCTGAGGGAAGGGAAGTGATTTAATAAATTTAGCTACTGGGGTTAGCATTCCTAGACAGATTCTCACTTACTCTCCCAGCTTCCAGAATTCAGTAGAAGAGCAAACCCCTTCCTTCTGTAGTCCCTGGTGTCAGTAGACCAGAGCCTGTCTGGTTCAAGCTGTCCAATTGTATATGTGTGCAGTGATGCAAGTGGTAAAGGATCTGGTCACCAACGCAGGAGACTTAAAAGACTTGGGTTTGAACCCTGAGTCAGAAAGGTCCCCTGGAAGAGAATACAGCAACCCATTCCAGTATTCCTGCCTGGAGAATCCCATGAACAGAGGAGCCTGGAGGGTTACAGTGCATAGGGGCACAAAGTGTCAGACACAACAGAAGTAACTTAACACACACACACACATTAATCTTATTTAGTGATACTGAGTATCTAATTAGATACTTTTTCATCAAACTATATCCCCTACCTATCTTCACAATTGAGTGCCTCCAATTTTTTTAACTTGCTTTGGCTTATCCTTTACTATTTGTAAGTTTTCAGCTTTCTGTATTTTGATAATTTATTTAGGATACAATTCACTTTCTTTTTGCAAAGTTTTTTTGGCATCTATTCTTTAGTAATTCACATCTTTACCCAGAAGCAAATAACTTTTTCATGTACTCATTAAACATTAGTGGGATTTCAGGAAGTACTGGTTAAAAGCTCATGTGTTTAAGCTATCAAATTTAACAAAAGATCTTCAAATATTTATTTGTTTAAGTTTTAACCTTTTTTTCTTTTCAAATCTATCTGATTGTTTCCTGAGTTATTCATTTATTATGTTCTATGAGAAAGGCAGGGAAGAGATTTGAAATAAGCTTTCAACATATTGAATATGCCTTAAGCTCAAATTCTAAATTGTTTTCTGGTAATTTTTGCTCAATATATTTAGCATTGATTCATATAGATAGTTTTTAAATTAAATTCTTCATACTTAAAACATCGAAGTGATACAAGCTTAGTAATATCTAAGAATTTTTTTAAATACAAGCTATAATTTCAAATAACAGATACTAAGATATGCTCTACTTAAGAGTGATGGGATAATACAAAATATATGTAACTATATCTACAATAAAATGTAACATATATAAGATATATGGTTTCAAGTAACACATAATGTTTAATCAAGGAAATGAAGTATAAAATTTATTCTCCTCATTGAATATTTCCTCGGTAATCAAGCTGTAGTCTAGACAGAAACAAATTGAACTAAAGTGGTGGACAAATGTACTGTTAGTAACCTTTCTTGAATTATTCATCATTTTTATTTATCTGCCCAGCATTTAGCCCTCTGTCTCCTCAGGTTTATAGCTCTTAAATATGGAAATACTCCAATATATAACTTTAATGATCAACTATTCCAAGGAACCAAATTGGCATATGGAATATTCAAGTTTTACATGATACTGTGAAAGACACAAATAATAAAAATATACCAAGACTACTTCCAAATTAACAGCGATACATCATTTTAGGATATTTTTTGGCATATGATCATAGTAATTGAAGACAGACAAAACCAACTGCAGACCTCAAAAAAACTGTCTCTGATCCTTTAAAATATGGATTATTTATCCTTTACTTTCATAACTGAATTTATTTTATGTATGGAGACACTAAAATATCATTTCACCATGAGAGTAATTCTTCTTTAGAAAAACAAAATGCACATCATAAAATTTCAGATGGAAATGTTCCTGTATAATTCAGTCTCCTAGAAATCTACTCTGAAAAATACTCGTTTCTTGTCAGATATTTATTCCATGCTGAGGTATGGGAGGAAGTGATTAGAAATTGTTCATTAGACAATAAACTACTGAAAAAACGTCTGCCTTATCTTATCTCATTATCATTTATGCCTTAGACTTTAGTTCAGTGACATTCATTCAAGTACAAATTTTTGTAACTGTCTGTAGAGGAAGGAAGAGTATTACGTTAATGAAAACTACCTTGGAGTTTTTTGTGCCTACATAATCCCTTGAAGTTAAACAGCATTAAAGAAATTTAATAAAATCAGGTTCTATTAATAATTATCACTTAATAATTATTTTAAAATCCTTCAAGTGTGCAGTGTACTTACCCTCTCATTCACCACAGTGAATTGAGTTGTTGAAACAAGTAAAATCTGACACAGATATTTTCCAGATAAAAATATTGTGGTATATTCTGAACTTCCCTTCTTAATCCATTCAGCCCCAAAGACACATCAGATAAAATGGGTTGGCTCATGATAAAGGTGAACAGAGAAGAAAATTCAATCCCTCTTAGTGTGGCCTTATTGACCCAGAAAAGATCCCATGGGGAATTTATAAAAAGCCCTTAAAGCATTTCTATCTTTTCACCACTTCACCATTCCTCAAGCTCTACCAGTTTTTCTAAGATCGATCACACTAACATATCATTCGTTCATTTCTTTTCAATGTTCACAAAACTCAACATCACCTTTAAGCTAATCTACCGTATTTTGACGATGTGCTTGAGTTGATTCAGTCGTCAGCTAACACCAGTATTTTGGCTCACCTGCAGCTCCACAGGTGGTACCTGTGTTTTACTGTCACTCAGCTCAATAACCAGACACCAGCAATGAATCTACACTCTGAAAAATTAACCCACTTATCCTGCTTCTTTCTGTTTTAGTAGGATCTTAGCTTCTTTGAAACATGCTTGGAGGCCTCTTTTGTTCTAGAGACATAGAACCTGCAAGTGTGGATTATGGCATGCCTCGTGTATACGGAAGTGATGATGCGGTTACTTGAGTATCAGTGAGTTCTCTTCATGTTGTCATATTGTACACTGATGCCCATTCCCCAAATCTGGGGAAAAAGGTAGGCAAAATTATTAATTGTTTAAAATGACTGAAGAAATAGGGTAGTCCAGTTTCCTCTTGCAGTCTAGTGGTTAAGACTCTGCACTTCCTCTACTGGGGCATGAGTTTGATCCCTGGTTGGGGAAATATGATCCCACATGCCAAAAAAAGCAAAGAAGAAGAAGAAGGAGAAACTTAAACCACTTGTTCAGGTCAGTATTAGAGATGGGATTAATGTCTATTGTGGTTGATGGCTTCAAAGGATGGGTTCTGGAGTCAAGTTGCTTGCATCAGAATTTCAACTACTCTACTTGCTAACTCTGCAAATTAGTTATGCTGTTGAACTTCATTTACTTCTGCTTTTTTAGTTATAAAATGGAGAAAGCCCCAGAACTGTGAGGATTAAGTGAGATAAAGCAGATAAAGTAAACAGTACATATACTTAGCTCTTGCCCCTCTAGACCTGTGTTTCCCTAATACCAATGTCTATGGATCCTTTGCCTCAGAAGTGAAAAAAGACCTTTGAATACACACACACACACACACACACACACACACTGAATTCTGATATGCAGCTTCTGAAAATTTGCACTTGGTAAAATTCAAGTGTGACTTGTAAATCCATTTATATATTTATAACACTGTCCTCCCTCAAAAAGACAAACTTGAATCATAAAAAAATAACCCTCTTAAGGTAAGAGTTAGATCATTCTGTATGTAATTAGAAAGAAATTGAGAGTATGAGCTTTGTAGCTAAATCAGTTCTCCTTTACCATGGTCTGCAAGGCTCATCCTAATCTGGCCTTAACCAAACTCGTTCTCCTCTCACCTTTACTCACAGCGCTCCAGTCTCAGCAGCTAAAGAATGTTTGTACAAGCTTTCCCTTCCATGCATCTTCCACTGTGACTTTGCCTACTTAGCCCCTATTTTTCCTGGTGTCAATTCCAATTTAACCTTTTCAGGATCCTGCATGACGGTCTTGTTCATATAACACCTCCTCACAGCATTTGTAACTTTCCATCACAGCACTTCATTGCAATCATTTTGTCTCCATGTATATAATTCTACACTCTAGTTCTATATAGAAATTTTTACTGTTTGAGTTCACCACTCTATCCTGATTATAGGGTCTAGCTCATAAGAAAAGCTCAACAAATTCTATTTTACTGAATGAGTGAAGGCTCTACAAAATATTTTGATACAATATTTTTCATATTTAGGTTTTTGTTTTGGTTTATTTTTTTCCTTTTTTTAATTGATTTGATGGCTTAAAATAGCAATCATTCAATGTGTCTCAAGGGTCTGTGGATTGACTCGGTTTAGCTAGGGAGTTCTGGTCTTCTCACTTAATTCTTTATGTGGTTCCAGACAAATGTTTGCTGGGGCCTCTAATATAATACTGGGATGGCCAGGCTTCTTTGCCATTTGTACACACTCAGAAACTCTCCTTCTTCATCTACCCTTTCCACTTGATCTTTCCAGAGGGTAACTAGATTTGAAAGTAGAAGCTGTGAAGTCTTTAATACCTAGATTCTTCAGTCTTACCTTCAACTGGTTAATTCAAGCCACAGACCAGGTCAGATTCAGTGTGGCGAAGGACTACACAATTTTTATGTACCAATAGAGCACACATAGGACCCAAACATTATTGAGAGAGAGGGAATTATATTCCCATGTCTAAAATGAGATAACAAAGAAAAAGCAAGGAAAACTAACTTAAATAGGGTATTATTGTTAGATAGTGGAGTCAGAATTCAATCTCTACTCTTTTTTCACTTCAAAACTTGTATTACTTGCTCTTGTGACTTTCATGCTCTTCTTCAGAAAGGCAATATTTCTCTTTTTTCCTATATTAGGAGTATTTTCCTTAAGCTTTAATATATAATTCAAATGTAAAAATACTAACATATTTCAGCCATGTCTATTAGTTTTATATGTAAAGACAAAATAGAATTTCATATTCATACAAATTTAATGAATGTAAGAGTAAATTATAAGCAACCTGAGCAACTGTGAGTTCAGTTATCTCCAAAGTCATCAGTTGGCATTTTTAACTGAATGTTGAGGGCCTTGAAGTGAGATTGAGTGTGATCTTTGAATGATAGTTGCCACATGCTTTTGGGAGACCTTTAAAGAGTACACACAAGTAGTTAGAATTGTGGAAATGTTTGATCTATTTGATCTTTTTCTTGTGGATTAAGGCCTAATATGTATTTCACACATACATAAATTCTAGTTTAGGTTCTTGAAAATGTCTCTAACCTAGTATGCCTAGTCACTCAGTCATGTCTGATTCTTTGCATCTCTGGGGACTATAGCCTGCTAGGCTCCTCTGTCCATGGGATTTTTTAGGCAAGAATATTGGAATGAGTTGCCATTTCCTCCTCCAGTGGATCTTGCCGACCCAGGGATTGAATCAATGTCTCCTGTGATTCCTGCATGGCAGGTGGATTTTTCGGCCACTGAGCCATCAGGGAAAGCCCCCACCCCCTATCTAGTATAATAGTGTATAGTCTGATCATGCAGCTGCTAGGGGACTTTAATATTCTCCTCATCTGTTTGCTGATGTTCTATGATTGTCCCATCTGAAATTTTAATCTCGAAATAAGGAACTGTGTATTGCACCACAAGGCCCACAGGATATCAAACGTGAGGAGGTTATGTTGGATACTTGGTCTAAATCCGAATAACGGTGCCATTTCCTAATTCCTGTTCACTTAGAACTGCTTTGCTTTCCTAATTCCTGTTCTGCTTATTGTTTCTGATTCATGAAGTATTGTGATTCCAGGAAGGCAAACCCTTACTTTAAAATGTATATGACAGAAAATGCTTTCAATGGACAAGTTATAGCTTAGTTTTGTGCATTTTTTAAATCAGAGGTTGATACTCAATTAAGAGTTACAAAATCACTTAGATGAGTATTCTCTCTGCCTGGAAGAATGCCTGAAATATGCCCTTCTCAGTGGTGAGCCACTCAATGAACCGGATTTGCATTTTCATTTCCCCTTACCTCCAACAGCATTTGGTTTCAACACTGCCAAACTGTGTCAATCTGACAAATGTAAAATGCTGCATCATTATTTAAATTCACCCTTCATGCATAATGGCAAGATTGTCGCTTTTATTTTTGGTCATTCATGTTTCCTTTTCTGTGAAACGCCTATTTATATATTTGCAATGTCTGAAATGATCTTGTGGCTGTTTTTCTTACCGACTTGTGGAATGAATTTTGAGTCCATTGTCCTTCATAAATGTATTACAAATATCTTCTGCCAATCTATGACTCCTTTTATCTTTTGCTGTTGCTTTTTTTTTTTTTTTGGTAGCTTAATATTGTTACTGGTGTGCTTTTGCTATAGTTTTAATTTTAGATAAGATAAGATTAATTTTTTGTGATTAAAGCATTTTACCTTTTTTGAAGAAATGTATCGAAAATGCTTTTTACATTTAGGTCATTAATGTATAGAATTTGTCTTTCTTTATGAGACAGAGCACTAACTTTATTGTACTTTCAGGGAGATAGCTAATTATTTCAACATGATTTAATAGCCCATTCTTACCTTTTCCTGAGTGATCTGTATGTATCAATGACTTATATTCACATGTAAGTGCTTCTGTTCTTGCTGTTTTCTTCCATTGGTCTACCTGATTAATCTCACAGGAAAAGCACCCTCTTTTAAGGGAAAGAAAAAAAAAAAGCACCCTCTGTAAAACTATTATATGTTTTGGTGTCTAAGTCATGTATCAGTGTCTTCCCTGGTGGCTCAGGCGGTAAAGAGACTGCCTGCAATGCAGGAGACCTGGGATTCAATCCCTGGGTCAGGATGATACCCGGGAGAAGGTAATGGCAACCCACTCCATTATTCTTGCCTGAAGAATTCCATGGACAGAGGAGCCCGGCAAGCTACAGTCCACGGGGTCGCAAAGACTTGGACACCACTGAGTGACTAACAGTTTCAAGTCATGTATAAAGATACATAATATTTAAAATTGCCTAACCTCTTATATGGACTTCCCTGGTGGCTCAGACGGTAAAGCGTCTGTCTACAATGCAGGAGACCCGGGTTCGATCCCTGGGTTGGGAAGATCCCCTGGAGAAGGAAACTTCTCAATACCTTCTCTGGGCCTGTCAAAACCAGCTTTTTAAGTTACATAAGCATTGGAGAAGGCAATGGTAATCCACTCCAGTACTCTTGCCTGGAAAATCCCATAGACGGAGGAGCCTGGTAGGCTGCAGTCCATGGGGTCGTTAAGAGTCGGACATGACTGAGAGACTTCACTTTCACTTTTCACTTTCATGGATTGGAGAAGGAAATGGCAACCCCAGTGTTCTTGCCTTCAGAATCCCAGGGATGGGGGAGCCTGGTGAGCTGCCATCTATGGGGTCACACAGAGTTGGACACGACTGAAGTGACTTAACAGCAGCAGCAGCAGCATACATAGCATATATATTCTCTATTTTTATTTTAATTTCAATTATAATAAGTTGCTTTTAAAAGGATTTTTAAAACAAATTAACTCATCACACCCATTAAAATGGTATATTTCTACATGAATTGTTTCTCTTTTATTCCACTGAGTTTTCTAATATTTATAAATGTCTTATAATAATTTGTTATATGTATTCCTGCTGCTGCTGCTGCTGCTGCAGGTCAGTTGAGCAGTCCCCACTATTCATTCAGCCTCTCCATCTCCCTAAGTCTCCATGTCAAATTTGCCCGGCACCTCGACCACCAAATCAAGATGGTTACTTGCAGGAGCGGTGCATGCATGCTTGCCTTTTAGGAAACTCCAAGTTTTTATAGGCTAAGTATAAAAGCAAGCATTCATCCACATGCCACTTTGGAGCTCAGTGACTCGAGTAAAATTATGTAAGTTTCTATATATGTAAAATGGGATAGTTTCTTTAGGGTTTTTGGAATATCTAATGAGATTATTTATGCTGCTAAACAAACTGACATAAAGGTTATTTTTATAAGTTATATTCAGCACACTTGCTGAGGTAGAAAATATCTAAAGAGGAAGCCAGCTTTGAAATGTCCTTTATTTATAGCAATACAAATTTTATCCAATCTTAGCCAGCTTATCTGATGTGGGCAAAAAAGGTTTGATATGGTCATGGATGGACACATTCACTTAAAAACTTCAGATCAAATATTAGAGTAATATAAATGCAGAAGTATGTCTTATATTCAAAGCTGTTTTGGTATGACAGAACAAATAAAATTCAGAGATTATAAATGAATTAACATGCTAAATGATATAGGCTTGGTAGAGAAAAGTAAACAACTTAGAAGAACATTAAGATAAACATACAGATAAAGACAGTTATAGTTTATTCATGGGAATAATTACTGTAGTACTTTGCTTACTCCCCAAAACATGAAATTAAAAACACAATATTTCTTCAGGGAGTTTCATAAACATTGATTGACAATAGAAGCTATTAATTCCAGTTTTGGAGAAAAGCCAATATGTGATTAAAGGCATTAAAAGTGTCAAGCAAATAAAATTTACTCAGTTGTAAACTTTGATGTATGTATTTAAATGGCTTAGTACAGGACATCTTGCAGATTTCACCAGACATTATTCAATTCCAATTTTACTGTGGTAAAAACAAATTTGTTGAACCTACCAAGAAACTCTTAAACACTTTATAGGAGCATATGAATTTGTTACTACAAAGCACACTCACCATAAGAGTTTTAAAAATACAGTTCACTTCAATTATCTCATTTATTCATAATCAAACAAGTATTTGCTGAGCACCAGTTCCAACTCATTCACTGTAACATACATTACTGGAGACCACTGGATGCTACTCACAAGCTAAACAGAGATGAATACATAATCATCAGTTTCTACTCAAAGAGGAACAAACATGTGTGGAACAAACATGTGTACAACAAACCAAAATGGCAAACAAATTATATTCATTATGGTCAAAGGCCTATGAAAGAACAAAGAGGGAGTGATTCATTCCATAGTGTAGTATGGCTGGAAGAATCTAGTATTTACAGAGTCAGACATCTAAATTTGAATCATGGATCAATAAATACCAGTTATTTTCCTGACCCAGAATCCATTAATATTTTTTCCAAGTAATCACACCCTGACTTTCTTTTAAAAAACAATCCCCTTTTAACTCTTCATCCCTGATTTCAAGTTGGACTGATCACCTACTTCCATCCTCAGCTGTGTGAAACAGAGAAGGACCCTATCATCCTTGCCACCCCATGTCCTCTGCTTGCCTTTTATCTGTGGAAAAACTTTAGCCAAAGAATAAGTTTAATCAGAGAAAGATGTAAGAATGTACAAAAACAAAGCAAAACAGTCAAAGGTGACCAAATGATGATAATGTAATCACGAAGCAAAGGATGTTTAGTTCCTCCTCAAAGGCTAGAGATGTATTCTGAGCTATATCCTGTGAGCTGTCTTAGAGATAACTGAAACCCCACCAGCTGGAAAAGATGATGATCAGAATGTAGCCACGACATAAGCTGCCACAGTTCTGAGGATTGGCATCAAAGATGGAAACTGACTGACTCTGAAACTGAAGATTAACTGTACCTAAAGCAACAAAGACGATGCCAATCGGACCACCAATGACTGACCTGAAGACGACGATCAGAGCTGACCATCCTGTTTCTGCATGTAGCCCCTCTGTCTATGTAAAACCTGTTTCCCCCTCACTGTCATGGGCAGGCAGCCAGTTTTTGGACAGACTTCCTCCCCCAGCCCAGTTGCTGGCAACCAAAATAAGCAACTTTCCTTTGCACCAACCTGGCCTCTTTAATGACTTTTGGACCCTGAGCTGCCAGATCCCGTGGATGATACAAGACGCAGGCCTGGCCAGCCTTCTCAATCTTCCTAATCAAAAGACCCACAAAGCCTCCTTTCATAGGGAACAACTGTTAACAATTTGCCATACTTGCTTAATTCGTGCTAAAATAGTTTTAAATAGATTAAGTGCACCATTACATTTTATTCCTAAAGATATTAGTATATATCTCTATAAAACTAGGTTGTTTTATTTCTAATACAAAATCTCTCAACCATTACTATACATAAAAATTGGCAAAAATTACTTAAAAGCATATAGGTATATTCAAATTTTCTAAATTTCCCACTATTGGATTATTTTGATCAAGATTCAGTCAAAAACCACATAGCTTGCTTTTGGATACTCTATCTGTAAAATAGAATAATTCCACCTCCCCCAAATTTTGTTTTTTCTATGACATCAATTTATTGAGGCTTGGTTAGTTATCCTGTAGAATATTTTCTCTTCTGATTTCATCTGAACAAATCTGTTATTTACTGATTTTTGTCATTTAACTGCTATCTCTATTGTCTGAATGTTATACACAATTAGATAAAAATGTATTAGACACAAGTTACATGTATTTGGAAGAAAACTTCACAGGTGATACTTTATAAGATGACTCATGTTTCTCCCACTCCTCCCTCCCCGCTGTTGGTAATTGTTAACAGAGTTAACAACTCTCTCCAAGTTGGAGCCATATTTTCCTGCTTGTGAGCAGCAAGCTATCTGTGTGATGAAAATCTGGTTTTATGAGAAGGTCCAGGTCCAATCAACCTTTCATCTACTGGTTTTAGTACCAAAGCTGGAGCTCCGTCCTGAAGTCAGTCGTTTCCTTAGTGTTGCAAACTCCCAATTGCTTAGGGATATTCCTTCCACAATTACTAGTTGGTGAGTGAGTGACAGTCGCTCAGTCATGTCCGACTCTTTGTGACCGCACGGACTATACAGTCCATGGAATTCTCCAGGCCAGAATACTGGAGTGGGTAGCCTTTCTCTTCTCCAGGGGATCTTTCCAACCCAGGGAATGAACCGAGGTCTCCCCCACTGCAGGCGGATTCTTTACCAGCTGAGCCACAGGGGAAGTTAGTCGGTATCCTTCTACAAATAAGTGTCTTTCTTTGTCAACTGCGGCCTTTCCTTATTATTGAATATGATTCGCGTTGAAATTAGAGTGTGTTTACTTCTTACATTTAATTACTATTTTTCAGTAGAGGTTATTTGTGTACAGTCACATTGGTCCTCAACAAGATTTTGCTCTGTATTTTTCTGTTTTACTTTTTGGTCCTTAACATATTTATTTTAAAACACTATTTTAAAATGGTGTATATCAATAGATCAACATAGGATGTATTACTATTCACCAATATTTCTGCCCTCCCTCTTCCGTCTGAGGCTGTGAGACCACTGCGTTTCCTGGCTCCCTTTAAGTACAGGATGGCATAATCCTGCGAGAAGATAAAAGTTAATACGCTGCAACTGAGCAGTACTACAAACTCAATTTTTCATCCTCTGTCTTCACACAGCAATAGCAAATATCCCTCTAGCTCAGTGGTCCCAGCCTGCCAATGAAGGAGACGTGGGTTCCATCCCTGGATCAGGACAATCCCCTGGAGAAGGAAACGGCAACCCACTCCAATATTCCTGCCTGGAAAATCCCATGGATAGAGGAGCCTGGCAGGCAACACTCCATGGGGTTACACACAGCAGACCATGACTTAGCGTTGGAGCGTGCACGCACATGCACACACACACGTTCCCAGATGCTGGGACGTGACTTACCGACTGAGCGCGTGCGCACGTGCACACGTCCCCAACCCCTGGGTCACGAATGGATAGAGTTCTGCCTTTGTAAGGAAGTGCAGCACAGCAGGAGGTGAGCTGGGGGCAAAGGAGCCAAGCTTTATCTGTGGTTCCTCATTTCACCTTATCACTCACATTACTTCCTGAACCACTGGCCTCTACCTCCATGAAAAAATGGTCTTCCACTTAACCAGTCCCTGGTGCCGAAAAGGTTGGGGACTGCTGCTTGAGACTTCATCTCCTGGTCCCTGGATGAGAACCATGAGGAGAAGACCCTATGCAACTTTCGAATTATATGTAGAGAAAACTTGTTTTCATTGCTTTAAATTATTGAGTTTAAAGTTATATTACAATATATCATGACATATATAGTGAGATATTGTACAATATCTTACATAAGAGTTTTAAAATTATGCCTTTAGTATTTGCCCATCACTAACATATCCAAATGCAATATGGGAGTGTTTTCAAATATTCAGATAGTCTATGCTAAGCAGTGAAAACTTGGTTAACTCCTTATATTTTATACTTTCTTCCATATGCTCTCACGTTAGGTACAGGCTTGTGACTAGAATGTGCCAGCTCATTTGGTGACATAGAGTTGAAAATCCTTTAGATACATTTTACTTAAATAGATAATTGTCGTCTATCTCCAGATTGAAGTAATTGGCAGAGAATTGGGAATCGCAGTCATAACAATTGTTTAACTGAGAAGCGATTATCCATATGTGACTAGAGGGCTTGTGAGAAATCGAAAAGGCTAAATGCTACCAGTGCCTCTATTCAGCTCCTAATCCTTCTGCAGCATGTTCATGTTTTTCAGCTTTCCAATTTTTTTATTTTTTCCCGACTCAATCTCTGTATCACACCCAGCGCTTTCACACCATATGCTGCTTTCTGCCCTTTCACACTTTCCAAGAACACTTGAAAAGCTAAAATCTATAGTCTAGTCTGGGAAGTAAGAAATTCTCAAAAATAACCATACCACAAAGGAGAGAGTGATAAATGCCAGACAAGAGGAACAGATAAAGTGCTAAAGAAGTAGGCAGAAAGACTGTCTCCAGCTGTGAGATATGAGCGGTGATGTTTTTTATACAGAACTAGAAAAGTAAATGAAGTATGGATATGTGGCTATAGGAGGGAGACTTTCCAAACACCATGGTAAAAACACTGGTGAGTGGAGGGTGTGAGTGAAATCTCATCAAGGAGTTATGTTAGAGGACAGATAATGGCTCCTTTCACTTCCCTGAACTGAAATGTGTGACCTCCTTTGCACTTGAGGGAACAGTCACAGCTCCTGGTCTCAAGAATTCTGCAACCCAAGCCCTACTTAGGGATAATTTCTGTTCATCATTGAGGTTACTATTTAAATATTACTTTTTCATGGAAAGAGATCTTTCAAATTTCTAGTTTAGGTTGTCTGCCTATAACTGCTTATTGCTTGTGGGACTTTTCCTTGGTTGCACTTAATAAAAGTCCTTGCTTTATTTTTTCCTACTTCCTCATCAGACTTTAAGGCCCACAAAAGAAGGGACTGTTAGTCTGTAGTAAGGGCTCCAGACATATCTGTTGATTAAATCAAAGCCAGATTCTTTTTTTTTTTAAACCAGATAATCCTGTAATATTTACTTTATCATAGGAGTTGAGAGCCAGGATAAATTAACAAAAAATAGACTTCAAGTTCCCAAATAAGAGGTTATTGAAGATAGCTGTATTTGTTTTTGTGTCTGCTGTACAAAACTATCTCAAATTTGGAGACAACATATTGATTACGTTGTGTTCGGTTGTATCCGACTCTTTGTGACCCCATGGACTGTAGCCCACCAGGTCCCTCTGGCCATGGTAGTTTTCAGGCAAGAATACTGGAGGGTTGCTATTTCCTGCCCCAGGGTATTTTCCTGACCAGGGATCGAACCTGTGTCTCTCGCATCTCCTCTATTTATTAGCAGGCAGATTCTTTACCACTTTGCCACCTCTTTACCACAGAAGCCCCCATGTTACATTTGATCTTAGCCAAAAGGCCAATAAGTGATTTATTCTGCTACAGTTTTGAAATCTGACATGGGCCTCAATACACTAAAATCAAGATGTAGGCAGGCCTGCTTTCTTCACTGGATGTTCTAGGGGAGGATTTATTTCCTTGTCTTTTCCAAATTCTCGAGGCCATCTGCTCTTTTTCTCATGGTTCTTTGAGAAATCTTCAATTCTCAGCAACATCGGATTGAATCCTTATGCTGCCATCTATTTCTCTTGACTCCTTGAAGAAGCACTCTTAAAATAGCCTTGTAATTATATTGGACCCACCTGGAAAACCAGAGCATGCTCAGTAAAGTCTGTTTACTAACAGCATTGATTTCATCTGCAACCCTGTTCTCCTCTGCCCCCTAACAAAGTATAATTCATAGGTTTTAGGGATTGATAATGCAGATATCTTGGTAGGGTCATTATACCACCTTCTACAGTAGCTATTTAAATGCTGGAGAAAAATGAGTAGTATTTTAGTCTTATGAAATTACTGATGAGATTCTCCTTGTGCAATAACTAAATAATAATCCCAGTTACTCCTTACTATCAGAGTAAATAAAGCTGTCAACAGAGTAGAGAAAGGGTAGACACCAATAAGGATGCTATGAACTAAAAGCCCTATGAAAGTGGCTCAGTCATGTCTGACTCTTTGCGACCCCTTGGGCTATACAGTCCATGGAATTCTCCAGGCCCAAATACTGGAGTGAGTAGCCTTTCCCTTCCCCAGGGGCTCTTCCCAACCCAGGGATCAAACCAAGATCTCCCTCATTGCAGGTGGATTCTTTACCAGCTGAGCCTTAAGGGAAGCCCAAGAATACTGGAGTGGGTAGCCTATCCTTTCTCCAGCAGATCTTCCCAACCCAGAAATCAAATTGGGGTCTCCTGCATTGCAGGCAGATTCTTTACCAGCTGAGCTATCAGGGAAACCCCTTGCCCCCCAAAAAAGCCATATAAGTGTGTACTATTAAGAAGAATCAGAACTATATTCAGATTTCACTACTTTTTGTCCCTAAAGGATATCATCTCTGGTCTAATTCTGCCTCTCATTCTAGCTGCATTTATCCCACATTTTTCCCTTTCTTTTCTTAAAACTAACCACTCCTCTTATGCTACACTAATATTTAAACATTTACATCTTAACCCCAATAACACTTTTCTTCTATTTGTGTCCATGCCTTTTTCTTTTTTTTCCATTTACCAGATTGTAGACATGTTCAAAGAGTGAATTTATTTCTCTTTATAAACCCTGAAGTTAGTTGTGGTTCTCATATGTCAATTAGCTGTTCAGTAAATGTCTGCTAACTAAATTAATGAATGTGGACATGGAGTAAAAAAAACAAATAATTGAATTACATTATTTGAATACAGAATGGAAGGAAAGTACTCTGTGATCAAGACATTTAAAAACTGCTTAGGGAAGAATCAAATCAGCCATGAGAACATCACTTCCAATTCTGATTTTAGCAGACTTATAGGGACATAGGCTACATTAAAAGATCATTGTATGGAACTTCCCTGGTGGTCTAATGGCTTAGACTTCACACTCCTGTGCAGGGTGACTTGGGTCCAATCCCTGGTCTAGGAACTAGAACCCATATGCCACAACTAAAAGACACTGCATGTTACAATGAAGATCAAAAATCCTGCATGCTGCGACTAAGACCCATACAGTCATACAAGTAAACAAATTAATAATCATTACAAACAACAACAACAACAACTAGTATGTAGTTAAATGACATGTCTCCCACAGGAAGAATGGAGAAGTCATTAAAACCTCTATTCTCAAAATATTTATAATTTTCCTGGTCTAATCTTGAGGAACAGGTTGTATTTGAAACATTAAAATCTTAGTAACTGTAAAGGTTAAATGATCATTTTCACCAAATAAATGTGTGTCTCTGAAAACTAAATACTAAGGACTCTTGTCATGATGTTAGAGAAAAGCAGTGCATATCTAACAGCACATTTCACATACAACTGTGATGATAAAGAGATAACTGACATTGTTAAATTGTGGTTAGGGTCTCTTCCCTGGTGGCTAAGAGGTTAAAGTGTCTGCCTTTAATGCGGGAGACCTGGGTTTGATCCCTGGGTCGGGAAGACCCCTTGGAGAAGGAAATGGCAACCCACTCCAGTACTCCTGCCTGGAGAATCCCATGGACGGAGAAGCTTGGTGGGCTACAGTCGACGGGGTTGCAAAGAGTTGGACATGACTGAGCAACTTCACTCATTCACCTTTGAGAAATAATCTTACTATCCTGATTTTCTTAAAAGTAACTTCGGCAAGCCACGCTCTACCATCTCACTAAATAGTGATGGCTATCAATGACTTGATTGAGAATATAATGCTGAAAAGATTTAAAATATTTGTGGACAAAAGGATAACAGTTTTTTAGATTTCTCAATATGGTTTTACATTTATATTAAGCAAATTTACTTTATTAAGAATCTGGGTCAGAATATTAGGCTAATATGAAACTAAATAA
Organism: Budorcas taxicolor; assembly: GCF_023091745.1. NCBI lineage: Eukaryota > Metazoa > Chordata > Mammalia > Artiodactyla > Bovidae > Budorcas > Budorcas taxicolor. The sequence continues at coordinate 65,513,003 of NC_068923.1, read as the reverse complement.
CTCAGATTTTGCAATCAGAAGTCATTTTCTAAAAATGCATGTCTAAATGTGCAACATTTCCACACTCAAGGAGAGGTTATTTAATTGAAGTGTGATCAGAAACTTGTCCCCTCAAAAATTCCTTAAAATTAGAGTGAATAAGATGAGTGCTCAGCCTGTCTCCCCAAGTGATTGTGGAAAAAGTTCCAAAGTGGACAGAGAGACACTATAAATTCCTAGATTTTGAGTTCTTGGAGAAGATGTCCCTTTGCCTCAGGACTGCATAAAAAAATAGAGAACTGATCAGTTTCCTGAGTTGAGAAATGCCATCTGAGCTAGCACAGTTCATAAGTCTGGGAAAGTCTCTCAGAGGTTTGCAAAGCTTTTTAGACATTGCAAATTTAGACATTTGTCAAGTGTTTCAGACATTGGTCTTGAGAAAAACAGAGGAGTAGCGAAAGAAACTACATCACCACTAAATTTTCCATAGCTCCTATTCTTGCAATTAGGAGTGAGGAACAACATAGCAAAAAGCTTTGAATATCACAAATCAGAGACATATTTTATATCACATATGTGGAATCAAAAAGAACACAGATGAATGTATATGCAAAACAAAACAGACTCACAGATATAGAAAACAAACTAGTGGTAACCAGTGAGAAGTTAGAAGAGGAGAGGGACAAATTAAGTATATGGGATTAACAGATGCAGACTACTATGTATAAAACAGACAAGCAACAAGGATATACAGTAGAGCACAGGGATTTATAGCCATTATCTTCTAATAACTTTTAATGGAGTACAATCTATAAAATACTGAATCACTATACTGTACACCTGGAACTAATATATATTGTAAATCAACTATAGTTCAATTTAAAAAAAAGAACCAAAGGCATTGCCTGTCGTCAATGTAATGAATACCTGTGTAGAGAAAGAACCTCGAGGCAGCAGATGAATTATCCCTACTTTGTGCCCTGTCGATACCTGAGGACTGCACAATAGGTGCTAGGGGCAGTGGTGGGAGCCCTGGTGTGTCTAGAATGACATAGAATTGACCAAGATTTAGTTTTTGAGGTCGAATAGAGTTGTGGCACAAAACAGAAATTAGGTTGAGTTATATAAAAATAATGAAGATTGTATTTCTTACGCACTTGCTTTTGTGGCTTGACATTTGAAACTAAGTAAAGATTTAGGAATCAATCAAGTTACTGCAAATAATTTGGCGGTACATTGAAAAAAGTACCTATGGAAATGAAGTCAGTCTCATAGGATTCTAGGACCTGCAATATACCAGAGCCTTACAAAGTATGAAATGCCATTTATAAACTTGAGAATACACAAGAACTCTAAGGATAGGGTTATCCCCATGTGCCCTCAATAGCAACAATTCATTACTCTTATTTTGTGGTGACTCAGCTTCTCTCTGTGTTGCTCCTGTGTCTAACAATCACCTCATATTTTTCTTTTCCTCTATTCTGCATCTCATATTACCTGTGTTTTCATCACTTCTACTTACGTACACTTTAAGAGATATAGGCTCAGCTTCTAATGAGTTCCCTTTACCTTTTCATCTTCTGCTCCCACTGTAAATTGACTGATTATTTATGTTTCTGATTGATATTTCTAATAGAAGAATCTTATTGGCATGATTAATCAAATTTATGCCTAAATGAACAGACTTCATGGTGCTGACCAGCCATGGCCCCATAGGTCAAACATAGCATAAATTTGTCAGTTAGATATTTTTCCTTAAGTAAGGCTTTCATATCCAGATCATTGCCATAGGATTTACTATAATATTGGTATTTAGAATGTGTTGCTTACTTGCTTGGGCAGTTACTAGACTAGTATTTTGCAAGCTTATTTGACTATGCATTCCTGTGAGAAAAATATTTGAATACACATGCTGAAATGCAGTATATCTATTTAGACACAATGAACATACAGCATGGTGCTAATACCATGGATATGTTAACTCAATAGAACTTAAAAGCATTAGAAAATTGAAATACAAAACTAAGCTATACTTAATTCCTTCAACTCTAAAATCATATTTTTCTAGAATAGATCCAACTCACTTTGGATACTATAGTGCTGGATGAAAAACCAATCAAGCTCACTGATGTTAGTAATAGTAGTAACAGTAGTATTCAAAATAAGAATGGTAATAATAGTAGCAGTAATAATAAAGGATATAGTAGGAGTTATAGTAGTGGCAGTAGTAATAGGTGTACTAATGAGAGTAGTCACAGCAAATATTCAGCTACCATATTAAATATTCAGCATGTAATTTCTATTTTAACCAGCTGAGCACTGAGGAATTGATGGTTTTGAACTGTGGTGTTGGAAAAGACTCTTGAGAGTCCCTTGGACTGCAAGGAGATCCAACCAGTCCATCCTAAAGGAAATCAGTCCTGAAGATTCATTGGAAAGACTAATGCTGAAGCTGAAACTCCAATACTTTGACGACCTGATGCGAAGAACTGACTCTTTGGAAAAGATCTTGATGCTGGGAAGGATTGAAGGCTGGAGGAGAAAGGGACAACAGAGGATGAGATGGTTGGATGGCATCACAGACTCAATGGACATGAGTTTGAGTAAGCTCTGGGAGTTGGTGGTGGACAGGGGAGGCTGGCATCCTGCAGTCCATGGGATTGCAAAAAGTTGGACATGACTGAGCAACTGAACTGAACTGAATGATTTGCTGATATAGGTATTAAATATATGTCCATTTTATGAGTAGAGAAACTAAGGCTTCTACGGACTGTGAGTTGCTTGTTTAGTCACTAAGTCATGTCTGACTCTTTTGCAACCCCATGGACTGTAACCTACCAGGCTTCTCTATCCATGGGATTCTCCAGGCGAGAATATTGGAGTGGGTTGCCATTTCCTTCTCCAGAGATCTTCCTGATGCAGGGATTGAACCCACATCTCCAGCATTGGCAGCTGGATTCTTTACCATTGAGCCACCAGTGAAAGGAGAGAAGAGTTGCTTAAAGTCAAAGGCTTCCCAAGATTCCATTCCTGACCTAGATTTGTTCTCAGCCAGATGTGTTACAATCCCCTTATTCTGTGTTATACATTGGTACTTGGAATTTTTGTCACTTATGGTTAGGAAAAAAAAAAAAAAATCCCAACCTCTATTTAATGATGTGTTTGTTAGTTGCTCAGTTGTATCCAACTCTTTTGTGACTCAGTGGACTGTAGCCTGCCTGGTTCCTCTTCCCATGGGATTTCTCAGGCTAGAATACTGGAGTGGGTTGCCATTTCCTTCTCCAGAAGATCTTCCTGACCCAGGGATCAAACTGGGTCTTCTGCATTGCAGGCAGATTCTTTACCATCTGAGCTTCAAGGATTTCTAATAGTCAACAGGGCCTGGATATTAATTATTACTTCAAAGACTGAATTGGCCTGAATGTAAAAAGCAAATCTGGAAAATCCACAACTGGACTGGACAGGGAGTGCAGGATTTAGTATTTCTACTGACTTTTCTTAATCATTTCTTAGCTTTTCACATATTTGACACTCTCCTTCCTTCAAAATAAAAATATCTTTCTAATTTCTCTGATTGTTATCTCATGGATACAAAACTAATTTAACTCAGTTGCTATAGTAATGTTGTATTAAGTTATAGCTATTTCAATCAATACTGTTATTACTATTAGTTTTCTTGTATTATATGGATGTAAATAGCTATTCATTTGCCATACCAACGGGAAAAAAAAATACTCTTTAAAATTCAACTGTATAGTTGCAAATATTCATTTAAATTCTTATTGGTTTGGTTAAAATCACTTCCTCCTAAATGCCTTTTCTGATTATTTTTCATTTGTTGACTATGTTACTTGTTCCTTACTTAAAACCTCTCCTAGCAACTAGTACTCACTTATATATAATATTATCACAAGGTTACCTATTTCTTTGCCCTAAGCTCTAAAGACAGAGATTGGTTTGTATTGTTCCTAGGATCTATCATTGTGCCTGGATCGAGTAGGTATTCACTAGATTCAGTATTGTCCAGTGAAGGAGGAAAGTGTACAGGAGTTCTTTGAGAAAAAAATGTCTGAACATGGAAGTACAAAGAAAAGTGCTAAGTTGAAAACTTGGGAACCCATGAATAAGGCATCACTGACATCTTTGCTTTGGACCAATTTGGATATAAATACAACAGTCATCAGAGATTTATTTGAACATGTCAAATAAATTAGAATAGAGGGAAAAAGTAAAAAGAGCACAGTTTAACATTTTTCCAATCTCAGAATCAGAGAGATCTGAGCTAAATTAATGGCAATAAGAGAAGGAAAAATGAATGACATCGACTGCTCATTCTAAGTACCTAGTAACTTGACATGGAGATCAAACATGTATAACAAGCTAGAAAAAGATGGAAGGTAACAAAAATTATGTTTATAGATTATATTTTGGGCAACTGGAATATCAATATGAGAAAGAGAAAAGTTACAAATATCCCCTTTTGAAAATGGAATGGGTTTATTTTTAGATATGTTCCCATTGAGCAAATGGGTCAAGTTTCAGTGAATCAAGAGACTGTCAGTTCAGATTTCAATTACTGAAACCATAAAACAACGTTACACAGTGCTCAAGTATTCTCCTAACAGAAAATGTATTTAAATTAAACATCAACCACTTGTTTTCTGATAGTCTGAAATAGTCAAAGATTACTAGCATGTCAGGAGTTCTTTGGGAAAAGTGTCTGAACATGGACGTGCAAGGAAAAGTGCTAAGTTGAAGCTTTGGGGACCCATGAATGGTGCATCACTGACATCTTTGCTTTGGACCAATTAGGACATAAATGTAATAGACACCAGAGGTTTATTTCAAATGTAGGGCCAGTTTCAAGAGCCTAAAAGACAGTGAAGGTTAAAAAAACCGCAACAGATTCTACTAGGGAAGTGACCACACCCTCCAAGTCTCTCTCCAGAAATGATACTTTTTGAAAGTGCAAGATGTTAACTAGGTGTTTGGAGGGTAGACAATCTCCCTTTGAACTGAGAATACTGGTGTAATTCTAGATAAATTAGGAAAAAAAGTAAAGACCCCTAGAGATTCTGGTTATAATCTGACACATGGGTGTTCAAGACATTATCAATATGAAAATAAAATTAAAATGATGGTATTTCCACCCAAGTAGGTAAAGAAAAAAGGGTAACTTCTTTATGGCAAAGAAAGAAATTTAATGGTGAGCAGCATTTTTGCTTAAATCCAAATCAGCCAAAATAAATGTATTGAATGGCAGCAATTATTTTCTATTTAATATAAAATCTGTATTGAATGTACTGTAAAATTATATCTACATATGACTTTAACTGCCCAGTTTATAGACAAAGATAGATCGTTAAGAAAATTGGTAGTGCTCTTTAGCCATTTAAAGTTTACTTTCTGGATATATTTATGAAATGGTAGCACAAAAGTAGTTCTTTGTATCACTATACAATTGTGAGGAATAAAAAGAGCAGAGTTCCCAGAGAGATTTCATTTGTTCAACAAGCATTTAATGATCTCCTAGCATGTGCCAGGCATAGCAAAATTACTGCTCATTCTCTGGTTGGCAAAGCAGAGGTGATTCTTCATTTATTGTAGCTTCAATTCAGTTAAAGTGATTAGAAATTTTCACATGTATTATCTTATTCCATCCTCTAATCAGCTGCATGAGGTAAGAAAGCATTACCCATGATTTATTTTCCAATATACTTAGGCAGATTAGTGAAAATTGTAACTATTTTACAGAAAAGACAAGGCTAGAATTGGTTATTAAACTGAATGTGATATTTGTATGTGTGCTAAGTCACTTCAGTCATTTCCAACTCTGTGCAACATGTCAGGCTCCTCTGTCTGTGAGATTTTCCAGGCAAGAATACTGGAGTGGGTTGCCATGCCCTTTTCCAGGGGATATTCCTGATCCAGAGATAGAACCTGCATCTCTTATGACTCCTGCACTGGCAGGCAAGTTCTTGACCACTAGTGCCACCTGGCAAACCTGAAGGTGATATTTAGAAGAGGTTTATTGTATTTTGCTAACATTGCAACCACACCTGCCTCCTGAGAAATTTGTATGCAGGTCAAGAAGCAACAGTTAGAACTGGACATGGAACAACAGACTGGTTCCAAATCAAGAAAGGAGTACGTCAAGGCTGTATATTGTCACGCTGTTTATTTAATTTCTATGCAGAGTACATCGTGAGAAACAATGGACTGGAAGAAACACAAGCTGGAATCAAGATTGCCGGGAAAAATATCAATAACCTCAGATATGCAGATGACACCACCCTTATGGCAGAAAGTGAAGAAGGACTTAAGAGCCTCTTGATGAAAGTGAAAGAGGAGAGTGAAAAAGCTGGCATAAAACTCAACATTCAAAAAATTAAGCTTATGGCATCCAGTCCCATCACTTAATGGCAAATAGATGGGGAAAAAATAGAAAAAGTGAGAGACTTTATTTTGGGGGGGCTCCAAAATCACTACAGATGGTGACTGCAGCCATGGAATTAAAAGATGCTTGCTCCTTGGAAGAAAAACAATGACCAATCTAGACAGAATATTAAAAAGTGGAGACATTACTTGGCTGACAAAGGTCTGTCTAGTCAAAGCTATGGTTTTTCCAGTACTCATGTATGGATGTGAGAGTTGGACTGTAAAGAAACTGAGCAACAAAGAACTGAGCACTTTTGAACTGTGGTGTTGGAAAAGACTGTTGAGAGTCTCTGGAACTGCCAAGGAGATCAAACCATTCCATCCTAAAAAAAATTAGTCCTGAATATTCATTGGAAGGACTGATGCTGAAGCTGAAACTCCAATACTTTAGACACCTGATGTGAAGAACTGACTCATTTGAAAAGACAATGATGCTGGGAAAGATCGAAGGTGGGAAGAGAAGGGGACAAGAGAGGATGAGATGGTTGGATGGCATTATCAACTGGATGGACATGAATTTGAGAAAGCTCTGAGAGTTGGCGATGGACAAGGAAGCCTGGCATGCTGCAGTCCATGGGGTCACAAAGAGTTAGACACGACTGAGGGACTGAACTGAGGAACATTTCAAAGTGAGAGAACAACCTCATTTCTCCAATTCTGTGTTCTTTTACCCTTTCTGTTAAGGCTATTCTCGCTGTTTTTTTATGAAAATGACTGCAGGAACCCTGGTTAGAAATTTCTCTTCCTATTAGAAGTCATACCCTCTGGTAATTTCCTGTCTTACTTCTGTGACAAAGCCCTACATTCAGGAGCCCATATGTCTAGTCCATTGCATAATATAGGAGTGGGAGAGATGATAAACTAGAGAAGAAGGCAATACAGTGCATGACATGAGCAAAAGGTACAAAAGAGAGGTACTGTGAGAGACTACAACTATTGAATAGAGCAGAAGGAAAGGTTGGGTACATATATTTTAATAAATAAATGCTTGTGAAAAGCTCCAAAACCAATACTGGGCCAAGTCCTTGACTGCAAGTGCATTCATTGGAAACAAGTAGATATTTATTAATTGGAACATAAACACAAAATTATTATTACACTATTATCTTTTTCGTGAATAGCTCTTTTAAATCAAGTTTCTTTCACCTGGGAAATGATAGGAAAATGTCACTGAAAAGTGAAAGGATTATTTCTCTGGACTGACCAATGTTGCAGTAAGGTTCATTATTAACTTTTACAGCAACAACAACTGACATATAGAAGCCACTCAGTAAGCATTTGTTGAGTAAATGAATACAGCTGACCTCAGCACACACAGACCTGATAGCTAGTACTAACTATATGGGGAGATTCAATTGAAAAGATAAACTTGGTATCTAAAAAGTAGTAGGAAATAACCATGTTAATCCTCTCAGTTGGATTTTCCACAAACAACCGGCATTAATTTTCTTATTTTAGTGACATATTTTAACTATGGTATCTTTTCCATATCATGTGATCAATACTTATGGGTTCAACTGGAATGAAATTTAAATATAAGATGGTATCAATTCTTGCATATATAGAAATTTAACAAGTTTGATGCATTTTCGCTGGCTTTTAGAAATCGAAGTTTATGTGGAGATGCCTTCTTCAGTATGTCGGTTACTTTTCTTTTTTTAGAGGAGGATAAAGGAAAATGAGTAATAAAGATCCACAACACCAGTTTTGGGGACTAACCCATACATTCTCACCTAGTTGTAACAAGGCAGGAAAGGTTTTTTGTCCCCCCCCCCCCCCCGCCCCGCCCCGCCCCGCCCCCACCGCCCCGCCCCCGCCGCTAAAGGCAAGAAAATATACTACAGATGTGCTTACATGTTCTAGTAATAACAGTTGACTTTAATACAGGAAAAACATAGTCAACTTATTTTCACAACCATATAATCTATGTAGACAAGTCAGACAGTTTTTAAGAAATACTTGTTTTCCAAAAGCTTCTCTTGAAACAGTGGTAATGCAGCCTAAACTCTTGGATGTCAAGCTGCCAGTTTTCTGATTTTATGATGAGATCCATGTCAATAAAAAGGAAAGACACTCTCTCTGTGGCATGGTTGTTAATAGGAGTAAGCCAACATTCAAGTCCAATGGCCTTAAGAAAGAAAGCTTATTTTTTCTCCCCTTATTAAGCTAATTATCAGAGAAGAAATGATTCACAATGTTATGGATTATCACATTCACAACCCTTTAAATTAAAAGACAGCCAATTTGGAAATCAGGGTAAAAGACTGGAGGGCACTAATTTTTTTTTAACAGTTTACCTTTAATCTTAAATATTTAAGAATCATTTTCAAAGATTTTCATTTAAAAAAGTTACTTAATGGGAATGTAACATGCAAGATGGACATGAAGATATCACAAATGTATCACAGAAATAACTTGTTATATGTTTATTACTTTTTATATGAACTTTCATTAGGTAGGCCAAAATTGTATTGGTCTAAGATATTATTATATATTATATATACAATTATTATATGGGTAATAAAATTACCCATGTATATGTGTATGTATATGTCCTTACAGAAATATACATTTGCATATATAGAGAGATACAGATACAGATTTCTCTGTATATATCCCTACAGAAATAAGTCTAATTCCTTAGGCATAAAAATTTTCAGTTGAAAACTTTTACATGAGATACTTTTCCTCTGTAATCATAACTCCTGAAGAGTTTATTTTGTTGCTTTAGGGCTAGATGTTAATAAAAGGTGCTGGATTTACAAATAGGAAGTGTAAGAGGGGATCAGGAGACAAGAGGAGTGAGGTCAGCAACTAGGTTTCCCTGTCTCTCTCTCCTGATTGGATGGTCATAGCCAAAACCCTTGCAGGTGGCCTTCTAACGTCTCTGGTGACCACACCCCCCACCTTGTGTCTTCATGCTTCATGTTGTGGCTAACCCCAGGAAACCTGTAGGCTCAATTTGGGTTTCCCTAAATTCATTCTACAGCTTTGTATTTAATAAATAAGGCTTTATGAAACTCTCCTTAAACTCCCCAGTTTGGGTGTGCCATCTTTTCCTGACAGAACCCTACCTGATACATAGCGGCCATATTAGCCCTTCTCTGGACTGAAAAAGCTAGACTATTTACTGTGTGCTTTTTCATAATAGGAAGATGTGTATAAGCTGATTTAACAAATACAGAATAAAGAGTAAAGGGAGCTTTTCAGTGAATAGGTTTAGCTTCTCTCAGTACAACAGAACTGATAACTGATGTTCCCTGAATGAAAGAAGAAACACAATCATTGAATGAAGGAAATAATGTGAGCTGTTAAAATTTACATATGAATTAAAATATCTCCTGTCAAAAGGAAATCTGAAAATACAATTTCAATTATTTCTGAACAGTTAAAAATTCTGCAGATCTGAAGTGTGAGTGTTAAATTTACAGATGAGCCAACACTTGCCCTTTAGTTGCCTGAAATTAAAAGGCGCTTGCCCCTTGGAAGAAAAGTTATGACCAACCCAGACAGCATATTAAAAAGCAGAGACATTACTTTGCCAACAAAGGTCTATCTAGTCAAAGCTATGGTTTTTCCAGGAGTCATGTATGGATGTGAGAGTTGGACTATAAATAAAGCTGAGCACTGAAGAATTGGTGCTATTGACCTGTGGTGTTGGAGAAGACTCAAGTCCCTTGGACTGCAAGGAGATCAAACCAGTAAATCCTAAAGGAAATCAGCCCTGAATATTCATTGGAAGGACTGATGCTGAAGCTGAAACTCCAATACTTTGGCCACCTCATGTGAAGAACTGAATCCTTGGAAAAGACCCTGATGCTGGGAAAGATTGAAGGCCAGAAGAGAAGGGGGCAACAGAGAATGAGATGATTGGATGGCATCACTGATTCGATGGACATGAGTTTGACTAAGCTCCAGGAGTTGGTGATGGACAGGGAAGCCTGGCATTCTGTAGCCCTTGGCATTGCAAAGAGTCAGACAACGACTGACTGAACTGATTGAACTGAACCCTGCCCTGGTGTAGAGGTTTAATAAGTCCAAGTTCTTCAATGCTTATGGGTGGTTAGTAAAGGTAACAGGTTCCAATTTTGGTGTTTGGAGGAGAATAATACTGAGATAGGTTTAGGGCAACGAATAAAGGGATTTCCGAGATCCAAATTGTGTTTAGAAGTTCTTGATAACAGGCTGGCTGTACCATATGGTTTGCTTCTGGTGTGGGACTTCCTGAGAATGATAACGTCTCTGAGGATAAGTCAGAATTTTAAAAGTTAAATTATTCTAGCTACTCTGGAATCACAAGTATTCTTAGAAAATGTAGTTAAAGTTGACACTTAAAGTATAAAATTTAGATGAAATCAGTTTGGGGGTGAGGGTTGGAGAAAGGTAATGTGTTTCAACTAGAGGAAAGATTATGCTCCGAGGCTAAGAGATAAGAAGCTTAGGGTAAAAAGTGGAAAATTGTTTCCTGTGGTTTAAGTTTGGAATGCTTCAGGGAAATGCACATTAAAATATTACAAGAGAGGTAAACAAGACTAAATTTATGACTGGAAGATAATATAAATTTTATTCTGCAAACAAGAAGTGAGACTGATATAATCAGCATTTTAGAAAGATCAATATACTCAGTTTAGAGAATAAAACTGAAAGTAGAGCAAAAGCAGACAGAAGAGCTGAAAGTGCTTGTGATAATACTGTTGAGAGAAGATGCAATGGTATCTGAGATTTTTATAACTGAATAAAGCAAATATGAAAAGCTCTAAGAAATTATGAAGGTCACTAAGCTTTTCACTTTGTGTCTCTTTATAGATTCTCAACACACAAAACACTGACTTAGCAGGTGTATTTAGGAATTGTGGTATACCAGCCAAAAGAAAAGAGAAAGTGAATGTGAAGACACTCAGTCATGTCTGACTCTTTGCAACCCCATCAGCTACCAGGATCCTCCATCCATGGGATTTTCCAGGCAAGAATACTGGAGTGGGTTGCCATTTCCTTCTCCAGGAGATCTTCCCAACCCAGGGATTGAACCCAGGCCTCCCACATTGTAGGCAGACGCTTTACCGTCTGAGCCACCAGGGAAGCCAAAAGAATATTCTTCCTAAGAATTCTCCCACAATTATCTTATTTAAAACAATAAACCTCTCACTAACAAATATTCAGTTCTGAATGTCCTAGTTAATTTTCTGTCCATTTTTTTTTCTGGCAGCATATTGTGAGCTGGGAAAGATTAATCTGGTATCTGGGGATAACTATTTTTCACCTTTAAAGAACAAAGTTAATACACGTTTCACTTGTACCTACTTTTTTTTTAGGTGAGCTGTGTAGATAGGCAGCTCACCAAATAACCAAAAGGAAATTTGCCTGCTTTGAGCTCAACTTAATATTATTAGAGATTGGGGGTGTCGGGAGCACTGGAGTCTAGCATGCTTCACTGGATCAGAACAAATTTCTAAACATGTGAGAATATTATATAAGACTTGGGCTACTTGTATTACTCTAAAAGATAATCAGGCATCAGAGTTCCCAATTTCATGTAAAACCACTTCAAAATAAATATAATTTATATTCTGATACATTATTGAGTGCAGCATTCAATTCCAAGCTTAGATTTGCTTTCTCTAAAGCTCTTTGGAAAGCCTATACTCTGGAACACCTGGATAAATGCTGATTTGTCCCAGGATCTACTGACTCAGAATATCTGGTTGAACTTCATGTATTTTCTAAAGTGTCATTTTGAGATTCATCCATGACATTGCCTGTAGCCATATTCCATTACTTTTTCCTATGGCCTGACAGTATTCCGCTACAGAGACAAACCACAGCTTGTTTATCCATTTACCTGTTGATGGCTATTTGAATTGTTTTCAGTTTTTGACTAGTATGAAAAAGGTTTCTATGATTATTTGTGTACAGTCTCTGTATGAACATACATTTTTTGTTGAGGTTGGGAAAATACCTATGATTTGAGAACCACCACAAAGTGTAAAAGTGTAAGTACTACATAAAATTCCGCTGATTTGACCGGTTAAGTGCTATCAATTATCTGAAACATTATAACAGTACTTGTTTGTATAGGCAAGACAAATAACGTAATTCTAATATTTTTCTAAGAAAGTATTATTCCTCCACTAGGAACATCAATGCAACTTAGTAACAACCAATTACACCTAACTTTTATACATTGCTCTCTCGTACCTTTCAAATACCTGAAGCATTGCATGAGTAGTTAGTTCCCTTCACCGGGACATTTTCCCAGATAACCATCAGTGCAAGATTGAGGAAAGGGGCTGCCACCTTGCTCCAAGGACAAGGACAAACCATACAGCACACACCACTTGGGATGTAATCTTCCTTGCCAGGTATGAGGTGACTCAATTTTAATATCTGCCTTCTTGGGTGACTCCAGGTCCATTCAGGTCCGCCAGCAAACAGTATGACATTAGAAGTGTAAAATATTTATTGGGAAAAAAATGTATTTGAATAATAGGAGAGTGATTGGAAAGAGAGATGGGGAAAGCACAGTCTCAAAGCAAATGATATTGTTAGCTAACCACATTTGTCACAAGTGGGATCCATCTGAAAAAGAGAACTTGGTTCTCAACCATCCTAGAAGGAGAGGTCTTAGTCTAATATTTATGAAGGAATACATACATACATATGTGTATGTATAGATATATGTATAGATAGATAGATATAGATATAGATAGACAGATAAAGGAATATAATACAGGGCTTTGGACCAGTTTGGATTAATATTCTCTACAGTTCAGTTCAGTCCCTCAGTCGTGTCCGACTCTTTGTGACCCCATGAATTGCAGCACGCCAGGCCTCCCTGTCCATCACCAACTTCTGGAGTTCACTCAGACTCACGTCCATCGAGTCCATGATGCCATCCAGCCATCTCATCCTCTGTTGTCCCCTTCTCCTCCTGCCCACAATCCCTCCTAGCATCAGAGTCTTTTCCAATGAGTCAACTCTTTGCATGAGATGGCCAAAGTACTGGAGTTTCAGCTTTAGCATCATTCCTTCCAAAGAAATCCCAGGGCTGATCTCCTTCAGAACAGATTGGTTGGATCTCCTTGCAGTCCAAGGGACTCTCAAGAGTCTTCTCTGACACCACAGTTCAAAAGCATCAATTCTTCAGCGTTCAGCCTTCTTCACTACGGTGGTCTGCAAACTCTGTTAGTCTGACTTTTTCTTTCTCGCTTGCTCACCTCCCTACTCTCTTCCCTTTGCTTTCGGTGCCCTAGCGTCACCATTTAGTTTTGACTTCTTTGAATATTCTTTAGTGTCAAAATATCTTTTCCTTATTTGTGATAGACTGAATGATGGCTATCCAAAAGATATCTTCATCCCTGAATCTTGTAAATGTTACCTTATTTGGAAAAAAAGTGTCTTTGAGATTGTTAAATATTTTGACAGGAGGCAATTATTTTGTATTTTACGTGCTTTCCTGCTCACTTGCTCAGTGATGCCCGAATATTTGCGACCACATGGACTGTAGCCCACCAGGCTCCTCGGTCCATGGGATTCTCCAGGCACGAATACTGGAGTCAGTGGCCATTTCCTTCTCCAGGGAATCTTTCCAACCGGAGAATCAAACCCATGTTTCCTGTGGCTCTTGCATTGGCAGGTAGATTCTTTAGCACTGAGCTACCTGGGAAGCCCATGCTATACAGAAGGTCCTTATTAGTTATCTATTTTATATATAGTATTGTGTATATGTCAATTCCAATCTTCCAATTTATCCCTCCCCCACCCTTTACTCCCTGGTAACCATAAATTTGTTTTCTACATCAGTAAATCTATTCCTAGTTGGATCAATGGATAAGTTCATTTGTATCCCTTTTTAGATTCTAAAAATAAGCAGTATCATGTTTGTCTTTGTCTGACTTACTTCACTCAGCATGACCATCTATTTTCTGAGTGCTAGGAAACATGTTTTAAAGCAATGTTTTGCTTCCTGTGTTTTTACTCCATTCCTTTTTACATCAAACATTGACTGGAATTAAAATGAGATTTATAGTTATTTACAGCTTTTTTTTTTCCATTTCTGCCTATAGCTCCAATAAATACTATTATATCTTTACATCATTGTTAAAAATGGAGAATCTTCATGTGTTTTCAACAAACTATAAAATTTTAAATTTTAAAGTTAAAAAAATAAACAAAATCATCTTCTGTAATTCTATATAGTAGCTTAAATATTAGTCATGGCTTGAAAAAGAGAAATTATCACTTTAACAAAGAAACTAAAAACGTTACTAGAGCTCTTTCTTTATTCTTATAGTTCCAACTTTTAAAAAAGAAAAAAAAATTTACATCCAAAAATATAAAATATTGCCTGTATATTTCAATTTATAACTTGAAGTTTATAGTCTAATGTGGGGCTTCCCTGGTAACTCAGATGGTAAAGAATCTGTCATTAATGAGTAAAGATATTTGGAAATGTTAAAGAAACCATGTAGTAGCCTGGCTATTACTAGAATAACGATATAAGAGGTAGGCTGCATGTACCATTAAAATAAACCTCTCCCACACATATTTTTAAAGCAAAGCCTTTAAATAAATTATTAGCTTTTATTCAACTCTTACAATATTAATAATGAAAATTTCATTGAACTGCACTTATAATTAGTTTATTCTTCATGTATGATTTTGTTTAGTTTTCTTCTATGTTGATCATGATTTCTCTTTTATTCAACATATCTCCTCTTTCTTCCTACTAAATAAGTTGACATAAAAAAAATTGAATAGTCTCCTCTGCCATTTCCTAAACTGCACTTTTAAGCACATTCTTGGAATAATTTTAATTCTAATTGTATATGTTAATGAACAATATAAATTATCTATCCTCACATCTGAGTTGATGGGCTAATACTAATCAACAAACTAGAATTGTGCAATATTTATTCTGAGGTTGAGTCAGTCAGTTCAGTTGCTCAATTGTGTCCGACTCTGCAACCCCATGTATCACAGCACGCCAGGCCTGCCTGTCCATCACGAACTTCTGGAGTTCACTCAAACTGATGTCCATCGAGTCAGTGATGCCATCCAGCCATTTCATCCTCTGTCACCCCCAATCCCTCCCAGTATCAGAGTCTTTTCCAATGAGTCAATTCTTCGCATGAGGTGGCCAAAGTATTGGAGTTTCTGCTTCAGCATCAGTCCTTCCAATGAACACCCAGGACCGATCTCCTTTAGGATGGACTGGTTGGATCTCCTTGCAGTCCAAGGGACTCTCAAGAGTCTTCTCCAACACCACAGTTCAAAAGCATCATTTCTTCGGTGCTCAGCTTTCTTCACAGTCCAACTCTCACATCCATACATAAGCACTGGAAAAACCATAGCCTTGACTAGACGGACCTTTGTTGGCAAAGTAATATCTCTGCTTTTCAATATGCTATCTATGTTGGTCATAACTTTCCTTCCAAGGAGTAAGCATCTTTTAATTTCATGGCTGCAATCACCATCTGCAGTGATTTGGGAGCCCTCCAAAAGTAGTCTAACACTGTTTCTACTGTTTCCCTCTCTATTTCCCAGGAAGTAATGGGACCGGATGCCATGATCTTCGTTTTCTGAATGTTGAGCTTTAAGCTCACTCTCCTCTTTCACTTTCATCAAGAGGCTTTTTAGTTCCTCTTCACTTTCTGCCATAAGGGTGGTGTCATCTGCATATCTGAGGTTATTGATATTTCTCCCAGCAATCTTGATTTCAGCTTGTGCTTCTTCCAGCACACCGTTTCTCATGATGTTCTCTTAATATAAGTTAAATAAGCAGGGTGACAATATACAGACTTGATGTACTCCTTTTCCTATTTGGAACCAGTCTGTTGTTCCATGTCCAGTTTGAACTGTTGCTTCCTGACCTGCATATAGGTTTCTCAACAGGCAGGTCAGGTCATCTGGTATTCCCACCTCTTTCAGAATTTTCCACAGTTTATTGTGATCCACACAGTCAAAGGCTTT
The DNA here is from genome assembly GCF_023091745.1 of Budorcas taxicolor. Taxonomy (NCBI): domain Eukaryota; kingdom Metazoa; phylum Chordata; class Mammalia; order Artiodactyla; family Bovidae; genus Budorcas; species Budorcas taxicolor. The sequence goes on along the minus strand of NC_068923.1, from coordinate 65,496,617 downwards.
GGCATAGTCAATAAGTCAGAAATAGATGTTTTCTGGAACTCTCTTGCCTTCTCCATGATCCAGCGGATGTTGTCAATTTGATCTCTGGTTCCTCTGCCTTTTCTAAAACCAGCTTGAATATCTGGAATTTCATGGTTCACGTATTGCTGAAGCCTGGCTTGGAGAATTTTGAGCATTACTTTACTAGCGTATGAGATGAGTGCAATTATGCAGTAGTTTGAGCATTCTTTAGCATTGCTTTTTTTTGGAATTGGAATGAAAACTGACTTGATGCTTTTCCAAAATGCTTGGATTCTCAGGATATGTACAGTAAAATATATTTCTATGAAATGTAATCTCTGTCCTAGAGGACTTTTAAAATCTACATGAGCAAACAAGATAGTTGAAAAAGAACTTGCAGGCTTTTTTTTTTTTTTTTTTTAATCTGTTCATTGTATTGCAGCTATCATTTTTTTTAGGAAGAAAGCTGTCAGTCACCTTTAAGAGCTTAACCTGAAAAAAGTAGAGCAATAATTTAAAGCAAATCTGCTTATTTGTGAGTGTATTTTTACCCTGGTAAGAGAATTTACCAGACAGGAAGAAAAAGACTGGTGCAATATCTTTTACTTCCTCCACTGAATTTAAAATTTGATCCTTAGAATTCTCCCAACTTTGAATCAAGCTTCCACAAACTTTCAAAGTCCTGGGACTTCAGTTTCAGTGTCTTCTAATGCTCTGTTACAGGAAGCCATCTTTCTCTTTTCCCCTGAGCATAGCTGAAACAGGTTGGTGTTAAAATAGCAAAAACAAAACTTCAAAAATACAAAGCAAATATTCAGAAATACCAGGGAAAAATAGAAGAATAAAATGTGCAAATGTAAAACAGTGTGAAGTCATTCCAGACTAGTTGCTTCTAAAGAGAAGTTGTCTGTAGTGTTCTGCCTATATTAAGCATCTTCTTTCATGTTCTATATATTTGGAGGATTTAAAGAAGGAAACTAGAAGCTTTAGAAGTACAAGATCAGGAAAGTCTTGTATGCTATGCTATGCTGTGAATGTTTGGGTCTTCTCTATATTAAATTGGGATTCAACAAAGATTTTAAAGATAGTAACAGCATTAAATTTTTGTTCAGGGGAAAATCACTCCGGAAGCATATGTATCCCATGTAGTCCCATAGACATTCCCACCCCCACATTTGGCCCCTACACTTCCAAACAAAAATTGTTCTTTACTTCCCATGCTCTAGGATGACCTTTAAGATAGAAAAGAACCCCAAAGACTCAATGTATTTAAAACTGGGCTTACGACCTCCTCTCTTATGTTGATCAACTAGTGTATTATTCACCAGCATAATATTGGAGAGCCCATTTATACTTCTTTAATCTATTGTCTTTCTCTATCTCCTTGCACATTCAATCTTTGTCAGTTTTCCAAGTCTGCCTCCTCTATATCGCCTCAATACACATGACTCCTCCAAGTCAACCAGATCGGCTTTACATTGTGTTCTTAACAGACTTCATTACAATTTTATGATGTCTTTCCACAAAATGTTTTACTCTAAATTCATTTCCCTTATTATGTTGTCATTCTCTGTTTCTAGAGTGATTTTTTTCCCCTAAACAAAAATTTAGTGTGCTATCGTGTCTTTAAAATCTTTGTTGGATTCCAATTTAATACTGAGACGAGTTGAACCTTCATAGCATAGCATAGCATAGAATAGTGGAACTTTCCTGATCTTATACTTCTCTAGTTTCTAGTTTCATCTTTTAATCTTTTCTCCAACTATACCTTGGACTTCTGGATCTCTAAAAGACCATGTTAATTCTAACATACCTGTATCTCTTTAACATAGATCCCTGTGCTACTAGTCGGCCTGAAATCTTTCATTTACTACCCATTTATTACTATCTACCATTTGGACTGCAAATCATCCTTTAAAAATCAACTAAACAAAGGTTTTATTTTAGAATCAGCCTCATCTAACAGGTTAATCACTTCTTCTTCCATGTTTCACTAGCACTTTGAATAGACTTTTTTATATAACTTCTCACAAAGTAAGACTTGTCATTGAAAACCTCACTATGACTGCTTTACAAAGAACAGATGAGCGGAAAAAAAAGAAAAAACAGGACTAGATGTGGATGGTGCATTGGATCTACTGCACTGAGTAGATTAAAAAAAAAAAAAAAGATAATGTTAGCTTAGACTAGGAAGTTAACAACAGGATGTGAGAAGAATGAATGAACCCAAGAAATATTTAGTAGATGAAATGAACATAACATTGTCATACATAGGTCTATGGAAAATGAAGGTGAAAGAATTGTTAGGAATAACAACCACATTAATGATGTGAATGATATAATAGTTGGGATGCAAACCATCGAGATAGATGCCACATAATTTGGGAACCATCTGGTTTGAGATACTAAATTTTAGGTGAATACAAATAATTCAAAGTTTTAAAACAGGTTTGGTAAGCAAAAGGATATTCCTTCAGAAATATTAATAATATAAACAAAAATTTGCCTAAATTCACTATATATAACCACAGTTCATTATCTAGAAACTTCAACCACTATACACATATTTGTTTACAATTCATTTTTAAAGGGTGTTTAGTTCTCATGTTATGAAACTAATACTTACATATGCCATTTAAGTATTTTAATATTTAAATATTAGTTTGGGATTTATGAAGATATGTACATAGCTTCCTGAAGAAGAGAATGGCAACCCACTCTAGTATTCTTGCCTGCAGAATTTCATGGACAGAGGAGCCTGGTGAGCTACAGTCTATGGAGTCGCAAAGAGTTGGACATGACTGAGTGACTAATGCACACACACACAACACACAAACACAGACACACACACACAACACACACACACAGACACACACACACACACATAACACATAGTTTATTAAAAATCTTAAACTATAATAAATGTAGTAATAAAAAATATGTATAGTAAGATAGAAAAGAAGGCAATGGCACCCCACTCCAGTACTCTTGCCTGGAAAATCCCATGGATGGAGGAGCCTGGTAGGCTGCAGTCCATGCTAAGGGTCAGACACGACTGAGCAACTTCCCTTTCACTTTTCACTTTCATGCATTGGAGAAGGAAATGGCAACCGACTCCAGTGTTCTTGCCTGGAGAATCCCAGGGACAGGGGAGCCTGGTGGTCTGCTGTCTATGGGGTTGCACAGAGTTGGAAAGGACTGAAGTGACTTAGCAGGTTAGCAGCAAGATAAAAAAATGATTCCTTATCTTTTAACAAAACATTTAATTGATAAAATTATTGAAATATCCTACAAATGAATTAACATATTCCCTCAATTAAAGCTAAAGGAAGAAATAAAAGAGCTATATTTTTATCTGAGATTAAATTTAGTTGTAACCCATATTAGCATTTAATCCAAAGAAGAATACATCAGAGAGAGAGAAAAACAACTTCTGACATCCAGGAGCAGGCCTAGTACATTTAGCCTGGATGTGGTGTAGCTACAAGCTAATCACACAGACCACAGCCTTCTCTAACTCAATGAAACTAAGCCATGCTGTGTGGGGCCACCCAAGATGGGCGGGTCATGGTGGAGAGGTCTGACAGAATGTGTTCCACTGGAGAAGGTCCACTTCAGTATTCTTGCCTTGAGAACCCCATGAACAGAATGAAAAAGCAAAATGGTAGGGTACTGAAAGAGGAACTCCCCAGGTCGGCAGGTGCCCAATATGCTACTGGAGATCAGTGGAGAAATAACTCTAGAAAGAATGAAGGGGTGGAGCCAAAGCAAAAACAATACCCAGTAATGGATGCTAAGGGTCAGACATGACTGGTGATAGAAGCAAGTTCTGATGCTGTAACGAGCAATATTTCATAGGAACCTGGAATGTTGGGTCCATGAATCAAGGTAAATTGGAAGTGGTCAAATAGGACATGGCAAGAGTGAACATCGATATTCTAGGAATCAGCAAACTAAAATGGACTGGAATGGGTGAATTTAACTCAGATGACCATTATATCTACCACTGTGGGCAGGAATCCCTTAGAGGAAATGGAATAGCCATCATGGTCACCAAGAGAGTCTGAAATGCAGTACTTGGATGCAGTCTCAAAAACAACAGAATGATCTCTGTTCATTTCCAAGGCAAACCATTCAATATCACAACAATCCAAGTCTATGCCCCACCAGTAACACTGAAGAAGCTGACATTGAACGGTTCTATGAAGGCCCACAAGACCTTTTAGAACTAACACCCAAAAAAGATGTTCTTTTCATTATAGGGGACTGGAATGCAAAAGTGGGAAGTCAAGAAACACCTGGGGTAACAGGCAAATTTGGCCTTGGAATACGGAAAGAAGCAGGGCAAAGGCTAATAGAGTTTTGCCAAAAGAACGCACTGGTCATAGCAAACACCCTCTTCTAAAAACACAAGAGAAGATGCTACATATGGACATCACCAGATGGTCAACACCAAAATCAGATTGATTATATGCCGGGGTCCAGCCCTGGTGGATCCAGGGTGATTCGAAGGTGGGGACGGAGTTCGCGTCTTTGGAAAAATACAAATTTAATCACAGATATATATAGAGAGATTAGAAATGGATAGTGTAGTAGGAAGATTATTGGAGAAAAAGAGGCTGAATAACTTGGATTACATGGAATAGCATCCATGCTCCAGATGGGAATTCAGCCACAAAAACGGGAGCAAGAAAGAAGCGACATGGGGGAATCAGTCTTTCTGGAAACTGATCTGATTTCTTTATTTTGGGGTTTGCTTATATACCTTTTGTTACATATAGGGATGAATACAGAGTCACACGGGGGTCAGCAGTCCTGACCTTTATCAAAATCAGGTGCTTCACATAAAAAGGTCTTAGCGATTTTATGATCCTTTCTTTCTGATAACCAAAAAACTTATTTTTTCCAAGGGTGTTTTTTCTTAAACCAGTCACCACCCTCCAAATAAAGTTACATTCCTATAGGGTGAGGGTGTAGTGAGTTACAATCAAGAAAGGAATTTATTTAACCCAATGTTAATGTGATTAATCTTAAAGGTTAATACTTATTTCTCCTATATGTTAGTTATATTCATTATAAGGGCAGGGAACATGGAGATTTAGCAGCAAACATCAGCCCAACAAATGAAAATCCTTTCACCAATGCTCCCCTTAAGATCTGTTTAGTCTTAAGATAGTAAGAAAGTTACATTTTTACATAACAAGGACACAGTGATTTATAACAAAGTACAGTGATCTGTTACAAAAGAGAAAATCCATTAGCTCAAAAAGTCTAGTATTGCTAACATCAAAAACTAATATATTTCCTTTACTATATTCCAAATACATTGATTAATATATTCCCAGGTGCCTAAGGATATGGAGGCCTGGCAGCAATCATTGACTCAACAAGAAGAAAAAGCCCTATGCTAATTAAGACTCTCAAAATACTCCAAAACTCTGTGCTGTTTATGGTTAAGAGGTAGTAAACAATCATGTGGCAGGAGTATGGATAATTCTGTCACACAAGCTAGTCTGTCAGCAGAGAGGTTTGACCTGAGACATCCTTGTCCCACCCAGAGCAGGGAATTAGCAGCAATTATTGACACAACAAATGAAGAACCCTTCACCAATATAATTCCTAACCAACCCACTATACTAATAATTTCTAACTCCCCAAAAGAATTGCCTTTAGTAAGTCTAAAACACCTCATGCCTCTCAGATTGGGAGGCTGTAAACAATCACATGTGGCCGGACGAACCTATACAGGCGGGCTAGATAAACTTCAGAGCAATCTGTAAGCTGAAACACTCTTGTCACGCCCAAGAATTTTTATTGCCTTGGAGCTGCATGTTTACTCCTTCTCCAAGAAAAACGGTTATGGAGGAGAGCATAAAACAGACTGTGGTTTTGGGGTAGATGCTCGGGAACAGGGGCTTTCCTGAGGCTTGATCATGCCTTTGCGTATGCCAAGCCTCCTTCCTCATGACCTTTGCCATGGGCGGAGTTCCTCACGCTGGCTCCTGGCAATTATATTCTTTGCAGCCAAAGATGGCGAAGCTCTATACAGTCAGCAAAAATGAGACCAGGAGCTGACTGTGGCTCTGATCATGAAATCCTTATTGCCAAATGCAGAGATAAATTGACGAAAGTAGGGAAAACCACTAGACCATCCAGGTATGACTTAAATCAAATCCCTTATGGTTATAACAGTGGAAGTGAGAAATAGATTTAAGGGACTAGATCTGATAGACAGAGTGCCTGATGAACTATGTACAGAGGTTCGTGACATTGTACAGGAGACGGTGATCAAGACCATCCCCATGGAAAAGAAATGCAAAAAAGCAAAATGGCTATCTAGGGAGTCCTTACAAATATCTGTGAAAAGAAGAGAAGTGAAAAGCAAAGGAGAAAAGAAAAGATATAAGCATATGAATGCAGAGTTTCAAAGAATAGCAAGAAGAGATAAAAAAGCCTTCCACAGCGATCAAAGCAAAGAAATAGAGGAAAACAACAGAACGGGAAAGACTAGAGATCTCTTTAAGAAAATTAGAGATACCAAGGAAACATTTCTTGCAAAGATGGGCTCAATAAAGGACAGAAATGGTATGGAGCTAACAGAAGCAGAAGATATTAAGAAGAGGTGGCAACAACACACAGAAGAACTGTACAAAAAAATCTGTCCAAGATAATCACGATGGTATGATCACTCACCTAGAGCCAGACATCCTGCAATGTGAAGTCAAGTGGGACTTAGAAAGCATCACTACGAATAAAGCTAGTGGAGGTGATGGAATTTCAGTTGAGTTATTTCAAATCCTGAAAGATGATTCTGTGAAAGTGCTGTACTCAATATGCCAGCAAATTTGGAAAACTCAGGAGTGGCCACAGGACTGGAAAAGGCCAGTTTTCATTCCAATCCCAAAGAAAGGCAATGCTAAAGAATGCTCAAACTACTGCACAATTGCACTCATCTCACACACTAGTAAAGTAATCCTCAAAATTCTCCAAGCCAGGCTTCAGCAATACGTGAACCGTGAACTTCCAGATGTTCAAGCTGGTTTTAGAAAAGGCAGAGGAACCAGAGGTCAAATTGCCAACTTCCTCTGGATCATGGAAAAAGCAAGAAAGTTCCAGAAAAACATCTCTATCTGCTTATTGACTATGCCAAAGCCTTTGACTGAGTGGATCACAATAAACTGTGAGAAATTCTGAAAGAGATGGGAATACCAGACGACCTGACCTGCCTCTTGAGAAATCTGTATGCAGGTCAGGAAGCAACAGTTAGAAATGGACATGGAAAAATGACTGGTTCCAAATAGGAAAAGAAGTATGTTAATGCTGTATATTGTCACCCTGCTTATTTAACTTCTATGCAGAGTACATCATGAGAAACGCTGGGCTGGGAAAAACACAAGCTGGAATCAAGATTGCCGGGAGAAATATCAATAACCTCAGATACACAGATGACACCACCCTTATGGCAGAAAGTGAAGAGGAACTAAAAAGCCTCCTGATGAAAGTGGAAGTGGAGAGTGAAAAAGTTGGCTTGAAGCTCAATATCTTTAGAAAACTAAGACCATGACATCTGGTCCCATCACTTCACGGGAAATAGATAGGGAAACAGTGGAAACAGTGGCAGAGTTTATTTTTGGGGGCTCCCAAATCACTGCAGATGGTGATTGTAGCCATGAAAGTAAAAGATGCTTACTCCTTGGAAAGAAAGTTATGACCAACGTAGACAGCATATTAAAAAGCAGAGACATTACTTTGCCAACAAAGGGCCATCTAGTCAAGGCTATGGTTTTTCCAGTAGTCATGTATGGATGTGAGAGTTGGACTGTGAAGAAAGCTGAACACGAAAGAACTGATGCTTTTGAACTGTGGTGTTGGAGAAGACTCTTGAGTGTCTCTTGGACTGCAAGGAGATCCAACCAGTCCATTCTAAAGGAGATCAGTCCTGGGTGTTCTTTGGAAGGAATGATTCTAAAGCTGAAACTCCGGTACTTGGGACACCTCATGCGGAAAGTTGAGTCATTGGAATAGACTCTGATGCTGGGAGGAATTGGGGGCAGAAGAGAAGGGGATGACAGAGGATGAGATGGCTTTATGGCATCACCAACTCAATGAATGTGAGTTTGAGTGAAATCCGGGAGTTGGTGATGGACAGGGAGGCCTGGCATTCTGTGATTCATGGGGTCGCAAAGAGTCGGACATGACTGAGCAACTGAACTGAACTGAGCTGAACAAGTTAGCCTGACTTCACAACTAGAGCTGGTACTCTATTAAACATGGAGAATTTCACAGTCCATCAATATTAGATTGTCCATAATGGATCAAGACATATCTAAGGCCACACTGTAATAATGTCTAAAGAAAACAAAGCATGAACATTATCTAAGTGACAAAAATGACCAACCATCCCCCTTTTCTGACCAATACAAGTAACTGCTAATCTTTACTAGTTACTGCTAAACTATAGTTTAGTGTTTCTTCCTCCCTAAAATTAAGTAAATTGCTTAATCATGTAATTACTCCTGCTTCCAATCTAGGGGCTTCCCTGGTGGCTCAGAGGGTAAAGTATCTGCCTGTGGTGTAGAAGATCCAGGTTTGATCCCTGGGTCGGGAAGACTCCCTGGAAAAGGAAATGGCAACCCACTCCAGTATTCTTGCCTAGAGAATCCCATGGACAGAGGAGCCTGGTGGGCTACAGTTCATGGGGTCGCAAAGAGTCAGACATGACTGAGCGACTACACTTACTTCCAATCTAGAGAAAAACCTCACTTCAGTAAATTTGCCAAAATCATCTAACACAAGCAAAAATCCACTAACACTCTTACTGATACACACCTTGGAAAACGACATTGAGCATTCTTGTTTTCCTTCTTTGGGACAAGTAATAAACTAAATTTGCTCAAAAATATGTGTGTCTTCTGCTGAAGGACATTGACTCTAACATTGAAAATCAAAAAAAATGCAAATGCTTGTGTCATATCAGATGAGCAAAACATAATATTAAAGCACATTTCAATTCAAAAAAATAATATAATTATTAAATAAGTTTATTTTACTAAAGAATTGATGTCCATTAGTTACTGACCCACCTTCCAGAATAGATACATAAATTGCTGAAATTGATAAAGTACTCATTGCCGAGCCACTGATAGCTCATTGTTATATGATTTCTAAAAAAGTCTCTCTTACAGTTGATATCCCATGTATGCCTGATGAATAGTACATCAATTTCATCTAATGTCCCAAACTACCAATTTGTAATTTTCTCTCATTAAAACCTTTGCATCTATTCTAAATTTGACTAAGAAATTCCTTTCAAATAGCCTAGTTATAAAAAAACACCAAACATTTGAATTCTTATGCAATTATCATTAATACTAATAATGTCATTTGGATCTTAGTTCATTTTATGTTTTACACAAAATACTTTCAAGAAAGATTGCTACACATCCTTTTTAAAATTTAGAGCTTTAACACAAAGCAGAATGATTTCATAAAGTCAGCCCTTTAGTCAGGAGAGGAAATGTAGGGTCATCTTTATCCAAAAAGCTTTAATTTAATGTTTACTGGCTAGTTGCTAGATGCAAAGATTTAAACACCTTCATTACATAATTGCAACAAAAGTATTAAAAATATATACTTTATACATAGTGCTTAGAATAATATACATTCCATCTTCCCAGGTAATAATTGATACCAATATTCATTTTTCTTCTCACTTCATCACAGCCTCCCTCAATGGAGTAAGCTACGAAACCAATAAGATATGACTTTGGAAGGGTTCACACAATTTATAAGAAGGTCAGAACTTTTATCACATAAATGCATTAATACATTAGCTATAATTAATGTGGATAAGGATTATAAGAGCATAAACTTGTTTTGCTTGGAAGATTTTGAAAGCTACTCTGGGAAAGTGATAAAGAGGATCAAGTAATGGAAAAGGAATAAAAAAAGTAATGTATTTCTGTGTAATTTCTCTTATGTAGGTTTCTTTGCCCATAAAATATACTTAGGACAAAAATACTATGTTTTAAAAGAAAAAATACTATGTTTTATTTTCCTCTGAAAGGTGAGTTGGTTCATATTTGCAGATATTTTATTATATATCACAGTTAGTAATATTTTGAATATACTATTTTTCCTCATTTAGTCACTTTTGTAAATTACAATAGGGCAGTAGAATTCTTTTTGCTGTGACTAAAACTAATACTGGGAAAACACCAGTATTTGTATATAAAGCTTTGAGTTGTATTATTCCTTGTCTAGAGCCTCAGGTATTAAATAAGAGAAATCAATTGAGAGAAAGAAATAATGTTATTAAAATATTTTGTTACTTAATCTCTAGACAAATTATAACCCTAAAATTACATTCCAAGAAATGCTAGCCATCTGTGTAATGCTAATAAGTTAAAAAGTGTCCCACGGTTAAATGTTTTTGCAAATATTTTACTTATATTCTCATCTTCAGTATTCAAGATGTACATTAGCATGCCAAATGTTCAGAGAATTTCTAGGGAAAACTTCTTCTATTCAAGGTTTTCTAAACTATTTTTGGCTATAGGGGTTTTGTTTTCAAAAAGATAACTATTCAGCATTTGGATGGATACTGGTATCATGGAACATAATAGGGGACATATCCTAGATGTTTGGCAGTTTGCTTAATATAATCTGATGAAATATAGAGGAAGTAGCATTCATCTAATACTGAGTATTGGAAAGCTGTCATTTTCAAAGCTGTAAGAAATATTCAGTGTTATTCATTACTGGCGGAAGCATAAAATGTCATTAACCTATTTTGCAGTCCTATCAAAATTTCAAGTACATCACATTCTTTGATTCAGCAATTCCAGTTTGATAACCCATAGAATTCTAGGAAGTATGTTCATTTTTTATTGCAGTACTATTTTTGATAATGAGACTGGAATGCCAATGTAAATGTCCATGGGTAGGCTCTATTTATATATAAATTGTTTATGTACTATAATATATGTAATACAATAGAATGAGAAAATTTTAAGAATCTTAATAAGATTTTCAAAATTTATTAAATTTTTTAAAATGAGGTACAGAAAAATTTGCACTGCATTCTGCCATTCAGTTAAAAATAAGAGATGGATTATTGCATGAAACTATTTTGTCAGGGTAAACAACAAACTAACAGTACTGAGATTCATGAGACTTAGAATATGGATGGGGACAGGGGTTAAAGAGGGACTTTTGCTTTAAGTCATTTTATTCTTTCTAATATTTGAAACATATAAATCCATTAAAAATGGAAAACAAATAATTACAATCAACCCTGCTCTAATGTGACATATCTATTACTGAAAATTATACTTCAGGACAAAAATCATGCCTTAAAAAGCTACAATATTCATGAGGCAAAAGAGAAATAAGGGGATACAAAAAAATTTCTTTATAGAACATAAAACAAAGAAATTTAACAAAAGTGGTAGTAGAGTTATAAACATATTAAGTAGTTAAAAATACACATGTATTATAATAAATAAAGCAGTATACCTTAAACAATACTGGAAGTGTGTTTTGGGAAGTGTATGTCTGAAGGATTGTAGTTTGTGTGTTATTGTGTGGTAGAGGAGGGAGAATATTATGAAATCATATGAAGAGTTGTAACATCAGATGTACATGAGAGGGTCCCATGACACATAAAGTGACCTGAGGCAGGGTGTTTGTATGGGTGTGTGGTTATCCCATGCAGTTCAGTTCAGGTGGCTGAAGTTAACTGTGTTTAGGCTCATCTGTGACTGGGCCAAGTCCAACCATAAGCAAACATGCAACTTTGCTACACTCAAATTATTTACTGATATATCAGTCACACTGGAACAGATTTGCATTTAAAAATCAAGTATTAGAAGAAAAACTATGAACTCTTAATACTTTTTCCATTTAAAATTTTCACATATTAAACTTACTTTATGAATCAATTTGTTGATTTTCAAAGCGATTGAGTTAAAATTAACTTTTCCACACTTTTTATAGACTACCTGTAAGTTTTATCACCATTCTCTAAATATTTCTATACACCTTGTAAGCTGCATAATGTCAATCATATCCTTAGAGTTAGAAGTGAAATTGTAATTTTAAACAATAAGGTATTGCTGGAGTCTGTTACTGTAGGGGTGGAGAGACATAGAACTGCCAAAATGTCCTTTAAATAAAGAAACCACTTATCAAATTACTGGGTAAATAATACGGTTTCTGTTTCTTTACCATGCAAAGGAATATATTAAAGTCACTTAATGATGTTGCTTTGCAGTTAGTTACATGGCACTATTCAAAGTTAAAGTACTTTAAATTCATCTTAGTAACAGAAATGAAATGTAAAAAAAAAAAAAAAATGGTTGGATAGTATAATTGCTTTAAGGAAAAAGCAATTCATTAACTCCACAGGCTCAAAGGAATGATCATTAAAAAAGAAAAAAAAAAAACTTCTGCTCAGGTATTTTTAAGCTTTTCAACATTTCTTAAAATGTCCTGTAAAGTAAAACTTTTATTGTTACCATTATTTGGAGAGGTATTTATTTCATTAAAATATAGAGAATAAACACAAAATTATTAGCTCAGATTCTTTTCATTACTTTGAGTTCTCAGTTGCTCAGTCTCATCGGATTCTTTGTGACCCCATAGACTGTAGCCAACCAGGCTCCTTTGTCCATGAAATTTTCCAGGAAGAATACTGGAGTGGTTGCCACTTCCTATTCAATGGGTTCTTCCCAACCCAGGGATTGAAACTGTGTCTCCTGCATTGGCAGGCCTATTCTTTACCACAAGAGCCACACCTGGGAAGCCCCTTCATTAGTTACAATTTTTTTTTTTTTTTTTTTAGAGAAAGTTTACCTTTCAGAGGAAAAAAAAGTTACATCTGTCCAATATTCTTATTCTGGGCATTTTTGATGCAATTCAAACAGTAAAAAAAAAAAAAAAAAGTGAAATTATATAGATATTCAATAGAAATCATCTATCATTCAATGGATTTATTAATTTTTCTAACTTCTTTAACTCAATTTGGTGTGTGTGACATTATTCCTTTAGTTCTTGTTTTATTTTCATATTGACACAATTGATGTGAATCTCCTTAACACAGGCTCTTCAACTCTCACTTCTAGGTCTGTATACTCTTCTAAGAGAAGCTTACCATCAAAATAAAAATCTACTTTTTTAACTCTCAAATTTTTTATTTTTTTCATTTAGAACTACTATTTTTGAATCCGAGAACAAGATGGCAGAGGAGTAGGTGGACATGGAGTACATCTTTCTCCTTTGATGTATCAGGAATACACCTTCAGACACAGAAGTGCATGCAGAACAGTGGACAGGAGTACCTGACCAGCAGAAAAGAATATATAGACCCACACAAAACTTGGTAGGATGAAGGAATCACAGGGAAAAACAGGAGTGTTAGGACTGGACCTGCCCTCGGCAGGTAGGGGAACTCAAGCAGGGGTCTGATCCACACATCATCAGTGCAATTGTCTGAATTAGAGGAAAAACATTTAAGGCTGAGAGTGAAACAGCTGACCTGTGGCAGCCTAAATGGAATAAGGATCAGACAGTCCTTGCTGCAGCCATACATACCCTGGACAGGGATGCAGACCCCCTGGAAGGCCCAGTGGCTGGGAGCTGGGGTTTAGGGATTGTGGAGCAATCCCAGGGCTAGGGCTGCTGTTGAGTGTGGAGAGACAGATGTGAGGGAGGAGATTGTGGTGGGAAATGCCTGTGGAGGAAAGCTAGGCAGCTATGGAAGAAAGGCAATACTGCTGAGACATGTATAGGGGGTGCAGCCATCACCATAGCCTCTCTCCCTCCACACACCAGCACTGGCAGCTGACCAATAGAAAGCTGGCCCATTAAACACTTGACGCACTGAACTACAGATAGGACCCCAGCCAGGGGGGCCTCTCTATGTGCACGTCAACAACAGAGAAGGACCCCAGGAGCCTTTTAAGTGCTGAATGGGTGGAGCTACAGAGAAAGACTGGCCAAAGAGGCATTCTGATCACTAGCTATAAGAAGCTCCAAAAAAGACTCCGATAGAGCCATAACTCCTGTGGCAGAGGCAGTCCATATCCCTGCACACTTGGTGCCTCTAAGATCCCTGAAAGCAAAGCAGCTGAGCCACCTTCACGGTCAACTCTCACTGGAGCAGAGCATCCACAGGCAAAAAAGTCTTGTGTCTATGCACACAGGGTCACTTTGGATGTGTCTGACTCTTTGTGATCCTGTAGACTGTGGCCTGCCAGGCTTCTCTGTCAGGGAGGAGGGTTCTCTAGGCAACTATACTGGAGTGTATTGGCCAAAACTGGTTTCCATAGCCTTCTAGAGCACTATATTTCCTGCTGCCCTAGCTGCAAACTCCCCTGAGTAGCTGGAACTGCCAGAACCCCTGTGACCCAAGAAGCTTCACCACTTCCACACTTGGACCTCACAGGGGCAAACCCAAGTCCTCCAGGACAGCCTCAGGAGCAAATCCCAGTGGACAACTCACATGCAGAGGTGAAAATAAAACCACAATTGAAACCCAAGGGCAGCATGGCTAAGTAAGAAGACCCCAAACCTTCCCACCAGCTGTACAAGCAGATTAAATCCACATGATCAACTAGGCAGACTCTGTGTCTATGGAATTTATAAAAGGACATTGAGAACTTCCACAAAAGAAATGCACTAGTTCTGATAGCTGTGGACATTGGAGGCAATAACACAGAGAAGCAGGATCAGATTAGAATCTTAGCTGCCCCAAGAACAGGTCCAGGGATCAGCACAGTGGTGAAGGGCCTCCTAGGGAGGTGAGGTGGACTCTGACTCCCAGGGGAGGGAAAGGACTCTGACAGCAGTGACTCAAGGAAAACATTTATTATTCTTATGTTTTGACTTGTTCTGTAGATTCTTTTGTATATTTTTTCTTTTTTTTTTTTTCTTCCTGTTTTCCACCTCTGTTATAGTTGTTGATTTTATTGGCACTATGAAATCTAATTAAGCTTTTGAACTTTTTTTTCTTTTTCTTTTTCAATCACATGTTCTATAGTTGTTATAAACCTCACATCTACTTTCAGCTTTTGCAATTCTGGGGAGTTTTCATTTTTTTTTTTTTTTCCTCTCTATTTTTAATTTTTAAACCTATCATTATTTTTTATTATTTTTCTACATTTATTCCTTTATTTGCTTTTCATTATTGTTCTTTTCCCCTTGCAGTTAATCTTTAATGTATATAAATCTTCTTTACCTACCTCTATTTAACTTTGCATATCTATTCTTTCTTTCTTTACTTCCTTTCCTTTCCTCTCAATATATTTGTTAGTTTTGTTTTCATTGCTTCATTCTCAACTTGCCACTTTGCTTTAGTTTTGTTTTCCACTTTGTGATTTAGTTAGTTTTGTTCTTAACTGGTAAATATAATTTTCAATTTTCTTTGTTGGCTGGGTCAATATATTTTACTTTATTTTTGTTGGACTGTTTTGGCTTTGCTCATGGATATATATATATTATATATATATATAATATATATATGTGAATATTCCATTTATTTTAATTATTACTTGCCTGATACTTGTAACTGCCATTTTCTAGGTTTCATCTTGGATTCTCATTTTTGGATATTTGTTTTAACCTCACTTAATGCCATAACAAACAACTTTTGGAATCTTTGTTCCTGACCAGGGATCAAGTCCTGAGCCTTTGGAGTGGGAGCACTGACTCGAAAAGACTAGAAGAACAGAGAACTAACCCTAGGGAGTATCAAATAGTGAGACCTCACACAAAGGAAGCCAATTGAATACAAGACTTGGCATCTCCCAACCACCAGTAGTACAGAATGCTTCATATAAACAACAAACAAAACAAAAATACAAACCCAATCATCAGCAGACAGGATTACCACCTTACTCAGCCTTGCCCATCAGATCAAAAACAAAGAAACAACAACAACAAAACTCAGCACAAATCTCACCCTATAAGAAGCTTACACAAACTACTGGACCAACCTTAGGATGGTGGAAACCAAATGGAGAAAGAATTCAACCTGAAGCCTGGGAAAAGGAGACCTCAAACATGTAAGTTAAAAAAAAGAATGAAAAGGCAGCAAAATACTACACAAATGAAGGGAAAAAGTAGAACCACAGAAGTCCACATAAATGAAGAGGAAATAGGCAAACTACCTGAAAAATAACTCAAAATATTGATAAGTAAAGATGATCAAAAACCTTGAAAACAAAGGGGAGAAAATGCAAGAATCAATTAAAGAGACCTAGATGAATTAAAGAATAAACATACAGAGACAAATAAAACAATTGTTGAAATTAAAAATACTCTAGAAGGAATCAATAGCAGAATATCTGAAGCAGAAGGATGAATCAGTGAGCTGGAAGATAAAATGGTGGAAATAACTTCTGAAGAGCAGAATAAAGTGAAAAAGAATGAAAAGAACTGAGGATGGTCTCAGAGACCTCTGGGACAATATAAAATGCACCAACATTCAAATTATATGGGTTCCAGAATAAGAAGACAAAAAGAAAATTTTTGAAGAGATCATAGTTGAAAATTTCCCCAACATGGAAAAGGAAACAGTCAACCAAGTTTAAGAGGCACAAAGAGTCCCACACAGGATAGACTCAAGGAGAAACATGCCAAGACACATACTAATCAAACTAACAAAGATTGAACACAAAGAAAGAATAGTAAAAGCAGCAAGGGAAATGCAACCATTTCACAGCTGATCTTTCAGTAGAAACTATGCAGTCCAGAAGGGAATGGCAGGATATGTTTAAAGTGCTGAAAGGGAAAAATCTACAACCATGATGACTGTACCCAGCAAGGACTGCATTCAAAATTGATGGATAAATAAAAAGCTTTTCAGAAAAGCAAAAGTTAAGTTAAGAGAATTCAGTTCCACCAAATTAACTTTACAACAAATCTTAAAGGGACTTATACAGTTAAGAAATACAACAGAAGAAAAAGTATCTACAAAATCAACCCCAAACAATTAAGAAAATGACAATAGGAACATATATATCAATAATTATTTTAAATGTAAATGGATTAAATGATCCAACCAACAGACCTAGACTGACTGAAGGATACAAAAAGAAGACCTATATATATGCTGTCTACAAGAAACCCACTTCAGACCTCAAGACACATATAGACTGAAAGTGAGAGGATGGAAAAATATATTCCATGCAAATGGGAAGCAAAAGAAAGCTGAAGTAGCAATTCTCATATCTACAAAATAGACCTTAAAATAAGGAAGACTGCAAGAAATAAGAAAGAAAACCACATAATGATCAAGGGGTCAATCCAAGAGGAAGACATAACAATTGTAAATATCTATGCACCCAACATAGGAGCACCTCAATACATAAGACAGACAGTAACAGACAAAAAAGGAGAAATTGACAGTAACACAGTAATAGTAGGAGACTTTAATACCCCACTCACATCAATGTACAGATCATCAAAACAGAAAATTAATAAAGAAACACGAAAATGATACATTAGATACAGTAGATAGATCTCACTGATATCTTAGCACATTCAGTCCAAATGCAGAAGAATACACCTTCTTCTCAGTGCACATGGACCATTCTCCAGGACAGACCACATCTTGGGTCACAAAAACAAGCCTCAGTAAATTTGATAAAATGGAAATCATATCCAGTATCTTTTCCAACCACAACGCCATGAGACTAGATACCAATTACAGGAAAAAACAAAAAAAAACCAAAAACCTGTAAGAAACACAAACACACGGAGCTTAAAGAATATGCTTCTAAATAACAACAGGTTACTGAAGAAATTGAAAGGGAAATAAAAAAAATTCCAGAAGAAAATGACAATGAAAACACGACAATGCAAAGTCTATGGGATGCAGTAAAAGCACATCTAAGAGGGGATTTCATAGCAATACAACCCTACCTCATGGAACAAGGGGAACAGTGAAGAGAGAACCCAACTCTACACCCAAAGCAAGTGGAAGAAGAAAAAGAACAGCAAAATCAGTAGAAGGAAAGGAATCATAAAGATTTGAGCAGAAATAAATGAAAGAGAAATGAAAGAAACAATAGTAAATAAATATTAATAAAACTGAAAGCTGTTTCTTAGAGAAGATAAACAAAACTGACAAACCTTTAGCCAGACTCATCAAGAAAAAGAGAGAGGAGAATCAAATTAACACAATTAGAAACAAAAAGGAAGAGGTTACAAGAGACAGTGCAGAAATACAAATGATTATAAGACTATTATGAACAACTATATGACAATAAAATGGATAACCTGCAATAAATGGACAGATTCTTAGAAAAGTTCAATCTTCCAAGACTGAACTAGGAATAAATAGAGATTATGAACAACCCAATTACAAGCACTGAAATTGAAGCTGTGATAAAAAAAATCCCAAAAAACAAAAGCTCAGGACCAGAAGTTTTCACAGGAGAATTCTACCAAACATTTAGAGAAGAGCTAATGCTTATCCTTCTAAAACTCTTTCAAAAAGTTGCAGAGGAAAGAACACTTCCAAACTCATTCTACGAGGCCACCTTCACCCTGATACCAAAACTAGACAAAGGCACCACACACACACACACACACACACACACACACACACACACACACACACAAACTACAGGCCAAAATAACTGATGAATATAGATGCAAAAATCCTCAACACAATTTTAGCAAATAGAATTCAGCAATACATCAAAAAGCTCATACACCATGATCAGGTTGTGTTTAGTCCAGGAATGCAAGTGTTCTTCAATGTATGCAAATCAATGTGATATACCATATTAACAAATTGAAAGACAAAAACCATATGATCATCTCAATAGATGGAGAAAAAGCCTCGGACAAAATTCAGCATCCATCAAAAAATGGGCATAGAAGGAACCTACCTCAACATAGTCAAGGCCATATATGATAACTATACAGCAAACATTATTCTAAATGATGAAAAAATGAAAGCATCCCCCCTAAGATCAGTGTCCACTTTCACCACTATTATTCAACATAATTCTGGAAGCCCTAGCCACAGCAATCAGAGAAGAAAAAGAAATAAAAGGAATTAAAATCAGAAAAGCAGAAGTAAAGCTCTCACTCTTTGTAGATGACATGATACTGTACATAGGAAACCCTAAAGATAGTATCAGAAAATTACTAGAGCTAATCAGTGAATTTAGCAAAGTTGCAGGATACAAAATCAATACACAGAAGTCACTTGCATTTCTATATACAATGAAAAATCAGAAAGAGCAATTAGGGAACAAATCCCATTCACCATTGCAACAAAAAGAAATATCTAGGAATAAACTTACCTAAGGAGACAAAAGAACTGTACACAGAAAGTTATAAGATACTGATAAAAGAAATCAAAGATGACATAAACAGATGGATAGATATCTCATGTTCCTGGGTAGGAAGAATCAATATTGTGAAAATGACTATACTACCAAATGCAATCTACACATTCAGTGCAATCCCCATCAAATTACCAATGGCATTTTTCACACAACTAGAACAAAAACTTTCACAATTCATATAGAAACACAAAAGACCCCAAAAAGCCAAAGCAGTCTTGAGAAAGAAGAATGGAGCTAGAGGAAACAACCTTCTTGACTTCAGATTATACTACAAAGCTACAGGCATCAAGTTAGTATGGTACTGGCACATAAACTCAAATTGGATTAAAGACCTAAATGTAAGACCAGAAACTATAAAACTCTTAGATGTAACATAGGCAGAACACTAGATGACATAAATCAAAGCAAGATCCTCTAAGACCCACCTCCTAGAGAAATGGAAATAAAAACAAAAGTAAACAAGTGTGACCTGATTAAACTTAAAAGCTTTTGCACGGCAAAGGAAACTATAAGCAAGGCGAAAAGACAACCCTCAGAATGGGAGAAAATAATAGCAAATTAAACAACTGACAAAGGGTTAATTTCCAAAATATACAAGCAGCTCACACAACTCAATTCCAGAAACAGAAACAACCCAATCAAAAATTAGGAAAAGACCTAAACAGATATTTCTCCAAAGAAGACGTACAGATGGCAAACAAACACATGAAAAGAGGCTCAACATTGCTCATTGTTAGGGAAATTCAAATCAAAACCACAAGGAGATATCACCTCACACTGGTCAGAATGACCCTCATCAAAAAGTCTACAAGGAATAAATGCTGGAGTGGGTGTGGAGAAAAGGCAATGCTCATGCACTGTTGGTGGGAATGCAAATTGATACAGCCACTATGGAAGATGGTATGGAAATTCCTTAAAAAACTAGGAATAAAACCAGGATATGACCCAGCAATCCCACTCCTAGGCATTTACCTTGAGGAGACAAAAACTGCAAGAGACACATGTGGCCCATTGTTCATTGCAGCACTATTTACAATAGCTAGAACATGGAAGCAACCTAGATGTCCATCGACAGATGAATGGATAATGATGCTGTGGTACATATACACAATGGAATATTACTCAGCCATAAAATGGAACACATTTGAATTAATTCTGATGAGGTGCATGAACCTAGAACCTATATACAGAGTGAAGTGAGTCAGAAAGTCAAAGATAAATATAGTTTTCCAACACAAATATACAGAATCTAGAAAAATGGTACTGAAGAATTTATTTACAGGGCAGCAATGGAGAAACAGACACAGAGAATAGACTTATGGACATGAGGAGAGGGGAGGAGAGGGTGAGATGTATGGAAAGAGTAACATGGAAACTTACATTACCATATGTAAAATAGATAGCCAGTGGGAATTTGCTGTATGGCTCAGGAAACACAAATAGGGGCTCTGTATCAACCTAGAGCAGTGGGATGGGTCATGAGATGGGTGGGAGGTTCAAAAGGGAAGGGATATATATGATATATATGTATAGATATGGCTGATCCATGTTGAGGTTTAACAGAAAACAACAAAATTCTGTAAAGCTATTATCCTTCAATAAAAAATTAAAAATATTTTTATAATGTTATTAACATATATGTGTTCCTGGAAAAAAAGTCAAATGAAAAGATCGCAATTATTCACACTCCTAATAATTTGTATTCTATTTCTTTGTTTCAAAATGTTTATGTTTATATTTGGAATAAACAGAAAAATGGAAAGAGAAAAGAGTGGTAAGAAAGAGCGGGTTTTGTTTTAAAAACTGAAGTCTTCATATTAACTCTGAACATAATTTTTAAAAATTACTTATAAATGCATGGTAATTTCTAATGCAATCCCAGATCAGTGAATATTTATGCTGCTTACATGTTGGTAACTAGTGATATATTTTTCATCATACACAAATAGTTCATAATGTGAAAAGCACATGTCAAGTACTTCTCTCTTGATTATTTCCTTTGGATAACCTATTGAGAAGAATTACTAGGTGAAAAATATTGATTTTATTTACTTAATAATAGCATATCTTTAAATGTAAAATTTGATTTTTGTCTTGTCTAATTGATTTCTCTTGAAATTATAAATGCTTTTTTGTCAATAAACTTCAAATGCCATTTTATAAAGTTTCAATGAAGATTCCTAGGAAAACATATACTGATAAAAAGTAAACAGAAACTCATCATTGATATTGTGAATAGCTTCTGGTCATTTCATCAAGAAATGTCCAAGTTTTCCATTATATTAAATTTACCTAATATGAAGTCTTCAAATTAACTCCATCAAATTCTGAATATCCTGAAGGCAAATATTGATGCCACATAACCCATATTACCTTTATACTCCTTAATCTTATTCAGTAGGCTAGTCAAAGATTTGCTTTTAATGCCATAGAAGTCAATTTTAACAGAAAAAGAGTGAAAGTTTATAGAAATGAACATAGTTACCACATAGAATTATTATGTGATTTCTATGTATACTTTAAAAAAATTATCAATAGCTTGATAAAACTTTAATTTACCTCAAGATAAGATCTATGTGTCTCTTATATTCATCCACTAGACATTATACTTCATACTAGAGTAGTATGTGGATGTTTAATGTTAGAAAATATCTACTGTGTCAACATTAATTAATGACATTTTGCCATTGATACTGTCTTTCCTATTAGGGATTTCTTCTTAGAAATGTTTCTTCTTTATGTTGCTATTTGGTAACTGAAGTCCAACTCAAGCCCTCAATTTTCATTGGCAGTCACTCAAGAGAATGTTTTATTCCCTGTACCATCAAAGCAGGGTTCTAAAGCAGGGTTCTAAACCTGGTTTGCAAGTAGAATTCAAAAAATGTGTAAATACAGGTGGCAAAATGCCCCACCTTTATTTTCACTGTTCTCATTAAAATATAGTATTTCCTTCAGTAAAAAGCTGTGTAAAAATAACCTGACTTTTGTCACCTATAAAAATCACAGATATTTTATGTCATATTAAACATTATGAATATATCAAAATATTGCTTATGATACTCTTTAAAATTACAGAAATTATTAGCCCCCCTACTTACTTAATGTATCAGTAGAGAAGTATATTACTATCTCTCTATTTGGCCACCTCATGCGAAGAGTTGACTCATTGGAAAAGACTCTGATGCTGGGAGGGATTGGGGGCAGGAGGAGAAGGGGATGACAGAGGATGAGATGGCTAGATGGCATCACCGACCGGATAGATGTGAGTTTCAGTGAACTCCGGGAGTTGGTGATGGACAGGGAGGCCTGGTGTGCTGTGATTCATGGGGTCAAAAAGAGTTGGACACTACTGAGCAACTGAACTGAACTGATAAGTATATATTCATATATATGTGTGTTAGTATACATTTACTAGAATATTTGAAAATATTTAAAAATTATTTTATTAATTTCCTTTTTATTTCATCATATATATTTAAAATCTTCATTTGAAAAAGGGTGCTATAAACTAGAAAAGTCTTGGTTTAAAAATAAAGAGATTAGGGGTACTTTATAATAGCTGTGTTAATTGGCTTACTGGGATTACAAAGCAATCAAATGACATTTTCCAGGTAACATATTTCTTTCTAATAAGTTCCTTCAGTAGACACAAAATCTTAACTAAATGATATGAAGAACATACTTACTAAGAAGGCCTTTTGGCTTATTTTAATTCATAATGTGGAGGTGGGTCTATATTTTTCTCTGTATCTATTAATCTCATTGACCCTGTCAAAGCATTTGGGATTATCCCTATTTTCATAGGTATGCAAATACTTATAAGCAGGATTTGGATCTTATGAGAGTTTAAGCACGGATTTCTTGTTTTTTTGTTTGCGATGCAATTTATAGCTATGTATTTGAATGTGTAGAATATACTTCTTTTTCAGCACTAATAAAATTATTACACATGGGAAGTTATTAAAAGTTGGGAATGTATCTAGCCTGCGTTCACTAGCTCTATTGCTTTGTATACTAAAGAATGAAATCTAACGTCCAGTGGCTGTTCTACTCTCCAGTAACTTTTAAATCTGCTTTAAAGTACTTTAGACTATCAAGCTCATGAAAGTAATGAAAGAAAGATATTTCTCAGATTTTTACACATGTATATCTTTTGAGATCCTTATTCCCTTTCCTCCAAAGTCATCCTAAAAAAAAAAGAGAGAGAAGCAAATCAATATTTCTTTCAGCCAAGTTTTAAACTGCTCATTTTTAATTATTTCCTAGACTTATGAGCTTCTATAATTTTATAGAGGTTCTTCTTCACCTTCCTTTAACAATGTCTATTTTACTTTTATAGATATTTATAGATTAGTACTTTGACAGCAAATATATTCTCATTCTTTTTAAAAGACACTCATATAGATATTTTTATTGACTGCTTCAGCTAATGTTATTGTTTTTTTTTTTTTTTTCTCTCACGTAAGTGAAGAGGACAGGTAAAATAAATCTGACCTTTGGTTTATGCCACAATAATTTTCATTAGAATCCATTATCAAGAGATCCTGAGTGGAACCTATAGCTTTAATGTTCTTAAATATAAGGGACACTTAAGAAGGCTCTTTTAAGTTACTTCCTTAATTGAAATCTAATAACAGAGTAGAACTGAAATGTTCTGATCAAAAAAAAAAAACTACGTACATTTACTAAATTATCAAGCTATACATTTTAAATATCTCACAATTGTTAATTATACTTCAATAGAGCTAGGAAACAGAGAAGGCAATGGCACCCCACTCCAGTACTCTTGCCTGGAAAACACCATGGACGGAGGAGCCTGGTGGGCTGCAGTCCATGGGGTCACTAAGAGTCAGACACAACTGAGCGACTTCACTTTCACTTTTCAGTTTCATGCATTGGAGACGGAAATGGCAACCCACTCCAGTGTTCTTGCCTGGAGAATCCCTGGTGGGCTGCCATCTATGGGGTCGCACAGAGTCGGATACAACTGAAGCGAGTTAGCAGCAGCAGCAGCAGAGCTAGGAAAAGATAAAAATAAAATTACTTCCACTAAAATTGCTGCTAACTTTTGAGGGGGTTAAGAAGATAAACAAAAATTTTAAGAAATGAGAATTAATAATAAAAAGGCTAAAAAGGATAAGACATGTAAAATAGGAAAGGATGATAAGAAAAGCATCAATAGAAAGAAAAATTTAAAAGTTGAAAAATAAAAAGGGAGAAAAAGAAAACACGGGAGGAATCAACATAAGGACAAATAACAAGAGAAAATGCAGAAGATATGAAGTGAATTAAAGGTGGAGATAATATAATTAATGAAGTTAAAACAGAAACTACAATACATCAAGAAGCAATTATTTCTAAAATAAAAGCATAATAAACAGTGATAGACTCGTAAAGACTGGAGATTCAGGTCTTGACATATAAAGAAAATGTGCTCTGTAAAAAAGAGTTATCTAATAAAATTGAATTTCAATAACTTGTGCTTTGAACTTTATAGAAATGATAAATCTCTTGACTACAAAACTTTACATGTTTCATCCTGGAAAGATAGATTTGTTTGTGAATATTAGTTTAATGTAGCTATTCAAAAGGTTATTGGGTTCATACCTAGGAAAAATGCTTAACATAAATATCTCTAAGAAGTTTACTATAGAAATACTAGAAATCATCAGTTATATCTAATTTTAGATAGTATGTATTATTAAAATATTGACACTTAAGGTAAATTCTAAGATGAGGTTTTTATGATACTATTATGCTTACTGAGAATCTGTTTACTTTTAAGAGTGTTATACGTGGGAACTACAGAACATGAAAAAAAAAATATTACATTATTATGTTGTGAACTAAGTATATGCAGTTTCAGAACTTTATTATATCACCAAATAAAGTAGGGCTGTTCATTCCTTTTACTAACCAGCACACTGACAGACAATTTTGAAAAGAACACACATTTTACAAAAGCAATTATCCACTTTTATTTTGTTTACATTGCACTGAAAATTTACATCATACTTTTACAAAGTTTTTTTTTTCATAAAAATATAATTCTTTACAAAAGTGTATGCATTAATATAAGAGGAGTAGCCAGTTGCAGAAGAAACATTGTTTAAACAAGATCTTAAATGTATTAACCTTAACATTAATGAATGAATCGTTGTTATTGCAGTCATTTGAATAAACAAGAATAAATAACTGATGGAATAAAATTTGAAACAGCATCCTGTCAGTAGAGTACAATGTTGGGAAAATTATATGAATTTCCAAAACAATGTATCTCAAAGTGGTTTACAAGAAATTCACTACATTTGTGGAGATAGATCCAAGCAGCGCTCTGGGTGCAATGATTTCTCGTAGGCACTCTGTCTCATGATACAAAAAGCCGAGACTGTTTACAACTTTATCCATATTTGAAAGGGACAGCAATGAAGTGTTCACACTGGGTACATAATTTATTCAATGAAGTAAAACATGCTATTAAAGGAAGACTATGACCTATTAAATCAAAATGCTGGCATTTCTGTGATACAGTTGTAAATAACTTGCAAATACATACTTTAATGACTATGAAAGAAACCTGTCATATCTGGAAGCTGCTTCTTAAGGATAAGAGAATAGAAAATTTTAAATATATAAAAAATTGGTAAATCCACAACTTTAGGAAATAAATTTATATTGGTGATTTGAAAGTAATTTTACTTTTACTCATTTTGATTTAGGCAATGGTCCAAAATAAATGCTTAACTCACTGTTAACTAAAAAGTTTAACAAGCTTATACTTCTAACTCACTGTTAGATAAAAGTTCAAAGCAATGTTAAATAAATATGAAGACTCAGCTGGAAGGAAAAACAGATAAATTATAAACTAAATAAGTAGATTGATAGGTTCTATTTGGTCTTGCAAAAATATTAGAAAGAATGGTAAAGAATGGTATCTCAGATAACTGTAAAATCATGATTATTATAGAGTTTTTGCCAGCTAAGGTGGTTTCTGAGGGACAAAAAAAGATTGAAGCAAGGAGTTAAACACTTACCCCATGGCTCACTGAATAATATTGTTTACAACATAATGAGGGAAATCAGGAAGATAGCATGATGATCTTGCCATTTACAGAAACTATGACAACCGATCTAAAAAAAGATAGCAGTATGATACTGAAGAACAAAAACCAGAAAACATCAAATCAGAGTGGGCAATCTTATCTCATCTGTGACATAAATTAGCTCATAAACATTTCAGGGCATGACTCAATCTGAAATAACCAGAGAAATGAAGAAAACAATGACTCAATTAATAGGAAGGAACAGCTGATATAGAGTGGTGAGAAATACAGACTTACGGGCGTGACACAGCTCATGACAGTTAAAGAGAAGTCAGTGATCTATTGACTCTTGTAAGTATAGCTCTTATTTTCTACCCTATATCATTTTTTTTAAACCCAGTCCCTCTAATATAGTTTATAAAGCACAGAAATACTGATAGTGGATGCTCCTCCAATATATGCAAATAAGTTTATGTTTTAGAATAATCTCCTTTTTAAAAAAAGCAAATAAACTGTGAGTAAGCACTCTCGGAGTGCAGCCAAATTTCTGTAAAATTCTCCATGGTAAACATGAAGAAGAACTATGGTCCAGTTTATGAAAAAACACTCTTCGTTATCATTCCACAGGAAAAGGTGACCCAGCAAGTCCTGATAAGTGTGCTTTAATTTGTTTATCAGTGAACTAAGTGTGCACTGTTTTGTGTGTCAATTTCCAAGCTTCTGAAGAAGGCCAAAGCTGCCACGTTATACCATTGTGCAGACTGTGTTCAAGTTGGGATCGAACCGTACTGCCTTCCCTTCCACTGACTTTGCGTTGGTGTCATACATGGGATTTTCAAAAGCTGCTTGGCCATTGTTATTTTCATGAACTGAACATCCTGTATACTGGGTTTTGGGTGCAGTCCTGTTGATGAGAACACTAATTAGTTATACATCAACTTTCTTCCAGAAACAGCAGAATAGGACTCAAACACAATATATCAATACTTGAGTTATCACTGTTCATGGATGATATAACTTGAAAATATTGAGAAACCACAATTCATCAAATTTGAATAATTTACCTGTCACTTTTAAATCATGAATGACTTTTATTATTTATATACAATACATATTTATAAATAGTACCAATATGAGTAATATAAGTATAAATAAATATTATGGCTATTATAAATTTTCTTATGAGATAATGTTATCATAAATGATCATGTAAAATATAGCTAAATAATGTTGATGATGAATTCAAATCTCATTACTATTCATTCCTCAAGTATTTATTGAGCATCCATTACATGCTAGGCATGACCCTAGGCATCAGATATATAATTTTTCTTTTTTACAAAAAACATACAAACTCATTACTCTCATATTATAAGGATGGCAATGAATAAATTAAAGATGAACAAGAAAAATGAAACAAAATTATGAAAATTGTTTTGCTGATAAGGAAAATGGTTGATATGACCAGAAGTAACTGGGAGCCATGTTAGGAGAGGTAATAAAGAAAATAAGGAAGTAAAATTTAATCTGAGACCTGAATGACAATAAGGAGTCCATTCTGCAGTAATAAGAAGGGAGTCCCAAGAAAAGCAGACATTTAATGCTGACACATAGTTTTGGGGAGTGCTTAGAGTATCCCAGAAACATAAATACTCAATTGGCTTAAAATTATATACAGTAGAACAAGTAAACTCAAAATCTCAAAGACAAAATGACTAACTATACGGATATTTCATGTTATGAAGTAGTTTCCAGAGTTCCTGATAACTGAATATTTGCTATTAGTTAATAAAACACATGGAATCTAAGCTGGCTGGTATAAGTTGCTCATTTTGAATCCCTCCTTTATTTTTTGTCTCACTTTTGACTAATGTTTATTTCTAGTTTCTCTTTCCCACATCCTACTGCATAATTTGCTGGCATTTGTAAATCAAATGATAAAAAATCAAATTACAAAAAAATCATTTGTAAATCAAATTATAATTTTATTTGTAAGTCAAATGATTAAAGGCATACTTGAGTTTGAGCAAACTCTGGGAGATAGTGAAAGACAGGGAAGCCTGGTGTGCTGTAGTCCACAGGGTCGCAAATGTTGGACAAAACTTAGGGACTGAACAACAGCAACAAAAGCACACTTACCCCTATGTGTTCCTCAAATTTAAGTCCTAAAAAGACTTTAAAATAATTCTCTTTTGCTTATAACAAATAACAAAATTTCAACTACTTATTTTATTACAATTTGCATTTTCCACTCTGTGGTTGTCCTATCCTTAGCATATTTTCTGAATTTTTCTCTGTATTAAAAATTGTCAGGGATTGCTATGATAACATTTAAAAAAATTTATCTAAAATTACTTTCAATAGCATCACCTATATATACATATATATAGTTATATAATATAAACTATATTGCTTACAACTTGCTCTTGCCAGGTGCATAATTCTAATCGATCACATTCATCTCTCTCTTTTTTAAACTAAATTCACAATAAAAACAGAAGCAATATCATTTCCTTCTAATTAGGTAAAGATCACAAAGATGTAAAAGATTTGTTTCTGCAAATATTAAGCAACAGCTTCAAGGAAAATAATATCACACTTTAGAAAAGTTTATATTATCAATAAAAATTAACTTAAAACTAATCAATGTTCTACACATAAGAGCAAAATCTATAAAATACTTAGGAGAAAACATATAGATAAAACTTCATGACCTTGCATTTGGCAATGGTCTCTTAGGTATAATACTAAGAGCAAAGTAACAAAAGAAAAAAGAAATAAATTGGACTTCATAGAAATGAAAAGTTTGGTATATCAAAAGATACTATCAAGAAACTGTAACTACAACCCATGGAAAGAGAAATATTTGCAAACCGTATCTGAAAAGGGTCTAGTATCCAGAATATATGGAGAACTCTTATACCTCAAAAATAAGACAAATGAGTCAATTTTAAAAGTGGGCAAAGAATTTGAATAGGTATTTCTTCAAAGAGTGTAGAGAAATGACTAGCAGACACATGAAAAATGCCCAATATTATTAGTAATTAGGGAAATGCAGATCGATATCACAATGAAATACAGTTCACTAGGATGGTTAAATGAAAGTGAAATCACTCAGTCGTGTCCAACTCTTTCTGACCCTGTGGACTGCAACCTATCATGCTCCTCTGTCTATGGGATTTTCTAGGCAAGAATACTTAAATGGGTTGCCATTTCCTTCTCCAGGGGATCCTCCTGACCCAGGGATCGAATGCAGGTCTCCCACATTGCAGGTAGACGCTTTACCATCTGAGCCACCAGGGAAACCATATAAAATGTGGTTAAATGAAGGAAAAAGGTTAAATGAAGGATGACCATATAATCTAAGAATTTCATTCTTGAATGCATACTCAAAAAACTGAAACAGGGGTCTGAACAAAACTTGTACACAGTGTGTACAGCAGCACTGTTCACAATAGCCCAAACACAGGAACAATCCAAATATCCATCAGCTGCTGAATGGACATATTTAAATATAACAAATTCAAACATACAATGAAATATTATTCAGCCACTTAGTCAATAATATGTAGATGTGTAGTATGATAAGGATAACCTTGAAAACACTATATTATATTTAAGAAGCCAGATACAAAATGTAACATATTGTATGATTCCATATATATAAAATATCCAGAAGGTGAACCAAAGTAGTTGCCTGGGACAAGGGTAGGAGGAGTAGGGAGTGACTGTTTAGTGGGTGCAGTTTCCTTTTAGGCTGATGGTTCTGTGACATTGTGAGTATACTAAATGTCACTGAATTGCATATCTACAATGGTTTAAATCATTTTATGTTTATTTTACCACAATAATAAAAAATTATTAGCATAGCTTGCTTTATAAATGAATTTAGTGATGATTTTTATCATTAATAACATCTGATATTGACAAGGCCTGAACTGCTAATGCACAATTGTTACAAATTTGCATAATATTAATTAAATCATTCTTAGATAATACAGACTGGCATTTATAATAATGACATTAGTTTTGATTAAAAAAAACATTTTAGGTATTCATTTAGTTATCAGGTTACCAGCATTACTTTCTTCTTCTTCTTTTTTTTTTCTCCTTTTTTTTGTTTCCTTAATAAGGGATAGTCTCAAATAGTGGATTAACTGCATAGTAAAGCCCTTCATCAAGATGTTGTAATGGATGTAGCAAAGAGGGGTCAACTGATAATCTATACAGTCATATGTGAGATATATAACAAATGTAACATACTAAATGCATCATTTTCTAAAAGCAACAGAAGATAAATGAGAAGACTAGAAGAGTTTATCATCTGTCAGCCTGGGTAAAATCTGTCAGTACTGTCATGTAAACTAAGAGGTTTAAACATAAACTTCTTCCTTTTTCTCTAAAGAAATGTGGCAGCAGATATTACCTCTTCATTTTAAACCTTAACTTAGATTTTGTATCTCTATAGTGTTAGCATGGATAATATAAAAATAACTTATACAATTAGTTACATTCCAGAAAATTGACAGACAAAAAGGAAAAAGGATAAAGTTGAATGCTTGCACAACTCAACAGAGCAATTTTAGTTATGTGTGTATATTGGAGTGACTGGATGATGGGCAGAGGAAATAATGGTTTTAACAAATCGTGGTTATATTTGCTTCAACAATCCAGACCAAAAAAAAAAAAAAAAAACCAAAATATAAAACAGAAGTTAGAATTTGAACTGGAGAGTAAATAGAACATAAAATACAGATTTGGGAAACATTTTAATCTTAACATCAATAAACTTACCTTTGTTTATAGAGATAAAATCCAAATCCTGCAAATATAAGTGCAAAAAAAGGCACCAGAATAGCAATGGCCACGGAACTACTATTTGTACCATGAGGTTGATTTGAAGAATTTGAGCCTTCTGACATATTCAGTCCTATAAAAGAAAAAAATAACATACAAATATAAAATTAGGTCTCTTTTATCAACTTGATATTTCTATAAACCAATTAATTTATTCCTTGCTCAAGATATTTATCTACTTGGAAATACAAAAAATAATTCACAAAACTCCTTTATTTCCACACAGTTTTACACAATGCCTACTATGTATATTTTTCCAGGAAAGGATACAGAGTGAAAAATAAGCTGTGTCTCTGAACTTTAGTTAATAACAACTGTAGGAAGAATACAGAGCCACAAAATAAGTGTATATACGAAGCATGAATTAATGACAGGCATATCTGTATGGAAAGGATATGTGGTAGGAATACGAGGCTAACATGATAAACTATTTGAAAAGGCATAAATATTATTCTGAAGAGCTCAAACTTTCCACCCACCTACAGTGAGGAATAACTGAAGATGTATAGGGGAAAAAAAGGCTCAGTGATAAAATACAAAATTTTAAGCAGTGACCAAGGTGAGATGGACTTGAGAGAGTCTGGTCTGAAAGCAGGAGTAGTTTGAAGACATCCCAGATAAAAATGGAAATTAACATGGGAACTATATCACGAGGAAGAGCACAAAAAGATAGATTTCCGGGAACATTTCGTATTTCAAATGAACAGAAGTTATTTGTGTGGATGAAGGATGAAGGGTGTAAGAAGACATAGGATTTAGGAGTGCTCTCCTTGGGACTGAGTAAATGGTTATGACATTAGCATAGCAAAAAGATGAGAAAAATGAGATTTATAAACGTGTTGGCACAGGGACTATGGAAGAGAAATAAACAGCAAGCTCTTTTTTCAGAAAGAAATAGTTTCTTTTTCTTTTTAATAGGTTCTGTTTTAGACATGCAGTGCTTGAGATGATTTCGGGAATATAATGTGAAAAAATCTTGTATTCAATTATACGACTGTGACAATGTACTATATTAGTGAATGTCTTCTACTGATTTTAAAACTAACAATTGTGGCAAGACATCATCTGAAATGACATCTCCTTATTATTGTTCATTTGGGGAAAGCTGATTTACTTTTTAAATAAATATTCAACTATATCAAATGTTCAACTGAGTCATGCTTTATTAACTATGCCAAAGCCTTTGACTGTGTGGATCACAGCAAATTGTGGAAAATTCTTCAAGAGATGGGAATACCAGACCACCTGACTTGCCTCCTGAGAAATCTGTATGCAGGGCAAGAAGCAACAGTTAGAACTGGACATGGAACAACAGACTGGTTCCAAATCAGGAAAGGAGTATGTCAAGGCTGCATATTGTCACCCTGCTTATTTAAATGATATGCAGAGCACATCATGTACAATGCTGGGCTGGATGAAGCACAAGCTGGAATCAAGATTTCTGGGAGAAATATCAATAACCTCAGATATGCAGATAACACCTTATTGCAGAAAGTGAAGAAGAACTAAAGAGCCTCTTGATAAAAGTGAAAGAGGAGAATGAAAAAGTTGGCTTAAAGCTCAACATTCAGAAAATGAAGATTATGGCATCCAGTACTATCACTTCATGACAAATAGATGGGAAAACAATGGACACAGTGAGAGACTTTACTTTTGGGGGGTGGGGGCTCCAAAATCACTGCACATGGTGACTGCAGCCATGAAATTAAGACACTTGCTCCTTGGAAGAAAAGTTATGACAAACCTAGACAGTATATTACAAAGCAGAGACATTACTTTGGTCCATCTAGTCAAAGTTATGGTTTTTCCAGTAGTCATGTATGGATATGAGAGTTGAACTATAAAGAAAGCTGAGTGCTGAAGAATTGATGCTTTTGAACTATGGTGTTGGAGAAGACTCTTGAGACTCCCTTTGGTCTGTAAGGAGATCAATCCAAAAGGAATCCAGTCTGAATATTCATTGGAAGGACTGATGCTGAAGCTGAAACTCTAATAATTCTTCCACCTGATGCGAAGAACTGACTCCTTGGAAAACACCCTGATATTGGGAAAGATTGAAGGCGGGAGCAGAATGGGACAACAGAGGATGAGATGGTTGGATGGTATCACCAACTCATTGGATATGAATTTGAGTAAACTCCGGGAGCTAGTAATGGACAGGGAAGCCTGGTGTGCTGCAGTCCATGGGGTCTCAAACAGCGGACATGACTGAGGCACTGAACAGAACTGAAGTCATACCCTAGGTTAAAAATATTAGTACCCTTTTACATTTTAATTTTCCAGGGACTCAGAAAACTTACATAAAAGTTCAAAGCAATGGAATTTTAAAGATAAACATCAAGGAGTAGTTTTTAGAACATGGATTTACTCTTTATGCATTACTACCACAATATAATGAGAGACAGTATACTTTAGGAAAATTATACACCAAAAGGTATGTTAATAAATACATTCAAACGAGACTGCTAAATATTTAGACATGTTTGAGAAGAGTTGGAAATAAAAGTGACAAACTCTGTACCTCCCATCACAGAAAATTTACATATCTGAATAGCATAAAGCCCTCAAAATGGCTCATTCCTCAAAGTAATTTTCCCTTTCCAGATTCTATGAGTTTCTCAAAGTGCCACTACATTTGTTTTTTTTTTTTTTTTTTTGGTGGGGGAGGCAGTAAGAAAATTGCAAAGATATTCAAATGGAAGAGAAGTAATACAATTCTCATAAGATAAAATTATTCACAGTTTAAAATTTTATTTCAAAACTTTATCACTTTTTTTCCTTTTTACTTGCTTGAGGGAAAGGCAGTTTGTCATGTTTATTAGAAATATGATGAAAAACTAAACACTGTATGGAGGTGGAACACAGGGAACCAACATTTTAAAGAATCTAATTATTTAAAAGGCTATCAAGTGTATCAATGTATAGTCCTGACAATGCAAAATTCAAAGTGCAGTAAGTGTGCCTAATGTACAGAATCCATTATATTTTCTTATGATATCTTGAGTAATAAAGAAAGTACATGAAAATGAAAATTACTACATTACCTAGTCTTTGTAGTCCAAATTGCCCATAATCTTTACCCTGAATAAATCCTTGAAATACATAAGTAGCTCCATCAGGCTCAGCGGAAACCTAAAAATATTTATAAGTTTGATTAAACCTAAAAGCTGGCCATAGATATATTTTCCCAGTCTTAGAAAATATTTAGGCTTAATATAAAATGAATATTATGCACAATTCCTTCCTCCTTATCTTCTTCTGTGTAAAACAGAACATCATGCAAATTTACCATCATTAAAAATAAAATGAAAAATTTCATCTTTAATTAGGATACTGGAAATAAGGGGGATTAGTTATTAATATAATGATACAGATTTATAGATTTCTTTTAGGTGAAGAAACTGATTGTCAAGAAAAAGACCAAGGATATGATAAAACAGAATGAGGCAAGTAGTCAATTAAAAATTAAAATATAATAATACTGTACTTTGTAGATTTGATTATTGTTCAGCACACAGGCACAATTCTCTCCCTTCCCATTAACCTTCATGAAAAGTGTATTTGTTCTTCCTCAATGAGTTGGATTTGGTCCTGCGACTTGCTTTGGCCAATAGAATGTGGGTGGAATTGACAATAGGTCAGTTCCAAGCCTAGGCCTTAAGAGGTATGTTTCCCATTATAAGTGAAACAAACCATATAATGCATGGTCACAAAAGACCAGGGATTGTATATTCATAAATATGAACAGTGAAATCTAGAGACAGAAAATAGAGTTGTGGTTGCTTGGATTTGGGGGAGAAAGGAGGGGTGGATGGGTTGGGCGATAAGTAAAGGATATGGTTTCTTTTTGAGGTGATGGAAATATTCTAAAATCAACTGTGGTGATGGTTACACATCTGTAAATATAGTAAGAACTACTTAACTGTACACTTTAAATGAGTAGGGTACATGAATTGTATCTCAATAGGGCTGTTAAAATAAGGGGGACATATTTCCACTTTGCCCCTCAGAGTTTCAGGCCTTTGGCAAGAGAAGGACATGTTCCTGACAGCTGCTATCCCTCCAGCCTGGACCTGATATGAGACACTTGGAGCAAACCTGAACTTGATACCACAGCTTCAAGTGGAGCCCCCCAAGCTAACCTCAGACACATGAGAAAGAACTTATTACATGTTGAGCCTGAGATTTTGTGACTCTGCCTAACGCTGCAAATGCTATTAACTGTACCTTGCATGTAAAATTCTATATGTAAAAAATAGGTTACATGCACAGTGTCATTTGATCTCACTAATAAAATGTGAGTTGATACATTTCAGTGTTACTGATAACTAGTCATATGAATTTACCCCAGTTTGTCCTGATTATTTGCAATGTTACCTAAGTCATGCATGTTATTGTGAAAGCTGCAATAAACCTTGCATCCTCGCCCTAAAAAGCAAAATATTATACCAAATTATTCATGTAAGTCTGACATTTCACAAGTGATTTATTCCTTATTATCAGATGTACCCTGGGCAAGGTCATTTTTAGACACAAAATGCTTCTAAAAAGAAGAGCTCAAACTCTAATAGTTAAATGAATGAATTCATTTTATTTGTTTCCTAAATGAAACAATCTAAGTGCACTGAAGATGAGTTAGACCTCAACTCCATGAAAAATGGCACAGAAAGGGAAACAGGATGCGCTTTTTTTTCCCCTCAGAAACCAAACTTACTCTTCATATTTAGACAATTTTATAAAGTTGGCTATGAAGAAGAAGTTATGTGAGCTACTTCTTCTGTATAGTTACCATAAACTCACTTTGGAGTTACCCTGTTCTATTCAATCACTTACGTGAATGGAATTTCTAAACTGGCAGTTGGAAGCAACAAATCGTATACTTACACACTGCCCAGAAGTCTTTGATAAAATGAGCATGGGAACTCCGACTATATGCTCTGAAGTAACAAAACTTTTACAAGGAAAACCTTCTAGGTAAGAAGAGAGTAGGTCATACTCTTAGTAGTTTAGACACACTAGATTACTAAAGTATTTATACTGAATCATTTATTTTTTCAAAATAAATTAGTCACAATAGTAGTTTTGCTATTTTATGTGTGTGCATTTAAGTAGCTCAATTTAGAAAATTACATTTTTCTGGAATTTTAATGACAAACCATAGCACAAATGTGTTATTAAGTTTAGCAGCAGACTTTTAAAGAAATATACTTACAAATCCATCCATGGCCCAATTTTCCTCCTTCATTTTCTTCACAGTAGCTTGAGCTGGTACTTTAATAAGATAGATGTGTAACATTAGGCGAGCTTCTTGGCTTTTATATACTCCTGTAAAATATAAGGATGTTTAGTCTACTAATTTTGCAAATAGTTATGTTTCACTTTATTATCTATAGCTCCTTAAATATATC
Source organism: Budorcas taxicolor (assembly GCF_023091745.1). Classification (NCBI taxonomy): domain Eukaryota; kingdom Metazoa; phylum Chordata; class Mammalia; order Artiodactyla; family Bovidae; genus Budorcas; species Budorcas taxicolor. The sequence continues at coordinate 65,459,945 of NC_068923.1, read as the reverse complement.
ATAAATACATGTGATAGGAAAAGAATAAAAAGCAACAAATCAAGTCCAGTTTCATGCTTTTTCACAAATCCTGCAATATATAGCAATCTCTCAGCTGAAATTCTCAACTTAGCTCTTACTGTGGGGTTTAAATTCCATATGCTATTAAAATCAAATATTATTGTTATTAATAACATCATTCCATGATTGTTGTAAAAAATGATTTATTTCATCAGTCAGATTTAAAATATTCAAGGGTATAAATCAAATGTTGAAACTCTTGACATTTTCCTTAATAATTAATTACATGCCCACTCTTAGAAAAAGAGTATTTGAGGTGCTACTGGAACCACAAAGATGAATATGTGGTTCCTATCAAAAAATGTGATGCTTACACTAATTTCTGATGAAATAGGAGATAAAACGACAGAGATAGAGAATATGATGAATTAAAGGCCAAAGAAAGAAGGATCATTTCACACCAGAGTGATTAGGAAATGCTTATTAAGAAAAAGTATTTGAGCTGGATAACAAAAATCAAGTAGAATTTTTAGTTCAAGAAAGTAAATACATGTATATTTTTGAGATTAGTTGTTTGTCAGTTGCTTCATTTGCTATTATTTTCTCCCATTCAGAAGGCTGTCTTTTCACCTTGCTTATATTTTCCTTTGTTGTGCAGAAGCTTTTAATTTTAATTAGATCCCATTTGTTTATTATACAGCATGCTTGGGGCTGGTGCACAGGGATGACCCAGAGAGATGTTATGGGAAGGGAGGTGGGTGGGGGGTTCATGTTTGTGAACGCATGTACACCTGTGGTGGATTCATGTCAATGTATGTCAAAACCAATACAGTATTGTAAAGTAAAATAAAGTAAAAATAAAAATTAAAAAAAAATGAAAGTAAATGCAGAATGTGGCATAAAGAAGGGAAGCAAATGTATTCATTTTATTTTATTTTTTCCTGAATAGGAGTCCTCTGAGAGTAGAAATAGGCTGGAATAGAAATGTGTTTTGGGGAACTGTAGAAAATCATATTCTAAGTAAAAACTTTGTGATTAACTGAAGGTTGAAATGACTCACTAATTCATTCACTTACTATTTCACTTAAGCAATAAGGTATCATAAAAATAAGCTAGGAATATAAATATAATACACAGATCTTGATCTATAAATTATAATAGAGAAAAGATACAAAAGTAACCAAAGTTGCTGGAAAATGTTATAATTAATTCTATGTAGACAGTGATAGCAAGTTAAATCGGTCTAATTATTTATGTTTATGTTCCTATATTTGTAGAAATTGGATTAGGATAAATATATATTTATTTAGTGCCAACTGGAAACAGCAACCCACTCCAGTACTCTTGCCTAGAAAATCCCATGGACAGAGGAGCTCAGTGCAAGGAGTCGGGGACGACTGAGCGACTTCACTTCACTTCACTTCACTTCACTTCACTCTTACAGAAGAAAAATAAAACTCATGCTTCAAAATTAAATAGATTGGTAGTCACAATTTAAATGCATTCCTTTAACTCAATTTATATCATGTAATTTTATATATATTTAAAATTAAATACATATTAACTTCTAATATTTTTATTTTGGGTTTAAAGTAGAGCCATTCATTCAACAATACAAACTGATGCTGTATAGTTCTTGTAAAATTTACAAAATCAATAGATAAAATTTTATTTCCTATTTTATTTATACCACAAATTATTTCACTATTAATAATTATATGGGCTATATAGTCAATAAGTTTAAATATATACATTACATATTTTCAGTATCAATATTTTTAAAATCTATTTTTAAATGAAAACAATAACTCAAAGTCATTGAGACCAATTTTGCTCCAGTTTCATTTCTAACCTCTGAGATACAGTAATGAACTGGAAGGCAAAGATATGCTCTCTTAGGGCTTGAATTGTTGGAGTATAGACAAATTATGTCATGTCATGTCATGTCATGTCATATCATGCCATAATATGCTATACTATACTATGCTATACTTTCAAATAATGAAAAGAAGAAAATGAAATAAGATAAGACTGCCTATGATTAACAGAGTGAGTCTATTTGTAAGGTAAAGGCTACTTTACCTATGGTCATCAGGAGTGCTTTTGATAAGATGCCATCTGAGGAAACATTTGAATGTCAGAAAAACCAGAGTAATCAAAGATAATGAGGGAAGTATGCACCAGATCAAAGAAACTTGGGAAGGCTGAGAAGATGGATAGGGCTCTGGGTTCCTTTTGCCTAATTAGGGTAGTGTAGCCCTACATTTTCTGTCTTAGATTATAGTGTCCTCCTAAACAGTCTCATTTGAAGACATGATTTTGTGATGATAAAACAGCTTGCAAATCACTGATCCAGTCTCTTTGGTGTTATGAGAATAGAGAAGCAGTTAGTTACATTCAAATTAAAAGTTCTGTTCTATTTCATGACATGTCATTCTAGCCATGTAAAAATATTCCTGAGGGAGCTTATTTCAGAGTCTCAGAGTTTTATATTTGTGTAGTATTATATATGCCTCAATCAAACCAGAAAGCCTTATTTCTAAATGAATTATGAATGCCACCAGAAATAAAGCAAATATTTCACAGTATAAAAATCACTAATAAAAAGGATGAAATGATGGAAATAAAGGCATGAAGGCAGTGTTTCTTTTCTTTAAAGTGATACCTGAAAGAAGCAGTTCCATGTTGCTATTACTGAGTGTCGCATTGACTCTCCCAGTGGAAGCATTGAAACTAGTGACTGTCAAGGTCATGGGTTGTTTCCTTCCTTTATAATTGTAAGAGCCTTTCCATATATAATTTTGGGCAAACACATCATCAGGAACTGTGAAAAAATTAAACATACACATTCATTTTACAGTGCCCTATACATATAAGCATTAAGTGTCAGATTAGTTTATAGAATAATCATTTTTCTAAATATACAAGAAAAACGTGCATTATAAGATGATTTTTTCACATACATGTTTGAATCTTTTTAGAATAAGCCAAAATAATGATAGCCTAGATTTGTACACACATCATTATCAATGAGAGATAAATAAGGCACATTGATCAAAGACATTAAGACTGCAAATCCAGCTAAATGTCATTTACCCATATTTGGCTTCCTATAATATCTTTTTTTCAGAAGGAAAATAAAATTATGTTATTGAGTCAAGTCAGTCCATATACAAGTTCCAGGATGCCTGCTCTTCTCCTAGCAGCAGAGATAGGCTCACAGGAGGAAGGACATAGAGTTAAAACCTCCCTTGCTAAGCAGCCTTGGAAGACTAGCAGGAGGGATGCTCCTTGTCTCCTTTACAAAATACTGAGCTCAGTTATTTCAATAATAGGTGCTCGTGAGGAAGAACAGGGCTCCCTTGGTTTGCTCCTCATAGCTTTGAGGTTTACAAGTATTTTTTAGAAATAAAGAATTGTCACTAGAATTGGTGAACTCTCATGGGAAAGAGATGAGTTGTGGTAGAATCAAAGAATACTCTAATATAAAATTTTCACCCAAAGAAGAAACATTCTTAATGTCAAATGCATACAAATAAATAAGACATTATATTTATACAAATTAGTAATGTAATTTATAACCGATATAAATTAGGTGTGTCAAAGTCTACTTAGATCCTGGTAAGAGGCTGAAAAAAGTTTCCATTAATCCAGTACATCACAATAAAGCCCATTCTTAGATAGCAACTCTTCAAAACAGTTATGCCTGTTTGTGTGAGTGAATGAATAACATAGATTTAACAAGTTATTGACATTTGTTACCTGATTTTCTCTACACCCATAACAATTCTTACTGCTCCAATCACAAAGACTGGAGTTACAAATTGTACATTCCCCAAAATCTACTCAGCAAACAAATAAAGCTATGGAGCTATGGTAGAAGATGAATACAAAGTGCACTCATAAGTTGAGTTGTTATATTGTATTTGATAATTCAAAAGTAATATAGCAGACAGAAGTGCAAACACTGGAGCTAGAATGCTTGTATTGATACTTAAGTCCTGGCAACCCACTCCAGGGTTCTTGCCTGGAGAATCCCAGGGGTGGCGGAGCCTGATGGGCTGCCGTCTATGGGGTCACACGGCGTCAGACACGACTGAAGTGACTTAGCAGCAGCAGCAGCTACAATTTACAAACTGTATGGTTTTTCCTAAATTACTTAACTCTCGAAACCTGAATTTCCTTATCATTAATGTGGAATTACCATAGAGGTTACAAGGAAGATTAAATGAATATGAAGTTTTGCTAAGTGTTAGTTGCTATCATTATTATTATGCAGATAAAATAGTGAAACTTTTTACTATTTGGGCCTTATATCTCATTATATAGTAGAGTATTATATATATATGTATAAAGCATGGTTAGTATCATGAAAAATCCATAGTCCAGGCTCAGGGACTTTGCAAGTCATCCTAAGAGTGGCACTCTGTTCCCAAACCTCAAACAACAAAGCTATGCTCTGTATGTAAAAGAGACCTTACCTAAAAATGTAATACAATGTACTGGTAAAAAGTCTTTGATTTGGTAAGCACCTTCAGTTCAGTTCACTTCAGTGGCTCAGTTGTGTCCAACTCTTTGCGACCCCAAGAACCACAGCATGCCAGGCCTCCCTATCCATCATCAACTGCGGGAGTCTACCAAACCCATGTCCATGAGTTGGTGATGCCATCCAACCATCTCATCCTCTGTCGTCCCCTTCTCCTCCTGCACTCAATCTCTCCCAGCATCAGGGTCTTTTCAAATGAGTCAGTTCTTCGCATCAGGTGGCCAAAGTATTGGGGTTTCAACTGCAGCACCAGTTCTTCCAATGAATATTCAGGACTGATTTCCTTTAGGATAGACTGGATTTTAAATAGCTCAACTGGAATTCCATCACCTCCACTACCTTTGTTCATAGTGATGCTTCCTAAGGCCCACTTGACTTCACATTCCAGGATGTCTGGCTCTAGGTGAGTGTGAGTATGCATACCATCATGATTATCTGGGTCATGAAGATCTTTTTTGTACAGTTCTTCTGTGTATTCTGCCACCTCTTCTTAATATCTCTGCTTCTGTTAGGTCCATACCATTTATGTTCTTTATCAAGCTCATCTTTGCATGAAATGTTCCCTTGGCATCTCTAATTTTCTTGAAGAGATCTCTAGTCTTTCCCCTTCTATTGTTTTCCTCTATTTCTTTGCACTGATCACTGAGGAAGGCTTTCTTATCCTTCCTTGCTATTCTTTGGAACTCTGCATTCAAATGGGTATATCTTTCCTTTTCTCCTTTGCTTTTGGCTTCTCTTCTTTTCACAGCTATTTGTAAGGCCTCCTCATACAGCCATTTTTCTTTTTTTGCATTTCTTTTTCTTGGGGATGGTCTTGATTCCTGCCTCCTATACAATGTAATGAACCTCCATCCATAGTTCATCAGGCATTCTGTCTATCAGATCTAGTCCCTTAAATCTATTTCTCACTTCCACTGTATAGTCATAAGGCATTTGATTTAGGTCATACCTGAATGGTCTAGTGGTTTCCCCCACTTTCTTCAATTTAAATCTGAATTTGGCAGTAAGGAGTTCATGATCTGAGCCACAGTCAGCTCCCAGTCTTGTTTTTTCTGACTGTATAGAGATTCTCCATCTTTGGCTACAAAGAATATAATCAATCTGATTTCAGTGTTGACCATCTGGTGATGTCCGTGTGTAGAGTCTTCTCTTGTGTTGTTGGAAAAGGGTGTTTGCTATGACCAACACATTCTCTTGGCAGAACTCTATTAGCTTTTGCCCTACTTCATTCTGTACTCTAGGCCAAATTTGCCTGTTACTCCAGGTGTTTCTTGACTTCCTACTTTTGCACTCCAGTCCCCTATAATGAAAAGGACATCTTTGGGGGGAATTAGTTCTAGAAAGTCTTGTATGTCTTCATAAAACCATTCAACTTAAAGAGCAGTTAATTTGAAAAATATACCTAAAATTTTTTGGAGGAGGGAGTGACAAGTGAAATTATCCTGTACTAGAAAGATCTGGCATTTGGAGGTAATGGACTCCCAGTTGGAGAGGTAAGAGGAACAGCAAGGGAGAAAGATATTCTAATAGCAGTGCCTGGCAAATTAGTAGGTACTCAATAAACACACTATTCTTATCTTTCTCATTTGTTTATTTTCCCCTGGCCTGTACTATGATTTCTCTTTGCTACTTCTGAATATTTAACAAAAATCTGCTACATCTGGTGATCTTGTCCATGGTGCTTAGGGGAATTAAGAAGGTTAGTTAAAAGAGATTAAAGAGAACTCCAATGGGAGAAGAACACAGCGGTGAAAAGAAGTAGATATTGGCAGCAGCTACACTGTATCCGGATAAATTATTGATCTGGTTGTAAATGCTTAACACAGGCACTTCAGAAAACAAATCTACAAATTGATTTGTATGAACAGTATTTGCTGATTCTATAGTATATATATTTCCATAATTGCAGTTTTCAAACTATAAACATGACATCACTGAATGCACTTTGAAAGAATGCACAGAACTGGCTAGAGCAAAGCTCTACCTGTAGGCTCCAGCATGCCACCACCACCCTCCACCTTTCTTACACACAACTGAGAAATCCGAGTCATGACAGGCCGGGAGGTAGACACCATTTGGTCATTTAAATCCCTGTGTACAATGGAGATGATAATACTTTCTACTGTTGAGTCTAATATGAGATTTAAATGTGATTTAAATTAAAGATTTAAACTACTTATTCAGTAGTTCTTGTAAACTCTAAAACGTTATCCAACTAAAGCTGATGTGAAGCACAGTGAAAGGGAGGAAGGCAATGATGATTATGATCTTTTTTTTTTTTTCAAAGACATTTTTGAATTTAAACTTTGTCTCATGGGCCTCATAGCACTGCCATGTTCCTGACTTTGATACCACTGCCAAATTATTGTTTCCTTAGGGGAATCTAATCACTGTGTCATGATTTTAAGTGAAATGTTTCTAATATTTTCCCACTTTAGATGAAATTGCTCTAGAGTTTTATAGCTACCTTTACCCAGGTTAAAGAAATTCTTTTTCTTTCTAATTTATTAAAACTCTTAAAAAATTATAAACAGATGTTCAATCTTATAAAATAGTTTCTGTACAAGTATTGTGGTGTTCATAATTTGTGATGTTACTTTTTTAATGGGATAGATTATGTTTAAGGTTTAGTTACCTACCATGAAAATATCTATGTATATCCATCATTAAAACAATTTGTCAATGGTTTCATCTTTATGATAATGTTGTACAGTTGATCCTTGAACAACATGGATTTAAACTGTGAGGCTCCGCTTATGCACATTTTTTTTCAATAGTAAGAACTAGAGTACTACTATATTGATCCATGATTGGCTGAATTCATGGATGTAGAATCCCAAATACAAAGGAATCTTGGGTAAAGAAGAAACACAGACTGAGGGTTGACTACAAGCTATATACAGGTTTTTTGATTGCACTGAGTGCCAGCACCTTTAATCCACTTGCTGTTCAAGAGTCAACTGTATTTAATTCACTAAGGTTTTAAGTCAGACTTTTTAATGTATAATCCTATATCAAATGGGCCCATAATTTTTTCCTTTTTATAACATTTTTACTTGAGTTATTAGAGTTATATTGGACCCATAAAATGAGCCTCTTTAATAGTTTTTATAAAACTGAGATGATCTGTTCTGTTCCTTCAAAATTGTGTAGAGCTTATCAGTAGAGGCATATTTTTTTCTTGTGGAAATAGCTTTAACCACTACTTTATTTCTTATAGTATTGCTCATTTTTCTCCTATTAGCTATGTAAAGATACACTTTTTGAGTACCTTGTCAATATTTAACTTTAAAAAAATTGACAATTATGTAATTTCTGTTGTTTAGTCATTCAGTTGTGCCAGACATTTTGTGAACCCGTGGACATCCCTGTCCTTCACTATCTCCTGGAGTTTTGCTCAAACTCATGTCCATTACCCTGGAGAAGGAAATGGCAACCCACTCCAGTATTCTTGCCTTGAGAATTCCATGGACAGAGGAGCCTGCCAGTCTACATCCAAGGGGTTGCAAAGAGTTGGACACAACTGAGCCTCTATCACTCATGACCATCGATTCAGTGATGCCATCCAACCATCTCATCTTTTATCATCCCCCTTTCCTCCTGCCTTCAATCTTTCCCAGGGTTTTTTCCACTGAGTCAACTCTTCGAATTAGGTGGCTAAAGTATTGGTGCTTCAGTTTCAGCATCAGTCCTTCCAATGAATATTCAGGACTGATTTCCTTTCTGATTGACTGGTTTAATCTCCTTGCTGTCCAAAGGACTCTCAAGAGTTTTCTCCAACACCGCAGTTTGAAAGCATCAATTCTTTGGCACTCAGCCTTCTTTATAATCCAACTCTCACATCCATAGCTTTGACAAAACCATAACTTTGACTATATGGACCTTTGTCAGCAAAGTGATGTCTCTGCTTTTAAATATGTTGTCTAGGATTGTCATAGCTTTTCTTCCAAGGAGCAAGTGTCTTTTAATTTCATAGCTTCATTCAACATTCACAGTGGTTTTGGAGCCCAGGAAAATGAAGTCTGCCATTGTTTTTTTTTATTTTTCCCCCGTCTATTTGCCATTTAATGATGGGACCAGATGCCATGATCTTAGTTTTCTGAAAGTTCAGTTTTAAGTCAGCTTTTTCATTCTCCTATTTCACTTTCATCAAGAAGCTCTTTAGTTCCTCTTTGCTTTCTTCCATCCAGTCAGTCAGTCCAGTCACTCAGTCATGTCTGACTCTTTGCAACCCCATGAATCACAGCATGCCAGGCCTCCCTGTCTATCACCATCTCCCGGAGTTCACTCAGACTCATGTCCATCGGGTCTGTGATGCCATCCAGCCATCTCATCCTCGGTTATCCCCTTCTCCTCCTGTCCCCAATCTCTCCCAGCATCAGAGTCTTTTCCAATGAGTCAACTTTCGCATGAGGTGGCCAAAGTACTGGAGTTTCAGCTTCAGCATCATTTCTTCCAAAGAAATTCCAGGGCTGATCTGCTTCAGAATGGACTGGTTGGATCTCCATGCAGTCTAAGGGACTCTCAAGAGTCTTTTCCAATACCACAGTTCAAAAGCATCAATTCTTTGGTACTCAGCTTTCTTCACAGTCCAACTCTCACATCCATACATGACCACTGGAAAAACCATAGCCTTGAGTAGACGGACCTTAGTCGGCAAAGTAATGTCTCTGCTTTTGAATATGCTATCTAGGTTGGTCATAACTTTCCTTCCAAGGATTAAGTGTCTTTTAATTTTATGGTTGCAGTCATCATCTGCCATGATTTTGGAGCCCGCAAAAATAAAGTCTGACACTGTTTCCACTGTTTCCCCATCTATTTCCCATGAAGTGATGGGACCAGATGCCATGATCTTGATTTTCTGAATGCTGAGCTTTAAGCCAACATTTTCACTCTCCTCTTTCACTTTTATCAAGAGGCGTTTTAGTTCCTCTTCACTTTCTGCCATAAGGGTGGTGTCATCTGCATATCTGAGTTTATTGATATTTCTCCCAGCAATCTTGATTACAGCTTGTGCTTCTTCCAGCCCAGCATTTCTCATGATGTACTCTGCATAGAAGTTAAATAAGCAGAGTGACAATATACAGCCTTGATGTACTCCTTTTCCTATTTGGAACCAGTCTGTTGTTCCATGTCAAGTTCTAACTGTTGCCTCCTGACCTGCATATAGGTTTCTCAAGAGGCAGGTCAGGTGGTCTGGTATTCCCATCTCTTGAAGAATTTTCCACAGTTTATTGTGATCCACACAGTCAAAGGCTTTGGCATAGTCAATAAAGCAGAAATAGATGTTTTTCTGGAACTCTCTTGCTTTTTCGATGATCCAGAAGATGTTGGCAATTTGATCTCTGGTTCCTCTGCCTTTTCAAAAACCAGCTTGAACATTTGGAAGTTCATGGTTCACGTATTGCTGAACCCTGGCTTGGAGAATTTTGAGCATTACTTTACTAGCGTGTGAGATGAGTGCAATTGTGCGGTAGTTTGAGCATTCTTTGGCACTGCCTTTCTTTGGGATTGGAATGAAAACTGACCTTTTCCAGTTTCTTCCATTAGGGTGGTGTTATCTGCATATCTGTGGTTATTGATATTTCTCCTGGCAATCTTGATTCCACCTTGAGATTCATCCAGTGATGTACTCTGCATATAAGATGAATAATAACGGTGACAGAATACATACTTGATGTCTCCTACAAATTTGGAACCACTTATTGTTCCATGACCAATTTTAACTGTTGCTTCTTGATTTGCATACAGATTTCTCTGGAGGCAGGTTAAGGTGGTCTGGTATTTTCTGTTATATATATTGATTTATTCATTATATTCTCTAATTATCACATTTTCTTTTGAAATGTTATTTAATTTTTGTTCCCTTCTTTATCAATCTTACCAGAAATTTGTCACTTTTAACATTTTTTAAAAGAACTACCTTTGGCTCTGTTGAGATTCTTTTATTATATCTTCAGATTTTTTTGGTTTATTTGTTCATTTATATTATATTGAATTCTGCTTTATTTTCGTCATTCCATTATACTTTTTATATATTCTTAATAGGACATTAATTGATTCTGAGGCTTTCTTTTCTTCTAATATTTAGGTTTAAAGCTTTATATTTCCTTCACATCTTTACTTTTTCTAGTCCCCAAGTTTTGATATTTAGATTTTTCAGCATAATTAAGCTCTATTGCTATATTTTCCATTTTAATTTCTTCCTCAATTCATAACTTATTCATTAGTATTCATTTTGTTCTTAATTTCCAAACACTGAGGCATTTAAAAAATTTATCAATTTTCTTATTGACTTTCAACTGCATCATGGTCAGATAAGACTTACTTTGCTTTGAAATTTATGTTGATTTATTTATTTCTTGATATATGATCAATTCTCATAGCTTTCTCATGAAATTTTAAAGAAAATATATATTATTTCATTGGTTGATGAGAAATCTTTCTATGTATATATATTATACCACTCCATAGGGTTGCAGACAGTTGGACATGACTGAGCAACTGACAGTTTTTAAAAATATTATATCACATATATTAGTTTTTTGTTCAGTTCTTCCATATTCTTAAAAAAAATTGTCAGCCTGATTGGTGGACACTGGCCATATTTTGGTGCAGACAGTCTAGGGTTATATTCTATGTGCTGGAGCTATTATTCTGAGCACCCTTCTGGCTCCCAGATAAAGCATCTTTCTTGGAGAGTTCTGGGCATTGATTGACCATTGTGGTTTTCTGAGTCCATGAAATGATTTCTCTCTTATGATGACATATTCATTGGTTACTTTAGAGAAATTCAGTCTGTTTTCACTGACTGTTGAAAAAAATCAGTTTTTCAAACTGATTTTTTTTTTTTTTGGTAGGCAGTCCATTTCCACTATATGTACACTGAGAACTTCTGAAACCAACAAATATTACATTCTAACATTGTACCTTGGAGAAGGAAATGGCAACCCACTCCAGTACTCTTGTCTGGAAAACCCCATGGGCACAGGAGCCTGGTAGGATGCAGTCCATGGGGTCGCGAAGAGTTGGACACGACTGAGTGACTTCACTTTCACTTTTCACTTTCCTGCATTGGAGAAGGAAATGGCAACCCACTCCAATGTTCTTGCCTGAAGAATCCCAGGGACAGAGGAGCCTGGTGGGTCCTCTGAGCCGTCTATGGGTCGCACAGAGTTGGACACGACTGAAGCGACTTAGCAGCAGCAACATTGTACCTGGCTAATTACAATTGGACCAAATCTATTTCCAAGGTAAAGATTAGATGCTGAGGCTTTAATTCTGTGTGTATCTCTTCATTTCTACCATGTAAATATAATATTTACTAATACGTTAAAAAGCAGGTCTCATATACTGAGGCTCTACCATGAGCTAAGCACTTTGTACTTCATTTCCATGAAGTTTGTTATATTAATCTAATCATTACTATTATTTTTTTGTATAGATAAAGAAATGGATGCCCAGATGTAGAAAGTATCTTTTCCAGAGTTTTAGGGTAGGCAGTGCATAAAATGGGAATTACATTATGGTTGTAGGACTTCAAGTTCCCTATGTTTAATGATTAAATAATTTTAGTTTTAAATCAAATTACTGAAAATAAACTGAACAAGTTCTAGAAGTTGGTAAACTTTTACTCTCAACTCCATGTGTATTTGTTTCCTTCTTAAAAAAAATTACATTTAAATGTTATATATAAGCCTCATTTTGATTTTAGTATTTTAAATAAAACATTGGCATTATTTTATAGCTATTTGCAGATATTCTTGAAGGGAAATTTCATAGAGAGAACTATACAAAATATTTTTGGGTATTAACATGTCACAGTAGTACACTGCTTGAAATTCAACATCTTATAATATACATTTTAAAATTTCAAATTCCAAACTGTAAAATGCATCATATTTCCATGTTGAAATATAGTTTTCTAAATAAATGGTTGTCACTTTGTTAATGATCACCTTTAGAAACCATGACTACTACAAAAGCATTTGAAAGGACTAACCACTTAGCTTTGGGCTGGGTGTTCCAAGTGCAGGTCTAGGATCTTTTACCAATATTTTGGAACCAGCTATGAAAAGAAACAAAAACATTTACAAAATTTAATATAATTAATAACACACATATACAGACACACACATACACAATGTGATGCCTTGTCAATTTTATTCTCTGACATATCATAATTTTCTCCAAAATGTTCTGTTCACTATAGCATCTCAGTCCCCACTCAACATTACTGTTGTACAGCTAACAATTTTAATAATTATCTTCATTAGAATCCAGTGTGGCAAGAGAATATTAGTGCTACCTTAGCATCTAAGGTAGCACTTTTGCATCCTATTTCTTATTTTAATGCTACCTTAGCATCTAAGGTAGCATCTTTTGCATCCTATTTCTTATTTTAAAGGCATAAATCAACATGGAAATAATTGATTCCAATATTGAAGCTGAGGGCTAAGGGTATGTTCCTATTGCTTAAAGGCAAATAATTTGGATAGGTTTCATGCTTAGGAGTTAAAAATTATAGGGAATTCACTGGTGATCCTGTGGTTAGCACTCAGCTCCTTTATAGGTCAGGCAACTAGGATCCCATGAGCTCTGTGGCATGGCCAAAAAAGAGAGAGGAAGAAAAACTGAGTAAAAAAATTGTTAAGGTATCCCACGGTGTCATAACAAATTGATGAGACTCAAAGGTAAAGACTTAAAGTTTAAAGCCTAACCAAAAGGAGCTCAGAATCATGTGAGGTGCTGAATATGTCTGCAAAGTTGAAGCAGCTCTGATATGCAGTGCTTTTGGACATGTAAAGATGTACATCTTTTACCTAAGAACAACGTAATGTCTTTAAAGTCTTTAAAGAGAAGTTATTTGGGTGAACATCCCCTTGGCTGCAAGATAGAGAACAATTTGGAAAGAAGTAGGTATTGATTTGGATAGAGAACTTAAAAGGCCATTTCAGTAGTCTCAGTAGAGATAATGCTGAGTTAAACTGCTGTAGTAGTGATGATAAACTGAGAAGTGGATAGATTTTTTTGTCTAAAGCTACTAAAATTCTGGTGGACCTAAAGGGACAGGAAGATGTCAAAGGTGATTACTAGATTTCTATTTATTATGTGATGATGGTACCACAAAGTTAGGGAACATCAAGAGACAACAATGGTGAAGGGAAATTGATGAGTTTATATTTGCATTTATTATTTAAATATCTTTGAGAAATTCAAGAAGCAATATCAGGTAAGGAATTCAAAATATAAGTCTGGGATTAAAAGCAGATATATGAGCTAGAAATATTAATTTGTAAATAATCTTCATAGAGGAGACTAAGTCATTGGCTTGAATGAATTTGATCACCTAGGGAGAGAACACTGAATGAAAGGAAAAAAAAACAAAGAACTGAGCTGTAGAAAAGATAGAAAATATTAAGCTTAAAAAGGAAATGGAGAATGTGTCCCAGAAATTTGAGGAGATAAAATATTTATTTATTCAACAAATACTGATTAAACACTTTTCACATATAAGGCACTGCTCCAGTAATCAAAATTAAACTTGTAAATACATTGACACAGTTTTTGCCTTTTGTGTGTGTATGTGTGTGCTTATGTTCTAGTCGAAAAAGGGCAGATGAAAGGATGGGAGAGTGGAGAAAGACAATGACAAGTAAATAAAAGAATAAGATCTCACATAAAAGGGATTTCTATCATGAAAAAACTTTAAAAAGAAAACAATCTGTAGCGCCCTACAGAAACAAAGAGAATGAAACATTTCACAAGGACAAAGTCATTTACATTTGTGAATGCTTCAAGACGTCAAGAACTAAAGGCCTGAAAAAAAATGTATTGATGACTTTAATAAGAATTCTAGAAAAACTTCCTTTATTCCTTCTTCTGGAAACTGTTTTTCCTTTGGTAAACTCATCATATCTTGTCCAGATGGAAATTGTTCTGATCAAGTAAAGCAGCTACACAGGTTAACATAGCACCTAGATATGGTCAAACTGTCATATAATCCTGACTGAGAAAGGAATTTGGAGATTGATTATATTAAAACCTGTGACACTAAGACTTCTGGATACTGCCTCCCTAACCAAGTTTTGGGAAAGGCTTTCTACCAGACTTACTCTACCAGAAGGATATAAACTCAGGAACGCTGGGAGCAGTTTTCACTACTGAAGTGGGCTGAATATTTTATGTTCCAAATTAATGCTCACCAGGAACCTCAGAACATGACCTAATTTGGAAACAGAGTTTTCGAAGATGTAAAAAGGTAGGAATCCTGAGGTGACATATTACTGAGATAATCCTTAAATCCAATGACTGCTACTTTTCTAAGTGAGGAGGACGTGCAGAGATACATAGGAAAAAATGCCCTGTGAAAATAGAAGCAGAATTTAGGAGGCCTTTAGGAGCCACGGAAAGCCAGGGATAGCCAGAAGCCATAGGAAGCTAGGAAGAGGTAAGGAATGATTCTTCCCTAGAGCCCTTTGAGGATACAGGGCCTTGCTGACACCTTGAGTTTAGGTTTCTGGCCTCAGAACTGTGAGAGAATAAATTTCTATTCTTTCAAGCCATCCAGATTGTAGTACATTTTTATGGTGGCATTAGAAAACGAATACACCTATTGTGAGCAGAGAACTAGGAAAAGTAATTAAGGTAAGAAGGAAAAAACAGAGCATGAAATGACTACATCACTTCTACTTTTGTTCCTAAGTTAATTAATTAATTTTTTTGTCTCTTATATCTGAGGAAATCCAAGACAGTACAAAATCTTCTGTTGCAAGCTTTTATAGAGAAAACTTACCTTCACAAATGGGAACTTTTCCAGTCCAGGTGTTATCGGATCTACACACTCTATGTTCTGTTCCACCAGCTAAGAAGAAGCCAGGCTGGCAGGTATAAACTAATGTATACCCGTGGGATGGGAGGTCCATCCCTACCACATTTGCATGAGCAGGAGTTTCTGGCTGTTTACAGCTGTGGGCTATGTTAGAGAAAGGAAAAAAAAGTTCACTTTTATAGACATGTTATAAAATTTTGAGGTTGGAATCATTATATATTTTTATAGGTATGTTAACGCCTTCATACGGGCTTCCTTGGTAATTCAGAAGTAAAGAATGAGCCTAATGCAGGAGATGCAGGTTCAGTCCCTGGATGGACACCCATTCCAGTATTCTTGCCTGGGAAATCCCATGGACAGAGGAGCCTGGCTCTTTTATGGGGTTGCAAAAGAGTTAGACTTGACTTAGTGACTAAACAACAACAATGCCTTTATATAAGTATACCTTTAGATATTCCAATGCATCAAGGAAAGCTTATCAATGTAAATGTAAATGTTTTCACAGACTAGCATTTTCTAAACAATCATCTCTGGGACACTGGTGGATGTTAAAAAATGGAGAAAAAATAAAAGATGTATTCTGGAGAGTCAGTATATATTAGCATTTTAAAGAATTTATTAACTCCTGCAGTAAGATAACTCTTAAAGTTTGTCAAACTCAGATTTTCTGTACCAGTTTAGGAAATATTAATTTGTAATTTTTCATTTATTATATTTATTTAAATTAAAAGGCATGTTTTCTAAAGTTAAATTCAATCACAATTCAATATGTTGCTTTGCTATTAATATTCCTAATGTAGAAAGTACAACTGAATAATTTTTTGCACATGGCATTTTTTGGCCATATTTTAGGTCCATATGCTAGCAGTAATTTTTCATTCATTTGACTTTTTTGTCTCCTTTCCTCCATGGTTTTACCCATTACTAAATCTCTCTCTTAACTCCACTATTTCACTTATGACACTACTTGACCCTGCCCCTCAGTTTACTTGTTTTGTGTCTTAGGATAACCACTCCCTTCTTAGTCAGTAAGAGATGCTATGAAGAATTCTCCTGCTAAACAAGACATATCTAATCATGTGTTCATGAATATAGACCCTGTCTGAAAAAGAATGTTCTGTGGATAAATTTGTTTGGAAAATAATTTTTGCATTTTTTTCTTAGTAGAGAAACAACTAAACTATAAATAATATCTAATATTTTAACACATGTAAAAATAATGTTATATGGCTTATATTTAATATAACTTAGTTAATAAAAGTTCATTCTCATTGGGGAAATAAACACAAATAGTCTGTTTCTGCTATATTCTTAACCCTAATTATGCACATGTTAGAAATTCTGATATGCTCTGCAGTAACAGAAGCTACTTAATTTTATTTAAATCATTATATGCCAAGTGCAGGTCTCCAAAGAATCTTGGTTTACTATGAAAGGTCTAGTCACATCCCACACAGCTGTTCTAAAGTACGTACACACTCTAAGGAATTCTCTTTTAGGGAATTTTGCTGTATTTAAGTATAAGCCAGCCAGGCATGTGACATGACTTCTCAGTGGAGTGTTCTACTGCTTTTCAGTAAACTGTGGATCCACATGAGCCCCCATTATTATTTGGGTGATTCTGACAGGGACAGAGTAAATTTGCAGGCCTTATTTGGACTTCAGGAAATCTTAAAAGCTAGATGTCTTTCTAATGAGTATTTCTTTTCCTGCTTACTCTTTATTTTTCTCTCCACCCAAAAAAGATGGAGTAAGAGATTGAAATGAGGAAGTAAGGGCGGGGGGAGAAAAGGGTAACTCACCAGCTAAAATTTATTTGTAACTATAATTCAAAAAAGATGGTTTACAGTTCTTCCAACTTATGGTCAGTGCACATTTAGAAGCTTAAGGAAATTCTAAGCAATAGTCAATGATTTGGTTAAGGTATACATGCATATTTCTTTTCATGGATGTTTCTAGCTTTACTCAGGTTCTCAGAGTTTAACAAAAAAGTGAAAAACGACTGAGTCACTACTGTGTTGGAGCCTCCTATATCTCACAGTACTTCAGAGTCATAAGTCATTTCTATGAACCAAAAAATCATCATTATCTAAAATTACCATGTGACCAAACTGAACACAGTTACAAGAGCTTTTCAAAAAGAACAAAACTGTTCCCTGTGCCTTCTGAATTCTTGAAAAATAACGCTCCTCACCGGGCATGGGGTTATGCTATAGTAATAACACTATATATGTGAATTATATTTTATAATAACCTAGAAATAATGTGACTCACCATTTACATGGACATAAATTTATTTTCACACTTGGAAAATAATGTATATAAAGTCTTATCCTTTATAAGTATAATTTCTTATACTTACGTATGCACTCAGGCTGAATTCCACTCCAAGTGAGGTCAGGAAGGCAAGTCCGTGTTGTAGACCCTTGAAGAAGATGTCCTTTTTTGCAGTGGAACTGCACAACACTTCCCACCTAAAGTAAATTACAGACAAAAAACAAATGTTCCAGTGTAACTTCAAATGCAGCAACAGACACAAAAAAGAAAAAAAAATATGGATGATAAAATGCTTTCAAAATAAATTCTGAATGGTAGAGGTTGGAAGAAAACTGAAATTGGATTTAAAGTAAAAATGGGGGAAAAAAGACCAAAGATAAAAAGTAACTTAGATCTCTGTGTACATTCAGCATCAAATGCTTGAATACAATGTATACATAGAAGTCAAACTTTTTGCCATTGTAATTTGAAGAAAATTTATAAGATACCAAAAGGTCGATAAGTTATATATAAACATAAGACAGACAGACAAAGAGTCAAATAAAGATATATACATGAAGATGGACAAAGACATGCAGAAATAAAGATAACTATCAACATAAGAGGCACATGAATATGGAAGACAGTACATGCAATATGAGATTAGACATGAAGGTGTTTACTGAAGACTGTATTGGTAACAGAAAAATACAATGGAAGACGTTATTTGCACTAAGCTTTTAGTATTAGTTGCTCAGTCGTGTCTGACTCTTTGCAACTCCCTGGACTCGCTAGGCTCCTCTGTCCATGGGATTCTCCAGGTAAGAATACTGGAGCGGGTTGCTATTCCCTCCTCCAGGGGATATTTTAAGAGATATTCAATTTGTACAAATATATAGAACAAAGTTTTTCAAGGTGGGGTCCCAGACCAGTAACCTCAGCATCACCTAAAAACTTGTCAGAAATAGCAACTCTGGAACCTTAGCAACCAGTTATTTGTGATTTTAACAAGTCCTCCAAGAGATTTTAATGAACACTGAAGTTTGAAAACTGATACAATAGTAGAAAAGATAAGAATATTATGAGAAAATATATAGTGGTTAAAACATATACCATGATATTAATAGTTGAGGAAAAAAGAGGACTTTTGGTTAGTTAACATAGATAATTTAAACAGTGAACTGGGGATTTGGGAAAAAAGTGGTAAACAAAGAGATACAGGTGAAAAATAAAATAGACCCCAGAGGCATGTATACTTGGCTTTAACTTTGAATCTGATCTTACTTGAATAAGTTATATCTCCTCTTTGAAACCTAATTCCCTATATAAATGTAAAGATGATATTATCTATCTTGAGATATAAGGATTAAATAAAATAGAATATATTCACTCCATATGGGCATGAGACATAAACTTTAAATAAATTCCAGCAGTAATTATTAGAACAGAGATATAATCAGTTTCTGAAGAATCTCAAATAGCAGGCTATAGTGTTTGAATCTCTCAAATAAAAACATAAAATTGCTAAAGCTTTCAGAGAAACTAAAATTTCTGTAGAAAATATTTTTGAAAAACTAAACTAGCCACAGTATGGGGAAACTACAAAACAGAAGAATGATGAACAGTAATTCTAATTATGAAGCTCATGTTGTCATTTTAGATTTGAGTGGATAAGGTTTGACCAACTTGTGGCAACAGACGTATAAAGGAGGTTGTTTACTTAAAATATATTACAGGGAGAAAATTACCAGAATTTATTAAGGAGTTAGAGACAGAGGAGAAGATAAGGATTATAAGAGTCTGGCACTTCAGCCTTCCCCGCTATATGGAGTCTGAAAATGTTCAATTGTTGCCTTAAGGCTTTTCACATTGAGACCAGCTATATTCCACCATCTTCATATTCTTATCAGCAAGAATTATGCTACAACCAAAACATTCAGTTCCAATAACAACCTTTATCCTTCCAGTTTTCTCATATAATATCTTCCATTACAGCCTCATCTCTGCATCCAGGAAATTTCTTACCCTCTTAAAGCCTGATTTTGTCCAGTGCTACTACACTGCTCTACTCCAGGGAGCACTTTCATGCTGTATTCAATATGTGCTAAGTTGCTCAGTCATGTCTGACTCTTTGTGACGTACCCTATGGACTGTAGCCCACCAGATTCCTATGTCCATAGAATTCCCCAGAAGAATACTGGAGTAAGTTACCATTTCCTTCTCCAGGGGATCTTCCTGACCCAGGGATTAAACCTGCGTTGGCATGTTGATTCTTTACCACTGAGACACCAAATCCTTCAAATTATGCTCCAGAGCATGCCATTTACATACTCCCTGAAGTTGTGCAACATGGTACTACAGATTTTTTACTTCCTTGTGTGATTTAGACACCTGATCATATAGACTTGGCAATTTTGTTCTTTTGTAAGACCAGCTCTCCAAAACCCATCACCTCAATCAACCCAGCAATAATACTTTAGCTGAATCTCAGTTAATGGCCACCCTTCACCCATAAATCTCCCCTCTTAATCTACCATTTTACTTCCTAAATCTTTCTGAAACCATCCCCTTCCCTTTTCTCCACATATACAACTTATTTCAGTCCTTGACATTGTTTCTCAATGATTCTCCAACTTTAGCAGATATCTTAATCACCAGAAGGACTTTTCCAAATAAAGCTAGCTGAGCCTCCCTCAGGATTCTGACTAAGTAAATCTGGGGGAGATTCCCAAATCCACATTTCCAAGTTCCTAGGCAATATTGCTGCTGCAGACCAAGGACCAAACTTTGAAAATTATTATTATAGCCAATTATTATAATCACTTCCTGTCTCCACTTCTCTAATCTTGACCACATTAAATTTATTTTTCACTCGGAAGTTAGAGTGATTGTTCAACATGAAAGTTCCACTTTAACATTATCCTTTTTAAATTCTTTACTGGCTTATCCCTCATAAGATAAAGCTACACCATGCTAACTTGGCTGATAAAAGCCTCCATAATCTGATCACTAGCCATCTCTCTAGCATCACCATTGACCACTTACTTTTACTCAGATTGTGCTTGTATAATATTGAACTTTTGCAGTTCCCATAATGCATGCATATTTTGACACTGTCCCTCCCACATGGAATGTATTTCCCAACTAATTTTTTCTTAGATCTTACCCTAAAAGATTTAGCTCAGATAAAGTTTCTAGAAAGCTCTCCTTGCAGTAAACAGATCAGGAAAACTGTCTCTTTTGTGCTTCCATAGCTCCTTTCATTTTTATCAGTGTTATCAACCTATCCTATTAAATAATCTATTCCATTTGACCCATACACCAAAACAGCTTCTCTCAGCCAAAGGTTCTATGCTATTCACCATCATATATAAAGAGCTTAGGAAAGTGTCTTAAAAATGTTGCACCAACTAAAGGGATGGTGACTGATGACTTAGTATAAAATTATTTGACTACTTAAAAAGGTTTAACATGTCTATCAGTTTCTTAAAATGCAGTGATAGCCTTTCCATAATTTAGTAAAGTTAAATCATTATTTGTTCTTTGAAAAGTAAATTTGGGTTATTTCAGCAACCTTTATATTAGTAAGGAATGAGAAACATGATGGATTACATACTTTTTTTTTTTAACTTGTAAGACTTTTCCCTAACATCTGTAATCTTTTCTGAAGTCATAATAAATACTGATTTATATATTAACCAGATACCATAGAACTAAAATCTAAAGTTTTTCCATACATCATTAACACATTTAAATAGTAAAATTTTTGTCAAATTCACAAATATCTGGTGGTGGCGGTTTAGTTGCTAAGTCCCGTCTGACTCTTGGAATCCATAGACCGTAGCCCAGGCTCCTCTGTCAATGGGATTTCCCAGGCAAAAATATTGGAGTGGGTAGCCATTTCCTCCTCCAGGGGATTTTCTCGATCCAGGGATCAAACCATGGTCTCCTGTATTGCAGGTGGATTCTTTACCGAATGCGTCACCAGGGAAGCCCCACAAATATCTATACCAAATATTTATAGATCTAGAGTTATACAAATTTAGAAACTGATTTTTATTCAGAATTTTTTACACTCAAATCAGTCATCAAAATATTCTCTAGAGACTTCCCTGGAGGTCCACTGGTTATTATTCCATACTGTCAGTGCAGATGACATGGGTTTGATCCCTGGGTGGGGAATTAGGATCTGGCAAGCCACAGTGCAGCCAACCAAAAAAAAAAAAAGAAAAATCTAAATATTTCAAAATGCTCTAAACATATTATAAAATGTTTTCTAAATATTACTGAATTAATTAATAATTTTGCCAGTGATCAATCCACTTAATTGTATATTTTACATATCTCTGCATCCTTTTCCAAC
Organism: Budorcas taxicolor; assembly: GCF_023091745.1. Taxonomy (NCBI): domain Eukaryota; kingdom Metazoa; phylum Chordata; class Mammalia; order Artiodactyla; family Bovidae; genus Budorcas; species Budorcas taxicolor. The sequence continues at coordinate 65,437,949 of NC_068923.1, read as the reverse complement.
TTGCCATGTAAATTCCTTTCTGACTATAAATAATTTCTAACATAAATAATTTGAATATTTGTAGAAAAATAGTAGTATCATAAAATTTTCCATTATATAATTCTGAAAATTCTTGTAAAATAATTTATGCACAATTTTCCTACCAATATTTACTTAACAGAAGTGTTATGTGTATGAGGAATTATATATAATGTGAAAATTAATTTTGAAAATTATTTTTATATCAAGAATTTTAAAAACCCATATCATTTTAATCGCAGTTAATGTTTAAATAAAATTTTCTTTAAATTGTCTCAAATTAGTATGCTATCTGCAAATGCATTAAAAATCATGATATATCTAATTAGTAAGTATGACTTATCTTCTTTAAGTCTTTATTCCCTCTTTTAAATGCTGTATATTGGTGTTTTTTGGTATTTTTATAGTTCTATTAAACATTTTGCCCAAGGAAAATTGAGGCAGCTTCTAATAAAATTTTGATAAATTAAAATTAACAAAATTGAAGTAGAAAGGCAAAGTAATAAAAACAAAAGGATAACACATATGCTTAAGATGCTTAAGATGCAAGGGATTTTCACTGACTGAGCATCAGTTTTGGGCCCTGAGAAAAATTGAATTAAGGTGTTTTAAGAATTTTAATTAAAAATAATCAGAATATTTTAATTTTAAAATTTTAATTTTACTTTTTTGTTTTAAAATTCATGTTATGATATCCACCATTTAATGTAACAAAACACTATGTAACATTCAATGTACTTATGTACTTCTTTCAATTACAAACTGGAATTCATATATAATTGTTATTTTGTTCTTTTATTTTGAAAAAGTCATTTAATCCAAAAACCATACTTCCACATATTTTGTAGGGGTCATCACATAAAGTAAACAAATGTAAGAAAGGCAAGTTTCAGAGGCAACTCAACAGAATCTATATTTCTTTATAGAGATGCAGGGAACTCCCTGGTGGTCCAGTGGTTACGACTCCTCACTCTCACTGCCAAGAGTTCGGGTTCCATCCCTGATCAGGGAACTCTTCCACATGCTGCAAGGAATGGCCCAAAAAAAACCCAGACCAAAAAACAAACAAAAATTCAAAGTTCTTCAATATGGCTTGCCTTTATCTATTTATCCACTTCTAGCATTACTTTATAGCCAATCCTGGATGATCACAAATAATTGATCATGTTGTCTTTAGTTGATTATTTCTGTCTCCCTACTCCTCAATCATGGATGCTTTTTAGTCTCTGTAGTCAAGACAGAGTTTTTCATCAAGGATATTTTGGTAGGGTTAAATATCCAAGTGTTAAATAACTTAGAATTAAATATCTAAAAGTCAAGTTAAAAATATTTTATATTTATAATACCTTTATATAACAAGTCCTAAATCAGTATATGTCTTCTAAACACCAGAGCTCAATTTAGAGTAATAAGCAGTTAGCAAAATATTTGTGTTTGGTATTTCCTCCATAATTAATCTGGACATTGCATTAATCATTTTGACAGCAACTTTCCTTACTAGTTAAACTTGTTCCAAGTGACAATATTTTAGATAAAAAGAGAAATTACTTTAAATACTTTTTTTTCTAATGCTAGAGTGTTTGTTATCCCTAACAACAGGAGATATATTCTTATATTTTAATAATTATATCCATGTCCAAAAGCTACTACATAAATCTTTATAGAAAAGGGGAATGAACAAATAAACATATTAAAAATAAAATTAAGAGATGCAGAGTGCTTCTGCAATTCATAACTTTCCCTTTCCTCCTGTCCCTCCCAGAAGTGGGCTAATCACAGCTATGATTTTATTTAACTCACTATTGGTCACTAGTTCAGACCAGAGATAGATACAACAGTTGTAACACTTTGATTCTGTCTCTGGATATCTGAAACTGAGATCGAGACAATCTTGCTGTATGTGACTGAGATGTAAATAGAAATGATATACCTTTTGCCATATGGCCAATCTACAGAGAAAGAAAATGAAGTATATAAATGCAGAGTAATTGAAGAGACTTAGTACTGTTGTCCAGTTCCTAGATTTTAGGCTTGATGAGTCTCACCCAGATCTCTTTTCTTGTGGCCTGGGACAAACCCACACATGGCTTTTAATGTCTTTAGTTTTAAGCTACTTCAAAGAATTCCTCTTGTAAAGAAGGGTTTACCTCAACTGCTAGCTATGCCTCTTCTAGTTATATAAGATCATATTTATTTGGAATCCACCAATAAATTGATATTAGAATTACATAACATTTTAATTTTGTTAGCTCTACATAGGTTTAGTAAACATAATTTACATATAAATGTATATAATAAGTATACATACAGATGAACACATATATCTGCCATAAACATGTAAGAAAGTTGACATCTATAATTTAACATACTCAGTATTTCATTTCTAATTTTCATAGAGATTAATATAAATATACATATTAGATTTTAACATATCTTAAATCTAGCCTATTCATACTTATCTAGATAGAATATAATGATCTAATATATGTTTAATATCTAAATAATAGTTTAACTTTGTGATAATATTTTTCACTGATTATAACAGAATTTTTAAAATGCAGAGTGAATGATTCTATTCATTTTATGGGTGACTATTCTAAACTCAATTCTATTGATTTCCATTATTTCAAAGGGTATTTACTAAAAAAGGACACAGACTCTTTAGAAAATAATCTGATTAAGTGTATAGACACTAACATCGAAATTCTGTATTCTATAAAAATACTGCCGTTGACGTGCTTTGTTTTTGTTTCAGTTTATTGGCTTATATGATGAAGGTTAATGCTGTTTAGCTAGCTGCTTATTTTTCAAGATCTCGATCAGTTGATAAAGCATTTTATGGAGATATGAATCTATAAAGTTTTCTGAAAACATCAACATAATAGAGACCAAGACACTTCTTTACACTTTTGTATCACCTAGACAGGCCTGAGGCAAACAGGAAGAATTGGAAAAGCTATCAAATCAATGTTCATACTGTGCCTGAACTGTAGATAAATGATAACTATTTTTAGCAACAGAAATATGGCACCTTTGATGAGCACTTCCTTTAGAAATACATGTTCTTCAGGTTCACACTGAATTTCACAGAAAACAGCACAATTTAGAAAACCCTGTGACCCAAGGCAATTGGGTAACGTGTAAATTGGCTATTTTCTTTTGAAATCAGTATGCACTTTGGCTCTCCTATGGCCCCTATAATGAAAATCTTCCTGAATCTCTACAGAAAATCTAAACTGGAATAAGAGAGAAAAGAATGTCAGCCACATATGATTGGACATGTTAAAGTACTCTAACAATCCAAATATGTGTTGTGGAATAACAGGTTATGGTTAAATTCTATTTTCAGAAATATTCCACATCAATGATATGTTTAAAATTATTTTAATATTTTATTTATATATATATAAATACCTCATTATATATATATATATATAATAAGAAAAAAATCTTTTAGTCTTATTGCCTTACTGAATAACCACATTTTTATGTATTTGGTAACTCTGACTCAGAAGTTTCTCTTTAAACCTCTTTAATCTACACTTTTCCTCACTGTCTCCATATTTCCTGTAGATTTCACTCATTTACTCCCTCACTTAATATTTCTCTTACCTACAAGCTAGTGCTTTTTCTATGCTCACAGGTCTCTCCAATTTTTCTCTTACTTTATACTCATGGTGAAGTCAGGCTATATCTTGAGGCATATATTTCTTTTAATTTCCTATTATTTCCACTCTTTTTTTGGCTGTTCCCTTTTAAAAAATATGTTTATGAATGCAGATATAAGCATGACTCTTTTTCTACTTGCATTAACAGGATCTGTGTACTGAACAAAATAAGCCTTTTGATCTAGTTTTATATTAAATAAAAGCATTTATTTAAAGTACATGCTTGATGAATAACTTAGGCAAGAAAAAGGCAAATACAGTATGATCTCACTTACATGTGGAACCTAAAAAAATAAACAATGACAACAACAATATAAATCCAAACTCGCCTAAAAAGAGATCAGATCTGTAGTTACCAGAACAGTGGGGGTCGGGGGGATGGTGGAGAATTGAAGGAAGGTAATCAAAAGGTACAAACTTCTAGTTATAAGAGCAATAAGTACTAGATATGTAATATACAATAATGATGAGTATACATAACACTGTTGTATTATATACAGGAAAGTTCTTAAGAGAATAGGTCCTAATAATCATCACAAGGAATTTTTTTCTCTTTTGCTTTTTTAACTGTATCTGTATGAGAAATGGATGCCAACTAATATAACTGCAGGAATCATTCCCAATATATATGTCACACCATTGCACTGGACACTTTAAATTTATATACTAATATATACCAGTTATATATCTTAAAAAAATATGAAAAAATAATAACAAAGTACCTACTTGAAATCCAAATGTATTGTTCTGAGATCCATGACGTGGCACGCCTGGGTTGTCACATGACGTACGGGTGGGTTCTAAAATAAAGAAAATATTCTTTTTCTTAAAACAAAGTGTAATATTCCTTTAAAACATATAGGCTTATTCAAATGCATATTTATCCTATATAAAATAATTTTAAGAGATCTAGGGTTTCATGAAAGGGTCCTGGTAATAATAAACAAAAAAAAACTAATAAATATCTCCATGAACAGAAACTTAAATTCAGGTATACAGCAGTTTACACAAATTATGCAATCCATGAGCTTTGAACCCTTCTAATATATAACCTAGATAGCATATTGAAAAGCAGAGACATTACTTTGCCAACAAAAGTCTGTCTAGACAAGGCTATGGTTTTTCCAGTGGTCACGTATGGATGTGAGAGTTGGACTGTGAAGAAAGCTGAGCGCCGAAGAATTGATGCTTTTGAACTGTGGTGTTGCAGAATACTCTTGAGAGTCCCTTGGATTGCAAGGAGATCCAACCAGGCCATTCTAAAGGAGATCAGCCCTGGGTGTTCTTTGGAAGGTATGATGCTAAAGCTGAAACTCCAGTACTTTGGCCACCTCATGTGAAGAGTTGACTCATTGGAAAAGACTCTGATGCTGGGAGGGATTGAGGGCAGGAGGAGAAGGGGCGACAGAGGATGAGATGGCTGGATGGCATCACTGACTCGATGGACGTGAGTTTGAGTGAACTCGGGAGTTGGTGGTGAACAGGGAGGCCTGGCATGCTGCGATTTATGGGGTCGCAAAGAGTCGAACACGACTGAGCGACTGAACTGAACTGAAGTGAATATAAAAGGACTTGCCATCCACTAACTCTGGTAATAAAAAGTTAAAGGAAAATGAAGGATATGAAAGAGGACTACATACACAAAACATTTGCTTAGGGAGTTTTCTAATAATTAATCTCAAGTAAGGCTGGAAGAAGCACAAGCTGGAAATAAGATTGCTAGGAGAAATATCAATAACCTCAGATATGCAGATGACACCACCCTTATGGCAGAAGGTGAAGAGGAACTAAAAAGCCTCTTGATGAACGTGAAAGAGGAGAGTGAAAAAGTTGGCTTAAAGCTCAACATTCAGGAAATGAAGATTATGGCATCTGGTCCCATCACCTCATGGCAAATAGATGGGGAAACAGGGGAAACAGTGTCAGACTTTATTTTTGGGGGCTCTGAAATCACTGCAGATGGTGACTGTAGCCATGAAAGTAAAAGACGCTTACTCCTTGGAAGAAAAGTTATGACCAACCTAGATAGCATATTCAAAAGCCGAGACATTACTTTGCCAACAAAGGTCTGTCTAGTCAAGGCTATGGTTTTTCCAGTGGTCATGTATGGATGTGAGAGTTGGACTATGAAGAAAGCTGAGTGCTGAAGAATTGATACTTTTGAACTGTGGTGTTGGAGAAGACTCTTGAGAGTCCCTTGGACTGCAGGGAGATCCTACCAGTCCATTCTGAAGGAGATCAGCCCTGGGATTTCTTTGGAGGGAATGATGCTAAAGCTGAAACTCCATTATTTTGGCCACCTCATGCGAAGAGTTGACTCATTGAAAAAGACTCTGATGCTGGGAGGGATTGGGGGCAGGAGGAGAAGGGGACGACAGAGGATGAGATAGTTGGATGGCATCATGACTCGATGGACATGAGTCTGAGTGAACTCCGGGAGTTGGTGATGGACAGGGAGGCCTGGCGTGCTGCGATTCTTGGAGTCGCAAAGAGTTGGACACGACTGAGCGACTGAACTGAACTGAAGGTAATAGTCCATTTAAGAAATAATATATTTTCCAGAAACAAGATTTAGGTATTTGCATTTTCACTGATGCCTATAAGAGGGTCAAACATAAAAACAGTAGCGCTGATAGCCTCTGAGTTGGCTAGCTTGTATGACAGAATTTTTCATAAGTTTACTCAACGTGCAATTTAATTTTAGGAGAAAAAGGAACCCTCAATACAGTATTGGTGTGAATATAAATTGGTACAGCTGCTGTTGAAAAGAGTATGAATGTTTCTCAAAAAACTAAAAATAATACTACCCTCTGACTTAGCAATTTCAGTCCTGGGTATATACACCCCACACACTAAAGCACTAATTTGAAAAGATGTTCATAGCAACATTATTTAAAATTGCCAAGATATGGAAGTGACCAACAGATGAATGGATAAATAAGATGTGATATACATATATATGAATGAAAATTTGCCATTTGTAGCAATATGGATGGAGTTGGAGGGTATCATGCTGAGTGAAATGATACCACTTATATGTGGATTCTTAAAAAAAAAAGGTAAATATAACAAAAAGAAGCAAACTCACAGATGTAGAAGACAATCTAGCGGTTACCAGTGGAAAGAGGGAAGGAGTGGGGGCAAAAGAGGTGTAGGGAATTAAGAGGTGCAAACCATTATGCATAAAATAAAGTAAGCGGATATACTGTACAATATGGGAAACAGAGCTAATATTTTATAACTGCACATGAGTATAACCTTTAAAAATTGTGATTTACTATACTAAACACCTGTAACATATAATTTTGTACCTCAACTATATTTGAATGAAAAAAAAAAGACAATAAAAACACAAAAAAAATTAGGATTAGAGCAATGTACTTAGAACCATTTGAAATCAATATACCTTTGTAATATTTTTGAAGCAAGTTTAATTTCATTTGAGTATGCTTTAATAACTGCAAAGAGTCGGACACGACTGAGCAACTTAACTGAACTGATACAAATATTACTTCATGATATTAATATGGAAGCTTTCTACTTTTTTTTTTTTAAACCGGTAAACAGGAAAACTATTTCAAAAGTACCAAAGCAATAAATGTTTAATAATATTAATTTTCAATGTGTTACAATGGCTTCTATATTTTACATTTTTGTTTTTCATATTTGCTGCTGCTGCTGCTGCTAAGTCGCTTCAGTCGTGTCCGACTCTGTGTGACCCGACCCCACAGACGGCAGCCCACCAGGCTCCCCCGTCCCTCGGATTCTCCAGGCAAGAACATTGGAGTGGATTGCCATTTCCTTCTCTAATGCATGAAAGTGAAAAGTGAAAGTGAAGTCGTGTCCGACTGTTAGAGACCCCATGGACTGCAGCCCACCAGGCTCCTCCATCCATGGGATTTTCTAGGCAAGAGTACTGGAGTAGGGTGCCATTGCCTTCTCCGTTTTCACATTTAGCCAACGATAATTTATAGGATAAAGTAAATCATTAAATGTCATTACTAGCTATTAATTCCAAAATTACTGAGCACTGTCTATCTTTCATTAATATTACCTATGCAGTGAGGTGATGAACCACTCCAAGTGCCATCTGCTTGACATATTCTGGTGCTAGATCCCACTAATATGAAAGGAGAATTGCAGCTGAATGAAACCTCTGACTGGTATATAAAGCTTTTGCCTTCTCTTTTTCCTTGGGCAGGTATACCAGGGTCACCACAAAATTTTGCTGTAAGTGAAAAGAGAGACAATTGTACAATGATTTAAATTCATCAGAGTTAACAGTTTAGAAAAGTAATAAAAATAATTGGAATACTGCACTAAAGTGACATGGAATCCATGTTAATCTATCCCAATGAAAATACTTTTAGCTTTTGTCTACATGAATAAATGCTTAATATTCAACTCAGCATAATATTATTTTTTTAAAAAATTTTTTCTACCTAGTAGACCAGCATAACAGTTATAGTTTTTTTTTTTTAATTTGATATTGACCAGAATCAAACCACATATTTGTACATGTAGGCTACAAAATTGGAGTGTATTCTTGAAAAGGATACGATTCACAAATAGCTATATCAGAAACAAACAACCCATAATAGCCTAGGATGTACCTTGCAGATTGCTCTATATTTTGCAACGTATATAAAAGATGCAGGTACTTGTTTCATAGATATGTGCTCTGTTGAACACCTATGTCATGTATCCTAGTATCCTGCTGTCTCCCTCTTCAAAATATGGTGCATGTGTAGTGGTAGTGGTGGGTGGGTGCGATGGGTCTGAGTGTTTTTTAAAGAGAAAAGGTCAGTGATTAGAATCCAAATTCATGCAAAAACAATCTCAACATTCTGCAGCCACTGAAGAGATAAACTTGACAGCAATTCTAAGCAAACAGATTATAGATGACTCCATTCAACACATATTTTTAAAGTACTAAAAACAGACACTATTCTTAGTAACTTTAGGTGCTTGCACTGATTGATAAACAGACTAAGGTTCCTGCACTTGTGAAGTTTATGCTTTTGTGAAGAAAGCAAACAGCAAACATAATAAATAAGTAAAAATGATAGTATGTGGGAAGATAATAAGCTCCATGAGGAAAAACAGTGTGGAAGAAGGAGATCAGGACTGTACTGTGGATGTGACAGATGGTGAAGAGTAGTGGCAGACTTTAATAAGATAGCTAGGCTGTCTCTCACTGAGGAAAGTTTTGGAGGGGAAAAAAAAAATTTACTCCGTTTATATCTCGAGACAGAACATTACAGAGAGAGGAAACAGCACTGCCAAAGCCCTGTGCTGGGTCAAATCTAGCATGCTAGAGGAAGAACAAGGCCATTGAGGCTGGAGCAGAAGTGTAGTACAGGATGAGATCAGATGACTTCAGAGCCAATAGATATCCAGGCAAAACACATACAGCATATTTTGAATTTTAAAATTGTAGTAAAAAATAAATAACATGTAATTTATGATTTTAGCTGTGTTTAAATAAGTTTCATTTCTATCAGTTATTTTGTAATTATTTTATAACCTACTTCTGAAGTGTTTCTCACTCATATTTCTGCTGAGTCGTTCAACAACAAAAAAAGGAGGAGAAATGTAACCACATAAACTTCTCAGTCTTTCTCTCGCATCCCCCATATCATTCCATCTATTTTCTATCTTTATATTTTCATGTACTAAACCAAATAACTATTGGTGTTTGGATAGAAACAAGACACAGGGTTTATTTTCAAAAGGCTGCAGTTTACATTGATACAAACTTTAGGATAAAAAGTCATAGCTTGAACAGAAATAAAGAGAAAAGATTTTCCTCTTCATTAAATACCGAAAATGATCGAATGTGACTCTTCAATGGATAGGAGAATTGTCTCTTAAGTCGACCTTCTCTGAATTGGAATTCATACTCTGCCATTTACTAGTAACAGACCTTGAAGCCGCTCAGTCCTGTCCAGCTCTTTGTGGCCACATGGACTGTAGCCTGCTCGGCTCCTCTGCCCACGGGATTCTCCAAGCAAGAATACTAGAGTGGGTTGCCATTCTTTTATCCAGGGGATCTTTCTGAAGCAAGGGTCAAACCTGGGTTTCCTGCATTGGTAGGCAGATTCTTTATAGTCTGAGCCACCTGGAAAGCCAACTTTAGGTAGTGCAGTAATATCAAATCTTGTTTTAATTACATAAATGTCTATCTTATTTATCCCATTCTAAATAATCACCCAAAGAGTTTTTTATTTTTTTTATTTGTGGTAAAATCTTCTGAAAAATTTTTTTTAACCTCATTGAAATGACATATAGGCCTTTCTTATTTTTCTCCACATTTCTGGTTGATATTCTTAATTGCTCTTATTAGCATCTGTAAGGCCCATTGAGAAGGCCTCAAGGAAGCTTTGACACCGTTTTCTAGTTCAAAAACGTTCTTAGGTTACTTTGACTTTGTTTAATAGGAACCAACAAAACAGTTATTTACAATGAGAGTCCTTCATATTTAATAATTTGTTAGTTTCTCTAATTTTAAAAGGATCTATCATTTATATAAAGAAACACACACACAATAGAACAACCTAGGAAGATACATAATAGAAAAACCTAGGAAGATCAGATAGGATGTTTACATCAAAGACTTTAGGCCACGAAATAGAGCAGCTGGTCCGTAAGTGGCAGAGTGACCCAGTGTCTGTACAATTTGATGTTTCTCTGAACTCAGGTGTCATTATCTATTAAAATGTCATAACTAAACATACCTACCTAAGAGTTTCGCTATATGTATGTAAAGCAACTGGGTCAAGGTCAGCCTTATTATATTTGGATATCTATTACAATTTAAATGTCTATGGTATTTTATTAGTATTTGTGTTTTAACAGATCCCAAAATAAAACATTATGTTGAGAAACTTAAGATTTTTTCACTCACACCAAAGAAAGTTTACCATAAACTCAATTCTGTAATATTCTCGTGTCTATCTACTCTGAAGTAACTATTGAATAGTTACTAATATACAGTATAGTCTCACTTAGAACCCATTGGTCTATTCTTAGATGATCGTTAGCATGAATCAGAATTTCAAGGGTCAATTTGTATGACATCAACCTTGAGGCTTGGAACACACTATTCTAGTAAATCATGTTACCTAGAAAGAGCTTGTTTAGATGGTGCATAAATTTCAGTCTAATAGATCACAACTGCTGAAGTACACTAGTTTTATCTCTCATGCTAAATAAAACTGGTTAGCATACTCTCTGCAGCAAATGTGATACGAATGATCTGATGGGCCAGCAAATGGTGGTATTCCCTGCCTAGTATTTGCAATCACTTAATAGTAAGCTCTTCAAATAAACTATCCTGTTTACGATTGGCCTTTTGAAATAAGAAATTTTAAATGTAGTTTATTTTTTCCACTTTTCAGTTACAGGTAGAGCTCTTATATTTCATTTTAAGAGATCTGTTTTTACTCCAAGTTCATTTAGGTAGTCTTATAATCTTTAAAACTTTTATATTTAATTCTCTAATGAATTTGACATTGATTTGTTATTTAGTGTAAGATAAAGACTCTGTGTGTGTGTGTGTGTGTGTGTGTGTATGAACTACCTTATTGCATTAATTGAAATGTCCATTCTTCCCCCGATTTGTTCCATAATACATTAAGTATTGATACATGGTTTATACTCTCTATTCTCTAACAGTGGTTTACTGTCTATGCCAGCACCAATGCTGCAATGTTTTAATTACCATAGCCTTCTAAGTTTAATATCTGCCAAGGATTATACTACATACTAGGGTACAAAAGTGAATGAAACAAGAATATTTGCCTTCGAGGAACACAAACCTGAGTAGAGGACGTCACCCAAAAAACAAGATAAGTAAAATGTATAGTGTATTTTGCACACAAAGCAGTTTGGTCTAAAATTTAGTCAGAACCGAAGGAATATAATGGTTGGATTACATAAAAAATAGCTACACTGGTAAATACTGTTTTTAACTGAATTTTAATTATGCATGGGAAAGAGCTTAACAATCTCATTTTTGTTCTGGCAAAATCTGGAAAAAAAAATACCTAACAGTTCTAATCTCAGTAAAGTAGCTCTAAGAGAGTGAAAGTGGAAAAATATAATTTTTAGTATGGAAATTATACTTACGTAAGCATTGTGGTACTTCCCCACTCCAGGTACCATTCCCTACACAGGTCAAAACGGCAGGGAAGGACAGTTCATAGCCTGGAGAACAGATGTAGCTAATACTAAAGCCCCAGTCAAAATTTGTTCCTTCCAACCTTCCATTAGAGATCTGGGGAGGAGTTGGGCAGGTAACAGCTGCAATTACATTAAAAACGATTAGACACAGCTGTTGAAATATCCTGGTGTTAACAGAAATAAATATCATTAGAAGAAGCATATGTGCTAATTTAACCTTTTGGAGGACAATATGGTGTGACATGTTTTATTCTCCTGGTAGTATTCCTGAAACATCCCTGGAATTAATTCCTCTAGGATGAGACTACTTCTTGGCAACATAATGGCTACTGGTTCTCAGAGATTCTCTTACAAAATAACAAGCTTCCTGACATTGAAAGAAAGGAAAAAGAGGGTGACCTCCTATCCAGTATACTGCAACTGATAAATGATTAGTTTTATATAAAATTATTTCCAGCAACCTTTAGACAGACTGAAGAGCTGTGTTTGGCTATATACAGAGTCACACTGTAGCAAGGAACCTGGAAGTAAATCTGTGACATTTTTGAAACACAGACCATGTATCTCATTAAAATATCTAAATTAGTCCTATTAACCACTTAGATTTATATGCTAAATCTTATTGTAAGGTTCTAAATGCATTATAAAATTTTTAATCATTCATTTTTAAAATTAAGATGTCCTTGAGAAAAGATAGGTTGGATAAGGAGATAGACATAAAAGGAAAAAGAGGGCCACCAATTATAAAATCTAAAAGTGAGGAATGATTTTATTTTGATGACTAGCAACATATATAAATAATTTTTAGAGTTATATAATAGTGTCATTAACAGAATCAATAATGTATGAAATAATATGTAAAATATAAAATGTCTGTTTATATATTTTCATATGCTAACTGTATATTTATCATGATCTGATTAGGAAATTGTATAATCAAAAAAAAGAAGACATGCATTGGAATTAATGTTAGATTATGTCAGGGAGACATTAAACTGACAATTCACAGGTATTTAGAGATGTACCTTATTGAGAAATCTCAATGATTAAAAATCAGTATTATTATAAAACAATACATATTGTCTGACACTGAATGTATAGTATTTTACAAGTAATCAAATAATCGGTAAAAAACTTATGGAAAGAGTTTCACTGGAAAACTAATACATAAAGTAGTAAACCTATACCTGTATTGACTAACATATTACTGCTAGATCGCATTCTTCAAAGAAATAGTTTTACCTTTTAAGAACAAGTAGAGTTCTATAATTCAGGCTGATTGTTTTCAAATTATAGAAGGTTTTTCTCCCATTCTTGAATAACTGACCCAGGTGAAAAACCAAATTAAAGTTCTATTTCATTACATCTATATTCTCTATTAAATACTCATTGATCCACATAAATGATGATGGTGATTATGTATCACAGAACATGATATATTTTTTTTGGCAGTGCCATGTCGGCATGTGGGGTCTTAGTTCCCTGATTAGGGATAGAACCTGTGCCTCTGCATTGGAAGAGCAGAATCTTAACCAGTAGACTGCCAGGGAAGTCCCAGAACATAATTTTGCTGTATTACAGTTCATTGTCATTACTTAGAATGAGATACAACATTTCTGTTAAAAAATTTTAAAATCTTATATGTTATTATCTATATGGTTTAAAAGTAAAGACTGAAGCACTCAATTTTGGTACCAGAAAAAAGAATGAAATGATACAAAAAACACTATTTAAATTTATTTTAAATATGCATATTAATACAGAAAATATATAGTGATTATCACTAATAAATATTGACAAAATCATTATCTTACCTCTACAAGTTGGCATGACTCCACTCCATGTGCCATTAGTGGTACAAGTCCTGATTCTTGAACCATTGAATTCCATTGTATAGCCTGGCTGGCACATGTAAGAAACATTCTGTCCAACCACATAATCATCTCCATATCTCAGTCCATTGGCTGGTATACCTGGGTCTCCACAACTGATTACTATTAATATGGATTGGAAAAGCAGATGGTTAATGTGACATGTTTTTAATGGAGAGGAATAGTAAGCATATGGCATAATTAACATAAAAGTAGGTAAAATCAGTTATTATGTTCATTTTAAGATAAAACATAAGCATATTTAAACCACACACTATCAATTCCTAATTATGACCATTTACTTATTACAGATTCTATACATATGGTCCAGAAATGTTCATTTAGACTCTTAAAATGTTAATATGCTAATATATTGTAGGAAACTCTGATGTGATGACCTCTTTTAATCTGAATTAAATAATCATGGAGAAGCCATGCTATCAGATCAAGATTTCTAACAGAATATTTTAAATTTATACTCCTATGCATGGTTACTGAAATCTCTAAATTATGAGGCTTGCTGGACTGAGACCTTATTTTCTGCACACTCAACTGGATATTACAACAGTTTTTAATTAAATGAAGTCAGGTACAAAAATAATAATTTTACTGAATTAGTGAAAGAATAAACTTATAAAATGTGAATTTATCACATACTGGGTGAGATACACAATTTGTAAGCACAATGAAAAAATGAAAATGTCAGTTAGGGATAGAGAAATCAATTTCCCATTTCTACCATCTCATCGTCATCCCAAGTGATAGAACAACCCCAAGGAAATTGCAACCTCCACTCTGGAACATGCCTGCTTCCTGAATTAGGAGTTAGTAAGAGGCCTATGTCAAATGCTTGCTATATCTTCCTTGTTATTGCCAGTCTAGGAAAGGGTAAACCATTGCCCTGCTCTGCTCTAAGACTCCATGAATACATACAACTTCAACTAGCCCCACCCATACCTGCACCCAGACCCCCATAAAAGGATGGAGAACAAGGTACAATGTGAGCATCCCTCTGGTGATACATGATGGACAGGCTGGGCACAGGGTATCAGTGGCTCAGGGTAGGGGTGGGAGTGGGAAGGGCAGGCAAGGGCACCAGGTGGTAGGAAGCCAAAGGCCTATAACATAACCTAGGAAGACAGAGAGGCAGGGAGGCAAATTGCACATGAGCAGAGCAGTGGCTCAGTGGTAAAGAATTTGCTTGCTAAGCAGGAGACATGGATTTGATTCCTGGGTTAGGAAGATCCCCTGGAGAGGGAAATGGCAACCCACTGCAATATTCTTGCCTGGAGAATCCCATGGACAGAGGAGCCTGATCAGCTAAGTCCAGGAGGTTGTAAGAATCAGACACAAATTAGCAATTAAACAATAACAACAAAATCTCCAAACCCTTAGCACATGCTCCATTGTCCCAGTGGACTTCAATTATAAAACACAAATTCAAAGATTAAACCATTAAGAATTTGAGACAGCGATCATCG
The DNA here is from genome assembly GCF_023091745.1 of Budorcas taxicolor. Lineage (NCBI taxonomy): Eukaryota > Metazoa > Chordata > Mammalia > Artiodactyla > Bovidae > Budorcas > Budorcas taxicolor. Next base: position 65,422,727 of record NC_068923.1, on the reverse strand, counting down.
AGTATTAAACCTCAACCACAGGAAACTTTAGAGGATGAAGTTCTGTCAATAGATAAATATTGCTCAAATTACATTTAAAGTTTCTCATTTATGATGGTTTTTCCAGTAGTCATGTATGGATGTGAGAGTTGGACCATGAAGAGCTGAGTACCAAAGAATTGATGCTTTTTAACTGTGGTGTTGGAGAAGACTCTTGAGAGTCCCTTGGACTGCAAGGAGGTCCAACCAGTCCATCCTAAAGGAGATCAGTCCTGAGTGTTCATTGAAGCTGAAACTCTAATACTTCGGTCACCTGATGCAAAGAACTGACTCATTTGAAAACACCCTGATGTTGGAAAAGACTGAAGGCAAGAGGAGAAGGGGACAACAGAGGATGACACTGTTGGATGGCATCACTGACTCAACGGATGTGAGTCTGAGTAAAAGCTGGTGATGGACAGGGAGGCCTGGCATGCTTCAGTCCACGGTGTTGCAAAGAGTCCGACATGACTGAGCGACTGAACTGAACTGATGATGCCATATAAGAACTTTCAGAAAGATGGTGACAGCATAAGAAATTTAAGCATATTTAAGTCTAAATATGGCATTTACAAACAAAGTATGTATGTGTGTGTTCATTTATGAACAAAGCTTAATAGAGATTATATATATATATAATCTCTATTATATATATATATAATCTCTATTTTATATATATATATATATATATATATATATATATAAAAGCTTCCCTTATAGCTCAGTTGATGAAGAAACCGCCTGCAATGCAGGAGACCTGGGTTCAATTCCTGGGTCAGGAAGATCCCCCAGAGAAGAAAATGACAATGAACTCCAGTATTCTTGCCTGGAGAATCCCATGGACAGAGGCACCTGGCAGGCTACAGTCCATTGGGTCACAAGAGTTGAACACAAATTAGCGACTAAACCACCAAACCACCATAAGCCATAAAAGCACTTGCTGTTTTGAAAACCATTATTTGAGCACACTTGGCTAAATGCATTGCTGTGGCTAAGAGAAAAAGGAAAACAGAAGGTAACACACTTCCTTTTCTGGAGACAAAATCAAGTAGCAAATCAGCCTTTCAGTATTTTTTTTTTTTTTGCCTTTTGAATCACTTTTTTTTTTCATAAAAGGACAAATAATTTTACCAGGTAAATCTAGGTTATATTGTTTTATTTTCATTTTTAATAATTTCTTGTATTTTGGATGTCAAAGGTTAAAGACCAAAAATAGATTAAGACAAAGAAAACCTTAATGGCAATTAAATTCTACTGTGTTTTACTAACTTACCATTAAAAATTATGAATGCCACGGTTTGTTTCATATTAACCTAATCTGTTGAGCCAGGAAGTTTTAGGAACATGAATGATGATATTTAAATTACAGAACAATATTCACAACACTCCATTTGATAATCCTCAGAACCCCCAAGTGTTTCCTGAAATCACACTCATGGATGTTTCCATCTGACTCCTAATAAGAGCTCTGTGTATAGAATGACTTTTGTTCTTTTCATTATTGATGAGGAAAATGTTTTTTTAATTGTAAAACTGAGTTGGATAGAAAATCAAACCCTGCTTATTTACCAAAATGTGTCAATTATTTTTGCAGCTTTAAAATGTGTAATCGTATAAAAAAGTTTGACTTCAATTTCTTTTCTTTTCTTTTTTTATATTCTATATAAGTTATTTTATATCCTTAATCTAGATTTAAAATTAAGAAGAAGTAAAAGCGAATACCAACAGATTATTATTGTTTTCTGGGCAGTACTTTAGAGACTGAATTAGAATTCTGGCAAGAAAGAACAGCTAACCCAATCGTAAGGCACATGAGCTGTGTGAGATGTAGCCACCGAAAGAGACGACAGAGGGTTTACTTCAGAGAGGCACTGAGAAAGAGTTCTGCATATCTTGGCAGAATCATGAATGGAATGCCTGATAACAACAGCTTCAGAAGGATTTGTCTGGTGGCTTCATAATGAAGCAAAGGCCAGTCAAAGGGGCAGTTTCCAACAGCAACAATCTTTGTAAATAGCACCTGCTCCACAAGTCAATTCATTCACCATCAGCTTATTTTCAGCAACAAAAAGAGGCTTTCTGTTTTTTTTTTTTTTTTAAGGGAAAACCCAGGATAGTGGCTCTTTAGGACTGTACCCTAAAATTCAGAGGCATTAGTGCATAACAACAGGTTGCTGTGATTTAATGGAGGAAAATCTCTTCTAAGGTCACTAGAATCCTTTATGCACATAGCATGAGTGTATGCATGTGCACTCATCCACACACTCACACCCCAATAAACCCCATGGAGACAGCAATTTTGTCTATTTCCTTTAGAATTATCTAAGCCTAGTCTAGTGTATGACTCACAAGAGATTAAATAAATACTTGTTTGAAGAGTAAATGAGTGAATGAATACGTAAGGAATGATTAACTCAGATTCTCAAAAATACATAAACTGAAAGGTTTGAAATTGGTTTTGTGGGAACTTTTCTCATTAGTTTCTATCATGTAATTGATTCCCATTTGCTATTATTTATGATACATCTAAGTATAAACCTCTACAGCCAATATAAAACATAACTGTGGTAGTTCTAGTCAATCTATGCCACTTCAAACCTACTTTCTCTTTTAGCTTCTTAAATGAGCATTATAAATCTGCATTTTTAAATAGAATATCAATATAACACAGATTATTTTTTACTCAGTATCTTATGAACATATTTGCATGGTAACACATATAGATCCATGTGACTTGTTTTTAATGACATGACATTCCCTTGCACGGATATACATGCACCATGATTTATGTAATCAAACCCATGTGACAGTTGAGCTATCCCACCAATTTCCCACTGGCCACAAAGCAGCAATGGATATATTTATTTGGGCATTATAACACATGTGCTTTGCTGGGTTTCAAATCCACAACAGAGTTCTCCTCTAGCACAGTATCTCAGTAAGGTAAGTCTTCTTGATATTAACTTTGGCACTATTGACATTCCAAACCAACCACTTCTGGCTGCTTTTTATGCATCAGGAATGTTTAACATTGATCTCTACTTGCTAGATACGAATAGCACATGCCACTCACACTCACTAGCACTACTACCAAATGTCCTCCAGGAAGCAAAATCACCCCTAAGTGAGAGCACTGCACTGAAGGTTAGATCTCTTCTGGAGACAAATACTCTCTTCCAACAACACAAGAGACAACTTTACACAAGGACATCACCAGATGGTCAATATGAAATCAGACTGATTATATTCTTTGCGGCCTAAGATGGAGAAGCTCTATACGGTCAACAAAAACAAGAATGGGAGCTGACTATGGCTCAGATCATGAACTCCTTATTGCAAAATTCTGACTTAAATTAAAGAAAGTAGAGAAAACCACTAGACCATTCAGGTAAAAAGTCCTAAGAGCCAAGGCATGCTGGCATAAGCCTTTTTGAAGGATGTTGCCATTATGGCCATTATCCTTACCATAGTTTGGCCTCAGGACAAAATACAGGGAGGAAACAAAGTCCCACCCGTCAACAGAAAATTGGATTAAAGATTTACTAAGCATGGTGCCGCAGAGAAGGCAATGGCAGCCCACTCCAGTACTCTTGCCTGGAAAATCCCACGGACGGAGGAGCCTGGTAGGCTGTAGTCCATGGAGTCACGAAGAGTCGGACACTTACTGAGCGACTTCATTTTCACTTTTCACTTTCATGCATTGGAGAAAAAAATGACAACCCACTCCAGTGTTCTTGCCTGAAGAATCCCAGGGATGGTGGAGCCTGGTGGGCTGCCATCTGTGGGGTCGCACAGAGTCGGACATGACTGAAGTGACTTAGCAGCAAGCATGATGCCAGCACAGCCAGCCCCTCACAGCAGGAAGCATCCACAAGCCTCTTACACATCAGAGGACAGACAGAATGAAATCACAATCACAGAAAACTAACCAAACTGATCACAAACCATAGCTTTGTCTAACTCAATGAAATTAAGAGCCATGCCGTGTAGGGCCATCCAAGATGGACAGGTCATGGGGGAGAGTTCCGACAAATAGTGGTCCACTGGAGAAGGAAATGGCAAACCACTTCAGTATTCTTGCCTTGAGAACCCCATGAACAGTATAAAAAGGCAAGAGATATGACACCGAAAGATGATCTCCCCAGGTTGGTAAGTGCCAAGTATGCTACCGGAGAAGAGTGGAGAAATAACCCCAGAAAGAATGAAGAGATGGAGCCAAAGTGAAAACAATGCCCAGTTGTGGATGTGACTGGTGATGGAAGTACAGTCCAAAGCTGTAAAGAACAATATTGCATAGGAACCTGGACTGTTAGGTCCATGAATCAAAATAAATTGGAAGTGGTCAAACGGGAGATGGCAATAGTGAACAATGACATTTTAGGATTCAGTGAACTAAAATGGACCAGAATGTGCGAATTTAATTCAGATGAGTATTAAATCTACTATAATGGCAAGAATCCCTTAGAAGAAATGGAGTAGCCCTCCTAGTAAAACAGTCCTAAATGCAGTACTTGTGTGCCATCTCAAAAACGACAGAATGATCTCTGTTCCAAGGCAAACCATTCAATATCACAGTAATCCAAGTCTATGCTCCAACCACTAGTGACAAAGAAGCTGAAGCTGAACAGTTCTGATATGACATAAAAGACCTTATAGAATGAACATCAAAAAAGATGTCCTTTTCATCAGAGGGGACCGGAATGCAAATTTCAGTTCAGTTCAGTAGCTCAGTCATGTCCGACTCTTTGAGAACCCCATGGACTACAGCATGCCAAGCCTCCCTGTCTATCACCACCTCCCAGAGTTTACTGAAATTCATGCCCATTGAATCAGTTATGCCATCAAACCAACTCACCCTCAGTCATTCCCAGCATCAGGGTCTTTTCAAATGAGTCAGTTCTTCGCATTAGGTGGCAAAAGTACTGCAGTTTCAGCTTCAACATCAGTCACTCCAATGAATATTCAGGACTGATTTCATTTAGGATGGACTGGTTGGATCTCCTTATAGTCCAAGGGACTCTCAAGAGTCTTCTTCAACAATACAGTTCAAAAGCATCAGTTCTTCTCCCTCAGCTTTCTTCATAGTCCAACTCTCACATCGACACATGACTACTGGAAAAACCATAGCCTTGACTAGATAAACCTTTGTTGGCAAAGAAATGTCTCAGCTTTTGAATATGCTGTCTAGGTTGGTCATAACTTTCCTTCCAAGGAACAAGCATTTTTTAATTTCATGGCTGCAGTCAATATCTAAAGTGATTTTCAGTTCAGTTCAGTTGCTCAGTCATGTCTGACTCTTTGCGACCCCATGAATCACAGCACCCCAGGCCTCCCTGTCCATCACCAACTCCCGGAGTTCATTCAAACTCACGTCCATCAAGTCGGTGATGCCATCCAGCCATCTCATCCTCTGTCATTCCCTTTTCCTCCTGCCCCCAATCCCTCCCAGAATCAGAATCTTTTCCAATGAGTCAACACTTCGCATGAGGTGGCTAAAGTACTGGAATTTCAGCTTTAGCATCGGTCCTTCCAAAGAACACCCAGGGCTGATCTCCTTTAGAATGGACTGGTTGGATCTCCTTGCAGTCCAAGGAACTCTCAAGAGTCTTCTCCAACACCACAGTTCAAAAGCATCAATTCTTCAGCACTCAGCTTTCTTCACAGTCCAACTCTCACATCCATACGTGACCACTGGAAAAACCAGAGCCTGGACTAGACGGACCTTTGTTGGCAAAGGAATGTCTCTGCTTTTCAATATGCTGTCTAGGTTGGTCATAATTTCCTTCCAAGGAGCAAGTGTCTTTTAATTTCATGGCTGCAGTCACCATCTGCAGTGATTTTTGGAGCCCCCTCCCCCCCCCCCAAAAAAAGTCTGACACTGTTTCCACTATTTCCCCATCTATTTCTCATGAAGAGATGGGACCAGATGCCATGATCTTCGTTTTCTGAATGTTGAGCTTTAAGCCAACATTTTCACTCTCCTCTTTCACTTTCATCAAGAGGCTTTTGAGTTCCTCTTCACTTTCTGCCATAAGGGTGGTGTCATCTGCATATCTGAGGTTATTGAGATTTCTCCTGGCAATCTTGATTCCAGCTTGTGTTTTTCCAGGGCAGTGTTTCTCATGATGTACTCTGCATATAAGTTAAATAGGCAAGGTAACAGTATACAGCCTTGACCTTCTCCTTTTCCTATTTGGAACCAGTCTGTTGTTCCAACTCCAGTTCTAACTGTTGCCTCCTGACCTGCATATAGGTTTCTCAAAAGGCAGGTCAGGTGGTCTGGTATTCCCATCTCTTTAAGAACTTTCCACAGTTTATTGTGATCCACATAGGCAAAGGCTTTGAAATAGTCAATAAAGCAGAAATAGATGTTTTTCTGGAACTCTCTTGCTTTTTCCATGATCCAGCGGATGTTGGCAATTTGATCTCTGGTTCCTCTGCCTTTTGTAAAACCAGCTTGAACATCTGGAATTTCACAGTTCACATATTGCTGAAGCCCGGCTTGGAGAATTTTGAGCATTACTTTACCAGAGTGTGAGATGAATGCAATTGTGCAGTAGTTTGAGCATTCTTTGGCATTGCCTTTCTTCAGGATCGGAATGAAAACTGACCTTTTCCAGTCCTGGGGCCACTGCTGAATTTTCCAAATTTGCTGGCATATTGAGTACAGCACTTTCACAGAATCATCTTTCAGGATTTGAAATAGCTCAACTGGAATTCCATCACCTCCACTAGCTTTGTTTGTAGTGATGCTTCATAAGGTCCACTTGACTTCACATTCCAGGATGTCTGGATCTAAGTGAGTGATCACACCATTATGGTTATCTGGGTCTTGAAGATCTTTTTTGTACAGTTCTTCTGTGTGTTGTTGCCACCTCTTCTTAATATCTTCTACTTCTGTTAGTTCCATACCATTTCTGTCCTTTATCGAGCCCATCTTTGCATGAAATGTTCCCTTGGTATCTCTAATTTTCTTGCAGAGATCTCTAGTCTTTCCCATTCTATTTTTTTCCCTCTGTTTCTTTGCACTGATCACTGAGGAAGGCTTTGTTTTCTCTCCTTGCTATTCTTTGGAACTCTGCATTCAAATGGGTTTATCTTTCCTTTTCTCCTTTGCTTTTGGCTTCTCTTCTTTTCACAGCTATTTGTAAGGCCTCCTCAGACAGCCATTTTGCTTTTTGCATTGTAGGAAAAGTAGGAAGTTAAGAGATACTTGGAGTAACAGGCAAGTTTGGCTTTGGAGTACAAAATGAAGCAGTGCAAAGGCTAAGAGTTTTGCCAAGAGAATGCACTGGTCACAGCATACACTCACTTCCAAAAATACAAATGCTAACTAATGGTAAACACTGAATGAAATATTTTTATTTATGCATAAAAATAATAACAATTTGAATGAAAAGGATAAAAAAAAAGTTTTGTTTTGCTTAGGTGGGTTTTCCAAAAATCCGAATCAGGAATGTGGTTTAGAAATTTAATCCAATACTTTATTTTTTTTTCATACCTAGTTTTATTCAATTAATATTTATATCCTTATATATAGATACTATAAAAAATGCCCACAAAAGACAATTACATTAAATCAAAACTTATGAAAAATATATTTTATTTGAACTTACAGTTTCCTTTATTTCTAAGAAATTAAAAAATTCATTCAATGGGAAATTTTCTCCTTTATGTGGAAGAAATAATTGCTCAGTGGTGAGCTCTGTCAGTAGTTGTTGTTTAGTCACTAATTCATGACTGACTTTGTGACTCAATGGAATGTAGCACACCAGGATTCCCTGTCCTTCACTATCTCCCAGAGTTTGCTCAAACTCAGGTTACACTGAGGTGGTGATGCCATCCATTTCCTCCTCTGTCACCCCCTTCTTCTGTCCTCAGTCTTTCCAGCATCATGGTCTTTTCCACCGAGTCAGCTCTTTGCATCAGGTGGCCAAGTATTGGAGCTTCAGTTTCAGCATCAGGCCTTACAGGGAATACTCAGATTGATTTCCTTTAGGATTGACTGGTATGATCTCCTTCCTGTCTGAGGGACTCTCAAGAGTCTTCTGTAGCACCACAATTCAGATGCACCAATTCTTCAGCACTCAGCCATCTTTATGGTCCAACTCTCATATATGTACATGATTACTGTAAAACCAAAGCTTTGTCTAGATGGACCTTTGTCGGCAAAGCAATATCCCAGGTTTTTTAATAAACTATCTATGTTTATCATAGGTTGTTTCCCAAGAAGGAAGCGTCTTTTACTTTTGTGGCTGCAGCCAAAATCCACAGTGATTTTGTAGCCCAAGTGTACAAAATCTGTTACTATTTCCACATTTTCCCCATCTATTTACCATGAAGTATTTGGACTGATGCCATGATTTTAGTTTATTGAATGTTGAGTTTTAAATCAGCTTTTTCACTCTCCTCTTTCACCCTCATCAAGAGGCTCTTTAGTTCCGTTCCTCTTTGCTTTCTGCAATTAGAGTGGTATTACCTGCATATCTGAGGTTGTTGTTATTTCTCCCAGAATCTTGATTCCAGCATGTGAGTCATCCAGCCCAGCATTCACATGATGTACTCAGCATATAATTTAAATAAGTTGGGTGACAATTTGCAGCCTTGATGTACTCCTTTCCCAATATGGAACCAGTCAGTTGTTCCATATCCAGTTCTAACTGTTGCTTCTTGACTTGCAAGCAGGTTTCTCAGAACAGAGGTAAGGTGGTCAGATATTCCTATCTCTTTAAAAATTTTCCACAATTTGTTAAGATTCACATAGACAAAGTTAGTAGTTACTAAGTCAATTAAATGATTTGGTGCCTCAGTTTCCTGACCTATGCATGTGAGTCTATGCCACAATCTCTTCCAGCTCTAAAGTTACACTATTCTATCAATCATATGTTTAAATCAACTTCCATTGCAAATTAACAAGAAAGACTCTGAAACTCTGGTTCTAAGCAATGGATCACTGTGTATTAACATTTTCAGTATCTTAAATTCTTTAATTATAAAAGTTTAATCTGTTTTACTTTTCACTGAAACTTCTTTGTTCTTTTTGGAAGGATAATTTTAGTTCTGCCTTTGGTTTGGGTTGCTACTAGATTTTAGCAGTTTTTTAGAGATTTGAAGAAGTAAATCAACAATTAAAATTTTCAGTTTTCAGTTTAACAGCAATATATCATTTAAAAGCGAATGCTTGAAATGCCTTACTGAACATAATACTTCTCCTTAAAGGACTTACACAAAAAAGGAGTTTATATTTTGATATGTTATTTCCTGCCAGCCTGTCTTGGTTGAGTGTCTTTAACTTGGTTAAAAATTTCCTAAGGAAAACAAAGACGATTCAGTAAAAAATTTAATGCAATATCAGTCTTAAGAATTAGGATGTGTTTATTTGTTTATTTTAACTAAAACTGGCAAACACTTTAGATAAACACTTAGGTATTTACCCATGAATAAGTGAAATTGTTATTCAACATGAAAAAATGTGTTACTCAGCAGATTTACTTTATTCTGAATGTATTAATTATTTCATTCTTTTTCATAACTGTATACTGAAAACACTTTCCCTGATGACTCAGCAGGTGGGTAAAGAATTTGCCTGCAACGCAGGAGATACAGGAGACTCGGGTTCCATTTCTGGGTTGGGATGATCCCCTGGAGGAGGACATGGCAACCCACTGTAGTATTCCTGCCTGGAGAATTCCTTGGACAGAAGAGCCTAGCAGGCTATAGTCCAAAGAGTCACAAAGAATCAGATGTGACTGAGTGACTAACACTTGCATATACCAGAATCATGTGCCAGGTTATGTATAAAATTACAAGCCCTTTCTATGAGTATTTTAAGATGGAGTGGAATGGTAAGTCATATGTACTAATAGCTAAAAAAAAAGCTCATATGAGATATATGAGTCAGTCAATAACTATTTACTAAATTTACATATCATGGGCTAGAGGGTCAATGAGATAAAACAACCCTGATTCCTACTGCTCTTTGAAGTTTATTGTTTAGAGATATAAGTAATTGCCATAGAAGAGTTAAACAGCATAGAGCGAGATCAGTTTTAGCCAAAGGGATATGAGGAAGAAGTGCCCTAGCAGGGTTTTTCCCGAATGTGCCATTTGAGCTAATATTTCAAGGACACTGGGTAAGAGTTTTAAAGGCTCAGGTAAGGTGGTAGAGTATGAAAACAACAAAGCTTATTTGTCCAGGGGATCTTCCCGGCCCAGGGATTGAATTTATGTCACGTGCATTGCAGGCAGATTCTTTACCATCTGAGACACCAGGGAAGCCCTATAGTATGAAAAGAGTAAAGTGTATTTTTTAATTGTTAAATTGTTCACTTTTACAAAAATGAAACATTTTCAAAAAAAGTGGGAGACCTTCTTTCCTTCAAGACGGAAAAACAAGGAAGTTGTTTTAAAACAACTCCTCAACCCTACTCCCCCTCAAAAAAAAAAAATAAATAAATAATACAGCTTTCATCAGGCAGCAAAGCACAGTAAACCTCGAGTAACAGGAAACAAATGAGATGAGTCCTATGATGGTCTCATCTTACTACCCAAAGATATTTTTTCAGCGGGCACGGGAAGAAGGACCCCATGCAAAGCCAAGTGGATTCCCTGAGTTTTAAAGATGGATTGGACAGAAAAGGACAAAGCAGAATTTTATGAGATGGAGTACAAGAGAGGACACGCATTCACAGAGATCTTTGGAGACCTAGGAGAAAACCTGATTAAGCCAAGACCAAACTGTCCAAAGGGAAATAAAGAACTACTCCTAAAGATGAGATATAACAGTATCTGGTACTGACACAAGGCCAGGAAGATTACTTATTACTGACTCAAATCAATAACTGGAAAATATTTTGCTACTGCAGATTTGGCTGATTGTTCTAATAGTGCTTATTTCAATGAGCTCTGAGCCGTAGTTTGTCCTCCCCTTTCAAGAGACAAAATAACCACACAGTATCTCAACAGCCTTGCCATCACACACAATTTTCAAGCAAGATACTAACTATTAATACAACCAACTTTCTCCAGAATCACAAATATGGACATGGCATTACTTTGATGACATCCTCCTATAAATAGATTGTTTTCAGTCATTTATTCAGGAAGTACAAATACTCACAAAGGAGTTAAAGAAAAAAAAAAGTGGCAGGGGATGGATCATTGACCAACACACAGTACAAGGTATATCTTATATATTTCTGGAAATTACTAGATCAGCCAAGAGTGGATCCATTATTGACACCATCAAGAACTATTGACCTTCTCAGCATCAACATCTTTTTGAATCCTGGAAGCAGTAAGTTCCTCATTTACAAATTTTAATTATGCCCATTTATTTTGATATTCACAAACTATTTTTAATGAAGGCCTCTATTTCAAAAGTATAATCTGTTCAAATTTCAATACACAAGAAACTCCATTAGTGTCCTGAGACCTACTTCATTCAAAGACTTTGGCAACTTCTCATAACTCCTTGAGTGAGTCTCTGAACAGACATTAAACAGCTCTTCTTTCAAAAATGTCATGATTTATATGATGCTGCTGCAGTTCCTCTTAATTAATATAAGCAGCCATGATTTTCCAATGGATAAATTACTGTTTGTTAGGTAAACTCTATTTTTTTCCATAGGTAAGCATTAATTTGTATACAGGAATTTTAAGTACATTAAAAAATCCATCAAGTGGGTAATTTCTTTATGATGCTGAATCACTAGAATGCCATAAGTTTTTTACATCTGAAGAGGGCAAATTTGTCACTAAGCCTTCCCTAAACAGTGCTGCTGCTGCTGCTGCTGCTACTGCTGCTGCTGCTGCTGCTACTGCTGCTGCTGCTAAGTCGCTTCAGTCGTGTCCGACTCTGTGCCACCCCATAGACGGCAGCCCACCAGGCTCCCCTGTCCCTCGGATTCTCAAGGACACTGGAGTGGGTTGCCATTTCCTTCTCCAATGCATGAAAGTGAAAAGTCAAAGTGAAGTCACTCAGTTGTGTCCAACTCTTAGTGACCCCACGGACTGCAGCCTACCAGGCTCCTCTGTCCATGGGATTTTCCAGGCAAGAGTACTGGAGTGGGTTGCCATTGCCTTCTCCCTAAACAGTGCAAGAATCCATAAATAATCAGTTCGCTTTTTAAAAAGCCAAGTTAAGAATCAATGTGTATGAGATTGGCAAAATAAAATTTCATTATATTTTTAGTCTTGAATGTTATATATTTAGTCTTGATTATAGGGGATAATTCATCTCTATTTTTAATATACTGTAAGATTATATTTAATAACATTGATTTTCTGCAATCCCTCTTTTCTCTACCTATATAATACCTTGGAAGCTGAATCTTAAACTCACTAGTATACACGCGACCATAACACTACTATCATTTTTAGGGGAAAGTGAAAGAGCGGCTCAGTCGTGTCTGACTCTGTGACCCTATGGACTAGAACCCACTAGGCTCCTCTGTCTATGGAATTCTTCAGGCAAGAATACTGGAGTGGGTTGTCACTCCCTTCTCCTTGGGATCTTCCCAACCCAGGGATTGAACCCAGGTCTCTGACATTGCAGGCAGATTCCTTATGGTCTGAACCACCTATAAATATTCAAATTCTTGCCTGGTTTGATTAATTATAATACAAAACACAAACATACATGTTTATACAACTACTTTTCATATGTCTAGTGATATTTCAAAATATTGAAAAGAAACTTACTTGTACAGTTAGGCAAAGTTCCCGACCACGTTCCATTGGCTGTGCACTGCCTAACTGAAGGTCCAGAAAGAATATATCCCTCCACACAGGAATAAATGACTGAACTAGAAAATGTTGTGCCATCAATCCGAAAGACTTTTCCATTGGCTGTTGTCCCAGGGTTACCACACTGTACAGCTATAAAACAAAATAGTCAAGAGTATATATAAAAATAGTGCATTCAGGAATCCTCTCACAAACAGTTAAGGAATAAATGATTGTTTCAAATTGTCCAAAGAAGCTATAAAAATCCTCTAAGCATTGAAGTCTGTTTTATGAGGAGTTAAAATTCAAGATGAATTTATATTTATTTTATTAGTTTACTTACTGGGATACAAATCATAGAATAGCAAATTTTTTATGATTTTTGTTAGTCATTTTGGTAAAAACTTTGCACGTAATTACTTGAGTATTGCTTTCGGGTAATACAAAATCTTTCAGAGAAGGATTTTAAGAGTCTCTGCCTAAAAAGCTACTCATGTAAAACTGGAAGATATGTAATGAGAAGCAACACAGATTTACTACAATTATATTTGTTAGAAAGCATATAAAATATACACTTAAATATTATAAGCATCATGTATGTTTTTATATAACTGGTTTGCATTAAAACTTTATAATCTGTATTTCTGGAGCAAAGTCTACAAAAATAAACTGAATAAAACAAAGTAGGAATGACTTTCATTAAGATTTCAATACATTCTCAACAGAGTCACAAACATAAATGCCTTATATGATTATTCCATATTATGTTTAACCACTTGCCATCAATGGCATAAGTGAATTTTTTATATATTAAAAAAGAAGCCTATGTCAGTCACAATATCTAATTTTGTTTCAGTATAAGAAAACTTCCTAAGACTTTACAAATTTTAAGGCTATTTGTATGAATATGAAGTATAATTACACATTTTAAAGGAAGTCACTCAGTCATGTCTGACTCTTTGCGACCCCATGGACTGTAGCCCACCAGGATCCTCCACCCATGGAATTTTTTAGACAAGAGCATTGCAGTGGGTTGCCATTTCCTTCTTCGGGGGATCTTCCCAACCCAGGGATCGAACCAGGGTCTCCCGCATTCTGGGCAGACCCTTTACCATCTGAGCCATCAGGGAACCCCAACATCTTAAATACTTAATTTTGTCTGTCATTTGTAGTGGTGCTATATGTTTGTGGGTAGACAGGAAACAAACAGTTTGCAAATAATAATTAGGTCATCTTTCATAAAGGTTAGTAATGGGGTACTTTTCCATTCTGTGTGTTTTCAGGATCTTCTAACCAATCTCCTGCTGATAAACATGAAATTCAATTTAGTTTCTCTAACATTTTGGGTTATAATATACTCTAGCTTATATATACAACTATGTACATTGATCCTATTTTTAAGATAAATTTCTAAAAGTGGAATTTCTGGATAATTTTAAGTTCTGAAAAATACTTTAAGTATATACAGAGTTATCCAAATTATTAGAACACTATATCAGTTCAGTTCAGTTGCTCAGTTGTGTCCAACTCTTTGCGACCCCATGAATCGCAGCACGTCAGGCCTCCCTGTCCATCACCATCTCCCAGGGTTCACTCAGACTCACGTCCATCGAGTTGGTGATGCCATCCAGCCATCTCATCCTTGGTCGTCCCCTTCTCCTCCTGCCCCCAATCCCTCCCAGCATCAGAGTCCTTTCCAATGAGTCAACTCTTCGCATGAGGTGGCCAAAGTTCTGGAGCTTCAGCTTTAGCATCATTTCTTCCAAAGAAATCCCAGGGTTGATCTCCTTCAGAATGGACTGGTTGGATCTCCTTGCAGTCCAAGGGACTCTCAAGAGTCTTCTCCAACACCACAGTTCAAAAGCATCAATTCTTTGGTGCTCAGCCTTCTTCACAGTCCTACTCTCACATATGGTTTTTCTTCACAGGAAAAACCATAGCCTTGACTAGATGGACCTTAATCTGCAAAGTAATGTCTCTGCTTCTGAATATACTATCTAGGTTGTTCATAACTTTTCTTCCAAGGAGTAAGCGTCTTTTAATTTCATGGCTACAGTCACCATCTGCAGTGATTTTGGAGCCCCCAAAAATAAAGTCTGACACTGTTTCTACTGTTTCCCCATCTATTTCCCATGAAGTGATAGGACCAGATGCCATGATCTTCGTTTTCTGACTGTTGAGCTTTAAGCCAACTTTTGTTTTTATAGAACACTATATAACAATACACATTTGTATCAATGGTGTGAAAGTTTGCTTATTTTCACACAACCCCTCCAATATCATGTCCCATCATTTTTAAAAACCTTGTCAGTTCGTCAAAGAATGTTACCCTCTTTAAATCTGTACGTTTTTATTTAAGATATTTTATCATACTCATTTGATATTTTAATATTTAATAGATATTTAATATTTAATAGTTAATCTATTGCATTCTCAGAAAGGTTTTCAATTACTAAAGTAATGCAGCACTACAAAACATTTGGAATAAAGAGAATAAAAATATTACAAATTTCACCTCTCTGTAATATTGTCATTTTTATTATATTGACTTTTATTTTTTTCTCTCAAGTGACTATCATTTCCTATGATTTTAATAGAGTGCATACTTTTGATCTTATTTTTCAATTAAGCTTTGTATGATACATTTTCTCATATTGCTCCATGGCTTATTCTAGTATTTTCACTATCACATTATGTAAATATACAATTGCCTATGTGATATTTTTTCTAGTGTTGTCAGATTGGTTCCTGTTTTTGGTAGTTAGAGTGTTTGAAATAAAAATAATGCATCTTTATGATTGTGTGTTCTCTTCAATATTTTTATTTTCTTTAGGAACAAAATTCTCAAAAATGGAGTTAATAGATCAAAGCTAACAATATATATGCATTTTATCAAATTAATCTAAAATGTAATTTAAAGGCTCTAGAAATGCTTTGAAGTTCTAGTTTTGCTGCACATACACTACAATTTCATATTAAAACAGATGAAAAATGATGCTTTGATGCTTAACCATAATTTTCTGATTAGTACTTATGTAGAATTTCTTCTATAACTGAAAATTTTTTGCTCTTTTGTATTTTCTGTTTATTTCTTCTTTCTATTCATTTACTAGAATCTGTTTTACCAGGTGATTTGCATGTACTCCATTTTATGCGAAAAGTATTAATTCTGTTATATTTGCTACAACTCTTACTTCTGTTTTATCTATAATGTATATATGAACAAAACAAGATTAGCACTGGGTTGCATTTCATCTACAAATATTTTGCAGTACAGCTGAACAAAAGGCTGACTTAGCTATCACCCACATAATGTGCAACATCATTATAAAGACTGCCTTTGGTAATTAAGCTTGAGAAATGAAGTGAAGACAGCGTACTTCGTGTCTTTTGCTCAACAACTTTGTTCTCCAACCTATAACAGAAACTGATTTGTAATTCTCTCTTACCATTATTAAATTCAGTCCAGTTAAAAAGGGATGAATGCCTTTCCTAAAGTATAGATATAGTTTTAAACATAATAAAAAGTTTCTGAAATATAGTCAATTAAAAAACTGTTAAGAAGGGAATTGTTTTCTGTTTATAAAACCAATACATTTGGTACAACATCAAGCAAGTTTCATAAATACTTTTGCAAGTTTTTTTTTTTTGCCCTAAAATAATCTCAGAAAAGAGCAATTTAAATTATAAGGATAATTTCCCTGCAACATTTCCTTTATAGTCAATATTGTAAAGATTTGATCATGTTAACTCTGAATCAATCAAACAATTCTGTGCTGTGCTGTGCTTTGTCACTCAGTTCTGTCTGACTGACTCTTTGAGACCCCATGGACTGTAGCCAACCAGGTTCCTCTGATCTGGTTATTAGCAATACCCATAAATGAAAAACATCATGTATACTTAGACATCTTTCTATATTTTACCATTTCTACAAACCTGAAAACTAAAACATATTGTGAGGTAATGTACTAATGTCAGAAAAACCTAATTTTTTCCTAGTGCTGTCAACAATACAGAGCACTGTGATGGGGGAAAAATATCTTCTTAGCTTTTCCAATCCTGATATCTGCTGTGATGTGAACAATGTTTGTATATAAATTACACTTCAGACATACTTGAGACTAAATTAATAATTATTACCTGTCATATTTCTTTTATATGATAGTATTGGTAAAACTGGAATACTACTACTTTTATTCCATGGTTGAAGACAGAGAGTACTGGAAGGAGTAATTTCACTTAGCAGCACACAGTTGAATTTGATCCACATCAAATTCCAACACTCTCGATGTTATTAGTTTCTACTTGACTTTACCTTTGCATTCTGGCTGCCTTCCAGTCCAACTGCCATTAGGTAAACATGTTCGTTCTTCTGAACCATGAAGGATATAACCAGTATCACAGGCAAAGCGTACAGAACTCTTGGTTCGGAAATCGCTTTCCTGTCTAGAACCATGACCAGGAGTACCTGGATCCCCACATGTACCAGTAGCATCACCTGCAATTCAGTACAGTTCAAATTAATTTAATTCAATAAACATTTATTAAATTCATGATTTAGTCCATCAATCCTATGGGCATTTTTTTGTTGTTCATGTTGTGCTTTAATATGGTAAGTTGACTGGGTAAAATCATAATTCATATTTTCCATTTGACTCCAGTCATAAGAAAAAGCCTAAAGGAAAAAGAAAATAGTTGTGGAGCATGGTGTTATTTTCCACATTAGTGATATTTGGAAACATCTAATAAGTTGAAGACATTTCATTAGTATTTCCCAAGTCTAGTTCTTAACCAAGGTAATAGAAAACTCATAATTGACAATTCTTTGGGCTCAAATGACAATGCGATGCGTTCATACAGTTAAAATTTAGAACGTGGAATTGGCAATTTTCATCTCTTCTTCTCTGAATTAAAATCAGTTTCTGTTAGAACTGTGATGTGTTGGAAAATGTAAATATTAAAGTATAATATTTCTAGTCTAAACTTATACCATTTAATCTTCTCTATTAATGACCATTGACCAAAGATGAAAAAATTCCATACTTTTTATACATAAAAGTACAAAAATGAATTATAAACAAAGACTAGAAACTCTGACTTAAGTTGTTAAGAATTTTGCTCATGACAGGGTGTTTCTCTTGACTATAGTGTTTAGGGTTTGCTCAGTCCTTTTCTCATTTCTTAAATATGTCTAATTAAAGTTGCCACAACTAGTATTCAATAAGACAGATAGAGAAAAGACAGAGAGAGACAGAGAAACAGAGAGAGAGAGTTGAATGTTTAATCATTGAAAGTGCTTTCTGTCTACCTAGATGCCAATTTTGACATGCTCTGTGCATCTGGAATCTTTTCTAATACTTTCTTATCATCATATGATGCAATATTAATAACCACATGAAGATTTAAGGACACTATTTCACTTTTAAATATATCTATACACACTTTATTCTACAACTATGTAGTAGCTTTCTAATCCATCGTGAGTGTGTGTGACAGAGAAAACGATTGTGGGTTTATGTGTATTATCAGTTATCTGAGTTTGTAAATTAACTGATAGTTTTCATAATTTATCACTGTCCCAGGCAGTGACTTCATAGGATTTAACCATAATTACATAATAATTAACATAACTGAAATTAATGAACTATTTCATACCTTTTACCTCTAAAAAAAGAATAATGTGAAACAACTCCTAATAAGTCATCATATGATCTCCACAGAGATACAATAACACAAAAATAAATATGTAAATGAAAAGAATAGGCAGAAAAAAAGCACTAATATCTGGCAGGTAGACAAAAACAGAATGAATAGTATCAAGTAGGGTAACCTCACAGCTCTAAAACGGAAATAACAATTATTGAAGAAAAATAGTGGCTTAAAGACCTTAGATAATATTTATCAAATGCTTACTTTGTGAAAAAATTATTAAAAATAGATTTAATGTTTACATATTCTAAGAAAATGCTATTGGGATTATAGAGATGCAGGAGTTTTCTGTTGCCTTAATAACAAATCAAATTATGATAGATAAACATCTCATAAAACTTGATGGGTTAGTTTAATTTAAAACATTTAGGACTTTATTTTAAAATCATGCTATTAAATAATCAATTGCTTAAAAAGTTCAGTTACAAAGAACTGAATTCTAACAGGATATCATTGATATAATATTACCTTCTGGGGAAAATTATTTTTTATATCTGCTAAAATGGAATTGCTAAAGCCTAAGTGAATTGCTATTCTAATGGATAAAAGCATTTCACAGAAAGTAGCATTCTAAAACCACTTATGTTCAATACAACACAGTTCAAAATTTACACCTGTAATTTTTCATATATAAGATCAGTATTAATTTGCATTGTAAATTCTAAATTACCTTAAGAATTCTGATAAATGTAAAAATAATGTTATAGCTTCCCTCACGATATTTTTAAAAGAGAAATGTTTTATTGTATCTCTTTAGATTGCTTTGTGTTCAAGTTCAGTTGCTAAGTCCTGTCCAACTCTTTGAGACCCTATGGACTGTAGCCCACCAGCCTCCTCTGTCCATGAAATTCTCCAGGCAAGAATACTAGAGTGGGTTGCCATTTCTTTCTCCGGGGACTCTTCCTGACCCAGGGATTGAACCCATATTACCTGCATCTCCTGCACTAGCAGGTGGATTCTTTACCACTGAGCCACCCGGGAAGCCCTGATCATAATACTACTAATAAAATAACCCCAATCATAATACTCATAATGTAATTCCCAATAAACATCATCCAATTTTCCTACTGGTACCTGAACAATGAGGTTGTGATCCACTCCAATGGCCATTTAATTGGCAAGTCCTTGATGATTGGCCTAGAAGTGTACGCTTTCCTGTGCAGGAATAGTGAACAGTAGACCCAAAAGTATACTTCTCACCAGACAGGACTGCATTAGGAGGAACGCCAGGGTGTCCACAGTCAATCACTACAATACATAATTATTGGATATAAAAATTTTTTATATCTCCTATCGAACAACCTGCACCAACTTTTTCTGAAATATTAATGAATCAGAATTATCTGTTCCACTATATACATCCTCTGAAAATCAAACATTTACACGTAAGTTGAAGTTACAGGAGTTATTCTGTTAGCCCACTCACCCTGAGTATGAGTTTAACAGGAACACTGTAAGTAAGCTTAAATGACTGACTCAATATGCCTGTATGTATTGGGGTGGTGGGTGTTTGTTTATATACACATGTACATAGATTGGAAACATTCATTTGTCTAGGTAAGGATGTGAAAGATAGGGAGAGGAGTGGTATGGATTGGCTAAATAATGTTATAGGATTCCATATAGAATTCAAAATGCCCTACAGAAATTAAAAGGGAAAAACTTTGAGGGTAAAGGAGAAGGATGGAAGATGGATCTGTGGCACACGATTCAGACTATGCATATATAGTCTAAATTCTACTCCTGACCATTAATAAATAAATCATCCTGTAAAACGAAAATACTCAGAGGCTTATCAACCAAAATACAGCTAAGTTGAGCAGAATCAGATGTTAAAACACTGAGAATTCTCTATAAGCTAGAAGTAGCTTGGGAACTTACTATGTGTTCCCTTTTATGACTAGAGTATTAAATATGATGAGTATTAAATAGCACACATGAGATATAAACTTAATAAAACCCCTGAGTAAATAGCACACTACCAGGAAGTGCTATAGAAAATAAGGAAAAGGTAAAAAGTATATGAGAGGTATGAATATCTGAAGAAGTTCATGTTTATAAGGTCCTATAAAAGATTTTTAACTTCCATGTTGTAGCCATACAAGGATAAGTGAATTACTTAAACCATTAGACTAACTAGTCTACAAAAAGAAATCAAATACATTTTAAACAAGGGATCAACAATTGACTGAATTATCTGCATAGTATATGAAATTAGATAGGCACTATATAAATTTTTCTTTGTTCGTGAATGAGTACATAAATGATGCCACAACTATTTAAAAAACTGCATGTACATAAAGTACCTCTAAATAAAACAATCATAAAATGATTTTATAATTTAGCAATTTAGTACAACTAAAAATTATTTGCACAATGATTGTTTCTTTTCTATCATGTCCAATATTCATCAACTCTGAGAAGCAAATGTAACTGAGTCCTATCAATAAGCTGAATGCCTAGAATTCAAGTTCATTTATCTGTCTTCAGATAATTTTGATTTATTTCTGTTAAATTATTTTCTCACTATACATGTTAATTATATGCAAAACTGCTATAATTTATTTTATTTATATTCTATAGCTCCAAAAATACATATAACAAAATGTATGCATATTCCTACTACCTTAAAGACAATGTATATTAACATTTCATATATGCATGTGCCTGTATAAGATAAATATTTAAAGTCAATGAGTTTTAAGTAACACTCTAATTTTCCCAAGCATTTTGCAGCCCTGGTGGCTATTTATGTTGACTCATTTTGCTTTAAATGAAATTTGAAATAGTAGTACAAGAGAAAATAAAAATATACTTGCCTCTCGTGGAATGGCAACATCACAGAGTATGAACTATATCTGCCTTTAATATTCTGTCTGTTGCATGAAGGTTTAAAATCAAGGAATAATAGAGAAATATTAATCATATTAATATTAATATGGGTGGCACACGGGCACTGAATTGGTAGAATACAGGAAGGGCACTTTCAAAACAATAAAAAAGTACAATCAATACACTTCCTTCTGATACACAGCTCTAATATTTCATAAAGACAATAAATATACATGTTGGTTTCAGGGCATTTTCTCAAGGAAGAGTTCACATTATCTACTTACTGATACATTCTGGTAAAGGTTTGTCCCATTGTCCATTTGGTTGACATATCAAAACTGAAGATCCAAATAAGAAATATCCAGGATTGCAGTCATAGAATACCACAGTGCCATAGGTGAAATTCCCATGTTCTATTTTACTTTCTCTTTTGGAATTGGCTGGAATTCCAGGATCAGAACAGTTGACCACTAAACAAATGACACATTTTTAAAATATATATTTAGGATAATATAATATATAAATTTTCATTAGAAACTTAGTTTCAAAGGTAAATTTTATCAAACAAAACAAAGATTCAAGCAAGAAAATTAACATAAAGAACTATGGATATATGGCTGAAAATATTGGAAACAGGAGAGCTTCTTTGCAAACCTATTTTAAACAACAGCAACTCTGTAAATATACTGCACACAGATTTATAAAGAATGATACATAAAAAAAGAAATATACCTTTCAACCTATGGTTATAGAAAATGGAGGAAAATGATAATTGAGTTGTATTTTATCAGACTAAGAAATATATCATACTTCTTTGCAAACAGAAAAAATACAAATGATTCTCTATGTTTCCATAGAGAGAACAATAAACAAACTCCTAACAAACACAGGTATTACGGTAATATAAACCTCAAACATTGTTTTTCCAAAAATATGAAGATTGTCATACTGAGTAAAGTAAATCAGACAGAGAAAGATTTAGAAAATAGAAATAGAGTCACAGATGTAGAAAATGGACTTTTGGTTACCAGGAGGAAGAGAGGAGATAAATTGGGAGATTAGGACTGATATATACACATCACTATATATAAACTAGATAACTAATAAGGACCTACTGTATATTACAGGGAACTCTACTCAATACTGTGTAATTACCTATATGGGAAAAGAATCTTAAAAAGATATATACATACATACATATATATATATATATATAAAACACCTGAAACTAACATAACACTGTAAATCAACTATACTCCAACAAAAATTTACAATATAACATTGTAAATTAACTATACTCCACAATGTTTAAAAATGTGAAAAAATAAACTGAGAAGATTAGTTCTATTAATTCTGAAGCCAACTGCAAGTAAAAATGAGCTAAATGACTTTATATACAGCTATAGAACAGGTACCAGATAACACAGTTAGTTAAGCAACTGAAATAACATTTATCAGTTTTATAACTTCTAAAAAAGTTAACAAATAAGATAAAAGAAAGCATTAGTAATGAGATGACATCAATATTAAATATTTGTTTTATTAATTTTCTACTGTTTTGCCCAAATTGTTTCAAATATTACCATTTGTGTTTATATAGACATATTATTACAATGCTCTCAGCTATAATACGGTTAGATTTTTACCTTTGCACACTGGTGGAGGATGGCTCCACTGTCTGTTGGACTGGCACTGGGCCTTTGTTGGCCCCTGCATGAGATACCCAATATTGCAGGAGAATGTTACCACATCATTAAAATTGAATCCATTCCCACTTGTTCTTCCATAAATTGGACTACCAGGGTGACCACAGCTCACAGCTAATAGCAACAAGGTTGGGTTGGGAAAGACACAGAATAGAATAATTGGTTATCAATTATTAAATGAAAAGTACACTTAATTACCTCAAAGAATGTGGAAAGAAGGCCACTTTTGTAGGAAAAAATACTTAATTTTATTAATGCAAAGGAACAATTTAGAAAGCCAAACTGGTCCAATAGAGTAGAATCATTGCAATATTATGTTAGAGAGTAGACAATTATTTGTAATTCTAGTAATGGTATGCAAGTGGTGCATAGATATTAAAAGTTCCATGGTAACTTTTCATTTTATTTCTTTTTAGGGAAGAATACTGAAATTCAAAGACATTTGGGAATGATTGAAGTTCACATAACTAGTTAACGGCAAAAAGGAATGAAACTGAATCAACTTTCCTTTTCTAGTGGGGCTTAAGAATTGAAGATAAATGAAGGCAATTTTTTGTATTTAATTTTGAAATCATTTCTTATATTATTTATGCAATCATTTTTTATAATTAATGGATAAACAAAAGTGTGCTTGAAGAATAGCTTAATATGACTGCAATAAAAATGATGTCTTATGCTGTATTAGAATTCTTAATATATTGAGATACCAATATTAACATTCCCTAAACCAAACAACCTTACTGGTATATTTTCTTCACTATTGATATTTGATAACCTAGCAGTTTTGTTTGGAAATACTGTCACAGATGTAGAAATTAGATGAACTATTTAAATCATTTTAAAGCTCTTTTTTAGAATTTATTTAGTGCTTGGTTTTCCCAAACACATCGTATTTCTATGAACTGTTTTATTGCATTATCTCACTAATTAATCATAGCAACTCCAGTAATACTGCTTCATAATTGGGCACAGTGAAAGACGACGTCACTTTTAATACTTCGCAATGACCCAACAGCAATTAATTTTCTGCTGTAATGTTAATATCGACCATTCATTTGAAAATGTAACTGAATCTTATTCCTGTTTAAACTTATTAATAGAGAAACTTGTGCTTGTTTTACCTCAGGCGCCAGTTTTCATTTATAGTCCCAATTATTCAGCAAGAAAAGTAGTAGTGTTAGTTGGCTATGCCTTTATATAATGAGGAGATTCCCCAGTGGCTCAGCCAGTAAAGAGTCTGCCTGCAGTTCAGGAGACCCAGGTTTGATTCCTGGGTCAGGAAGATTCCCCTGGTGAAGGAAATGACAACCCACTCCAGTATTCTTGCCTGGAAAATACCATGGATGGAGGAGCCTGGCAGTCTACAGTCCACGGGGTTGCAAAGAGTCAGACATGACTGACTGACTTCACTTTCTTTATATAATGAAAGGAAAAAAAACTGGTATAGATCCAGCATAATATTTCTGTCTTTAAATCATTAGATGGTCTGTTATTACATGCACACACAACACAGATAAGCAATTTTGATAACTGTATGCTCTATTATCTTATTAAATCTTAACACACTAATGTATTTTCCATTAAACTAGAACTCCAATAAAATACTGTTGATTGGATATGAGGTTGACAGTGACAGAATTTATAAATATGTGAACTCATACTAAAAGCCCCATGAATTATTTCTCTGAAGCCTCCAAAATCTTTGTCATTTAATCCTATATGTTAAAACTACAACATGTTTACAGTGTTTATCCTCATTTCCTAACACCGGTTTTAATACAAATATCAGTGATCGCTGGTGGAAATTATCAGGAGAAAAAACAAAAATACATGGATAATTTACTTTTCAATCCAAAATAGGATAAATTGTGATGTGAAATATTGTGTAACTCTGAGTACTGGGTATTCAGTGAGAGAAAGAAAAAGTACTAGAATATTTTAAAATTCATTTTATCCTTCATGTGTAAATTCACATCTAAATTAACTTAAGAGATTAGATGAATATTTGCTGAACTAGTGAGATCTTTTATTAAAACAATAAAAAAACTGTTCCAAATCCAAAAGAGTAATGACACGCATTCTAATATATCTTCCACTTTCATAGTGAATGGTTTTTTATACTTCTGAACACACCCTACTTTAAAGACTAGCATGTCAGTATAAAAAAATGCATTGTGAGAACTTAGTTCTTTAAATACACATGCATACCTGTGTGTGTATCTGTCTGTATAATCATTTACCTTACCTAAGAAAAAAATATTGGTAATTACATGAGAACTGAACAGAGGTCTTTGACTACTTTTGCTATGCTTACTTACGCACACAGGCTGGAAGTTGACCAGACCAATTGTGATCTTGTTGACATATTCTTACTGAAGAACCAATCAAGCGAAAACCAGGATTACACTGATAAACAACTGTGTCTCTGTAACCATAATTTTCTCCAATGACTTGACCATTCACAATAAGCTCCGGAATTCCACAGTGACCCGCTGAAATGGGTCAAAATAATATTTTTTAATATTTTGATCTAGTTTTATGATTTATGTATTTATATACAATACAGCAATATCCTATTTTATGACACAAGCAATATTTCATTTTAGGAAAAGGAAAATAAAAAAAGAAAAGCCAAAATAAATACATAGAAGAATATATTAAAGAAGTTTATAGAAATCAAGGAAATAGATAAATAACAGAGAAAATTACCTGAACTAAAAATTCTTTCTTTAAAAACAAGAGAAAAGGCTCAAATAAACTCAGAAATAAAAGATGAGAGATTACAACTATTAGCACAAAAATACAAAGAATTATGAGACAACTAGGAGCAATTATTATCAACAAATTGGAAAAACTAGAAGAAATGTATAAATCTTTAGAAATTTACAGTCTTTCAAGACTGATTCATGAAGAAATAGAAAATCTGAATCAAACAATCACAGTACACAGATAGTGACAGTAGTCAAAAACCTTTCAACAGACAAAAATCCAAGACCAGATGACTTCACTGGTGAATTTTTAAAAGTTATTCTTCTGAAACTCTTCCAAAAAATTATATGGCAGAGAAATCTTTGAAGCTTATTTTATGAGGCCAGCATTACCCTGACACCAAAACCAGTCAAGGACACCACAAAAAGGAAATCTAAAGATCAATATCCCTAATAAATATAGATGTAAAAAAAATCCTCAACAAAATATTGGCAAACTGAATTCAACAATACTTTAAACAAATCATACACCAAGATCAAGTGTGATTTATTCCAGGGATCCAAGCACTATGTTGGGCTTCCCTAATAGCTCAGATGGTCAAGCATCTGCCTGCAATGCAAGAGACTTGGGTTTGGAATAACAACAGTAATCACACAAGGAAAAGAAATAAAACACATCCAAACTGAAAGGGACAAAATAAAACTATCACTATTTTCAGATACTGTATATAGAAAATTCTAAAGATGCTACCAACAACTATTAGTAGTAATAAATTTAGTATAGTTTCAGTATACAAAATTAAATGCCATGGAACAAGTAAGCCTGTGTGCCACAGCTAATAACCCTGTGCTCTAGAACCTGGGAGCCACAATTACTGAGCCCACATGTGGCAAGTACTGAAGCTCATGTGCTCTAGGGCCCCTACCCAACAAGAGAAGCCACCACACAGTGAGAAGCCCTAGCATCACAACTAGTTCTTGCTCAGTGCAACCAGAGAAAAGGCTGTCCAGCAATGAAGACTACATGGCCAAAAACAAATAAAATTATATATAAACAAGGATTCAAAACCGTGCACTCCTAGAAGAAAACATAAGCAGCATATTGTCTGACATCATTCTAAACAATATATTTTTTTTAGATCTGTCTTCTTTGACAAAGACAACAAGAAAAATAAATAAAAAAGCTTTTACATAGTGAATGAAAACTGTCATCAAAACGATAAGGCAATTGGCGGAATTAGAGAAGATATATGAAAATGATATAAATGAAAAAGAGTACTTTCCAAAATATATAAAGAGATCATATAGCTCAGTAACAACAGTAAAAACAACAACAACAACAACAACAACAACAACAACAAAAAACAAGCAGTTGAATTAAAAAAAAAAATAAAATAGGCAGAGGACCTCAGCAAACATTTTTCCAAAGAAGACATACAATTTGCCCACAGGCACATGAAAAGAAGCTGGATATCACTAAACATCAGGGAAATGCAAATCAAAACCACAAAGAGGTATCACCTTACACCTGTCAGGATCGTCTTTATCAGAAAGACAACTAGAAATAGCAAGTGTTGGTGAGGAGGTAGAGAAAAGAAACCCCTGTGCATTCTTGGTGAGAATGTAAACTGGTCCAGGCACTATGGAAAACAATACGGAGATTACTCAAAAATTAAAAATAGAGCTTCCATGTGATCCAGCAATCCCACTACTGGGTATCTATCCAAAGGGAAAAAATAAACACTAACTCAAAAATATTTATGCACTTTCATGTTCATTGTAGCATTGTTTACAGTAGCCAAAATATGAAAACCACTAAGTGTCCCTCAATAGATGAATTGATAAAAAAACTATAAAATACACACACTCATCTCACATATGCATAATGGTATACTACTCAGCTATAAAAAGTACAGAATCTTGCCATTCAGAATAACACAGAGGGACCTTGAGGATATTACACTAAGTGAAATAAGTCAGTAGAGAAAGATAAATACCACAACGACTTCACTTATATTTGGAATCCAAAAAACAAAACAAAAAAGCAAACAGAATAAAAACAGAGAAGAGATTAGAGGTTGACAGAGGAGAGGAGAGTAAGAGGAAGGTGAATAAAATAAGTAAGTCATGAGGATACAATGTACAGCTTGGGGAATATATTCAATAATTTTGTGTTAACTTTGTAAAGTGACAGTAACTAGACTTACTCTAGTAACTATTTTGCAATGTATACAAATGTTGAATTCATATGTTGTAAGATAAACTAATATAATACTGTATGTCAGTTATCCCTCAATTAAAAAAAAAAAAAAAGAAGGAAAATGGAGACCAGTCCAGGTGAAATATCTCACTGAAAGACAATCAAGGTAGTCAAAGGTTAGAAACTTAAGAAAAGAGTTGGCAAAATTGTTAAACTCCTAGCTTTGTTAAGCTCCTAGCTAATCCTATCAACAAACAAAAAAGATACTAAAATTACCAATGTCAGGAATGAATGAAGTAACATTACTATAAAGCTTACAGATGTTAAAAGGATCAGGGAAATTAAGAACTGTTTTATTACAACATATTTAACAATTCAGAATAAGAGGGCAAATTTTTTGAAGTTGTATCATCCAAAAACTAACACAAGAAAATACAGTCCTTTATCTATTAAAGTAATTCTTAAATAATAACTCCCTCTGCGAAAAAAAAATACACTTAGATTTATATTTTTTCACTGGTAATTTCAATCAAATATTTAAGCAAAAAAAGCAAGGAAACAAACAAATACCAGTCTTATACAAACTCTTAGAAAACAGAAGAAAAAGAATCACTTCCTAATTTGTTTAATGAAGTAATCATAACCCCAATATTAAACCTATAAAAGACACAGAAAAAATGTCCCTTATGAATACAGATGCAGGACTTAAAAAAAAAAAACAACTTAGAAAAAAATATATAATACATCATGATTATCTGGGTTTTATCTAGAAATGACTTGTTGGTTTAAGATGAAATATTAACCACTGTCATCTACCATACTTAGGAATGTACAGACATTTTCTGAACCTTATAAATACATCTAAGAAAAAAAGTTCATATTATATCGACTGATGAAATATTAAATCCTTTCCTCCTGATACAGGGGCCAAGAAAAGTATGACCACTCTCACTAGCTCTATTTAACATTGTTTGGTGGGCTATACTAATATAAAGGAATAAAGGAAAAACATAAAGGAAAAGACAAAAAAAGTAAAACTCTTATATTTTATGCTCATGACATACACATAGACAATGCTGTTTTAAGAAAATCCATAACTAATAGGGGAACAAAAGCTGCAGGATACTAGGATAAATAATTTAAATAATTTTTATAATAGAAAACGATTAGAAATGCAATTAGTAATGAACAATTTCATATAACAGTGTAAGCACACAAAAAATACTGCTGAATAAATTTAACAATAGGTATACATGATCTCTATGATAAAAATTTCCTATTACAAAAAAAAAAAGAAGACCTTAATAAGTGAATAAATATACTAACTTCACCATGTTCAGGAAGTAGAAGACTTAATGTTGTTAGATGCCAATTCTCCCCAATGATTTATACATTGAATGTAATTGTGATCATAATCTTACCAGGCATTTTAAAAATAAAAAAAACTAAGCTAATTCTAAAACATATATGAACACACAAAGGACATGGAGTATCCAAAGTGATCTTGAAATATAAGAACAAATTTGAAGTGGCAGATACCTTTCTGGAAAACAAACAAGCAAAGAAAAACCCTCAGCCTTACTTCATGATATATACAACAACAAATTAAAAATAAGTTGTAGATATAAAGTAATACCAAAAATGCAAAAATTCTAGGAAAATATATGAAATGAAATCTTTGTGACTTATGATTGAATAAAGGTTTCCTAAACTAGAGACAGAAAGTAATAACAAGAAAGAAAAAAAAGAGAGAAAATAGATTTTATAAAAATTGAAAACTTCTGCTCATTAAGACACCATTAGGAGTGAATAGGCAAGTAAAAGGTGGGGAGAAATTATTTAAAAAAAATCAGTATGTAAAGAACTCCTATAACTCATAATAAAAGGCAATTATAAGATACTTCAGAATTTCACAAAGGAAAATTTATGAATGGCCAATAAGCCCAGGAAACTGTACTTGATCAGTCGTCATCAAGATAGTGCAAGTTAAATTTTGCAAGATACCTTTATGACTGCCAAAAAATGAATAAAATTTAAAAACTAGCTATACCATATGCTAGAGAAAATGTGAGACAACTAGAACTCTTCTAGAAATTTCAATCCAGAGTATACACCAGAAATGAATAGATGTGTCCACAAAAAGCCTTTTATGCAAATATCCATAGCAACTTTATTCATAATCACCCCAAACTGGATTGAGTCCATATGATCCCCAGTAGGGGAATGGTCAAGACAAGGAGATTCTACTTAGAGATTAAAAAAAAAATTACTGATACACACAAAAACATAACTGAAACAGAATAAAACAAACCTTACACAAAAAGAGTACAAAACTTAGGATTCCATTCACATGAATTTCTAGAACAGGAAGAACTACCATATGGCAAAAAAAAACAGAACAGCTATTATCTCAGGGTGTAGGGGAGGAGAGCTGCAAATTGACTATGAAGGGTCACAAGGAAGCTTTCTGAGCTAATGGTAATGTTCTGTAACTACTGAGTAGTTTTAGTTATATAGGAGTACACAGCTGTCAAAATGCACGAAGTGTATTTATGGCACTGTACACTTTCCAACATAAAAAAAGAACCATAAGCAAATACTGAACTCTAGCTAGCTTATATGTATATAGAAATGTTTACAAATGAAGTGTACTGCATTTGGCAATTTTAAAATGTGTCAAAAATAAAATGAATTTATGGGTTAATACAGGCATGAAAGGATGAATAGATATGTGATATGCAAATACAAGTGTTTAACTGTACATTCTAGATAGTAGGCATGTGGGTGTTCATCAAGTCTCTCAACTGAAAAATTTATAATAAAATGCTGGGAGTTTGAGAATAAATATACTATATTTAAACAATCATAAGCACATTCTAGGACCATTCTAAGCCAAAAGTATCTGGGGCTATAAGGATAAGTTGTTTTCAACCATGAGAAGAATGACTGGGCTATGTGCATTATTCAAATTAATTCAAAATATAAGTTTTCAGGATCTGCTTATTTGACAATAGTACATTCCTCCTACTGACACACTTTTGAATTTATATTAGATGTCAACACTATATCCTATGCAAGAATGTTGTCTTTATAGACTGAGAGTCAATGTTTGTTTATAAACATTCCTCTTACACCTTATCATTCCAGAAAACAGAATCAGGGTCCTAAGTAGGTGAATAAAACCACACTCTATATACAAAATCCAATAAATAACATATAGCATACAATAGCAGTTCATCAGGACAAAGAGCAAATAGAGTATTTTAAAGTTAGTTTACATATATTTTAAAATAATGAAAAGCTTTATTTATAATAATATATAATAAATAAAATATATTTTCAAGTTTTAATAAAAAGTAATATTACATATGTTGAATTGTTAGGAAGTAAAAAGGGAGAAAGTTAAATGTGGAAATTGTGTTTCTTCTTTAGTCATTACCTTAAGCAAACAGGTGAAAGGAGAATTGATGGTGTAGAATGAATTAACAGCTACAGTGCTTAATTCAGTGGAGTATGCAGACATATAATTTTCAGCAATCAGTTTTCACCTTTTATTCTCACCATGCTGGGAAAAATTTCTGCCTTTCCTTAATGACTTAAGATTCTCATTTGGAATACTAGTAGGTTAAGATATATCTGTTTAATAGCTTTTTTACCATGAGACATTTTAAAAGTTAAACATTTTCCAGTTTTTATCATCCTTACTGAGTGAATATAAGTTACTATCTCTTATGAAAAAGGGCTGCCTTTTGAGAGGGAGAATAAAATGTTTGCTTAAAATGACTTAAAAATCTGTACCTAGGCATCTGGTGTCTGATCCACTCCAAAGACCTGAAGAAAGGCATTCCCGAACAGCAGAGCCCACAAGCATGAATCCTGAATCACAGGTAAAGATGGCTGTTGAGCCATATGAAGTCTGAGTTCCAATCTTATTTCCATTGGGAGGGGTTGGGAGTTCTCCACAGGAAATAACTTGAAAACAATAACATAATAAAAAATCCTAAAGATACAGTCAACATGAACTTGTAACAAAATCATGTTTTCAACATTCTGAATTCCTATGATTTGACCATTAAAATTGACAATTAAATATGACAATTAAACTTGATATTTGCAAAACATGTTTGAAAGATCATGAAAGTATAGAGAAAATAAATGACATAATTTAAAGTTTTTCTCCTTTGAGTTCCCATGTAATGTAATAAAGTCGCTCCGTCTTGTCTGACTCTTTGGGACCCCATGGACTGTAGTCTGCCAGAATCCTCTGTCCATGGAATTCTCCAGGCCACAATACTGGAGTGGGTAGCCATTCCCTTCTCCAGGGGATCTTCGCAACCCAAGGATTGAACCCAGGTCTCTCACATTGCCAGTGGATTCTTTATCAGCTGAGCCACCAGGAAAGTAACAGTGACATGTGATGACATGTGATTTTGTTTGTGTTTTTTGCTTAGCCAACCTGGTCACTCAACAGGTTGTGGTGAAAAAAAAAAAAAACAGCAATATTAAAGGGAGGATAATTTATTAGTCTAAAGTCTTTCTCTGATTTATCAATAACTTTAATAAGATTTCAGAGCCCATAAACAGCTAAATAAAAATTTACAGCTAGCAGTTTAAATCCAGAATTTAATAATTAACCACCAGCCTTTATCTGGCTCCAGGTCTGGCTTTCATCTCTAGGCTTTAGGAGACTATTAGATAGACAAATAGAAAATTTGCAAACTTTGAAAAATTGCATGTAAAATTTAAGATATATTGATTTTTTTGAACTAATCCCCCGAACAATTCTTTGCAGAAGCTATAATATAGGGTTAATAACACTGATATTTAAATATTTTAATGTAAAAGATGAATAAATGAAGTACCAGAAAAAAATTCTGTTCTTTCCATTTTCTCTATGAACTGTAATTCTTAGGTTCTGATTTTTGCTCCACTCTTACTTCTGGGCAGGAACCTGATCTTATGTAGAACTTAAATTTTTCTATATAATAAAGGACAGAACACAAAGAAACCAGACAAATATTTGTTCAATGTTTGATTTAATAATGCTGCTGTTATACATTTTTTCCTAGCTCTTTGAAATATCCTTATCCCATGTGTCCTTTAATGAATTTGAAATGGAAGAACAATGAGGCCAGAGAAAGGGAAAGATCTTGGGTGAAAACCTAAGAGAATAAGGCAAAATTTACAAATACATATGCTATAGTTTTAGAATATATAACTTAAATGTGCATTTTGAGATTTAATTCATCAATGATTATAAAAATGGCAACCCCGATTCTTTACTTGTATGGAGATTAAGAAAATAAATCAAATATTCATAAGTAAATTATTATTAGGTACTTGTATACTTGCTACATACAGACAGTTATCTGTTAGAGTTATCTGTTATGTTAAATATTTTAGTCACCATAATCCATTTAGATGTCAGATGTTTTTATTAGCTTATTTCTAAATTATGTGTTTATATCATAAATGCCTTAAAATTGTGATGAACATGAAATAAAAGGATGAATTTTCAGCTTAGTATATTTCCTGGCACTAAGTAAATACCCAATAAATGTAGTAAATAAAGTTCAAGATATTTCCACTGATTTTTCTATGTTCAGCTAGCTTATCTACTCTACACACTGGCCATGTATAGTATTATTATAAGAAAGCAAGAAAACAGAATGACTCAAATGTTCAATTTCATTCAATAAATGTTTACTGAATTTCTGCTGTGAATCAGGTTCTAGTTGGTATTTTCAACATGTAACACCATTAAATTGTAAATAGTAAGTATGAGATAGGTATTACTGTGGGCTTCCCTGGTGGCTTCGTGGTAAAGAATCTGCCTGCCAATGCAGGAGACATGTTTTCAATCTCTGATCTGGGAAGAACTTATGGAGAAGGAAATAACAAGCCACTCTAGTATTCTTGCCTGGGAAATCCATGGCAAGAAATCCATGGCAAGAAATCCATGGACAGCCTGGAAGGCTACAGTCCATGAGGTCACAAAGAACTGGACATAACAAATGAACAATAACAAGGCATTACTATAATTTTCTAGTCTAAGAAACAGAATAAACATTAAATAACACTAAAAGGCAGAGGTTTTCATTAGAATCCTTGGGTTGAAGCCCAGTTCTCCATCATTTATAGGCTCTATGACTTGACATAACATGATTAAATTCTTGGGCACAATTCCTTCTTTAGCAAAATAAATCTAATAATATCAACTGACATAGAATGGGAACTAAGGTATAACTGAAATAATACATGTAAACGGCTAAGATCTGCACAGTTGTTTTAATAAATGATAGACCTAGAATCTAAGCAAAGAATATCTGAATCCAAGGACTCTGTTTTTAATAAGCATTTACAAATACAAAAACAGTTACAAAGTTTTTAAGATGACTTGAGAATAAATTATTTTTAATTAATATTATCTCATTATTGTTCTAGAGTGCGTAGAGAAGTGATCAAGTAATTCATTCACCAAGGACTGCTTATGAAATAATTTTAATGGAATGTATACTTACTTTGGCAATATGGTCTTTCATTTCTCCAACTCCAGGTACTATTAGGAAGACATTCAATAGAAGCAGGACCTAATCCATGATAACCAGGATCACAGCTGAAAACTACTTTGGTTTTGTATTCATAATGGGAACCATTCACAATTCTCCATCTTCCATGTTCCAAAGTAAAGGAATTGATACTTGGACATGTAACAACTATACAAAAAACGAGATAAATACTACTAAGTCAGTCATGTCTGTTTTACTTAATTATGTCTCATATCTATTCCATTCTTAGTTCATCACTTCCTTACTTCCTTCACTACTGAGCCATACAAAGTCTTCCGTAATTTTTTTCTTCATGCTAATCTTTCCCTCAGCTCTATGGTATTATTGGAAGTTCCTTGAATATATCATGTTATTTCACAGTTGAAAGTACTTGCACATATTGTTCCATTTACCTAGAATCTCTATTACTGACTATATATTTTGAGAAAATCTGTTTTATGAGAATGATCTTTTTATGCAAGACTTGTGATATTGAGGTGGAAATTGTTAGGCAGTCAGTGTAGGGTCAGAGGCTCTGTTCTTTTCTAATTTCAATTTTAATTCTCCCATATGAATGTTTTGCTTCACTAGCCTAAAGCAGTATTTGCTCCAGTTTCCAGGCATTCAGAGGCAAGCCTCACTAGACTGGAGGGTCATAAAACATGCAGACTCAGGACAAGACCAATATTAATTTATGTCCAGTTCATCAAGAAGAAAAACTCCAGGTGGACCATTAACTCTTAAACATATATTTGGTCCTTAAATAATTGTCTGAGGTCCTCAGAAAGGGTCAATGGATGCATCATAGTATCTGGAGACACTGAGAAAATGGGGGACCCAAAAATCCATAAAAATGACAAACTGGACATGGTAACATTTTAGCTGATTGTTCAGAAATTACAGATATCTGGCTCTGAGCCAATCAAAAGTGAACAGATTAATTCTAATAAAGATATAAACTGCTGTTATTCATGCCTTTTGGGGGCTCTTTACCCCCTCTGTGTCTATGCTAAGAACTTTATATTTCTATCCTTTAAAATAAACTTTGCCTGTGTGAGTGTTTATGAGTATTCAGTATTCACTCTTTTGCTGAATGAACAGAACTCAGTTCCCAGTGTCAATATAAACAGCTAATTCAAAACTTGCTCAGCATAAGTAAATGCATTACTAGACACTTACGTTAAGATTTCAAATAATTTAACAATCCCATTTTAAATGAAATCACAGCTAAGTTGAAATGTCAGTACTAAAGGAGAATAAATAAGTGTTTTATATAGAAAAATTAAAGACCTTATTTAAACACATTTCCAGTCCTTTTGCTATCAAATATTTTATGTGAATTATTTTCAATAACCATTATATAATATTATTTTACCTATTTTACAGTATTAATGACAGCAATGAAAAATATTCGAAATGTAAGCTCTATGAAGAAGTTTGACAAATACTTAAAAGTTTGGATCATCTCAGCAGCATCATTTATGTTTATAAAAGCCAGAACTGAATGTATTAAATATAATTTCATTCATGCAAACTTAAAAAATTTTTTCAAAATACCTATGTATTGAAAATATGCTGACTAATGGATGCCTTTCTACAAAGTAAATTTAAAAAAGTCATTTTATTCTCTTGACAGATATATTCTAGAGCTTCTGAAAATGAGTAAAAAGTCCTTACATTATATTCTAGTTCTTTATAGCACAAGACAGCTTAATTTACTTTTATTTCTTAGACATCACTTCAGGGAAGAGCTCTAGATTCTGATACATAAAGTTAAAGTTTTAAATCATATAAGATACCAGTAGAAACACAAGTGGTGAAATTTTCTTAACATACATACCAACACAACGAGGGGTCTTGTTATGATTGCTCCAAGTTCCATCTGATTGACATATGGCCGTGGTAAGTTCCTTAGATGACAATCTATATCCATCATTACAAAAATAGGTAACTCGAGTTCCTACCAAGTAGTCTGTTGTGAGTATTCCTCCATTTGTTGGAGCTTTAGGAATCCCACAGGAAATTGCTAAATTAAATACATACACAGAAGACAAAAGAAGCAGAAAAATAATCAGCTGTCTCATTAATTTTAAAGCATATAAAACTATTTGGATTTTTATTAATTCCTCTGAAACAATTTCAGAATATTTCCCCAAAAAGCTTGTCTGAGCTATAACGTTTTCTGAATCATTTATTTCAAACTCGTGTTGAAAGTGCTTTTAAATTGGTGAATCCATACATTATTAATGCTTTCTTTCTTAGTTTCTTACTGAGTTTTTTGTCAGTGCGTGCATGATTATCAGCATGTTTACAGACTATATGAGAAGGCAAGGTAGGTAAATATAGAGTGTATTAGTGCTCTAACTCATGTCTGAACCTAGCAAATTAGCTCTATTCAATTTGACTAAAGTGTTTACAGGTGGTGATAACCAACACACATGAGGATTTGGGGCAGGAGGAAAACAGGGGTTTTTACCTGGAAGCTGGATATTACCTTATCTTAGGTCCAGTCAAACTCCATGAATGGTACCATTCATGGAATATGATGTGTATGGATATGTCTAATAAATGCAGGGCCAGGACTTACTGTTTTCAATGTAGCTTGGATATTTCTGCATTTTGCTGATATGTCTTTGATGTCTTGATTTTTATTTATAAATATTTATAAATCTAATTTACATAAAAGTTAGTTTTACCATAAGGTGCTATTTACAGTATAGATTTAGATTTAAATAGTTTATTACATATAAAATATTTTCACGTAAGTTAAAATGTCTATACAGAAGTCCTCTAAAGTCAGTTGCTTCTAGTCTGTGCACAATCTGCATCTCCAAAAAGAAAAAAAATAAATTTTCAAAGAATATATTTGGCAGACAAACCCTAAATGAGATTCTCTGTATCTTTTATATATAATATTCAGTATAAATATTCATACATCTATCTGCAGAAAGATTAATATATTTGAATATGGGTACAGACTTCAACCAGCTGGAGTTATTTATGACATCTGGTCATAAAATTTCTAATTTCTGAAATACCTCATTTTATTGATTTTACATAAGACATTTTGGACTTGTAACTATATTTTTCTCATATGAAAACAACAGAAAAATGTGAGTTTCATTGGAATATTTATAAAAGTTGTATTCTATTTACCTGTCTCTCATTTCAATCTAAAACCCTTAACTTAGGTATTTAATTTTGATTAATCCATGCAAATTGACTACAAAGTTAAAAAAAAAGTAATCTTAGCTAAACCTATAAAAAATTCTCAAAATTAAATGGCAGACCCCCTACTGTTGAATAGTTTTATCTTTTGTAATTTAATAACTTACAAATTATAAACAGAAAAGTAATTTTGATTTAATAAATTTTATAAGCAATCTCATATAATTATGTTATTATCCCAGCTATCTAATTATAGACCTCTAAAATAGTGGTGCAAAGATAAATCATTCCCTGATGTCTATTAAAGCAATGTTAGTATTTCCACTTAGGACTTCTGGGAATTTCAATTTTTAACAAATCATCCACACTGAATCCCTACTGAAGACTGTTTACTGCAAATTGTTGGGATGGTGTAGGTTAAACTTATAGCAAAGTAACAATGAAATTTAAATAGTATAGATTTTATACACATGGTTAGTATAAAATGACTATATTTCAGAACTGAAAAAAAAAGACAACATACTAAAATGATACAACAAATGTGCCTGTAAATACATTACAATTTAAGTTCTTAGCTAAAGAAAGAAAAAAATAGTTTAGAAGAATCTTCATCACTGAGTGATTGTCAGAGGCTTCTCTCCAGAGCTCTCAAAAGTCACAAATTTTGGACTCAGAGGGAGAGGGAGAGGGTGGGATGATATGGGAGAATGGCATTCTATCATGTATACTATCATGTAAGAATTGAATTGCTAATCTATGTCTGACGCACGATACAGCATGCTTGGGGCTGGTGCATGGGGATGACCCACAGAGATGTTATGGGGAGGGAGGTGGGAGGGGGGTTCATGTTTGGGAACACATGTAAGAATTAAAGATTTTAAAATTTAAAAAAAAATAATAAAAAAAAAAAATAAAAAGACCTCAAAAAAAAAAAAAGTGAAAACAGGGAATATAAAGTGACTGTTTCTACATAACCCTGTACTGTTTCAGCCTGGTGGAGCAGAGACCAGAACCCGCCACATGACTCGAGGGTGTGGCAAACTGTGCCCTCCTGATTGTCCTTGCAAGCATGTCCACCGGACATACCTGGGGCAGGACATCTTTCTGCTCCGCTTCACTGCTTGCCCCTGTGGCCGTCCCCATGAACACAAAACAAGATGTTCCTGATTAACAGTAGAGGCTTAACTTTACTGCCTCTTTATGGTGTGCTGATCAAACTCCCCAGAATAGCTATTTCCTAATGATTTCATATGACTTCTACCAATAAAAGTGTGAGCTGAAAGGAGTCATTTTGTCTTCCTGCCACGGAGAGCTGGAGGGCCCCCTGACTCTCTGCATGCCAAATTATCTGTCTGTCGTTTTATTAGGCGCTCACCCCATTTCAAGTCTTTCTCACCCGCTGTGCTGGACACGGCACTGTACAACATTCAATTGTGTAGAGGGATGATAATGATTTAATTCAAGGGGTCAATGAATGATCAGTTGATATTCAGACAAATAAAACACCTAACCAAACCTGAATAGAGACAACAGAATACTTTTCCTATCTTTAACTGTGTTCATATTGTCTAACCATAGCTCAAGTAAAATATGCAAGGATGTATAAGGAGACTGAAAAGACAAAAATAAAAGTGACTGAAGAATGCAAAACAAATTTGGAACAACACCAACAACAAAACTGTATAGTGTATATAGCTCTTTCCAATGATATTTAGCCATTTCATTTTAATTAGTTATATCCAAACACAAATAGGTCACATACAATAAAATTTTTTTATAAAATAATCTTTTAAACTTGTTGCAATGAAAATCAAGGGTCCATTTTGGAAATGATTCTTTGAGTTACTAATATAAATATTTTATCACTTTACTATGTAAAATGTCTTTTTTCCAGCTACATTTTATCTTTTGTAATTATAGAAAAATTTAAAGTCAACAACAATAAAAAAGGCTCTATATATAAATGTAATATTATACACCAAAAAAAAATCAATGAAATTATATTGCTAACATTACAAAACAATGTCAAAATTTCAGAAAGTTCAGTATAATTTTTTATTTTAATCAATAGTTAACTGTTTTCACAAAGATTAATTATATACATGAATAATTATTGATAACATATTTAATTGTTCAAAGTTCAGAGCATTTAAATGTTTACTTTAAATCCATATGAAATACTAGAAATGTATAAATACATTTGCTATTCATTGGTCAAAGAAAAGCAGAAGTTTTGACAGTTTATTAAATGTATCTATTCTACAAGGAGCCAGTGCCTTCAGTGTTGGTAACCCACTATCTAATAAGTAATTAATGTTTCTGCATCAATAAATAAAGAAACAGTTTTTCAGTTCTCACTTTTTTCTATATATCTTTGAAAACTGGACATGGAACAACAGATTGGTTCCAAATAGGAAAAGGAGTACGCCAAGGCCATATATGGTCACCCTGCTTATTTAACTTATATGCAGAGTACACCATGAGAAACACTGGGCTGGAAGAAGCACAAGCTGGCATCAAGATTGCCGGGAGAAATCTCAATAACCTCAGATATGCAGATGACACCACCCTTATGGCAGAAAGTGAAGAGGAACTCAAAAGCCTCTTGATAAAAGTGAAATAGGAGAGTGAAAAAGTTGGCTTAAAGCTCAACATTCAGAAAACAAAGATCATGGCATCTGGTCCCATGACTTCATGGGAAATAGATGGGGAAACAATGGAAACAGTGTCAGACTTTATTTTTTTGGCGCCAAAATCACTACAGATGGTGATTGCAGCCAAGAAATTAAAAGATGCTTGCTCCTTGGAAGAAAAGTTATGACCAACCTAGATGGCATATTGAAAAGCAGAGACATTACTTTGCCAACAAAGGTCCATCTAGTCAAGGCTATGGTTTTTCCAGTGGTCATGTATGGATATGAGAGTTGGACTGTGAAGAAAGCTGAGTGCCAAAGAATTGATGCTTTTGAACTGTGGAGAAGACTCCTGAGAGTCCCTTGGACTGCAAGGAGATCCAACCAGTCCATTCTAAAGGAGATCAGCCCTGGGTGTTCTTTGGAAGGAGTGATGCTGAAGCTGAAACTCCAGTACTCTGGGCACCTCATGTGAAGAGTTGATTCATTGGAAAAGACTCTGACGCTGGGAGGGATTGGGGGCAGGAGGAAAAGGGGACAACAGAGGATGAGATGGCTGGATGGCATCACCGACTGGAAGGACATGAGTTTGAGTGAACTCTGGGAGTTAGTGATGGACAGGGAGGCTTGGCGTGCTGTGATTCATGGGGTCGCAAAGATTCAGACACGACTGAGTGCCTGAACTGAACTGAACTGATGAAAGCTATATTTTCATGAATTAGAGATCACAATTTAACAAGTAAAAGAAACCATTTCAGTTATCTGGTAATATCAAATCTTTGTTCATTTCAGCTTGTTGTTATCAAATTTTAAATTTTAATTGATTTGTTTTATATTTTATTTCTTTATATAAATTACCTTCAATAGGTAAATCAGAGGTAACACCCATTATTTATTAAAAGTGCTCTGCATTTTTAATGTGAGGCTTCACAGTTGCTATATATGCTTTCATATGCTGGGTAAAATAAATCAAATATAAATTTAAATTTGATATTGCAAAATAATATGATATGTTTTAAGACTGTCAAAGTCCAATGACATTACATCTTCCTGTGGAACTGTTAAACTTGTCTTTTTGACTATACCTAGTAAGAGACTCAACTACTTTAAAAAACATTTTTGGACCTAGTCCAAAGCTCTAAAATATTCCATTTGTTGATTTGTCATTCTTTTGCATTGCATAATCAGAGTATGCCTTGATTTTTAACAAAATGAAAGTCATTTCTGTCAAATTAGCTTAACAGTGAAAAAAAAATAATGTGGTCATTGGCTACATTTTCTTTTACATTTGTTGCACTGAGAACACATTTTTGCACACTTGAGAGTGAATGTTTTCAGTGACCTTGGCCATCTTTCCCTCTTTTTTCTCTCTGCAGATTCTACACTAACACAAAATCCAGCTCCGGGTCATTCATTTCTGACAGCTAAGTGACGGGATGGTAGATGTATGAGTACAGTATGCATATAAGTGGAGAGAGTAAAGACATAAATCACATAACAACAAATGAAACATTATGAAACAATGCGTCACATGCTCCTCAAATTTATCAGCCTGTGTTTTCAAGCCTTATTTTCCTTAGAGGTATCTATAATATGCTTCTGAATATTTATAATTTTAGAAGTTTCAGCAATCTAAATGAAAATGCTAAACGAGGTTAATCTTTCATCAATGTGCCATTTTTGGCTAATATACTTCACCTTGACAAGCAGGGACCGGTGCATCCCATGCGTGATACCCGTAGGAAGACTTTCTGCACACAGCACTGCTTTTCCCGACAAGTCGGAATCCTCGATCACAGGCCCAGCGGACCACACTGTTTAGCTGTCCTCCTGTTTGACTGATAATGTATCCATGAGGTGGGGATTCTGGTGTACTACAGTAGAAAGCTTTTTTAAAAGAAAATAAAAATCACTGTATAACTAATGAATCAGAAACTCTTTACAATTCAGTTATAAAAATATAATAATACTAGTTCATAAAAACTGGTCAATTCAATTGCCATCTAGGTGAATTTTACTTCATATGGACATCATATTATCTTCCATCCACCTGACAATCTATTGACATAACCTTTAGGAGACATAACTATTTCTGGACTTTTTTCTAATTCTTATTGTCACTGAAGATGTATCCTAAGTTGAAATACATTATACTTTTGTAACACCCTGAAGGTTCAAAAGCCATACAAATAGTTCATTGAATTTTGGAATAGTACTATTTCCTGTCATTTGAAAGGCCTATATGCCACAGTTTGGGTAGCAATATTTTAAAGCATGTATCTACATGTCACTTTGAAATTATCTCCAGACACCTATGTCATGTTAGGGCATGCATTTCATTTTGGTGGATGTCTAAAATAGACCCCTCCACATTTCATAATCCTCTCTCCCAGTTTATTAAAGAGTTTCTATGCTGTCAAGAGTGCTTACATATGGTGATAAAAAATGCCAATAAAATAAAACTTTTTTCATCTCCCGAAGTCTGAAATGTCAAAAGATAATGTCAACTGGCTTTTTCATATACATGTAGTTTTGAGACTATTCAGCCTGGCAGGATCCATTTACCCTTTGAAACTTCAATGTATTCATCTGAGAAAAAATGAGACTTTAGGGGTAAATAGTAAGAAAGAGATGGATTTAGAATATATGTGTCATAACCTGTCATTGTCTAAAGGCAAAATATGTACTCAATATGTCAAGTCATTCTTAGGGCTAAAAATGATGTTTTCATTATATTTATGTCCAACTTTGTCATGAA
Source organism: Budorcas taxicolor (assembly GCF_023091745.1). Lineage (NCBI taxonomy): Eukaryota > Metazoa > Chordata > Mammalia > Artiodactyla > Bovidae > Budorcas > Budorcas taxicolor. Next base: position 65,379,721 of record NC_068923.1, on the reverse strand, counting down.
GATCAACATAAATAAGTCTTTAATATAGTCTTTAATATGGTGAATCTAATGCTTATAATTGTTGGGTTTAAATGGTTTCCCTTTAAGTTATTATCATCATTAAAAATACAACTTAATGTTCTGACTTTTTAAATAGAGTCTGGGCACAGCTTTAGTAAAAATATATATATAAAGTTCATATGATAAAAACTTTGATTCAAATATGAAAGAGTATTAAGAATGACTTCGGTACATATTTCAGTCTTTAAATATTTCTCCTTTGCATGCCTAATAATATTTCAAACAATAGATATTATAGGATAAAAATTATAAATATGCTATCATGTAATATCAGTAACAACTTACTTCCAATATGGAAAAGACACATTGTTGACAAACTATCATCTTATAATTTTAAAATCAAAGTAGACAAAAATATTATATGTGTATCTTTTATACTATACATGCAAATTTATATAAAGGAGTAAAATTCAACAGTTTACCTTTAAAACTAGAATCAAATATACTTAAGCTTATGTCTACAATTGTGTCAGAATAATTTATAAAATATTTAAGAAAGTAATTTTCAGTAGAACTGATTTGCAATGATCTGTGGCTTCAGGAGACATGATCTGAACACTAAAGAAAGAGATGACTGATTGGTTCTGAAGTGTTTTGTTCCTGAGCACATACCCATGGCTTCTGACATGACTTAGGATGGTAATAAAGAAAAGGGATATAATCTTTGCATAATGGAAAACCATATACACTTATCAACAGGGAAATTTGGGGTTCAGTATCAGTAGACTTCATAAACAGGAAGGCATATAGAAAAAGCTATTTCATCTTGATATTAAGAATTTTCAGCCCTCATCTTTTTCACTATTACTCAGTGAAAAGCAATGATGAAAAAACAATTAATTTTTTTTAAACTAAAAGGTTTTAAGTGATCTAGTCATCATTTTGTATTTTAATATTTAAAATATTTTAGAAAGTATCATAATCAGTGGGCAATGATGAAAAAAAAGATTTTTACAATTGGATGTTTATCTTTGGTTTAAGCTTATTAAAGGAGTTATTTATATATTGAATAGATCAGATACACACAATTGAGCAATACTATTATTTTTTGAGCGTTCAAGAGAAACTTCTCTTGGGAAAATAAACACTGAAAGTATCAAAGTTTATAATTAAGTTAAATACTTTAACTGCTTGTAATTATTTCAAAAGTTATGTGAAAGACATAGTACTGTTTACCACTATAATAAGGAAACAGAGGGACAGAAATGTTATATAAATAACTCAAGAAACGTCAATAGAGGAACCATGATTCAGATTCATACCTAACTGAATAGTATCTGTGTCTGTGCTCCCTAATCACAAGCATACTGAGGATGCAGGTGAGGTCTGCACTGAAGTTATAAGTATCACATACCTATATATCTTATCCGGAAGCCTTTTTTGTTATTGCCATGATCTGCTGACCATTGCAGGAATACTTCATGACCATTGCTTGTTATATTAAAAGCAGATGAATAATCCCCACTGAGTGAAACAAGCACTGGACTTTGAATATTTGGTCCTTCAGAAAGAAAATAATACAATTTAGATATAACTTTATGTTTAGATAAACATAAAGTATTTATGTTTAGTATTTCATATATTTAGAACAGTATTAAATATGATGAAATTCATCCAGGACCAATTTATTTCATCAGTAATAACATAATGTGTTTGTTTACACATTTTAATTCCTTAGCTAAAGCAGCTACATTCATAACAAAATGATCAAGCTAAGTGTAATTTTCATATGGTATATAGGTAAGTTTGATGTTGCTACTTCTAAAATTATCCATAAGGTAAAATAAAGTCATATAGGCAGCTGTTTATATTGGCCTGAATGTATACTTAGAGCATTTTTGAATTTGTGAACATCCAGTAAATATAACCTATGGTTACCATCATACACCTGAAGAACATCAAATTCTTTTTCTGTCTGGAAGAATTCTACAAACATGCTGATGTTATATCCTTTTTCCACAGAAATGCTCCAAGCACACATTTGAAGATTTGGGTAACTGTCAGGATATCCAGGGCTCAATATGACTCCTGTAGAATCCAGGCGTAATTCATTGGCGGGACAGAGCACTGTCAGAAAAAATGTATCATTAGATAATGCTCATGTTTCAGACTTAAGTGAAAACTGCATTTTAAATACTGGATATTCTGTTTCTATGTTAAGTAACATTAAAGGAAACAAAACTTTGAACTATGTGTATAAAATGACAACTTGTATACTAAGCTTGCAGTTCAAAAATGAAACAATGTCCCCAAATTGCATAATATTAATTTCCTTTTTATTACATGGGAGAAACATTTTCTTTCTGGATTAATAAATATAAATATATAGATAATTAAAAGATAAGGCATTTACTTCCCTCTCTATCTTTATATTATTTCCCTATCTTTCTTCATCTTCTTTTGTTCTTCTCCCTCTGCCTCTCTTATCTAAGTCCTTTTCCTTCTTAATTTTTTATTTTGTCCTCAAACTTTCATTCACTCAGGTATGTGAGGACAGACAGGAAGTTGCCCTACCTCAGAGTATTCATTCCAGACAAAGCCACTTCTCTAATCTCAGGAATATCCTTAAACCATGAGGATTTAAAACAATTTGGGGTCATTAGTTACCTTTCCAGACCAAAAAGGTAAGACAAAGCATAAGCTGTTCATTTCATAGCAATAAATCAACTGCATCTCCAAAGTATAATACACTAGTAAATTATGGCAACATATGATTGTTCTTCAATCAAATTGATAACCTATGCCTCATGCACTGGCAGGCGGATTCTTTATTGTTGAGCCACCAGGGAAGCCTTAATCACCTATTATATTTCATTTATATTAAACCCTTTGAAGAACATCATATTTAGAAATGCTTTCCATGTTTTAAGTGTGATATAAAGAACTAAATATGATCCAGGGAGGAATAACAAAAGTGTTGTAGCCTCTTTTATGAGAAGTTAAAAAGTAAAATAATTTAAAATAAATTATTACTAAAATCAATATAGTTACAACATATTCCAAATGAATGACAATTATTTAGCAGGATTGTGAATTAATTCAATTGAAGAAAAAATATATATATTTTTGGCCATACTGTGTGGCAGGATCTCATTTCCCCAGATCAAACCTCTTTCCCTTGCATTGGGAACATGGAATCTTAACCACTGGACCCAGGAAGTCCCTAAACAAATATTTTAACTCAGATTTTTTTGCCTAAGTGTTAGGTCAATTAATTAATATAGTAACTGTCTAAACTCATTCTGAGGGATAATTAGCTAGTATCCATAGTGTTATTATGAAACAAACATTGATTGTCTCCTTTTTTGTATTCTCCACAGCAGATAAAATAGGAGGAGACACACTTACTACAGGAAAATCTGATTTTAGAAATAAGTTATTGAAAGTCTTGAGATATGAGGGACTCAAATAACCAGGTTAACAAAATCTTTTTTTAATTAAAAATAATGCTGCATTTGGATCTAGATATAAATAAGAAGTATTGTTCTCCAAGAGCTCACAATTAAGTTATATATTGGGTCAAGGAAGAAATCTTGATATGTAATTGCTTGTTCATTCAGGAATATAGGTGATAGACTTCAGAATTAACAACCAACACTAAGATGGCCTACAAAATCATTGATTAAGATCAAGGGAAATTCTTATACTGGTGCTGGTTATACCTCCAAACTCATCTTTTCTTTCTTGATGCTTTAAGAGCCCCTATCTTCTTCTAAGGACTCCATAGAGGTAGAAAAATCGAACATTACTTCCTACTGACAGCACGTTTGAAATAATAAACAGAATTTTTGTTTTATCATTATAAGAGTTAAGATACTGTATGGAAAATTGATTTTTATTTCTCAGGAATAAACCCCAGTGAAGGAAGCAATTCAAGAAAATCTGGGGAGGGATAATCAAAATCAATTTTACTCAAATTAACCAATATTTATAATTAATTACTATGTTAAAAAAAGAAAAAAAGAGAAGTCACTCAGTCATGTTTGACTCTTTGCTACCCAATGGACTGTAGCCTGACCGGCTCCTCCATCCATAGGATTTTCCAGGTAAGAGGACTAGAGTGGGTTGTCAGGTGTATTAGGCACTATTATGGCCCTAGGAGCTACACAAGTTAATAATACATGATTCTTGAACATCAAAATCCCTGTACATCATTCAAGATCCATCATGGTCTTGTCCTTGTAACACTGAATTCCTTGAAGTCTGCATCTCACCATCTTTCGTTTCTGTGTCTTTGCATACACCTCTGTTTCTTGGCTAACTCTTTTGCTAGCTCAGTTCTACCAAAGTAAGTATCATTTGTTATTCAGAACCCATGACTAAGGGAGTAATGCCTCCATCAAGCTTTTCCTCTCATATAAACAGTTTACAATTATATGATTCTACCTTACCACTATATGCTACAGCTTATATGGCTGTCATATTCCTTACACCATTTTGCTTTCATAGCAGTGACCATTTACAACTTTTTTTTTGTTTATTCCCTTAGATCTTCATTCTTAATATGTGCTCAATAAAGTTTAATGATTCTAGTTGTTAGAACAGAAGCTACTTGCAATCCACATTGGAACCTTTATTTAAAGTGGTTTCTCTTGTTTTCTATCTCCACTTCCAAACCTCACAGCAAAAGTAATTTAAATAAATTGAAGTGACTATGGGATAAACTAGAAAAATTAAACCTTGGATGAATAAACAATGTTTAGTTAAATCTGATAAATAATGGAATGAAAAACACCATATATGAGTAGTATAATTTTTAAATTACTGTTAGTTAAATATATAATAATTATATAAAATAGAGTTTTCTCAATTTTGTTAGTACTGAAACATAAAACAAATACTTAGAGATAAATAATGATAAGAATTGGTACCTTGACAAGCAGGAGGTGCACCATCCATCTGGAGTCGTTCTCCTAATCTGCATGTCAGAATTGCATTACCAACCAAAGTAAATCCTGGAAGACACTGATATCTAATAATATCACCTATTGAAAAAACAGGCAGAAAGGGCTTCAGATAAGCACCAAGGTAATGGTTAAAATAAACAGATGGTCCAGTTATAAAATCTGAATATTTTTTCTTGCAGTCACTTTCAATCAGTATAAAAATTCTATTGTAAGCAGTGATGATATTCAGAATATTAAACTACTAGTAAGTCATGAGCACTGACCAATTGGAACTGAAGCCAAGAATAAATACCAATAAAACTGGTACTGGGGCAATCTGATTATATATAAGCAATAGTAGTAAGGAATAATTTGGTTGGTACAGGTAAGGTATTCATTAAAAATATATCAAGCTGTTAAAAGGATTCCTAGTTACTGCTATCAAGATTAGATTCACATTGGTCATTGATATTTTCTTACATTTCTCAACCAAAATTAATATTAATAGATAATAATGATGAAATTTATTATGTTACATTAAGATGCATTATTTTCTTACATAATTTTTCAAACTATAAGATATTATTGAGGTTAAATTTCCAATCAGTTTGAAAAGGACTTTATTTATGATCACATGGAGCATAATGAGTTGTTTTCAAGGATATGGAAGTCAAACATGTCATCTAATACACCCTGGATATCATTTATTATACATATCAAGTTTATGCCTGAATTTGAAGAGCAATAGTTAAGACTACAGTGTTGGAAGGTAGCAAAATAAGAATTTGGAAATAACTAACAGAATAGTTATATGGCTCAGATTCCTGTACTGTTTTCTAACTGTACATCCTAAAAATACAGAATTCTTTTTTCTTACCTAACATTCCCTTGCCTCTTTTTCACTGTTTTCCATTCTTACAAATTCTAAACAATCCCCATCAATCCAGGGAAAGAAGGTTTAAGAAAGGCTGCTACTATTCTTTATTTTTATTGATTTCAAGCAAAACCTTTGTTAACTATGCTTTCTTTGAAAGTAATTTAGGAGACTTTACCTATTTCAAATTCATCATCTTCTGTCAAAATTTCAGCATTGGGTACGGGTGGTGGAGGTTGACACACTCTTAGTTGATAGGCTGTAAAAATAGATAATGCTTATTCCTTCTCTGTACAGCTATATATATATATTCACATATGTGAAAAAACAAAATTATAAAAGGTTTATTTATAAGAATAAAAATAAACGGTAGAATTTATCAAGTTTTAACCATTTATTTTAAAAAGTCACTGAAAAAAAGGTCTATATGAATCTAAGTGTCATGACTACTGGCCCCTAATGATATCTATATCCCAGTCTATTTGCTTGATTAGAGACCATTTTCACTAGTTGCTTTCAAAAAATGTAATATGCTATGATCAGTTCAAGAAACACATTTTCTGTTATTAAAACATTGGAAGAAAAATGCATTTTATATGCTTAATTTTATTACTTAATCTTAGGAGTTAAATTCTTTATGTTGGACTTCCCAGGTGGCTCAGTGGTAAAGAATCCACCTGCAATGCAGGAGTTGTGGGTTCAACCCCTGGGTCAGGAAGAGCTACTGGAGGAGGAAATGGCAAGCCACTCCAGTACTCTTGCCAGGAAAAATCCTATGAACACGGGAGCCTGGTGTTCCTGATAGTCCATGAGGTGACAAAGAGTCAGATGTGAATGAGCACATTTTCCATTTCCAAGTTCTTGATATACCTCAATGTGAATATAAAAATTATGATGTTTAAAAGACATAGTAACTTGCCAAGATCACACAACTAGCACAGGGTTTATCCAGAACTCCAGCCTATGTCCTCTAACTTCAAAGCCCATATCTTCAATATCAGCTCTATTGTGAGAGTATTATGAGAATTCTGAGGAACATCAACTAGATCAGTTAAGGAAAACTCTAATAAAAAGAGATGAAATGAGATAAATTTTAAAGGATGAGTGAGATTTTTCCAGTGCTGAAGGATAATCATGGGTAGAAGAACATTTCAAATGGTGGAGGAAACATGGGTAAAATTACAATTATCAAGGTAAAAGGTAGTTTTGAGAAATGCCAGAGAGGTAAGAGAAAGGGGAGTAGAAGATACAGAGAGCCGTGCTGCTGCTGCTGCTAAGTCGCTTCAGTCATGTCTGACTCTGTGCAACCCCATAGATGGCAGCCCACCAGGCTCCCCCGTCCTTGGGATTCTCCAGGCAAGAACACTGGAGTGGGTTGCCATTTCCTTCTCCAATGCATGAAAGTGAAAAGCGAAAGGGAAGTCGCTCAGTCGTGTCCGACTCTTAGTGACCCCATGGACTACAGCCTACCAGGCTCCTCCATCCATGGGATTTTCCAGGGAAGAGTACTGGAGTGGGGTGCCAGGGGGATGTAATCCTTATGAGACTGTTTCAGAGGACAGTATTTTATCTATTAATATCTTACTTGAGAAAGAGATCAACTCAGAAGTTAGAGAACTGTAGAGATACCCATATATGTATTATTTTACTTTTGTTTGCCTATAAAAATTATTTTTTAAACTTCAAGCTAATCTTCTTGAGTTTTGCCAGTAGTCACGTATGGATGTGAGAGTCAGACTACAAAGAAAGCTGAGTGCCAGAGAACTGATGCTTTTGAATTATGGTGTTGGAGAAGACTCTTGAGAGTCCCTTGGACTGCAAGGAAATCCAACCAGTCAATCCTAAAGGAAATCAGTCCTGAACATTCATTGGAAGGACTGATGTTGAAGCTGAAACTCCAATACTTTGGCCACCTGATGTGAAGAGCTGACTCATTTGAAAAACCCTGATCCTGGGAAAGATTGAAGGTGGGAGGAGAAGGAGACGACAGAGGATGAGATGGTTGGATGACATCACTGACTCAGTGGACATGAGTTTGGGTAAACTCCGGGAGTTGGTGATGGACAGGGAGGCCTGGTGTTTGCTCCAGTCCATGGGGTCACAAAGAGTCAGACACGACTGAGCGACTGAACTAAATTTAATCTTCTTGAGGCAGGAGGAAGATGGGCCCCTCCAGGGTAATCGGAGATTCATTCTCTATGGACCAAAACTCCAAGAGGAGAATAGCAGGACAATTAAGAGAGGAGGTTGGGCCCTGCACAGAATATATATTTCTTATTTCAAAGTCAGGTCTCCCTGACCACACATGCACAGAAAAGCTCCTTGGAAGTCAAAGGGGACTGATGCTAACTAATGCCAGGCTACCTACAGGCCTCTTTTGTAGAATCTAGTTTGACTAAGAGATGCATGTGCACACATGGAAGATCCTGAGATATACCAATATGGACTGTGATTGGCCAAATGAAAATGACTGGCTAAAGGAAACCAGGAAGAAATACACCATAAAAAGTAATTCAAACTGCTACCAGGGGGAGACTCGGGGATTCTCCCTCTGAGTCTGCCCGTGTGCCTCTATCCACTGTACTCTTTAGTATTTACTCTTCAGGTCTACTGTTCTCTTTTTCTGCTTAATAAATACTTTACTTAGTTCACTACTTTCCTTCTTTGTGGAAATTCTCCGCAAAGCTGAAGGGCCAGGGCCCTTGTCACTGACCACTGGACTAGTGGCTAGGATCTCATGCTTCTACCACCACAATGTGCACCCAGTCTCTGACCGGGAACCCAAACCCCCCTCCAGTTGCAAGTTGTAGCTCCTTGCAAGCTGACCTGGATCACGTAGGTCACGAAGTCTCAGAAAGTGAGGACTTACAATACTAGGAACTGGTATTGTATTGAGCTTATCTCACTCACCCTTGTGCTGTTCTTTGCAATTGCCCAGCCCCTGCAAACCTGTTTAATCATGCCTATCTGTGTAAAGGTCAGGCATCCCCCTCCCAATCTTGACTGCTGTTCCCACAAGGGCAAAATCCCTTAATTTAAACCAGCCTATTAGCAGCTAGTGTTGCCCACTATAGTCTGTCTATAAAAACTCTGTAACCCCTTTGTTTGGGGCTCAGAGCTTGGAGTGTTAACTCCTCTGGGCCTGCCAACATAAGAAACCTGAGTTCTCCAACTCTCCGAGTATGGTTTGGTTTCTCAATTACTGGTTTCTGCAACAATAGCAAGCTGAGGCCACCTGAGATCATTCTGAGTTCTTCATTGCCCACTTCCCCTTACCCTTTACTCTTTTTTTTTTTCTAATCACAGAAGTCTATTTTGTGGTACTTGCAATCATGAATTGTTTTAACATTTATTATTTTCCATTTATTAGTTTACTTTTTCATTGATGAAGACTCCATCTAGGCTTTAAGATAAGAGGGAGGAGACTGTTCATCTGTCTTTTTCACAATTTAGTAATTAGTGCCTATCATTTTATGTTTCAACAAATTTTGCTAAATAATACACAAACATAGGTTTCTTCAGGAAGGAGTCTCGTAACAAATAGTCTTCCCTAAGATGACTCTAACTCTAAAATTTTAAATGGGGATGAAATAGAGGCAATTGTGGGTCAGAGTGCTAGAGAATGGGATCTGAACATTTCCTGCCTGAGATGCTTTTCAGGATTGAACTATGTATTAATAATTTTCTTTATATTGTAAAAGTGAAGGGAATAACAAACGGAACAACTTTGCATTTGTTTTTCTTTTGACTCTTGAAGACAAAGCACTCCAAAATGTTAAGTCAAAAATAGCTGCCAACAACTGTGGTTTCAATCTTCACATATTTCTACTAGTTTGTTCATTAAAAAAGTTTAAAACGCACCCAGTGTCTTTCCATTCTTGAGGCTGACATGTCAGGAAGACCTCTGTTATTTTACCGTACCTGTTGTATCGGCTGAAAAATGTCTGCCAAATTTATGTATTTCCTGGAACTGTAGAATATTATTTGAAAATAGGATTGCTGTAGATATGAGTTAAATTGAGGTCATATTGAATTACGGTGGGCCCAGGGCTTCCCTGGTGGCTCAGAGGTTAAAGCGTCTGCCTGGAATGCGGGAGACCTGGGTTCGATCCCTGGGTCGGGAAGATCCCCTGGAGAAGGAAATGGCATCCCACTCCAGTACTTCTCCACACCATTCTCTCTCTGAAGGTTATTAGTAAAGATCCTCCCTTTCCTTATTCAGGCTTCTAGTGGTAACCAGAAATCTTTGACATTCCTTTGTTTATAGAACTATGGAGAAAAAAAAAAAAAGTCTTCTGCTGGTAAAGCCATCCAGTTTGTGGGATTTTGTTACTGTAGTCCTAGGAAACTAACACGTCTACATTGACAAACTGGCCTACAGGGTGTTCTTGCCTTCTGTGTCTCTGTGGTGTAATCCTTCCTACACACAGGTGAAGTAGTGGAAGGAAATTAAGACAGTATTTATGAGGAATGCACTGCATACAAAGGACTCTGTAAGGTGATTTACCTGAGTTATGTCATTTAATCACCTACTACATCAAGATATGTGTAAATGTAACAAGGAAGAGCCAATTTTGACTCCATGCTGGATCTGTTTCTCAGACTTTGACCTTTGCTTTTCATTGCTTTTGTTATATAATCATACATAATGTCCTGCCTCGGGGACTTTACCCCTCTGCCTGAACTTAAACAAAAGTGGTTTTGTTCAGTTCACTGGGAAACAATTTGACCCCATCTACTTGTGAATGGCTGCAGAAAAGAAAAAAATAAAACATCCCCTCCTAGTTTGCAAGATAAATATCCTTTTTACTTTACTTTCTTACTTCCTCTCCCTCTCTGTTCTATACAAAAAAATTGGTATCCAGACCCTATAAGGTTTTTTTGGAGACAAGTCTGCCATCTTAATCTTCCAGCTTCCTGAGTAGTCATGATTCCTTGCCTCAATACTTAGTCTCTCGGTTTATTGACTTGTCCTGTGGCAAGCAGAGCAAGCCTGGACTTGGTAATGAGGTAGAAATTATTAGGCAGTAAGTGTAGAACCTTGTTTCTTTTTCTAATTTCACATTTAATTTCAACTCAGTCACTCACAGAAACATTTTGTTCCATTAGCCTAAAGCCATAATCACTGCTCCAGGTCCTAGGCATTCAGAGGAATGCCTCCCTAGTTTGGAGGGTCATAAAACATTCAGACCCAGGACCAGACCATCATTAACTGCTGTCCAGTTTATCAAGGAGAAAAACTCCAGGTAGACCATTAGCTCTTAAACGTACATTTGGTCCCTAAATGATGGTCTGGGGTCTTGAGAAAGGATCAAGGGATGGTGACTTAATGTCTGGAGAAACTGAGAAACTGGGAACCATAAGAAAGCCATAAAAATGACAAACTGGACATTGTGACATTTAAACGTATTGGTCTGAAATTACATACATCAGGTCCCAAGCCAACCAAACATGAACAGATCGATTCTAATAAAGATAAACAGTGTTGCTATTCCTGCCTTTTCAAGCACTGCACCCCCTCTCAGTGTCTATGCTGAGAGCTTCGTGTCTCTATCCTTTAAAATAAACTCTTCGCCTGTGTGAGTGTTTGTGAGTTTGTGGAATTCATTCATTCAGCTTGGGGAACAGAACTTTGTTTCATGTTTCAGTAACATAAATATACTCATGCTGCAAAAAACAAAACAAACCAAACCAAACCAAATGTAAGAATGGCTAAATTGTCGTCTAGTTCATTAAGGCAGAAGTTGAATCACATTCTGCTTGAAAATTAAGCCACAACTTCTCCCACATTTTACAGACAAATCAACGTGGACTGGAAAATCATTTTGGTTCTGTCATTTCCCTATTATCAGTTTAGAGCGGCTGTTCATAGCCAACAGATTATAAGCTTACATAAAGCAAGTTTATCATTTTAATTCTCACCAATCCCGACATCTGTTATATCTCACTCCAATTTTCCCAGGCCCCTTGTATTTGTCATGTTAACTTCCAACTCTAAATTATTTTTACAATCTTGAGAGTGTGGAAATTTGTACCATAATACTTAGCATTTAGTGTTCTACTCTTTTGAGTTGTTGCAGCCTTATTCATTAATGTGTTAGTTTTTATTCCATGTTTAGCTTGTGTGGGGACCACTGTGCACATATTTATATTTCCTATAATGTCCAGCACAGTTCATTCTGTTAATTTATTAAATGTATATCATTGAGGGGGCCCACTATGTGCCAGATACCATAACACCTGTTTGGGGAACACAATATTAAAACAGATTCAATCTCACCGTTATAGGTACAAATTGTTAGTGAAATATTAATCAAATAATCTCATTAAAGACTGGAATTTAACTAATTGAAACTAGATACATGTTCATGTGTGTTGTAGAGTTAGATGTCACAGGGAAGAATAACTCAAGCAGAGGATCAGTAAGTATAAAATCAGCAAAGCCCAAGGCCAGGGTGAGAAGGTATGAGAAAGAGAGGAAAACTGGGTTTAAATCCAACAGGCATCTACAGATCATGCTCAGGATACATTTTAATCTGATGCCAATAGGAAGCTTATGAAGAATTTTAAGTCTGAGAGTAAAGAGATGAAAAAACAACAACAAAACTCCAGCTACAGTAGAAATCAACACAATTGGAAGGGAAGAAATGTGGATACCCAGAGACTAGTAAAAAGTCTATTTTGCTGTGGCTGTTGAATAAACAATAGTTAATTGGTTCTGAAAAAAACTCACAAGTATCCCCAAAAGACTTGACATTAAATTAAAAGTCTCGATTATGATCTCCAAGTGTCTCTAAGTTTAATTAACTTCAGCCCTACTTATTAAGCAGTATATATATTTTAGCTGCAAATAAAGGTAGCTCCTCTCTTCCATTTAAAACTCAAGGACCCCTGATTTGTTTTATCTACAATGCCATTCTCATCTTATAAAAAATTATACCACATCTTTCAGTTTTTCAAAATAAACTTTGAAAGATTAAACCTGTCTACAATCTAATCCTTAACTCTAGTCACTTCTATTCCTTAATCAACATAGCTCTGAAATAATTGATAATGTAACATTTGATAATGTGATGTCTAACCATGTTATATAATTTTACTTTTAAATGTTTTGCTTCCTTGAAACCTATTTTCCTATTTCTTTTGTAAATATGTCCTCAGATGACTAGATAGAGACAGCTTCACTGATTATGTGACCTGGTGTTAACCTCTTGCAGTTACTCTGTATCATGTCTCTCTTATTTTCCCTCCGGTGATTTTCATGGTCTGTAAGAATTATTTGTTAACTGTCTGTTTTCCTGCTTTCTTATATATTCTAGAATGTAAACAGTGTGGGAGCAGGGCCCACTGTTCATCTTATTAACTGCAAATTCCTCAGGGCATAATGCAATACACGATATGGCAATATTTGATAAATACTTGCCGAGTGACTGAATGCTAGACAAATGAAAGAAGGAATAGTGAATGAGTGAAAAATACATAAGCAATATATTCTTAGGATACTGAATATGGACTTGATCCAGACTCTCTGGGTTTAAATTCTGTTTTTAATGCTGACAAATTAGGAAGTCTTGGCAAATTACTTAGCCAATAACTCACTTTTCTTCATTTGTAAAATAATAATGATAATGGTACTAATTTTATGCCACCTCAACAGACTGGTATAAGATCAAAATGATTATAGATGCAAAGCCCTTGAAGCAGTGCCTGGCAAACAGCAAGCACTCTAAAAAGATAAGCTCTTATTACATCAGATTGGATTTCCAGATATTTGGTGACCAGAAATAAATAAGAAAATTTGGTAAAATATTAATACTTTCTGTGTTTCTTAAGTTTCACTTTTTAGCTGCAGAAGACATTTGACGTGGTGGCAATTACTAAAATAACTATGAGCAAATTTAAGCACACGATCTTGGTAGGAGCAGGATACAATAAGGTTAAGGTTTGAGATGTGATACATCCAAAGTGTAATAACTGAAGACAATAATGGGAAATTAGACACTGAAGCTCTGTTTATCTTTCTGAAGATGTTTCTATCATACTAATCAATCCCACGGGAAAACATACATTCTTCAATCTGTGTTGATGAGTAATATTTTGTGTACAAAGCAGCCTGATCTACTATTTATTCTGGAAGCAGACTGCCTGTTCAAAATTGGCTCTCTTACTTGCATGCTCTATGACCTAGGCAAATTGCCTCTGTGCTTCAGTTTTCACACCTACAAAATAAACGTAAAACTAAGATTGAGTTAATATATTGTAGAGTATGTAGAATAGTGCCTGACACATACTGTCATTTCAAAGAGCGAGAACATTCCCCATTTGGCAAAAGTTAAAATGAGCATGGCTGCTGAGATAGCAGTTGTGCCCTGAACACATATAATCTCAACCTGACAAGAACTTACACATGACCCCAATGGCATTCAAAGGGCTAGTACCCACGTGATTTTTCTAGAACACATCAAACTATTTTCTTTTTTATCTAGTTTAATTTAAATTGAATATATTTTGAAAACGCTGAGTTCTTTGTCATACATTGATGTGCATTATACTATAATATAAAGCCCTTGAGTTCAACATCTCATTTTATAGTCATGTGTAAGAATACTTTGTACATGTCTGCAGTGTCAAAACTGCTAGCACAATGCTCTGGAAATCATATTCAATAAATGCTAACTCATAATTAAGGAGTCCCTGGTGGTTCAGATGGTAAAGCGTCTGCCTACAGTATGGGGGACCTGGGTTTGATCCCTGGGTCAGGAAGATCCCCTGGAGAAGGAAATGGCAACCCACTCCAGTATTCTTGCCTGAAAAATCCCATGGATGGAGGAGCATAGTAGGCTATAATCCATGGGGTAACAAAGAGTCGGACACGACTGAGCGACTTCACTTCATAAATAATTAAATTAAGACAAAAGCTTATCCTCAATGTATATTGTTGAGTTACTTTGGAAGAAAATAAATGGGTCTAGGATGAATACACCCAATATTGTATACATAAGAATCATAGCTTGTTTGAGGTAGAAATTACCTTGTAAATCAACTATTTTAATCTCTTTATGTTTGGAGGAATGGAGAGAGGAAGAGACCTAGAGGAATGAAGTGAGGTAGAAAAGGACACATATCCAGTTATGAGCAGAAGTGAAACTTCCCAATTGTGTCTTCAAAATTATAAATAGCACAAGCAGTATCTTAGTTCATGTTTTCTGTGGATTGTTTTATTTAGAAACAGCTCCAAAGTGATGACTATTAATGAAAAAATGGTATAATATAGATATTCACACACTTAAAATAAACATTTGATCTAAATGTTTTAGATGAATGAATGAATCACTTTATTTGACTTGTCATTCCCTTCAAGACACTATTGACTTATTTAACAACTACAAGAGGGCATCTATCCTACATGTCATTATATTTTCAGGATGACCATTGTTTGAATAGTACTTTGTTTTCATTCAACTGTGTATAGATGTGTGGTTACTGGTCCAACAAATTTACTTCTTAAAATCACACTTTTAAGGTTTGATTCTGCCAATGTATTTGGTTATTTTTAATTTCCTATTTTCTTTGTAATCAAACATCCCACCCAACTCCAGAAAAGAAAGCTACATTTATCTATTTCAGTTCAACTGAGCTATAAAAGGCTTCTTCAAAAAAAGACAAAACAAATTGCCATTCCTTCTCTAAACCAAAAAAGCACACACCTTTCTGCCAAATAAGGATATAATATTTCTTAAAGAGGAAAAAAACATGTTTGACATTCCATTATAAACTCTAAGCATTCTATAACCACTGGTGTACTTCAGTGGTGACCCAGATTAGTTCAAGTTTGATAACCTCATCGTTTGGGAAAGATTAGGAGGGGGAAAAGCACTGATAATTACATACTCAGTTATATAATTTTTGCAATGTTATGTAAAATAACTTTAAGCAGCTCCACTTGAAAGCAGAGTTATGAGTGTTTAAACAAATGCTGAGTTCTAACTAAGAGAAAAAAATATATATATATTTTTCCATTTTGGAGAAAGTCTGCTATTCAGTTGATATGAACCATACAGGTTAAGTTTCAGCAGTGCTCAATTAGTTACAAATATCTCTTTTTTATCTGTTAATATTTTACAATCAATTTGTTTCTCTGCCTATATAACGACTGAGAAATCAAGAGAAACTATTCAGTCCTAGATTTAGAGATGAGGCAGAGAATGGATCATTAGAAATGAATCAAAAAGAAGCTACTTGCTATTTTCCTATAGATGGAAAAACAGAAGTATAGTATACAAAGTTTTGGGAAAATATCCTGAACTATCCACAAGATTCTAATAGCTTCTGCATGAAGTGACTTTCCCATATTCTAGTAGCTAATTGAAAATATCCTACTTTAGTAGAGGCCACTTCAGTCTGAGAAGTAATGTGCCAAAGGTCTCTTCTCTACATTGGGTGAGTTGCCTGGCATATTAGTAGATAACAGAGCACATCAGGGTGACAATTTGTTCTTTGTCAGTCTCCATTTCCCTTTTCTGTTCACTACAATAGTTTTGTTTGTTTTTTTGGCTATGAGGGAATATGTTTCAGTTATTTAACCATCACTTTAAACTTTCTACATATTGAAAAGAGAAGAAAGAAGAGAAGGGAAAGAAAACAAGATGAAAGAAAACAAACCACAGCCCCTGTATGCTGTGGCTTGGAGCTGGCCTGGCTGTAACTTTTAAGGCCATGATTTTCTACTGTTTACTGTAAACAAATTCAGTAACAACTAACATCAGATATGACAGCTCTCTGGCCTTGTTGGAACAAGACAGAAAACAAGACCTTCCATAATCATGTCTGAACATACAAATAACACAAAACAAAATGAAAACACCAATATGACCAAGATTCTGACATCTCAGCTAGTGTGAAAGAATGCTGCTTCCGCTGCCAATCACAGTGTGAGGTGTGTACCACACCTTTCACCTTCTAGAAAAAAAATGATTAAGACACACAATTACAGAACTGCTCCAATTTTCTGACAGCACCACATTCAGAGGAAACACATGATTCTTTAAACTTTTCCAGAATCGTCTTACATAGTCCAAATCCTATAAAAAGCCTCTCACTGAAACTCCACAGTTCTTTATAGTGTGTTATCCCTCTCATTACAGTGAGCCTATGAATTCAAATTGGTTTAACTACAGAAGTGTTCCTGATTGACTCTGGCTGGAGGGAACTGAGATATTGTAGAATTTAAATGCCATCTTATCAATGGAGGTGCACATACAGCAAAATATCAAACTATTCCAAGTGATTTTGACATGCCTTTCAGTCATTTAACTAATCAGTAAGCAGCAATTTAAGTAAATGGCATTTAAGTAAATGGCATTATCATGTCATCATTATAGTTTCACCAGTTTGGTTTTTTTTTTTTTTTTTTTTAGCTTTATATCTATCTATCTAGATATGTATATAATTGTATGATGTGCATATCCCCTATGCTCTCTGGACATCAAACAATGAAACACTTTATGAGCTCAGTGCTCTATCTATTGAAATATGAAAGGAAGTCAGATCTTTAGATTGTGCAAAGCAATGGGGTCACACGGTTCAAAGCAATGTTGATTTATGTTTTATATAAAATGTGTCCTTATATCTACAGCAGTCTCTTTTAGGATGAGACTTTGTGAAGTTAAATATACTTGTCCCCAAATAAAGGATTCATTATAAAGGCAAAATAACCTTAAAAGTTGACCTAAAAGATATTACAGGTCTTTCAAATACACTTCTTAAAAATAATCTGAAGTTCAGCATATTCAGCTGGCAAAAAATTTCACTCTGGATTTTCCATAAAGTGTTACAGAAACAAAACCATATGAGTTTTTTGGCCAACCCAATATATCAAACCGTTCCTTCACAGAAGCTACACGAATAATGGAAAATAATGAATAGTATATACTAGTGAATAGTATTATCCTCACTAGGAAAATCTTCTATAATAATTGAGGTTCCCTAATATTCAACCAGTCCATTCTAAAGGAGATCAGTCCTAGGTGTTTTTTGGAAGGACGGATGCTAAAGCTAAAATTCCAATACTTTGGACACCTCATGTGAAGAGTTGACTCATTGGAAAAGACTGATGCTGGAAGGGATTGAGGGCAGGAGGAGAAGGGGACAACAGAGGATGAGATGGCTGGATGGCATCAGCAACTAGATGGATGTGAGTTTAAGTGAGCTCTGGGAGTTGGTGATGGACAGGGAGGCCTGGTGTGCTACAATTCATGGGGTCTCAAAGAGTCAGACATGACTGGGCGACTGGACTGAACTGAACTGAACTGAATATCTGATACTGAAAAAGGAGGTACTCTAGATAATAGATTTAAACAATAAAATGATATTTTGTGTTTTAATTTAATAAATATATATTCTGGCTATACTATAGTGGTTGGCATAAGTCAGGACCCTCAATAAGACTTTTCTCTTCACAGACAGATCATAGCACATTCTAAAAACTATAAAGAGGAACATACTAAATTGTGGCAAATCTACCAACATATTGTTGTTAGAATATAGGTCCCAGGGAAGAGAAGCACTAAGAAGTTCAAAGTTGTCATTAGAAGAGGTATTTTCCAGAAAATGAGATGACTTACTATCTTGCTAAAAATGAAAATCACTTTTGCTAAATATTTAAATAAAAATTATAGTTAATATACATTAAATAAAACCCATGCATGAGATAATACCAGCTTAGGACACTGCCTAGCATTTACTAAGAACTCAATATAGTTTAGCTATTACTATTATTATTGCTGTTATTGTTGTCATTATTTAAAAAGAGGGCAAGCCACTCCAGTATTCTTGCTAGGATATCCCCATGGACAGAGGAGTCTGGTGGGCTACAATCCATGGGGTTGCAAAGAGTACGACATTACTGAGAGACTAAACAACACTATTCCTTAAAGTAAGACAGACCTATTTTGAATTTCCGACAGTCTGTTTATTTATTAGTTCTCTGGCTCTATATGCATTACAAATTTCTTTCTTTCAGTTCTCTAATGATTAAAATTGGAATAATAATACTTATGTTGCAGAGTTAAAACAAAAATTATCATAGAAAGCATCTAGAATAGAGCCTGGCATATGAAGTTTTCAGTAAATGGTAGCCTTTACTATTAGAGTGACTATTAATACAAAGTCAGTATCTGCAAAAACATGCAGTTAAAAAGGATTTTTTTGTAATTTACTTTCAGGAAGTCATTGATTAGGAATACTGTTATTATTTACTATAAGACAAACCCATCTTGACTCTGTGACAGATACCAAGAAAATTTAGCTCTTACTTTAAAGAATTACCCCTACAGCAACACAGTAAGAGAGAAACACTTTTCCTCAAATGAAGGAAAAAATGATATGTGAGATAAAGCACCTCAACATTTAAGCCTGCCCTATTTTTTTCATGGCATAGAATTTTCATTTTCCAAAGCTTTTTATGAATGTTATATTTGATCATGAAAGGCTTTATGAAGGTGTTTTAAAGAAGACATATGGCTGACTAGATCTCATAAAGGAAGTCTGGTTAGAGCAGAAAAAAAAATTTATTTTCTCCTTTCTGACATACTAAAATATACTAATAAATAAAATCTAAATAATCAATCTGACCTTAGGAAAATACATGAAAATACTGATCTGTTAAATTTATAAAATAAATACACAAGTCCTAAAAAAACCCACTTTTGACTTAAAGGGTAGGGCACAACAGAAGGAGTTATTAAATCAATAAGAGAATATAAAGAAAACTGAGTGGAAGAATAAACCATTGTAAGCTTAGGTATATTAAAAGACCTTAAAATAAATGTTAAATTGTAAATTATCTTGCGGGTTAACTTCCGAAAATGTACCAAATGACTTGACCAGTTTTTGTTGTTGTTGTTGTTGTTGTTATTGTTGTTGTTTTAAACACTATGGACTCATTTTGCCCCTCAGCTATAACTACTGACTGGAGTAGGAAATGGCAACCCACTCCAATTTTCTTGCCTGGAAAATTCCATGAACAGAGGAGCCTGATAGGCTAGAGTCCATGGGGTCACAAAGAGTTAGACACAAATGAGTATGCACACACACACAGCTACTAAACATGAGCCTCAAGTATGAATATTATATTTTAGATTGTATTAAATTGTACTAACTGTATCAATACTAATTTGATAACAAGCGTCTATTTTTTTAAAATTTTTGTGAGAAAGGATGAACACACATGTATATAACTGTAAAACAACCTTTGTAAAAAATCTCATTAATGCAGCTCAAATAAATTCAACAAGACAACTTTTTAAAAAGAATCTGAACACATACCACTGTAAGATAATTAAAGATAATTATTTATTCAATAAAAAATATAAGGACTAAGAAGCTTAAGTATGATTTGTGTCCTCAAAAAAGCACTCTTTATTATTAAACTCACATGCACATAGTAGCTATATAAAACAGTATAGCATACTGTAAGTTCTTAAAAGTTTGGTAAAAGAGAATAAGTGGAATCATAGAAGAGATGGTAGTGATCCCTATGAGTTTGGATTATCAAGGAAAGGAGAAATTACACTTAACATAGGAAGAATTAAAGAACTAATGATGAGTAAGAAACTATTTAAGAATGGAAGCTCAGAAAGCAGTGAGAGAAAGAATCTGATGGGCGTCAAGGTAGGCACTGGGGAGTAAGAGTCAACGGATCAGATTATACGGTAAGTTTAAACGAGTCATGGCATCATGCATTCTTGAAAAAGTGAGTCAAAGAAAAGCAGTACCTTAGGAAAATTATCCTGCTAGGGCTGATAGAATGTAAGGCACCTGTCAATTTTTAACAAGACCCTGTCTACCTTTCCAAATTCATTGTTATTTTAAGGTTTGGGTAAAATTCCCAGAGACGATTCAAATGTTAGGATCTTCTAAGCTCTGGCAATTGTGCCTTAGTATACAATTTAAAGTATAAATGTAAATAAACATAAATACTCTATTAGAAAATCTAAAATGTAAGATAAGATATGGTAAGGAAAGGAATATTTACTGAACATATATTCTGCCAGGCACTATGCTAACCATGTACTATTCATTGTCTCTAATTATTTCATCTCTGTAATGCAAAGTTGATGATAGTAATAATAAAAGCACTTATGTGGGTTGAGCTATATAAAATTCTTGATATTCAGTATTTTTGACCAATAATTTCATAAGGGTCAACCTAAGATATGCCAGTAATTGGAGTAATTTATATATATACAATAGCTCGCTAATCTTTTCTGCAACTATACTGTGTTGTATAGCTTAAGAAAGTGGAAACCAAAGGGTAACTAATCCAAAGTTAACTGAAAACAAAGCCCTAAACAAATACTTGAACTTCCTTATGTCTAAACTAATTATATTTTTAATACATATGACTCAGAACCTAGTTATTAAAATCATGCAGAACATGGTCTAGAATGAGAAAATATGTTTATGTATTCACATAAATGTCAATGTAAATACATATTCATATTTTATATGTGTTTACATTATACTGTTATTCTTGCATTTTTCTATGTAAGGGTTTTCACATTTTCAAACACACACACACCCCCACACACATCCTTTCTCTGACGATATTTCCCCTTTGAAATATTTCCTAAGTTGTATAAGAATTTTATACTTCCTAAAGATTATTTTATGGATATTTAGAGTCCATCTACGAACAGATCATTTACATATGACTTAAATAAAATCCCTTACGATTATACAGTGGAAGTGAAAAATACATTCAAGGGATTAGATTTGACAGACAGTGTGCCTGAAGAACTGGATGGAGGTTCATACAGTGATCAAAACCATCTCGAAGAAAAAGAAAGGCAAAAAAGCAAAATAGTTGTCTGAGAAGACCTTATAAATAGCTGAGAAAAGAAAAGAAGCAAAAGACAAAGAGGGAAAGGAAAAATGTATCCATCTGAATGCAGAATTCCAAAGAATAGTAAGGAGAGATAAGAAAGCCTTTCTACATGATCAATGCAAGGAAATAGAGGAAAACAATAGAATGGGAAAGTCTAGAGATTGTTTCAAGAAAATTAGATACTAAAAAAATATTTCATGCAAAGAGGGGCACAATCAAGGACAGAAATGGTATGGACCTAACAGAAGCAGAAGATATTAAGAAGAGGAGGCAAGAATACATGAACGAACTATACCAAAAAGATCATATGATGCAGATAACCACGATGGTGTGATCACTCACCAGGAGCCAGACATCATGCAATATGAAGTGGCCCTCGGGGAGCATCACTATGAACAAAGCTAGTGGAGGTGATGGAATTCCAGTTGAGCTATTTCAAATCCTAAAAGATGATGCTGATAAGTGCTGCACTCATTATGCCAGCAAAATGGGAAAACTCAGCCGTGGCCACAGGACTGGAAAAGGTCAGTTTTCATTCCAGTCCCAAAGAAAGGAAATGTCAAAGAATGTTCAAACTAATGCACAATTGTACTCATCTCACATGCTAGCAAAGTAATGCTGAAAATCCTCCAAGCGATGCTTCAAAAGTATGTGAACCGACAACTTCTAGATATTCAATCTGGATTTAGAAAAGGCAGAGGAAGCAGAGATCAAATTATCAACATCTGCTGGATGATAGAAAAAGCAAGAGAGTTCCAGAAAAACATCTATTTCTGCTTCATCGACTATGCCAAAGCCTTTGACTGTGTGGATAACAAAAATTTTTGGAAATACTAGACTACTTTACTTGCCTCCTGAGAAACCTGTATGCAGGTTGGGAAGTAACAGTTAGAACTGCACATGTAACAATGGACTGGTTCCAAATTGGGAAAGGAGTATGTCAAGGCTAAATACTGTCACCCTGCTTATTTAACTTATTTCCCTGATAGTTGGAAAGAATCTGCCTGCAATGCAGAATACTCCGATTCAATTTCTGGATCCAGAAGATAGAGTGGAGAAGGGATAGACTACCCACTCCAGTATTCCTGGCTTCTCTTGTGGCTCAGCTGGTAAAGAATCCACCTGCAATGCAGGAGAGACCTTGACTTGATCCCTGGGTTGGGAAGATCCCCTGGAGAAGGGAAAGGCTACCCACTCCAGTATTCTGGCCTGGAGAATTCCATGGACTGTACAATCCATGGGGTCCCATAGAGTGGGACATGACTGAGCTACTTTCACTTCACTTCACTTCATGCGGAGTGCATCATGTGAACACTGGGCTGGATGAAGCACAAACTGGAAACAAGATTGCCAAGAGAAATATCAATAATCTCATATATGCATATACTGCTGCTGCTGCTGCTAAGTTGTGTCAGTCGTGTCCGACTCTGTGCGACCCCATAGACGGCAGCCCACCAGGCTCCTCCATCCCTGGGACTCTCCAGACAAGAACACTAGAGTGGGTTGCCATTTCCTTCTCCAATGCATGAAAGTGAAAAGTGAAAGTGAAGTTGCTCAGTCATGTCCGTCTCTTAGCGGACTGCAGCCTATCAGGCTCCTCCGCCCATGGGATTTTCCAAGCAAGAGTACTGGAGTAGGGTGCCGTTGCCTTCTCAGATACACGCAGATGACACCACCCTTATGGTAGAAAGCAATGAGGTACTAAAAAGCTTCTTGATGAAGGTGAAAAACAGTGAAAAAGTGACTTAAAACTCAACATTCAAAAAACAAAGATCATGGCATCTGGTCCCATCAGTTCAGTTCAGTACAGTCACTCAGTTGGGTCTTTGTGACCCCATGGATGGCAGCACACCAGGATCCCCTGTACATCACCAACTCCCGGAGCATGCTCAAACTCAAGACTATTAAGTCAGTGATGCCATCCAACCATCTCATCGTCTGTCGTCCCCTTCTCTTCCTGCCTTCATCGTTTCCCAGCATCAGGGTCTTTTCTAATGAGTCAGCTCTTTGCATCGGTGGTCAAAGTACTGGGCATCAGCTTCAGCATCAGTATTTACAGTAGATATTCAGGATTGATTTCCTTTAGGATGGACTGGTTGGATCTCCTTGAAGCCCAAGAGACTTTTAAAAGTCTTCTCCAACACCATAGTTCAAAAGCATCAATTCTCTGGCACACAGCTTTCTTTATGGTCCAACTCTCACATCCATACATGACTACTGGAAAAACCATAGCTTTTCCTACATGGACTTTTGTCGGCAAAGTAATGTCTCTGCTTCTTCATATGCTGCCTAGGTTGGTCATGGCTTTTCTTCCATGGAGCAAGCATCTTATAATCATGGCTGCAGTCACCATCTGCAGTGATTTTGGACCCCAAGAAAATAAAGGCTGTCACTGTCTCCATTGTTTCCCCATCTATTTGCCATGAAGTGATGCAACCGGATGCCATGATCTTCGTTTTTTTGAATGTTGAGTTTTAAGCCAGCTTCTTCCACTGTCTTCTTTCACTTTCATCAAGAGGCTCTTTAGTTCCTCTTCTCTTTCTGCCATAAGAGTGGTGTTATCTGCATATCTGAGGTTATTGATATTTCTCCCAGCAATCTTGATTCCAGTTTGTGCCTCATCCAGCCTGGCATTTTGCATGATGTTTTATGCATATAAACTAAATAAGCAGAGTGACAATGTACAGCCTTGACATACTCCTTTCCCTATTTGGAACCAGTCTGTTGTTCCATGTCCTGTTCTAACTGTTGGTTCTTGACCTGCATACAGATTTCCCAGGAGGTAGGTAAGATGGTCTGGTACAGTCTCTCTAAGTATTTTCCATAGTTTGCTCTGATCCACACAATCAAAAGCTTTGGCGTAGTCAATGAAGCAGATGCTTTTCTGGAATTCTCCTGCTTTTTCTACGATCCAACGGATGTTGGTAATTTCATCTTTGGTCCTCTGCTTTTTCTAAATCCAGCTTGAACATCTGGAAGTTCTTGGTTCACATACTGTTGAAGCCTTGCTTGGAGAAATTTCAGCATTATTTGCTAAAATGTGAGATGAGTGCAATTGTGCAGTAGTTTGAAATTTCTTTGGCACTGCCTTTCTTTATGATTGGAATGAAAACTGACCTTTTCCAGTCCTGTGGGCACTGCTGAGTTTTCCAAATTTTCTGGCCTATTCAGTGCAGCACTTTCTGATCGCATCACTTCATGGCAAAATAGATGGGGGAAACAATGGAAACAGTGACAAACTTTATTTTCTAGGGCTCCAAAATCACAGCAGATGATGACTGCAGCCATGAAATTATACAATGCCTGTTCCTTGCAAGAAAAGCTATGACAAACCTAGACAGCATATTAAGAAGCAGAGGCTTTATTTGCTGACAAAGGTCCATATATTCAAAGCTATGGTTTTTCCAGTAGTTATGTATGGCTGTGAGAGTTGCACTGTAAAGAAAGCTGAGTGCTGAATAATTGATGCTTTTGAACTATGGTGTTGGAGAAGACTCTTGAGAGCCCCTTGGACTGCAAAGGAGATCAGATAAGTCAATCCTAAAGGAAATCAGTCCTGAATATTTGCTGGAAGGACTGATGCTGAAAGTGATGCTCCAACACTTTGGTCACATGATGCTGAGAGCTGACTCATTAGAAAAGTCCCTCATGCTGGGAAAGATTGAAGGCAGGAGGAGAAGAGGACAACAGGTTGAGACAGTTGGAAGGCATCACCAACTTGATGGACATGACTGAGCAAGCTCCGTGAGTTGGTGATAGACAAGGTATCCAGGCATGTCACAGTCCGTGGGTCGCAAAGAGTTGGACATGACTGAGCCACTGAATTGAATTGAATGAACTGTCCTTTCTTTATTCACTTTTTCAGGCAAGATGCAGACTAATAAATATTTATGTAGGGAATCATGAAGAGAGAAAATGTACAGAATACATTTCAGCAATGAATTCATCTTTTGAACTTAGAAATCATTTAGCTTTTGGTTCTCAAACTACGATTATCTCTCAAAGTATTAAAGCTATTGTTGCTGCTTTAGACTGTATCTATATACTGCTAGCACCAGTGAACAATTTACTGAAAAAGGCTAATGAATTACTGAAAAAGGCTAATGAGTTACTAAAAAAGTAAACAGCCTAATTCATAGTTTTCTAACTGATCTCCCCGTTTTCTAATTCACTATGCTGGAGTATACATGCAGCTCTGGCCACTACAGAAGCACAAATTGGGCATTATCTACTGATTGATAAGTGCTGAGGTTAAGGAAATCAAATATTTTCTGGTCTGTTTTCTATATATTTTGGTACTGAATGTACTTTAAGTGTTTTTGTTCATAACCATATTTGACATCATATTTTTCACATAATATAATCTTTGGCTATCAAAGATTTTCTTACTTTGTGTTAAAAAAAGAAGAAAACATTAAGCTGTTTGTTAATGTAATGTACAAGGTACATGTTCACCTTGGAAATGCTAATATAATTTTTGAAAATTTAATATAGTAGCATCTTGATCTTGTGAAATGATCATGGAACTGGTCTGACAAAGTCATATGAAACAGAATGAGTTTATGAAACTATGGTCATAATAGATGAAAGAATATAGTCACTATGGTTTCATATTTCACTAAATATAAAGTAAATGTTTTCATGTATATAATGTAACAAAATTTAACATAAAAATAAATTTTAAAACCTCTGAAACCATCTGAATGCTCTTTTAAGAAAGTGAATTTTATGAAGAGAGAACCCAGAATAATTCCATTCAAAGAAGTGAAATTGCAATTCTTCATAAATTATGTTGCAGGAATAAAAGTTATGAAGTTAATGATCTGGAATAGTCATTTAAAACTGTAAGATTCTAGAATAGATACAGTTGTGAAACAAGAGAGTATAAATGAATGAGTGATATGATCCAAAGCATAAAGTTATTGGATGCTAATTTTAGAAAGACTCACAGCAGGTTGAATAGATTAAACATTTTGTATTGAAAAAAAAATCTTTTGATGCTTTAAAATTACATGTAATAAAATATGAACAGCTGGTTCTCTTTTACTGATTTCTTTGCAAGAAATGATTATTTTCTACTGGGATAATTACTGACTGATTTATTTGTTATTTCCATTTGCTCACATTTTAATGTCCCTAAATGCTTAGAAGAGGTCATTGTTTGCAAATAAAAGTACTTGAAGTGATTAAAAAAAAACTGTCAAATTTTAATACCTTTTCAATCACTGGCTAAATATATATTATACTCAATTTTTCCATGACAATTTCAAACATTGCCAAATCAAACAGAAATTCCTAGATGATACCAACCGTGATAACTGAGCACAAAAAAGCCACTTGTTGTGAAATCACTGTGGAATTTGATTAGAATCTGATTTGAAGTGCTATAGACTGATTCCAAAGCAGTATTGCCACTGAACTGTCCAATCTGTGGTGAGTTTTGGTCTGGTCCATCCCTACAGGGGAGAGACAGGGCAGGGAGGGGGAAGGGAGAATGAGATTGATGTTTTGGGAAAGTTTCACACAAAGTTTAATGAAAGTATTACATATGAGATATAAAGACGCAGTAGATGAAACAATCAGCACGTGCCAAATCACATTGGTGTATGTTTATCTGGATAGTAAAATACTTAAAAATGTAAAGGGTGAAATAGATCACATTTCACCTACCCATATTAGCTGTAATTAATTAAATTGCCTTGACTCCCTGGTCACACCCCAGATCCTCCCAAATGCTGGAGGTTTTCCCTCCTTCTATTTTCTTCAAAATAATCTTGAGAATCATACACTGTTAAATTTGGGAAGAATTTTAGAAGTCCCTACAGTAATTCAATTAGCAAACTGTAAAAAATTAATTCATATGTCTTCTTTATAGTTTAGAGATATTTCAATTAACAGGATAATAATACAAAATAATATGATGAATTATTATGACAGAAATTCAGTAGCTGTATTAAGCAATTTATTGGAATATAGCCTTTTAAATTTCACTGGTTTTGAAATACAGAACTTTCTTACCATAAACTTACTCTGATTTAATTCCCAAGTTTTACACATTATTTTAATAACAAATTTGATCTTCACCCATAAAGTTTTTGTTCTATGTGTTTAGATACTTCATGGGCAAACAAACTGAAATCTTTCTTATTTGTCTTATTCTGCAAAATACACTGTCACCTTCAGTTATTCACACCAGTTCAAGCATAAGATGGCAATCTGTACAGAGGACCATGATATATTTTACTCCTATCCTATTTCACTGTTATATACAGTTGAATCAATCAATACCAGAGGTGTTGGCTTACCATACAGTGATGAAATCATAGATTGGTTCTGTTTGTAGGACAGTAAAGTTGATGTAGATTCCATTCCCAGGGGGTACTTTTACAAGCCAAAAACAGTCTTGAAAGTTTGGATATTCATCTGGATACCCAGGAGAGTAAATGGTTCCATTCATTGCAGTTATATTCCCTCCACAAAGAGCTACAGAAAAGATACAATATGTTTAAATAGAATCATAGTAAATTGATTACAAAAAGATTGCAAACATTTCATACCTCTTAGACAGTATAAAAGACATCTGTGTTATGTTTCTACCTCAGTTAAGCTATATAAAATAAAGCTGGAAACCATGAACCAAACAGAGTGAATGTTTATTTATTTTTCAGCATGAGGTATTCTACATTGTTTTTTCACTGTCACTAGATTAGTAAACTACATTGTATTTGCTTTTTTCAAATATTTTATCCATATATATATACTGTTCAACTTTGTCATATCATGTATAAATATAAGGACTTATAAGAGGATCGAGGCACTTTTATTTATTTATTTTAGAAGAAATGAGCCCAAATTCAGTAGCAGTACCTGGGCTACTATTTCATTAAAAAATGATTAGTAAACAAACACACATGCAATCACATAGACATCGCATAGGAGAAGCTCTAAAATGTTAACCAACTTTACTTCAGCATCCAATAGAGAAGGTTAGGACTCCTGACTCAAGAATGACAAAATTAGTTCTTTATTATGGAGTTTTAAGGTCTTTGCTAACTATAATTCTTTAATTGAAAGGAAGACTCTATATTTAGCATGACATTTGAAGAGGAAAACAAACAAACAGAAAAAGAGTACCAAAACAAGAATTATTAAACACAGATTATATCACCTAAAAGATAGCTTCAAGTTAGAAGCATACCTTCACACCTTGGAAGTGGATGATTCCAGTTACGACTCACTCCATGAAGGCAAGTGAGGGCTGAATTTCCAATCAGTGTATATCCAGGGAAACATTCAAATGAAATGGTTTGACCCACAGTAAAATCATTGCCGATTACAAAACCATTTCGAAATGGGCGTGGATCAGGACAGCTTTGCAACTGATAGGCTGGACAATGTAAAAAAAAGAAAATTTTCCTTTTTGAACTATGAAAGACTACAGGTGGGTGCTATTTGCAATCTGCAAAATAGATGTAGTGCTGCTTGCAATTGGTTAGAAATAGTAATTTGGGTTTATAGCAAGTGATGTTAATGACTGTATGTTTCTTATATCTATAATTTTCATATTAAAATTTTAGCATAATTTATTAAAATGCATTGTTTATTCACTCACTGATAAAATATATTTAAAGTTATAATGAAAATAGAAATTACCCTTAAAGCCACAGTTTTAATCAAACATACTCTGATCCCTTTACATAGAATGCAGTTGCTTTCTGGTTATATCACATGTATATAAGTATATGTGTAAGCCTAATTCTGAATCTTTCTGAATATCTTAAGCTAATTTTCCCTCTAAAAGAAATAAATCACACTCTGCCAAGTTTTTCTAAAGAAGTCATTTAACAATATAAAGTACTAGGAAACAATTTCCTTCTAACACAAATTTTGTACTTCAGTTATCAAAATATTCTTGGCATTGAAGCACAACTATTTCATTTGTTCATACTAATGTTGTTCTACATTCTACATGAGAGTAAAGTTCCTGCATTTATCACTGTATCCTAAAAGCTTTGCTTATTCCCTTTTACATATTAGATGCTTAATAAACACTGCTGAAAAATTTTTGAACCTATAAACAGTATATATACTCATATATTATTAATATTTGAGACTTTATTTTTAAGAAATTCAAAACCATATATAATTAGTAAAATATAAATTACCAGCAGAAATTATTTTTCTACTGACTATTAAATTCCTTTTTTAAAAACTTTTTTATTTTTCAGTAATTCCAAAGTTACACAAAGGTTGCAATAGTAAGAACTATGCCATCATCAGGTTTCCCAGTGGTTAACTCTGATACATTTTCACCATTCTCTCTTTCATTCCCTAACCCTGTCCCCATCTACATCTCTGTGTGTGTGTGTATATGTATGTGTGTGAACACACTTTCTTCTTTTCAAATTAGTTGAGAATAACTTGTCACATCACTTCTATTTCACAAAGAAAAGGACACTCTTATGTAACCACAATATTGAGAACATTAACACTGAGTGTGTTAAATACTTAATTTCCCAAATCAGAAATTTACATTTAAGGTTGAATAAGGTACCCTAAGTTGTTAACTAAGATATTACTCTATATTTAAAATTTTAATACTCTAAAGTTTTCAGAATTAATGAACAATCCTTTAAGGATGTTAAGTGCTTAAACTGTCATTTTCATTTGAATTAATATTCCATAAGCAAAATATATCAAATCCAAAAAGTCATTTCAATTTAGGGTAAAGGTATATCATTTGATTATTAGTAATTAGGAAATATTATTCTATTAAATAAATCCTTTCAATTTTCAATCACATTTAAAGGTAATTTTTCTCAGTTTTACTAAAATATAATTTATATACAGCACTGCATGAATTTAAGGTGTACAGTACATTGATTTGACTTATATGTTTTGTTCCAGTTCCAGTTCAGTTGCTCAGTCGTGTACGACTCTTTGAGAAACCATGAACTACAGCACGCCAAGCCTCCCTGTCCATCACCAACTTCTGGAGTCTACCCAAACCCATGTCCATTGAGTCGGTGATGCCATCCAACCATCTCATCCTCTGTGGTCCCATCCTCCTCCTCCTCTCAAGCTTTCTGAAAATCAGTGTCTTTTCAAATGAGTCAGATCTTTGCATCAGGTGGCTAAAGTACTGGAGTTTCAGCTTCAACATCAGTTCTTCCAATGAACACCCAGGACTGATCACCTTTAGGATGGACTAGTTGGATCTCCTTGTAGTCCAAGGAACTCTCAAGAGTCTTCTCCAACACCACAGTTCAAAAGCATCCATTCTTCGGTGCTCAGCTTTCTGTATAGTCCAACTCTCACATCCATACATGATTACTGGAAAAAACATAGCCTTGACTAGACAGACCTTTGTTGACAAACTAATGCCTCTGCTTTTGAATATGCTGTCTAGGTTGGTCATAACTTTCCTTCCAAGGAGTAAGCATCTTAATTTCATGGCTGCAGGTACCATCTGCAGTGATTTTGGAGTCCCCCCAAAAAATAAAGTCTGACACTGTTTCCACTGTTTTCCCATCTTTTTGCCATGAAGTGATGGGACAGGATGCCATGACTTAGTGTTCTGAATGTTGAGCTTTAAGCCAACTTTTTCACTCTCCTCTTTCACTTTCATCAAGAGGCTCTTTAGTTCTTCTTGACTTTTTGCCATAAGGGTGGTATTGTCTGCATATCTGAGGTTATTGATATTTCTCCTGACAATCTTGATTCCAGCTTGTGCTTCATCCAGCTCAACATTTCTCATGATGTACTCTGTGTATAAGTTAAATAAGCAGGGTGACAATATACAGCCTTGGCATACTCCCTTTCCTCTTTGAAACCAGTCTGTTGTTCCATGTCAAGTTCTAACTGTTGCTTCCTGACCTGCATACAGGTTTCTCAAGAGGCAGGTCAGGTGGTCTGGTATTTCCATCTCTTTCAGAATTTTCCACAGTTTATTGTGATCCACACAGTCAAAGGCTTTGGCATAGTCAATAAAGCAGAAATAGATGTTTTTCTGGAACTCTCTTGCTTTTTCCATGATCCAGCGGATGTTGGCAATTTGATCTCTGGTTCCTCTGCCTTTCCTAACACCAGCTTGAACATCTGGAAGTTCATGGTTCACGTATTGCTGAAGCCTGGCTTGGAGAATTTTGAGCATTACTCTACTATCATGTGAGATGAGTGCAACTGTGCAGTAGTTTGAGCATTCTTTGACATTGCCTTTCTTTAGGATTGGAATGACCTTTTCCAAATGTTTTGTGAAATGTTGTCTATGATAAGTTTAGTTGGCTGGATTATCTTGAATATAATAAAACTCATAGATGCCTGCATGATCCTGTGACAATTTATACATTTCACCTTTCTATGCTTTTTAGTTTAATAAGGATGTATAGGAAATACATTTTAAAAGATCAGGAAAAAGTTCTCATCCTAATATCATATATATTACAAGACCTAAACCCTAAATGTTGCCAATAATAGCATTAATGTGGAACCAAGTCCTTTAGTAGAAGAGTATACTTATCATTAATTATATACAATACATTCTTCCAATATTCAGAATGTTTTGAAAGTCACATCACAAACTTATGTAAAAATAACATTGATTCTGTGAATCTGTATTAACTTTTCAAAAAATGTCATTAGCTTAAAAATATAAACTCAGTAAAAGAAGACACAGTTTTTAAATTCAACATAATTCACAAATAATATCTAGTGATCATTGCTATACATGATGGCTCATGTTAATAATATTAATATTATATAAGTAAAAGTAACAAATGCTATATATTTTTATTTTTTATGCAAATAAAGTTTTTTTCAAGGACACATTGACTGAAAAATGCGATAAATAATGTTCAAATTCTAGCTTTTTCACATTCAAATAAGAATATTGCTCTGAAAAGCCAAAGGAAAATGAGGGCATGGAAAGAAGATGAAGTCAGGTTTAAAGTGAATAGCAAAGTGCTTAGCATAAGGCCCTCTACACTTGTTAGAGAAGAACCACAAATATACTCCTGAGCCTTCTAGATAGATGCAAAGAAGAAACTCAATCAGTTTCCTAGAAGTTTCTGAAATTAATTTCCTCAGGAATACAGTACATTTTGTATAGAAATGTGACAGTTATGATTTTCTGTTTTAAATACAGGATGATATGCAGTACTATTAAATTATGTTAGCAAGCCTAAGCTAAACGTAATCACTGAGACCCATGTGCAGTTGGATGTTACGTCTATTTTCAGTTCAGTTCAGTCACTCAGTCATATCTGACTCTTTGCGACCCTATAGACTGCAGCATGCCAGGCCTCCCTGTCCATCACCAACTCCCAGAGTTCATGCAAATTCATGTCCATTGAGTCGGCGATGCCATCCAATCATCTCAATCTCTGTCATCCCCTTCTCCTCCTGTCCTCAACCTTTCCCAGCATCAAGGTCTTTTCAAATGAGTCAGCTCTTCACATCAGGTGGCTAAACTATTGGAGTTTCAGCTTCAGCATCAGTCCCTCCAATGAACACTCAGGACTGATCTCCTTTAGGATGGACTGGTTGGATATCCTTGCAGTCCAAGGGACTCTCAAGAGTCTTCTCCAACACCACAGTTCAAAAGCATCAATTCTTCAGCACTCAGATTTCTTTATAGTCCAACTCTCACATCTATACATGATTCCTGGAAAAACCATACTCTTGACTAGACAGACCCTTGTTGGCAAAGCAATGTCTCTGCTTTTTTATATGCTATCTAGATTGGGCATAACTTTCCTTCCAAGGAATATGCATCTTTTAATTTCATGGCTGCAATCACCATCTGCAGGATGTTGGAGCCCCCAAAAATAAAGTCTGACACTGTTTCCACTGTTTCCCCATCTATTTGCCATGAAGTGATGGGACCTGATGCCATGATCTTAAGTTTTCTGAACCCTGAGCTTTAAGCCAACTTTTTTATTCTTCTCTTTCACTTTCATCAAGAGGCTCTTTAGTTCTTCTTCACTTTCTGCCATAAGGGTGGTGTCATCTGCATATCTGAGGTGATTGATATTTCTCCTGGCAATCTGGATTTCAGCTTGTGCTTCATTCAGCTCAGCATTTCTCATGATGTACTCTGCATATAAGTTAAATAAGCAGGGTGACAATATACAGCCTTGACATACTCCTTTTCCTATTTGGAACCAGTCTGTTGTTCCATGTCAAGTTCTAACTGTTGCTTCCTGACCTGCATTCAGGTTTCTCAAGGGGCAGGTCAGGTGGCCTGGTATTCTCATCTCTTTCAGAATTTTCCACAGTTTATTGTGATCCACACAGTAAAAATTTAACTACTCTTAAATTTCTTTTCAGGTATATACAGCAAATATTTATTGTGCTCTTACTCTTCTAGGCACTTGAGACACATCAATGAACAACACAAAAATCTCTGCTCTGGTGGAACTCATATCCAAAAGTATCACCTGCTTGTGAATCAACTAGAAATCAGGAAAAATTTGAATTAAATTTTTTAAAAATCACATGATCATTAAATCCTTTAATTATTAAGGCAGTGATGTAATTAAAGTTTGTTACTTTTGACTGAATATTACAATCACTGGAACTGCATTGTTTGAACAAATATTATAACTTAAACATTTACTTTTAAATCTCAGACTTTTAAGATCTGAATTGACAGTAAAAAGCGAAAGCAGAAAACAGCAAAACAAAAACTACACTAAATAATTTCTAATGATATACAAAGTGAAAGTGAGGTCGCTCAGTCGTGTCCAACTCTGCGACCCCATGGACTGTAGCCCACCAGGCTCCGCTGTCCATGGGATTCTCCAGGCAAGAATACTGGAGTGGGTTGCCATTTCCTTCTCCAGGGGATCTTCCTGACCCAGGGATCGAACCCAGGTCTCCTGCATTGCAGGCAGATGCTTTAACCTCTGAGCCACCAACATGGTAAATATTTTACAATCATTTCATCACAAAGTTCAAAGCAACTTATCTGAGATGTACTCTTCCTAACTCTATTATGAAAATGAAAAAATGAACTTATGCCCTACATCACTAACACTGAACATAGAGAATCCACATTTAAGCCTAGGTCTTCCAGAGTCTAAGCTTTATATTCTAAAGGGATGAAATTCATGCTCAAGGTCATGCAGCAGACTTATATTGGAAACAGACCTAATATAATATGATTGACAAAGTATTTATTTATTTCATATTCTCAAAGCAGTAGAATATCAATGAATGCTATGTTATTCTTTCATTATAAAGTAAAAGAAAATAACTTTGCATATAGTAGATGAGCACCACAAAATATCTTTTCAATATACTCATTTTGATATGAAAGCAAAGACTCAATCTTACATTTCCCCATGTCCTGTCTGACTGCCTGGCCTTGATTTGTTTTATTTTACTGTGTATTAAAATGAATTAAATACTTTTTTCATGGTTAGAATTTGTAAGGCCTCAAAAATACATAATTTCCCGACATTTGGTTGCCTGAAAATTGCATTATTTAAAACTCTTCCTAACTGAAGCTTGTCTTGGTTAGGCTCCTTTTTTCTTTCTAAAACACAACTTAGAAAATACTTAAGAGTTAGATTGCTAATAGCTGTCTAGAGGCTAAATAATTTCTTATTTTGTATTATTCCACTCACCTTGGTATACAATGTGAAACCCTTGTTTGTTTTGTGAATAGTCACTGTGAAAATACAAGCTGGTTTCATGGGTTGTGCTAAACAAGGAAGATGGTATTTGAGGACCACTAAGTCGCCCAATAACAGTACTAGTTTCTGAGGATCCACTTCTTACTTCCAAATAATCATGTATGGTTTCTGTAGAAAAATTTACAAACTGCAGATGGACACCTAAGGAAAAAAAACAAACATTATGCTACTTATTTATTTTTTACCAAATTAAGTGCATGCATATACACAAACACACACATTCACACTAATGTTGTTAAGATATATTTCCATTTAGGTTGAGAGGCATACTGTCAAGATCTGGGCCACGGGTTTGCTGTCTGCTCAGAACAATTAGCTTTGCTATAGTTCAAAGTAATAGAATACTGCTCTCAAATGCCCACAATTTGTCACATGGGAAAATCTCATTTTACTACAATGTCACCATAGCAAAACTAATCAAGAAAGTAGCTTTCTTGCTCTTTAATACCATTTAAAATTAGATCAATCAACTCTTAAAGATGAAAAGCCACTCAATAATTTTTATTTTGTAAAAGGCCAATTTGAGGGCAAAATACGATTGCAAAGTTTTATATATTAACATAATCAGATTTCACGACTGTGTTAGAAATTAGTCACATACAGGGGATAAATCAACTTCTCAAAAATATCATTTTGAGGCATGTAATTTTAAGTATGCTGTTTTAGTATTTTCTTGTCAGAAGATAATGCCAAATGTTATATTATATTTGTGATAAAATCTAGGGGTCATTGTTATTTGCTATATTACAAAATAATTTCTTTATAAACATAACTAAAATATGGGATGGTGAAATGCCTTTGGGGTAGAAAAAATAAAAAGTCTCATTGAGGTTGTTGTTCAGTCACTCAGTCATGTCGGACTCTCTGTGACCCCATGGATGGCAGCGTGCCAGGTTTCCCTGTTCTTCACCATCTTTCAGAGTTTGCTCAAACTCATGTCCATTGAGTTGGTGACCTTAAAGAGGTATGTTCTCGTAATTCAATTAATATTCAGTTTTTATTGAATTTTATGTTTTGTTTTCACAACTATCATTCTTCAACTTGTTAGTAATAAAATCTGATATTTTTTGTGTTTTCCTTTCACAAGGCACTATTTTAAGTTTTTTATATGCTAACATTTCATGCTCATGATTACTTGTGAGAATGAGGAAACTGAGGCACAGGGAAGCTCAATATTATTCTAAGCTTACATAATATCCTAAAAGAGCTTAAATTACAAGTCAGATACTCTGGCTGTTGAGCTGTTGCTCTTAATAACTAGTGAGGTTTTCAAGTCAAATCATATTTTGTTCCTGGAAACAGTTACATGCAAATCCTTTGATACATGGAAAAAGAATTCTATGAACAAATAAATTTGGGAAATACTCAAAATATGCTTTAAAATATTAAATTCATTCTGGATAAACAGAAAATCTTCTTAGAAGTTTGAACATGATTAGCTTAATATGTGAAGCTACAAGAAGTACATATTTTTCTAAAAATTTCCCCACAGTAATCTTTTCACACATTATATTATCAATAATATTTGCATAGACATGAGAAAAATATTTCTTTAACTTTATATGTATTCAATTTTATTTTAATGTTTATAAATTATTTGTCAAATACATTAGAACCAATATTGAGGTAACCAATATCAAAGAAAACAGTGGAAAACTTAAATGTAGTCAAATCAGAAACAGTCTCCTGTTTTTATTTCTAAAACAGAGAAAGAGATGCATATACTTTTTAAGTTTTAATAAACAATTTTTAAAATAAATGAAGCATTAACAAGAACTATGATGATATGGCACTACTGCAAATATATCTAATAATTTATTTTAAAATAATTCACTTATCTCCATAAGCAACATGGGATGAGCCCTCTTAAGTAGCTAGTAAAAGATATAAGAATAAACATACTGTTTCAAATCTATTATTCATCTATTCACTTTCAATCAAAAGTTATAGAATTTGGCTATGACTTCAAGTTAAAGGGTGTTCCTATGTTGGAGCTAAAATAATTATCATTAGAAAGTTCCACAGCATTCTTCTCTCAGTGACCTACTATTCTCCCCAAACTTCAAACCAGTCACATAGTGCACAAGTTTGTTGAATTTCTTTAGCTTTGTTATCTGCAGTTTGCCATATGTCATTCTGTTTACCTACAATTTCTTTTGTATTCCACACAGCCTGACCCTCTTTTCTGGGCTTACTTACATTTAAAGCCACAGTTCAGGCATCACTTCCTCTGGCAAAACTTTTTTTGCGTTTCCTGGACTAGGTTGGATGTCTGTACTAAGCTTAATCCTGTACTCTTTAATTTACTTCACTGCAATTGCATATCTGACAATCTGTCTCCTCATCATGACTGTAACTCAACTGGGAAAAAGTGCATAGTCTGTTTTACCATGCATCTATCCCCAGCACTTAGCAAAATACCTGGAGTATGATATGTACATACTCAGTATAGAGTTCCAAAACTATCAGTTTCTATTAATTTATGTAAAACGTTCTTAATGAATTACTATTCTGAGGCTATTGATGCTTTTGGGTAAATGCATGCATGCAGCATGCAGTCAGTTGTATCTGACTCTTTGTGACTCTATGGACCATAGCCCACCTGACTTCTCTGTGCATGGGATTCTCCAGCCAAGAATACTGGAGTGGGTTGTCATGCCTTCCTCGAGTGGATCTTTCCAACCCAGGGATCAAACCCACACATCTCACGTCTCCAGCATGGACAGACAGGTTCCTTACCACCAGCGCAACCTGGAAAACCATTGGGTAAATGAAGCATCTAATAAGTGAGTTGGGCTTCTGTGATAGCTCAGTTGGTAAAGAATCTGCCTGCAATGCAGGAGATCCTGGTTCAGTTCCTAGGATGGGAAGATCTGCTGGCGAATAGATAGGCTACCCACTCCAGCATTCTTGGGGGTTCTCTTGTGGCTCAGCTGGTAAAGAATCTGCCTGCAACGTGGGAGACCTGGGCTTGATCCCTGGGTTGGGAAGATCTTCTGGAGAAGGGAAAGGTTACCGACTCCAGTATTCCGGCCTGGAGAATTCCATGGTTTGTATAGTCCATGGGGTCACAAACAATCTGACATGACTGAGCGACTCTCAATAAGTGAGATAATACAGAATATCTTAACTCTAAATATACTAGGTTTGTATTTCAAGGAGTATCTACATGTTATTCTACTGTGATTTAATGAATAAATCTATCCCCAATCTAACACTGCTATTTATGCATTTATAGACTAGTGGGATATGAAGTAGGTGCAAGAGAATATGTTAGTGATACAGGAGGGAAATAATTTATTTTTAAATGTATTATATATATTTAATGCTATATATATGAACACTGGGAATTATATTATTAGAATTAGAAAGGTATTATTATATCAACATGGGTATTTAAATCTTACAGTAGAAAAACTGTACTACTTTTTAAATGTATAAAACTTATTTATTTACAATGAATATTACATTCAATAGATTACCAGAAAATAATTTTTCTATGTACTACTTGGCTACAATAAGCAGAAGAGAGTTACAAAAACAAAATACATGAAAATCATGTTGCATTTATCATTACTACACACATCTAAGTCAGGCTATATTCATACATATTGTCTGGAAAATATCATGGTTTTTCTATTTATCAACTACCTATAAAATTTAAAAATGCCCATATTCTTTCAATTATCCAAGAACTCCAAGTGAAGCACATGTAATCACAAAGTAAACTATAATTTGTGAATATTTCATTAAGCTCTTATTACACTTTGATATTTTCTAAAGGATGAATTAATAATATAAAAAACTCTTTCATGTGTTTTTAATATACATACCAAAACCTATGGGCAGCTTTATTGTCCACGTGCAATCTAAACTGCTGGGGTAGTTTCCAGGAAACCCAGGGCTGAGGATCACACCACTGAAATCTGACATTGCACCACCACACTGAGCTGCAAGAGAATTGAGGTGCCACTTAAGCCAAAGTACTTTTTTGTATTAAAAACAGACTGAAATCATTTTGAGTATGAATCAAGTTTCTGAGTTAAAACTGATACAAATTTTAATATTTTCAATCTAATTCACCACATACCAGTATTCAAATATAATCAACTGAGAAGGCACTTTGTAAAATACATAAAAGGATAATGTATTTCCTTCCTCAGCTGTAAATACAAGCTAAATCAATTACTGAACAGAGAAGAGTAGTTCATGTGCAGTGAATACAATCAAACAAGAAGCACAGATCCTTTTCCATAGTGAGCAGTACATTTTTGATCCAAAGTACATCTAGAAATGTTTTGATTCATTCAAAAGATGATACAATTTAGAATAAAATCAAGCCAGCTACACTCATTTTAAGTATTGTAGTGAGGAGAGTTTCATTTCGCAGTCTTCCTCTTTTCCTATTTTTGTGAGGAGGCTAAAGGTTTTTAAGTAAAATACTGGTTTCCATTGATAATATGCAAGGGATTCATAGACCATAAGATATGGCCTCACTTTATCCTAAAATAATCTAGATAAAAAATAGGGGAGTATAACATAAGTAAAAAGATGCCCCCATATTTGAGAATTTTGGGATAAATTTATACTTTTTTAGAGTCCCTATTATTCTGATTTATTATAAATGAGCTAACCATAAACTATAAGAACAGATAATTACCCAAGTTTTAATTTTACATGATTATATAGAATTATTTAACATGTAATAAGAGAACTGCAGTCTAGAAGCTAATTCTTTCCTCTTAGTGTACATTTTTATCCTTTTGTCACAGAAGGACTAAAATACACATCTCAGTTGTTGGTTGAAGAATCAGGTTTCATGATTGCACATCAGGTTAGAAAGTTACTTGTAAAAGTATCTGCAACTTCATTCATTTATTATTATGAACAGCAACAAATAGATATATTCAAACTTCAGCTTATAGATCATAAAGGCAAATTCAGTAGAAAGTTTATCAATGTTCTATGTGATATCAGTAGCTAGTTTGATAGCTATCTTTAGCTATGTGAGCTGAATAAATTATGAATCAAGCAGATTTTACTAAGGGGATATATATAACCTTGTAGTTAATC
The DNA here is from genome assembly GCF_023091745.1 of Budorcas taxicolor. NCBI lineage: Eukaryota > Metazoa > Chordata > Mammalia > Artiodactyla > Bovidae > Budorcas > Budorcas taxicolor. The sequence goes on along the minus strand of NC_068923.1, from coordinate 65,339,245 downwards.
TGCATGTCAACCTTTCTTTAAAAGTTGTAATTATCACTGTGTAATACACCTGTATATTTTCCATCCTTCTCAAATCTCAGCTCATCCATCTTTAAACCAGAACAGTTTTCAACATATATAAACCATTAATGTTTACCAATTAATTTTCCTAAAATTTGATTATCTATATATATTTATTACACAATCCAATAACTGGGAATTATAGAGACAATATTTTGGCCAATCAAAAGTACTTTTAAAGTTCCTGGAAAGAATGCAATTGTATATTTGTTTTGCTTTATTCTGAATTTTAAGTGAAAGAACACAAGGACTCTCTTTTGCTTTCTTGCCTTCACAATCTCAAGTGTTTGAGTTACTCCCTGTCCCTGTAATTCTGCTACTTTCCATCTCTTTAGAAATGATCTCAAAATCCTGTCCTCTGCATTGCCCACATTGCTAGAGTGTAAATCTCAAAATCAGAGAAGGAAGAAAGAAAGAATACAAAAAAACAGATAGTGAAAGAGAAAGAAAAATAGTAACAAACCATGAAAACAAGAAGAATACAAACACTGCATCTGCCTTCAGGTCCACACCCCTGCCTATTTTCTCAGTGACTCTGCAAGCTCATGCACACCTAGGCCTTAATGACAACACTGTGCTTCACCAGCCGTTTCATAGGAGACTCTTTTGAGCCCTATTATATGCTTTTTTTCTTAAGGACACAACAACAGCATAGTCCTCCAAGATAAAATCATCTTTGATTTTTCCTTCAGATTTATCTCTATTACATAGAAATCTCAAGTGATTTTTCCTTTCTTCTACCACAATATCTGGCTGACTGTTTATTTTTCAGTTTATGAGATTGTAACCTTGAGGCCTGATGACTACAGTTTTAAGGCATTCAGCCTCTTGCCTTCAGTTTCTCCTTAAAATATAGTCATGATATCAATTCTAACATTTTGTCAAATATGGTATAAGTTTACTGTCCAAAATTTATAAAATATAAAAATTGAGTAGAAAATAAATAACAGTGCTCTGTAATTCCACTACCCATAGATAACCTGTCTACCTTTATAATTCTTTATTTCTCTGCAGAAAAGCATACATTCATGCATGTGTGTTTATACACTACATATATAAAGAAAACAGGATGATACTGAGAATCACTTTAAGAATTTTTATATTTGACTACATATTGTAAACTTTGTTCATGTTATTAAATATTCCATTATAATGTTCACTTCCCCTTTTCCCATTATTGGACCCTTAAGTTGTTGCATATTTCTCATTATAATACCACCGTGGACACCCTGTGTATTTCAGGTTTGGTGTTAAATATTTTAATGTGTTCTCTCACTTCGTTCTCATAATGGGCCTATTACTATTCCATACAACAGATAAGCAAACAGAATAATATACTTGCCATGCAAAGCTATTGCACCTTAGCTGAAATTAAAATGTAGATACATTGCACATCAAAATATGATCAGTATTTAATACAGTTTCATACAAATTTAGCTGATTTAAATTTAAAATTTCTAGTTTAATTTCATTGAAATATCATTTCCATCTAATACTTCCCTTGTTAACAATATTCAATGGAATATAAATTTAATCAAAACACAATATTTACCTAAAAACTAAGCAATTTGTTAAGAGTAATAACCGAAGCTAATAATACAGCAAAATGGAAATTACCATATCATAACTGAGTGATATTTAAATTGATACAACTTTCTAAAGCAATTTGATGATATTTGTAGAATTTTTAAATAGTTATTCAATAACAAAATTTATCTATTCATGTAAGATCCTAAGTAAACAATAAGATATCTGCAAGAAGGCATGTGAAGAACACTTTGAAAGAAATGTGTATAAATGTATAAATATGAACTAAAGGTGTATAAACGTATATCAAAAAGACAAAAAACTAAGCTAACAAAAGAGAATAACTATACAAATTAGACTATGCTATGGACGCTTACCCCTTGGAAGAAAAGTTATGACTAACCTAGATAGCATATTCAAAAGCAGAGACATTACTTTGCCGACTAAGGTCCTAGATGTCTAGTCAAGGCTATGGTTTTTCCAGTAGTCATGTATGGATGTGAGAGTTGGACTGTGAAGAAGGCTGAGTGCCAAAGAATTGATGCCTTTGAACTGTGGTGTTGGAGAAGACTCTTGAGAGTCCCTTGGACTGTAAGGAGATCCAACCAATCCATTCTGAAGGAGATCAGCGCTGGGATTTCTTTGGAAGGAATGATGCTAAAGCTGAAGCTCCAGTACTTTGGACACCTCATGCGAAGAGCTGACTCATTGGAAAAGACTCTGATGCTGGGAGGGACTGGGGGCGGGAGGAGAAGGGGACGACCGAGGATGAGATGGCTGGATGGGATCACTGACTCGATGGACGTGAGTCTGAGTGAACTCCAGGAGTTGGTGACGGACAGGGAGGCCTGGCGTGCTGCGATTCATGGGGTCGCAGAGTCAGACATGACTGAGCGACTGAACTGAACTGAACTGAACTGATGTGCTATAAAGCCATTTAAAAAATAAAATTTTTGGAAACATGCTATGATGGAGAAAATATTTCTAAGTGAATGTCAAGAAAGACATTATAAAAACTATACATACTGTAGAATCTCAAAACTTTAATTTGTTCACTCAACAGTATTTATTGGATATGTACTTAAGATACTAACTGTTCTTGGCAGTAAAGGACAGTAATGAATAACAGACCAAAACTCTCTGCTTTCATATCAGCAAAATATATATATATATATATATATATATTATTTTTGTCTTTAGCATCTCAATTTTATACTTAATTGGATATATACATACCCCATATTCATAACACTTACATAAATGACATTATCTGTATATATATATATTTTTGTAATAGTTACTATATGTATGTATGTAATTTGTAATTGGTATTATATGCATAAATTATTTATAATACCTAAATAAATAAATCCTTCCAAAATTGTCATCCAATCTAAAGTCTGAATGCTTTTATTATTGTTTGTCAATAAAAGACATCTTTACTCAAACATTAATTTCCAGTACTCTCTAACAAAAATTGTGCATATGGCACATAGGCATCACAGACTGAATTGTGTCCTCCTAATATTCACATGTTAAAGCCCTAACTCCCAAATGTGACTGCATTTGGAGATAAGTGATATCTCTTTTAAGGAGATAGTTAAAGTTAAATAAAGTCATGAGGGTAGGGAGCTCTAATCTAATAGTACCAGTGTATTATCGGGGAGCTCTCTCACAGTGAAAAGGCCATGTCAAGATGTAGGGAGAAGATCATCTTCTACAAGTCAAGGAAAGAGGTACTCCAAAAATACAACCCTGCCACCACCTTGACCTTGAACTTCTAGCTTCTAGAAATGTGACAAAATAAATTTCTGTCGTTGAAGTCATTTAGTCTATAGCATTTTGTTACACGAGCCCAAGGATATTAATATATTACAGGTTTGTTCACTGTAAATTGGTAGGTATTGAGGTCACACCAATTCTTTTATTTTTTCCCTACTCAGAAAGGGTAATCTTCTTCATTCATTTAATTACATCTTTCATTCAATACCCTTTGTAAATTTTATTGACTGACTATATTTCCCAATGACTTCAGTCAACACCATTCTCATCTTTCTTAAATTCCATCAGGTATTCAATGGCATTAAACACTAAATCACTCTCCTATTTCATTTCATTTATTTCTACAAATCATGTTTTAATGATGGAAATCATAACTCACACTTTCTTTTCATACTCTATAGAGCCCAGAATATTAATGGTAGCATACAGACACCAGAATCTTAAAAACGAGAAACATTAAGGTAGATAGAAATAACTGGAAGCTGCATTAAATTAGGGTAAATATTTGGGTTCGAATTTCAAAGTCTCAAGTATTCTTTTGATACATCATACATCTCATGGGGTGTCATGCTCCTTTTGGTAGACTCTAGCTTTCTTACCTATTTTGGCTCAAGAGTAAGAAATATAATATTTACTTGTTTTCCTGATCTATGAGTATGAGTAGTTCTATAATATTATACTGAGAAAACTCTCTGGGAATCAGAAAACCTAATACCGTTTCTCAATTTGTAGTTTTAAGCCATACATTGATAATTACTTTGGGACCAAAAAATGTAAAACTTTAAAATTAAAAAAAAAAATTGAAACATTTATCTGGGAATATAATTTTCATAAAACCTGCAACAGGCAAACTTTATGTTTGAAAAACAACATATACAAGGTATATCTTTAAAATATCTAATAAATAATTTATAGTCCTTTAACTCACCCAAACAAATTGGGATTGGATAATTCCATCTTCTTACAGGTCCAGGCATGCATGTAATATGAGAATGGCCCTATATAAACAAGACAGAGCAGTTCAGTACACATTTTTAAAAGTCTAAATATAACATAGGATAGTGAATGATACTTATGAAAACAATATATTGCATTGTAATATTTTTAATACTATTGAAAATCTTAGTGTGACTTAAAACAAGGAAGGTAATTATATACACTTGTGTTAAAATGTAAAAAAAATAAGATTTTGGTAGAAAAATTAAGACTCTATATCACATTAAAATTGTTTTAACATTGTTCTACCAAAACATGTTCCACTAAGGTACTGCATTAATTACACAAGGGAAATGGTCATATATATAGTGGTTTACAATAAAGTGCTGTAATATTCAAGGTGAGATAGATAAAAATGATTATAAAATTCTATTATAAAAATATGAAAAGTCAACTAAAGTATATTAAATTTATATAGAGTCTAGAAAAACTTAATGTTCTACTGAGACTAATAATTTGGGATAAAAGTTTAAAGACTATAAATCATTCATTTTAAATTTTATTTCCTCTAAGGAATTTATTGATTTAATATGTGAAATAGTTTCTGTCTCATTTTTTTTTCCTTAATTTCTTAATAGGTCTATGCTTTACGGAGATTTTTATGAGTCCATAAATTCAGACCGTTTAAAAAACTTGCAAAAGATTAATATAAACACATGAATTGATAATTTACATTGTAACTCCATAGTTTTAGCAAAACTTATTTGTAGTCATTTTTTTATGAATCTGGGGAATTTATTATCACGGAAGCTTTATTCAATGCTTTAAGTAGCACTTTCATTTTTATTTGCAAATTCTGAAAATCTAGGAGTTCAATTTTTACATCTTATGTGTACAGAGAGAAAGGGAAACATTTATTTTGATTTCAAAATCATCTTTGATTACTTGCAAACAAAACAATTTAGTCCATTCCAGCAATTTCTCTCACAAATACCTCATTGACAAATTGAATACCTTTTGATTTAATAATGTTAAATTATGCAGCCTGAGATAAGTATTGTTTTATAACTTCTATATTATTAATCATTAATTTGCTAAAATATTCTGAAAGGGTAATGAAATTCAAAGCTAAAATTTTAAAATAGACCTACCTGAAGAGAATAGCCTTGATCACACTGAAAGGATACTACATCACCAACCATGTATCTGTCTCCAATTTTAATCCCACTGCTAGGAGTCTGTGGTTCAGGACAGGAATCCAAACCAATAGCTAAGAATAATTAGCAGTAAAATGTAACTTTCAAATGCTTAAATCATGCCTAAATTACCAAAATTGAATATTGATGTCATTAAAACTAGATTTACACTGAGACATTAAGGATATTCTGTGAATAAGATTTAACTGTATATGGTTACAGCAATGTGCTTCGGAACTACACCACAGAACTATTTGAATTTTCATGGCACCAACCATTAATTAGCTGTGTGATTATACCTAAACTCTTCTTTAATTCTCAGCCTAAACATCTTCTATGATACAAGTAAAAATTCCTAAAAAGAAACTTGCTAAATAAAAATAATAGTTTAGTGTGATAATAAAATGGAATTCTATATGTAAAACATTCTAAGAAAAATGACTAAAAAAATATTTACTATCTTGTCCATATCACTTGATACCTTTTTTTGAAATGGAGATGATAATTCAAAACACTTCCATTATTTTTACATTAACAACTTATTTTTCAGTATAAAAAATAAAAGCATACTAAAAGTAAAATGTTTTTCTAAAATGTTTCACTTAGTTTAGCATTTCTTATTGAAGTATATTTGACTTACAATGTTGTGCTAATTTATGCTGTATAGCAAAGTGATTCAGTTATTATATATATTATATATATATATACACTTTTTTATATTATTTTCCAGTATGGTTTATCACAGGATATTGAATACAGTTCTCTGTGCTATACATCAGGATCTTATTGTTTATTCATTTTTTATAAAATAGTTTACATCTACAAACCTCAAATTGCTACTCTGTCCATCCTACCCTCCCTCTCTCTTGACAACTACAAGTTTGTTATCCATGTCTGAGTCTGTTTCATAGATAAGTTCATTTGTGTCATATTTTAGGTTTTACATATAAGTGGCGCCATCCAGTATTTGCCTTTTTCTGACTTACTTCACTTAGTATGATAATCTCTAGGTCAATCCATGTTTCTGCAAATGGCCTTATTTCTAAAATTATTCATTTAAAAGCTCAAAAATTGTTCGATGTTTTTGCCAAAACATTTTTTAAGCATGTGAATATATTACTATCAAAAACTTTTTTATCTTTAATAGGAGCCAATGTTTGTTATCTATTTCTCTATAGTTCACATTTTGAGCTAATCTAATACATATCTGATGGTTTCCCAGGTGGAGCTAGTGGTAAAGAACCTGTCTGCCAATGCAGGAGAGGTAAGAGACCCAGGTACAATCCTTGGGTCAGGAAGATCCCCTGGAGGAGGAAATGGCTACCCACTCCAGTATTCTTGCCTAGAGAAACCCATGGACAGAGGAGTCTAGTGGGCTATGGTGCACAGGGTTGCAAAGAGTTGAATATGTCTGAAGCAACTTAGCATGCATGCAATACAGATCGGAATGGATGAGAGGAAGCAGTCACCACTCCAAAATCATTATGTGAGTGTGTGTATACTCATTATAAATATTCATGGTATATAATCATTTATTAAAAAAGCATTAAAACCTAAATTCTAAAGAATAACAATACTTTGGCCACCTTATGCAAAGAGCTGACTCATTGGAAAATACCGTGATGCTGTGAAAGATTTAGGGCAGGAGGAGAAGAGGGCAACAGAAGATGAGATGGTTGGATGGCATCAAAGATTCAGGAAAGCAACTCCAGAAGACAGTGAAGGGCAGGAAAGTCTAGCATGCCATGGTCCAGAAGGTTGCAAAGAGTTGGACATGACTTAGTGACTGAATAACAACAAAAAGTATGACAATATCATATAGATTCTTTCACTCCTTGACCATGTTATTTCTCTCTGATAGATGCCATCATACTTAACACCACCCCATCCATCATCTTTGTTGCATTTGACATAAATTAATAATGAATAATTATGTAATTAGTTATTCAATATTTATCCCCTTCTGAGAATATAAATTTCATAAAGGTGGCTTAAAGCACACAGTCCTAAGGAAGCACTCAATAAACATTCTTCGTAAAGATGAATGAATAGAAAAAGAAAGAAAGATCATTCTATTATATTTCTTAATAAATACAAATATCTGCCTTTGCAAATGGAAGAAATTTTATCTAATAACATAATGGTGAGAATAGGTACAAATTAAAGGATAGAAAAGTAAATAAAAGCAGTGACTGGGTAGAGCTGTGGTTAGATTGGGAAGTAAGGTAGTAAAGATGAGGAGTAAACTGGTCATTTAGGAATGCACTTGAGGCAGTCCTAAAGGAGACTGAGTCATATAGACTAGAATTTCAATGCTGGTGCTGCAATTAGCTAGGTCTCTAACCATATGTCAAGCTCCACGTTTCTTGATCTTTTGTAATCTTGAATTTATAGAACCAGGAAAGTTAAGTTATCCTTAAATTGTGGCCTACTTTTAAAATTTTAAGAGTTAATGTCTCACTTTCCATATAACTTTTGAAATCCAAGAAAAGACAAAAATGGTGTTACATTTACTTTCATCTCATTCAACATCCACTAATGGGTCTTATACATTAAATTCATCTGATTTTATAGAAAGCTTTCTAAGAATGATTAACCAAATAGAACAGTTATGATATAAACATATACATCTGGTCAATATGATTTCACTTTCCTTTTCAGTTCATTTCATTTCAGTTCAGTCACTCAGTTGTGTCCGACTCTTTGTGACCCTATGGACTGCAGCATGCCAGGCCTCACCAACTCCTGGAGTTTACTTTAGAACAAGGAAAAGTAGTATATTGGATGTTCTGAACAATACATTTATTATCCTTTACCATTAAGGTCATTTATGTGATCATTTTTGCTAAGAAGGCTAAATTCAGTACATGTTCATTTCTCTTTTCTTTCTATCAAGAACTCTAGTCAGGGTCATATACATAAAAAACAACTAATTTCCCCAAGTGTTGATTTTCTCCTCTGGGAGGATAAAGAAAATATTGCACAGTTATGCCACAAAATAATGAGACTCATTTTTAAGAGAGATTTTTTTCCATAATGTATGTATATATAGCAAAATATTTATGAAAGAGTTTTAACTTAAAACATAATATAAACTCTATAGATTATGTAATAATAATTTTGTACGTTAAAAATTCTTATAAGCAAATAATCACAGAGAAAACTGACCAAAAGTAAATATGTGAAATATTAGCAGTAGTTAAGATTCTTGATATGAAATTATTGGTGATTTTTATGCACTTTCTTATATATTCCTGCATTTCTAAAACTTATATGAAGTGAAGTGAAGTGAAGTTGCTCAGTCGTGTCTGACTCTTTGCGACCCCATGAACTGTAGCACACCAGGCTCCTCCATCCATGGGATTTTCCAGGCAAGAATACTGGAGTGGGTTGCCATTTCCTTCTCCAGGAGATCTTCCTGACCCAGGGATTGAACCCAGGTCTCCCGCATTGTAGGCAGATGCTTTACCATCTGAGCCACCATGGAATGCAAATAATAATGTCACTTATGTAGTAGATGGATGTATCTTTCCTTTTCCCTGATACGGGGAAAGACTGAAGGCAGGAGGAGAAGTGGGTGACAAAGGATGACATGGTTGGATGGGATCATTGACTCAATGGATATGAGTTTGAGCAAACTGTGGGAGACAGTAAAGGACAGGGAAGCCTGGCGTGCTACAGTCCATGGAGTTGCAAAGAGACAAGACTGAGTGACTGAATAATAACAATAAAATCTAGTAGATAAAGTAGAATTAGTAGAGAATTTGGGGGTATAAAAATATATTTCAATCATTAATAATATTGTCTCAGGGAAGGAAATAAGGTAATGAAGTAATTAGATAAGAAAGAGAAGTCATATATTAACAACCCCTCTCATTTTTTTTGCATTCAATTATTTTACATGCACTAAAGAAAATAAAACAGAAATATCTTTAAAAAACTGCAGTTCATATTTATAAGTCATTTTTTAAATTTACAAAACTGAGTGATTAAATTCAGTAGTTTAAAAATGTCTTCTTTATTATTTTTCATTGCTTTCTAAGTAACAATACCAGTAGGTTATTTGCAGGAATCAACAAAGAAAAGGTATTTGTAAAATGTTTCAAACAGCTCTCTCCTGTTTGACTAAGCTTAGCCAATCAATATATTGAGTCATTTTCATCTTTAAGGGTATAAATTTTATAAAATTATGTGTCTGGCAATCAAAGATGCTCTTTGAGAGAACTTTTTTAATGGGAATTGGTTCAATGAATTAAGTGCTATAGCCAAAAACAAACAGAAATGAATACAAGGAAAAATCCACATCAAAAGTTGAACAGAATTAATTATATATGCTATTAAATTACTGTGGGCAGTTACCCTGGCTGTCAACATTAAAACCTCAGTCCTCCAATTTCAAAAATTTATTTGTAAACAAAAATATTCTTTCTAATTTTGTTTACAAAGCAATCTGAAGGAGAAAATGGTGTAAATCATAACATTTATATTTGATCATTTTGAATATATACTATAGTATTCCATAATGATTTTAATAAGTCCTTAATGCAATGAGATAGGGAGAAAGGGAGAGAAGAAAGTTTAATTATTGCTAAGACTCCCAGTAAGACTGTTATGTAAAAAGGAAAAAAAACAACACTTTATGAATTTGATATGACAACCCATGTACAAATTTATTGAAAATAACCAAAAATCCTGGATTTATTTCCTGCAAATGCAGGAGACTTAAGATACACAGGTTCAATCCCTGGGTCAGGAAGATCCCCTGGAGGAGGGCATGGCAACCCACTCCAGTATTCTTGCCTGGGGAATCTCCTGTGGACAGAGAAGCCTGGCAGGCTACAGTCCATAGGGCTGCAAAAAATCGGACGTGACTGAAGTGACATAGCATGCATGCAAGAGAAATCAACAGGAACTGAATCATATGTCTTTGGACCAGTGCTTGTATTCAATGATAGTGAAGATCTTATTTTAAAAATATTGCAGGTCTTCAATTTAAAATTTTTCTCTAAATAATGGATAGAAAATAACTATTATTATTAGGTTTACACCACATTTAATGATTTTTTAATATGTTAGAATTATCACTTGGCATTTAATAATTATCATTATAAAATAATGGCTTGAGAATAATGTAGACGTTTGTGATAAAGGATGAATTCAATATGAGCTGGGCTACTAGTTGCAGGACTTGGAGAAATCAACAATGATAAGTATACAGACTTTTTCAACAGAATGTACCTTGTATTAACTAATATACTAAAGAAAACTTGTCACATATTATTATGTAATATTTACATGTATATTTTAACTCTGTTTATTTAACTTATATGCAGAGTTCATCAAGCAAGATGCTCGCCTGGATGAAGCACAAGCTGGAATCAAGATTGTTGGGAGAAATACCAACAAACTCAGATATGCAGATGATCCCACTCTAATGGCAGGAAGTGAAGAGGAACTAAAAGCCTCTTAATGAGGGAGGAAGAGAGAAAAAGCTGGTTTAAAACTCAACATTCTAAAAGCTAAGATCATGGCATCTGGCCCCATCACATCATGGCAAACAGAAGGGGGAAAAGAGGAAGCAGTGACAGATATTATTTTCTTGGGTTCAAAAACTACTGCAGATGGTGACCGCAGCCATGAAATTAAAAGATGCATACTCCTCTGAAAAAAAGCTATGACAAACCTAGACAACATATTAAAAAGCAGAGATATTACTTTGTCAACAAAGGTCCTTACAGTCAAAACTATTGTTTTTTCAGTAGTCATGTACGGATGTGAGAGTTGGACCATAAAGAAGTCTGAAAGCTAAAAAATGGATGTTTTTGAACTGTGGCACTGGAAAAGACTCTTGAGAATCCCTTGGGTAGCAAGGAGATCAAACTAGTCAATCCTAAAGGAAATAAACCCTAAATATTCATTAGAAGGACTGACGCTGAAGTGAAACTCCAATACTTTGGCCACCTGATGTAAACAACCGACTCATTGGAAAAGACCTTGGTGCTGGGAAAGATTGAAGGCAGGAGAAAAGCGCACTGGAGGATGAGATGGTTAGATAGCATCACCAACCCAATGGACATGAATTTGAGCAAACTCCAGGAGATAGTGAAGGACAGGGAAGCCTGGCATGTCACAGTCCATGGGGTTGCAAAGAGTAGGACATGACTGAGTGACTGAATAACAACATGTAACATAAATGTCTATAAATAAAGTTTTTCAGACAGAACAATTTTGACTTCAAAAGCAAGTGGTGCTGGGAAAACTGGTCAACCACTTGTATAGAATGAAACTAGAATACTTTCAAACACCATACACAAAAATAAACTCAAAATGGATTAAAGATCTAAATGTAAGACCAGAAACTATAAAACTCCTAGAGAAAAACATAAGCAAAACACTCTGATGTAAATTATAGCAGGATCCTCTATGATCCACCTCCCAGCGTAATGGAAATAAAAGCAAAAATAAACAAATGGGACCTAATTAAACTTAAAAGCTTTTGCACAACAAAGGAAACTATAAGCAAGGTGAAAAGACAGCCTTCAGGATGGGAGAAAATAATAGCAAATGAAGCAACTGACAAACAACTCATCTCAAAAATATACAATCAGTTCCTGCAGCTCAATTCCAGAAAAATAAACAACCCAACCAAAAAATGGGCCAAAGAACTAAACAGACATTTCTTCAAAGAAGACATACAGATGGCTAACAAACACATGAAAAGATGCTCAACATCACTCATGATCAGAGAAATACAAATCAAAACCACAATGAGGTAACATCTCGAGCCGGTCAGAATGGCTGCTATCGAAAAGTCTCCAAACAATAAATGCTGGAGAGGGTGCAGATAAAAAGAAACCCTCTTACACTGTTTGTCAGAATGCAAACTAGCACAGCTACTATGGAGAACAGTATGGAAATTCCTTGAAAAACTGGAAATAGAATTGCCATATGACCCAGCAATCCCACTGCTGGGCATACACACCAAGGAAACCAGAATTGAAAGAGACACATGTACCCCAGTGTTCATCACAGCACTGTTTACAATAGCCAGGACATGGAAGCAACTCAGATGTCCATCGGCAGACAAATGGATAATAAAGCTGTGGTACATGATGGAATATTACTCAGCTATTAAAAAGAATGCATTCGAATCAGTTCTAATGAAATGGATGAAACTGGAACCTATTATACAGAGTGAAGTAGGTTAGAAAGAAAAACACCAATACAGTATATCAATGCATATACATGGAATTTAGAAAGGTGGTAATGATGACCCTACATGTGAGACAGCAAAAGAGACACAGCTGTAAAGAACAGACTATTGGTCTCTGTGGGAGAAGGCAAGAGTGGGATGATTTGAGAGAACAGCATTGAAACATGTATATTATCATATGTGAAACAGATCACCAGTACAGGTTCCATGCATGAGACAGGGTGCTCAGGGGTGGTGTACTGGGATGACCCTGAGGGATAGGATGGGGAGGGAGGCGGGAGGGAGGTTCAGGATGGGGAACACATGTACACCCATGGCTGATTCATGTGAATGTATGGCAAAAAGCACCACAATATTTTAAAGTAATTAGCCTCCAATTAAAATAAATTAAAAAAAAAAAGTCACCGACGAGTAGCAGTGTAAGTTTAGAAATATGTGGTACAGGCTTTGTTCATGTTTACCCTGATTCTCATATTTTCTTACTTATGTTTACCTATTTTTAACATTTGACCTAGCAGTATTCTGAAAAACTGAGTACTCAGTAATAGATGTGTGTTTGTGTGTGTGCTCAGTCGCTCAGTCATGTCTGCCTCTTTGTGCCCCCATGGACTGTAGCCTGTCAGGAATCTTCTGTCCACAGAATTTTCCAGGCAAGAAATACTGGAGTGGGTTGCCATTTCCTACTCTAGGGGCTCTTTCCCACCCAGTGATCGAACCCATGTCTCTTGCGTCTCCTGCATTGGCAAGCAGATTCTTTACTACTGAGCCACCTGGGAAACCCCAGTGATAGATTCTACTTATAAAATTTTAGTCTAAAGAATAAAGATAAGTAAAATGATAAATAGAATCTGGCATGTAGGGACCATTCACTCATTACATGAGCAATTACTGGTGCCAATTGTATAGTCTTACTGTGTTAACACACATGCTGGAAATGCAAAGATCAATTAGCAACATAAGCAACCATGCTCTGAAGAAATTCTGGGTGGAGCTAGAGAGGGGGTTGTTTTAAAAGATGGCTTCAGTGTAGCAGAAAAATCACAATATATGAAGGCTGTCTTCTATTTAAATAATTATTTCATAGGAACTAACCTATGTGAGTCCAAAAAACAATATATTTTATCAGTTCATAACGAAAGGGAAGGTGAGTATGCTGGCTTGGCATGTTAAGTGGATAATGTTTCAAGTTATTTTTCCTTCTTTTATGGAAAAAAAGGGGAGCATTTTTTGTAAAACATATTATAGTATTTTTGGAAGGGCAGTTAAAAATGAAGCTGAAAAGGGAGACAGGATATAGACTATGTAAACAATCGTGTAATCTTAATCAATGTAGAAGGTTGTATTTTCCTACTGTGGTTAATGGAGGTAAAATTCAGAGTTATTAAGAACAAAACTTCTGTACTCTGTGTGCATCTTGGTTCCACTAGTTTCTTGCCTTTTCTTGGTAAAATCTGAGATAATCTCTATGTCTCAGTTTCCTCATCTATAAAATAGATTCAAAATTATACCAACTTCACATGAATACTTTGATGCATAAAGAAAACAATACATGTATAACACCTAGATAGTTTCAGGAACATAGGATGCCCTCAAAAAATGTTAACTAGCATTACTGAATGCTTTTAAGCATGGAAGTTAGGTTGTACATTTGGATTCTAGATAAAGGATATATATATTTTCTATTGTTATGAAAGCACGTCTCTGTATGTTTAAGACTGATAGATCTCACATAAATATTCTAGTAATATAGAAAACACATATAAAGATTTACATAAAGCTTCAAACTTAAGTACCTTCAGTTTTGTGATTGACTTACAAAGAGAAGCTTCTATAAGAAAATCCAGAAGACCAGGAGCAGTGTTACTATAATAGCTCAAGATATAACTACAGAAACTTTACAGCTACACAAACACAATGTTTTATGAATTCAGAAACTCTCTTAGAACCAGCTCTCAATCAATACCACAAAGACATGAAAAATCAATGAGATGATCATGAAATAAATTCGGATAAGAGTAAACTATGCCAAAACTAGAATGGCCTTACAGGCTTAAGGAGTGAAATGTGTTTATAAAGATCAATTACACATACTTGCATGTAATATAGTCTAGGTTAATAGCAATTTAAATTAGAAATGACAAACATTAACAATTTAACTTGGACAGAAGGTGTTTCTAAAATTAATAGTTACAAGATGGTATGCATGAAGTAGAATAAGACAGTTTAGGTAAAAATATAATTAATCTTACAGTCACTATTTTTTCACAAATAATCAATTATCTAACTAGCCCATTTTTTATGGTTATAAAAATAAACTTAAGACCTAATGCATTAGGTCTTAAGCATATTGCTCAAGGAAGGAAAGCAATAAAATAAGTATTGTGTTGAATTGAAACCTTTTGTTATTTATAAACTACATTTAAATGAATACATTCCTGAGCATTGACTATTTCACAACTATTTTTATAATTTGGGTATTCAGACTAGTCGTCCAACTATTGCACAAGATGGAAAGATGTTTTCAGGCCACCTGAATTTTTATAAGATTTACAGCAAAATTATTATTAGTAGATATAATGAATGATCTCAGGTGTGGGAGGAGGGAAAAAATTATTCATTATGGTGACATTACCTTCGTTTTCCTCAGAGACTACATACTGAGATCTTTGAGCACCCCTAAATTTTCAAATACCATTACTATATAGTTTCCCCTTTTAAAATAAGTTCATTTTATAAGTTCAAGACCAAAAACTGTTCATTGATTTATAAATGTTCACAGTCCCTCTAGAATTTTCCATTAGGTGCTAGTGAAGAGGCTCAGACGTGTTCGACTATTCGCGACCACATGGACTGTAGCCTGCCAGGTTCCTCTGTCAATGGGATTTTTAGGCAAAAACACTGGAGTGGATTGCCATTTCCTTCACCACGGGATCTTTCCAACCCAGGGATCGAACCAGGGCCTCTTTCACTGAAGGCAGACTCTTTACTGCTTGAGCTACCAGGGAAGGTACTGGATTTTTCTTTAGTGGGATTTAAAAGTGTGCCTCCATAAATAGGAAGTATGAGGAAAACTGCATATGCGTGTTACAATCAAATGATCATTTCAAAATGATGAGGCTGGACCTGAATTCAAGTGACAGAGCAACTAGAAACTACAGGTTCTTTTTGTGGAAGAAGGTCCGTCTAGGCAAGGCTATGGTTTTTCCAGTGGTCATGTATGGATGTGAGAGTTGGACTGTGAAGAAAGCTGAGCGCCGAAGAATTGATGCTTTTGAACTGTGGTGTTGGAGAAGACTCTTGAGAGTCCCTTGGTCTGCAAGGAGATCCAACTGGTCCATTCTAAAGGAGATCAGCCCTGGGATTTCTTTGGAGGGAATGATGCTAAAGCTGAAACTCCAGTACTTTGGCCACCTCATGCAAAGAGTTGACTCATTGGAAAAGACTCTGATGCTGGGAGGGATTAGGGGCAGGAGGAGAAGGGGACAACAGAGGATGAGATGGCTGGATGGCATCACTGACTCGATGGACATGAGTCTGAGTGAACTCCGGGAGTTGGTGATGGACAGGGAGGCCTGGCGTGCTGTGATTCATAGGGTCGCAGAGTCAGACACGACTGAGCGACTAAACTGAACTGAATTGAACCAACGCTGATACAGTTAATGGTATTCCAAGCACTAGGAACATTTTCCCTAGCAACAAATACATTTATGCAAGACATACAATTATAACCAGAATCACATATGTTTAAAATACACACACACACACAAACTGATGAATAGATTCCCACCTTCTAGTGCTCTTGTGGATCAGGAAACAGAAAGAATGTGAACAATGTTGGAAAAAATATACTAACTCAGAGCATCTACATCTATTTATATGACTACTAAAACAGAACACTAGTACACCTAACTACAGTAGTACACATGACTCTTAAACCAGAACAATTATCAATACAAACAATGATGCATCTTTGTGTCAACTTATGATCACTCATATCAGGAAACAGAAAAATGTAAATCAGACTCTTTTAATAAGTGTTTTTCAGCTTATCTTGATTAAGCAGAGAAAACTGTATCCTCTAAACTCTGGAACTCTGGTATAAATATTTGCGGCCTTCCAAAGTTGGTAGGCAAACATGTCTTCTGCCTGCCTTCTTTCTCTTCAATGTCCAATCTCTTTTCTTATTAACAGAAAGAAAAACTGACTTTTAAAAAATCTTTTCATTAATATTAGCTATCTCATTATATATCAGGTAATTTAATAGCATAAAACTAATAGAATATATCAACATCTCAGAAAAATGTAATTGAGAATATTTCCAAATTTATATTTATTATCTCACTTTGTGTTTAACTTAGAAAATTTACCCTGATTTGTGGAACTACAACCTCAAGTGAGTACAGTTTGAAATACTAATAAATATACTCATGAAGGTAGTCAAAAGGTACAACTTTCCAGTAAAAAAGGAGTGTAATGTAACTAGAGGTGCAACATATGATGCAATGGCTATAGTTAACACTTTTCTATGATATATGTTTGTTAAGAGAGTAGATCTTAAAGGTTCTCATTACAAGGAGAAATGCTTTTTTTCCTTTCTTTTTACTGCATCTATATGAGACGGATAGATGTTAACTAAACCTATTGTATTAATCATTTCACAACATATATAAACTCAACCACCTTTTTTGTATACCTTAAACAGTGATGTATGTCAACTATTTCTCAATAAAGCTGGAAAAAGATTTTTAAAAGTATTTCAAGACCAAAAGGTAGAAATATTAATCTCTGTTTTCTAGAATTTTATTACTCAAATTCAAATGTTTTCCATCTATGGAAATCAAAGATTAGAATAGATGTAAAAATGGGATTCTAAATTTTTGTCTGCTACAGAATATTTCTTCTGAATTACATATCTGGAATATGTATTAAGAGAACACTGAATTTATAGTCAGTTTTTTATTGATTATGATAGTTTGTCTAACCTCTAAATCCTAACTGGCAAATAAATAACTTTGAGAAGGCATTTAACCCATTTCTAAATCCTTTGGAAAACAGCTTTCAAAGTCACCTTGGAAGACAAGTGTGTATTCCTAAATTCAGAAGTTTCCAGAAAGGATTACATAATCCTTCAATAACTTTTAACATCTTTTACTGACAGAAAAAAAATCTTTACCCAAACTGAACTTTTCTTCATGAATCTCTTGAATTCTCTTCAAAATTTCTACAGTACATCCTTAGTCTGTTGACTAGGCCTGTACTCAGTGTTCCAGTTTGGTAGGCAAGATTTTGGCTACTATTATGTTATACTTGCAAATATGTTATGTTACATGTCCAAAGGAATTTGTGGATAAAAATAAGGCTAATAAGCTGACTATAAAATATAAAGTTTACTGACTGATTATTGGATGATTACATACATATAAATGTTGTATCCATCTACCTTTTTTTTTTTTTCTTATGTTGCAAGTAGTACCAAATGACGGAGAAGGCGATGGCACCCCACTCCAGTACTCTTGCCTGGAAAATCCCATGGACAGAGGAGTCTGGTAGGCTGCAATCCATGGGGTCGCTAAGAGTCAGACACGACTGAGCGACTTTTCTTTCACTTTTCACTTTCATGCATTGGAGAAGGAAATGGCAACCCACTCCAGTGTTCTTGCCTGGATAATCCCAGGGACGGGGGAGCCTGGTGGGCTGCTGTCTATGTCGTGTTGCACACAGTCGGACACGACTGAAGTGACTTAGCAGCAGTACCAAATGAACCTTTCATATGTTTCATTCTTTTTTTTAAACCGGAGTATAATTGGTTTACAATGTTTTATTAATTTCTGCTGTACAACGATGTAGATCAGCTATAAATGTACATACATCTCCTTCCTCTTGAGCCTCCAACCCACCCACACCTCCTATCCCACCCGTCTAGGTCATCCCAGAGCACTGAGCTGAGCTCCCTGTGTTATGCCGCAGCTTCTTACTATCTGTTTTACACATGGTAGTGTATATATGTCAATACTACTCTTTCAATTTGTCCCACTCTCTCCTTCCCCCACTATGTCAACAAGTCTGTTCTCTACATCTGTGTCTCTATTCTTGCCCTTAGAATATGTTAATTTGTGCTACCATTTTATATATCCCATATATATGCATTAATATATGGTATTTCTTTTTCTATTTCTGACTTACTTCCACTCTGTATGACAGACTCTAGGTTAACCCACATCACTATGAAAGACCCAACTGCATTACTTTTTATGGCTGAGTAGTATTCGATTATATATATGTACTAAAACTTCTTTATCCATTTATCTCTCAATGGACATTTAGGCTGCTTTCATGTCCTGGCTATTGTAAATAATGCTGCAGTGAACAGTGGGGCACATATGTCTTTCTGAATTGTGGATTTCTCAGAGTGTATGTCCAGGAGTGGGAGTGCTGCATCATATGGTAGTTTTATTCCTAGTTTCCATTTGAATGGAAACACAAAAGACCCTGAATAGCAAACATGAATGAGTTTCATTCTTGAAATCTTATCCCTAAACTGGTACTATCATTAGTTAAATTAGGAAGTACTTTTGGTTCCTAGATCCCACTACAAGGTGTGCTGTCTAATATTACAGATAAATAAAATTACTTATGCTGATCTTTATTTAATTCATGTCTGAGTTCTAAAAATCAAACAAAATGTCTAAAAAAGTAATCAGCTTGCCAAAGAAATAAAGAAAAACTATGTGAAGAAGGCAGAGTGCTGAAGAATTGATGCTCGTGGTGTTGGAGAAGACTCTTGAGAGTCCCTTGGACTGCAAGGAGATCCAACCAGTCCATTCTGAAGGAGATCAGCCCTGGGATTTCTTTGGAGGGAATGATGCTAAAGCTGAAACTCCAGTACTTTGGCCACCTCATGCGAAGAGTTGACTCATTGGAAAAGACTCTGATGCTGGGAGGGATTGGGGGCAGGAGGAGAAGGGGATGACTGAGGATGAGATGGCTGGATGGCATCACTGACTCAATGGACATGAGTCTGAGTGAACTCCGGGAGTTGGTGATGGACAGGGAGGCCTGGCGTGCTGCGATTCATGGGGTCGCAAAGAGTCGGACACGACTGAGCGACTGAACTGAACTGATGATCATATACAAAGTGATATGATCTAAAGTAAAAATTAAAACACCAAAACATGATAATCAACCTCTACACCTCTCTCTTTCTCATCTCCAACACGGAACTGGCCATAAATCTTTCAATTTGACCTCATTATTTCCTACCTCTTTTACAAAACCACAATAACCATCTTCAGAGTTTCTCATTTGAACCATTGCTACTCCTTTTCTTCAGCATATTCTCTTCCTGCAATGCATTTATCACTTTTTAAAATAAAAGAGACTTTGAAAATACAAAATTGATTATTTTATTCCTCAAATTGAAACACCTTCATTGAATCTCTTCTATCTGCAAAATAAACTTGTCTGTCATCAACCTCTCCAGTCATGTTGGTTCATCTCATTATTAGAAAAGCATGATATCCACTGAGGGTTTGCTATGTACCTGGTCCTATGAGAAACACTTTGTATGGATGATCTCACTGAACTCTGATAGAATCTTTCAAGTTACATGCTACTATTATCACATATTACAGGTGAGGAAACTGGATTCTTAGGGAATCTTAGAGATCATCTAATGTCACAAGGCCATCAAATGGCAGTGCCAAGACAGAAACCTAAGTTTGATTCCAGCATACATTATCTTATGTCCACCTACATTCTAGGAAGGCCTTCCCTCATGGTTCAAACAACAAAGAATCTGCCTTCAATGCCGGAGACCTCAGTTCAACTCCTGAGTCAGGAAGATCCCCTGCAGAAGGGCAAGGCAACCCACTCCAGTACTCTTGCCTGGAGAATCCCATGGACTCAGGAGCCTGAAGGGCTACAGAGATGGGATTGCAGAGAGTCAGACCCGACAAACAACTAACATTTTTACATTCTAGGAGGTCCCTTAAAAGTCCAAGCTATTTCTATATCTATACTTTAATTCTTACCTGGAAAAAAAGCACTTAGATTTGTCTTTTGGTGAAGTCTTCCCTGACTCTACCACGAGTAACACCTAAGAGTTTTGATCACTACCTTTTCTGTGACATTGTCTACATTACATATGATATCATACTTTAGCCATTGTGAGAGTAACCTTGGGAGGTTGGTGAAAGTACACATGGTTTGCTGAATCTCATAAAGACTGACTTGATCTATTGGGGTGGAGTCTCATTATCTGGATTTTCAATAAGACTTTGAGATAACTATAGTGTACAATTATCAGAGAAGCATCAAGTTACATAAACTATACTTATAGTGTTTACACTGTAATTTTGCAATTATTGCTGTTTGTATGTCCTTGTTTTCAGTTAGTCTGAAGCTTTGTTTTTTTAGGACTGGATCTGATACAAATATGTAGCCCTTACATTTAGAAAGTATACTTAACATCTAGCAACTATTCAATTAAAATTTGATAAATAAAAAAGTGAATTTATTCTCACATTTGGGAGGCAATAAGAAGATGAGGAGAGGAAATGAATTGCTGCCTTTTTTCAGTAGATAACAGGAAAATAATGATATGAAATGATCAAAGTGGGCCTTTAGAAATATTAATGAGACTAAGGCATGAGAATGATAAATTGAGCAGAAGGAACATCAGATTTATATGATCATAATCATAATAACACATTTCAAAGTTAAAATGACATGATCCCAAGTTAAAGGAGCAAAATTGTACTATATGACAAAAATCAGCCACTTGTCAGCATTTCCTTTTTAAGTAAATACAAAACAAGGCCAATCTGTCTAATATCTTGTGCCATCAGATAATCGAGATTGCTTTTTTTTCCCCTGAAACACCTCATGAGTGAGTAGGAAAATCAGACAGAGAAAATATTCACTTGCTAGAAGGAATCTCAGCCAAATTTCTTTTTCCCAAGATAGAACACCTGCCATGTTTCCTGAAACCTTTACAACTTGAAATATTCCTTTAGGAACTTAGAAAGAGCCTACTTTCTTGGTTAAAAAGAAAGAAAACACAAGATCTGTCCTTTTTATAGCAAATGTTAATGTCTTTTGCATCTGTTGTTGGTATTCATAGTGTGATTATGAGACTGTTATTTCCCCAATGTGATTACTTCCTTATGTTAGCCTGTGGGCAGAACTTTTATTTCAGGGATTGTCAGAAATGAAATACCAAAGATGTGCAGTAAAATGGGTGTCTTCTCAATGCAGAAAAGTTATTAGACCTACCTTATTTGTAATGCACACATACACACACACACAACATTATTTTTTCCAGTATCCTACTAGTTAAGTGTTCTGCTTTTTCTAAATATTGAAACTAATTTTTAAAAAATTTTCTTAAAGGTCCTGTTTCTATTCATTTAAAATATGCAGTTTTCTCTTACAGAGGTTACTATATTCTTATAGCTCAAACAGTGATTTTGGAGGCTTATGCATACATAAGGAAGTTCTTTAAAATATTTATTTCTATTTAATACGGTCTTCCCTCACAAGTGGACAGATTCTTAAATTACCACAAACGAAATATTACCCCACTAAGGAGATATTTAACTTATACGAAGAGTACATCATGAGAAATGCTGGGCTGGAAGAAGCACAAGCTGGAATCAAGATTGCTGGGAGAAATAACAATAACCTCAGATATGCAGACACACCACCCTTATGGCAGAAAGTGAAGAGGAACCAAAAAGCCTCTGGATGAAAGTGAAAGAGGAGAGTCAAAAAGTTGGCTTAAAGTTCAACATTCAGAAAATGAAGATCATGGCATCCGGTCCCATCACTTTATGAGAAATAGATGGGGAAACAGTGGAAACAGTGTCAGACTTTATTTTTTGGGCTCCAAAATCACTGCAGATGGTGATTGAAGCCATGAAATTAAAAGCTGCTTACTCCTTGGAAGGAAAGTTATACCCGACCTAGACAGCATATTAAAAAGTAGAGACATTACTTTGTCAACAAAGGTCTGTCTAGTCAAACTTATGGTTTTTCCAGTAGTCATGTATGGATCTGAGAGTTGGACTATGAAGAAAGCTGAGCGCCGAAGAATTGATGCTTTTGAACTGTGGTGTTGGAGAAGACTCCTGAGAGTCCCTTGGACTGCAAGGAGATGCAACCAGTCCATCCTAAAGGAAATCAGTCCTGAATATTCATTGGAAAGACTGATGCTAAAGCTGAAACTCCAACACTCTGGCCACCTAATGGGAAGAACTGACTCATTTGAAAAGAACCTAATGCTGGGAAAGATGGAAAGTGCAAGGAGCAGGGGACAACTGAGGATGAGATGGCTGGATGGCATCACCAACTCAATGGACATGAATTTGAGTAAACTCCAGGAGCTGGTGATGGACAGGGAGGCCCGGCTGGCATGTTCCAGTCCATGGGGTCACAAAGAGTTGGACATGACTGAGCAACTGAACTAAAGTGAACTGAATTGAATATGGAGAACTAGTATTTCCAAAGTGGCCATACGGCCCAAAGCCATCTATAGAATCAATACAATCCTTACCAAAATTCCAATTTTTTTTTTTTTCCAAATAAATAGGGGGGAAAAAAAGGCTTAAAATTCATGAAAGTGAAAGCATTAGTCATGTCCAACTCTTTGTGATCGTAGGGTTTTCTGCCTCTGGAATTATCCAGGCAAGAATACTGGAGTGATAACCATTCCCTTTGCAAGGGGATCTTCCTGATACAGAGATTGAACCCTAGTCTCCATATCGCAGGCAGATTCTTTATAGTCAAAGCCACCAGGGAAGCTCCATATGGGACCACAAAAGTCTTCAAATATCGAAAGCAATCCCGAGAAGGAACAAAACTAGAAATATAATTCTCTCTGATTTCAAATTGCATTGCAGAGATGTTGTAACTTAAATAGTATGGTCCTGGCATAAAAATGCACACATAGAACAATGTAATAGAATTGAGAGCCTAGAAATAAACCCTTGCATATACAGTCAACTAATATTTGATGAGCGAGACGAGAATACTCGAGATGGAAAGGTGAGTCTCTTTAATAAGAAAAACTGAAATAAGCCAGACACAGAAGGACAAATGCTACATGGTACCACTTATACAGAGTATCTCGAATAGTCAAACTCATTAGACATGACAATAAAATGGTGGTTTCTAATGGCTGAGAAGAGGGAGAACGAGGAGCTGTTGGTCGACTGGCTTCATTTAAGCAAGGGGAGTCAAGTTCTAGAAATCTGCTGCACAATACAGTGCCTACAGTTAACACTACTGTATTGTGCATTTAAGATTTTTGTTAAGAAGGGAAACCTTAAGTGCATTTACAATTAAAAAAAAAGACAATACCTGTAAATTCTGATGAAAATCATCAGAACTTTATACATATAATTTTGTAGTTGAATTGAATAAACAATTCAGAATCTTAAAGTAAGACAACGTTCTATTTTGAAAAAGTCCGTTAACTTTCTAATTCAGAAAAGTAATATTTAAAATTAATATTTTTTCTTAATTTTTTTGGACAGCACATAATATTTTATTTACCTGTGTATTCAAGGTGAAATCCTGCAGCAGAAACACTGATGTCTGATTGAAAATTTAGATATAGATTATTAGATGTACTATTCAAAAGATGGGGTATTGTTGTTCCTGAAATGATAATTGAAAAAGTGGTTCAGTGATCACATAATAAGTAATATAATAAAACTAAGTTAACTATTGGTCAGCCAACAAGTTATCACTGAAATGATATACTATTAAACTGTTTTATAAGAATTTTTAAATAAAAATATTTCTCACATATTCGTCTTTCATATTACTATTCTTGACTATCTCCAAGGAGACAGACCTTTGACAGCACATTAGATGGCTCCCTAAAATAGGTAACAGCAAACAAAGCTGATAAGAAGCAGAAAATTTTACTAGTCACCTAAAATAAATATTTGGAATTTCATGTGGATTTCAATAATTCATGTACAAGATAATAAATTTAGTTTTAAAATTTGCATGTTTAGGTTTAAAGAAATATTCGTTTATCACCCTTTATTGTGATATTTAAATATATACACTTTTTTCTATATCAGGTGAAGTACCTTGATGTTTCTTACACCAACAGCAAAGCTGGTTGTTAGAATTTAAAAAATGCCAATTATGAACTACTGCTTGCCTTGTCTCTTAGCAAATGCTTTATAATCTTGTTCTTCTGAACTTCCATAGGAAATCAACTTTAATTTATTCAATTATTGAATTGAAAATATGTGCCTGAACCAATTACTTTTTGACTATCTGACATTAGTAGTTTAAGACCCTTAAAATGACAACTCAAGCAATTTCAAATGACAAGCATAAAAATAACTGTCAACTGTGTCTCAAGACAAAATTCAACAAGCCTATGAGTTGATAGTGCTACCAACATTTTTTTGGTAATTTTCTAGTTACTTCATACTTACTTTCCACAACACTATGAACCTTAACCACTGAGTCTTCTATAAGAGAAATCAGGACAAATTCATCACAAAGCACACAACTGTTTCCCCCACCTAGCTGACCTTGCTCTCTGTCTTATACTGTCCTAACTGAATCAGTGAGGACAGAGGTAAACAGAAACTCAAAGGTCACTCTGACTGCCTTTGATCTCTTAGAAGATCTTAGTGATTAAGAGCTTTGACTGTGGAGTCACACCAGCTGGGTCCCAGTCTCATTCTAATGTTAGATGTACAACCTCGGGCAACTTAATTTCTTTTAGTGTCAATCACCTACCAGGGCTGCTGGAAAGATCAAATGAGGAAATGTATGACAAGCTTCACACAGAGCTAGCACTTGGTAATCAACAACTGTTATTATTTATCACTTTTTATCATTTAGTTATTATACTTATCATTCAGAAAGTATTATACCAAGTTTATTACAGACAAATGCATACACACAAAAAATCATACAATTTTTCCAAGAAAAATTTCTTTTTAAATCTATTTCTAGAATATTTGTAATGCCTAAAACAAATTATTCTTACTCTAGATATTTCTTCTTTGCTTTCATCAATGGTGGTGCTGAAAAGTGGATTACATCTCCATTTTAAAATCTATTAAAAACGTAATGACCCTCAAAATTCTATATCTGAAATATATGAGTTCATAGTTTAGCTATGTTTATATTTCTAGAGTTAAACACTATAACCCAAATTAAAGTAAAGCATATAGTTAGAGTGAAACTTCATTGCACCCTAAATATGTTATAAGAAGCTGTTAGATTAATGCACAAACTACCTTCACAAACCGTAACAAATTATAAAATCTTCTGGTCTTGACACATGTGTATATAGTATGAATTTTATATAATTTAACTCCTTTCATAGAATTAATTTCATATTCTCTTTATTCTCATACAACAGTACCTTGTAGCACTTACCATGTTGTTACATAATCTCTATAATTGTTTTAATGGCTGCATAACATTCTATCAAATGAATATATTATAAATTTCAAGCATTGTCTAATTTTTAACTATTACTTCTCATCCTTTTTTTTAAGGGAGAGGAGCATATATACTATTTCTGAGCCAAGGGTCAGCTAAAAATATTACTATTAATATAAAAAGCATCAATAAATAATTACACAAATACAGTAACACTGTATAGTAGGTTTTAAATAGCAATTTCTATTTTATTGCCTTTAAAGCCTTTCAAACTTCTACCTTGTAGTTTATTTCTCTGCATATAGTTTGTAAAAAGCAAAATTAAAACCACCAAGTCAGAGATCGAGGGAGGGCTTTAGAGAGAAAGCAAGAGAGATTTACATTCCTAATTATAATGTATTTTAATTAAACTTAGTTCTTTTATTTACCTGAATAACTTCCAAGTCTTGGGGCATTGTTGTCTCCCCCATCATAAAAGTCCAGAGAATCCCAATTATGTTCTGTAGCAAAGCTGACAACTTGCACCTATGAAATAATAATTATCTGTAAGAACACATACTTCTAATGTGATGCATATACTATAGTCCACTCATCTCTTCTGGAAGAGAGAGCTCAAAGCCTGGACCATATCATTTAGGCTCTCCATGGAAGCATTTTAACAGAAATGATCATTGCCTTTATGGCACTGGCATACACACATTGACTTTTAAAATAAAAGCCTCTGAGGTATCTAGCAGTGTTACTACTGTTATAGCATTAAGACTGTCCGTCACCACCTTATTGCGTTAATCCAATGTCTTAGTGCCTAGAATCTGAATTAAGCCATGTTCCAAACAATTGATTAATTTTTGTTTTGTTTTGTTTTAGAATGTTTGATTCTTGTGTACTGAGTTTTCTCATCTGCTTTACCTATTAGGATATAAGCAGATTTCTGGTCCACACAGAGCACCATATAAGACTATAATATATATGATTTTGAACTAGGTTTATCCTGGATACATTCTATTATGTTTTACTTTGTATAACCTTTGTTAAATTTCCTGTTTTTATTTTTACAAATTAACATAATAATCCCCTATGTACATTTTTGATATATTTCAATATGTATAACCAAAAATAATACTTTATAACTGATTTGGATATGTCTTTTAAAGATTAGTTTTATAAATGACTATATTTTTATAAACAGCATCATAATAACTAAATCACTGTGAGGATTCACAAAGTTGATAAGGGAAATGCTGAGTATAATTTTCTCATGTCTATCAAATTTTATTTAAAGAAAGAGGCATGTGTTACTTTGTTGCACTTCACTTGGCACAGCTTGAATTTTTGCAAGAACCCACAGAATTCTCACAACTATGGATGTTGTCTATTTTTCTTTGTTTATTACATATTTTATAGTTTAAGAGAAGGTAAAGGAATAGTCTTATTCAAATAAATTTATTTTTATTTAGTTAAGGTCTGTTATTAATATAAGCATTTCACTTATCTACTAAATACTTCTAACAATTGCATTCATTAAATTTTTTCTTATCCACAAAATAGGCTATCACCATTCTTCCATTCAAATAAATGCTTATGCCTCTTTTCCAGAGGTGAGTGCCACATGGCGACAGATACCCTGCCTGTGTGACAGGCGTTAGGCCAAATGGCAATGTTCCAGGACAGGAGGAAGACTGGAATTAAAACTGTATGACTGCAATATAATCACCAACTCCTTAAAAAATGGTCAAGTCTCTCTTCATATCTGACTTTTCCTTCTTTTCAAGTCAAGAAAAGAAAAAGTCATATTTGGCTTTAAAAAAAACAAGAAAAAGAAAACAGAAGTAAGGATATTTTGTAGTAGTTGACATTTGAAGTAAGTAAAATGTACTGCAAGGTTCTGCACAGAAAGAAGTTATTGAGTTGGTAAAAATGTAGAAGAGACAAGCCACAGGGTAGATTTAGTGAACCATTTAGCCACAGTGAAGTGTATTCACATAGAAGAAAATATGTAAAAAGTTAGAAAAAGTAGAAAAAAAAGAAAGAATAAAGATTAATGGATAAATACAAGAAATATTAGAATTCTGGGGTTTGAAACTTCCTGGTTCCCTCTACTCCATAGCATGTAACTCTAAAAGAACTGTTAATCTCTCTGTGCCATAGATTTCTTTTATTAATCACTGTAGTAAAGCACCTATTTATAGATTTATTGTAAAAATTAAAGTAATTTTACTTTAGAATAGTGCCTAGAATAAACTGAGGATTTAATGTATCTTAGCTAAGGGAGAGGAAACAGAAAGAGAAGGGCTATACAGACAGAATACCAGCATAATAATTATGCAGTTGAGGAGTATTTCACTGAAGGTTTTAGAAGGTGAATTGAAGGAGTCTAATCTCAGCCCTGGGATTTATTTGGAAGGAATGATGCTAAAGTTGAAACTCCAGTACTTTGGCCACCTCATGCGAAGAGTTGACTCATTGGAAAAGACTCTGATGCTGGGAGGGATTGGGGGCAGGAGGAGAAGGGGACGACCGAAGATGAGATGGCTGGATGGCATCACCGACTCGATGGACGTGAGTCTGAGTGAACTCCGGGAGTTGGTGATGGACGGAGGCCTGGCGTGTTGCGATTCATGGGGTTGCAAAGAGTCAGACACGACTGAGAGACTGAACTGAACTGAATCAGGACTATGGTTTAAGTACAGAACTACTGCAATTAGTAAAGAAAATAAAAATGAAAAGACAGTTTTAATGTTGATTCCAGTGGCCCACATGAGAAGCAAAAAAAGATTAATAAAGTAGGCTAGTAGGCAGGAATGGTAGAAAGGGAGACCTAGATGTCACATGAGTTGCTGTAGTGGAAATTACTGCTTTTTGTGTGATATGAATAGGACAGGGAAGTGACATAAAATATTTTAAGATATTTTTCCCTGAGTTTTTGAGATCAGAGGGATGGAAAAAACAAAAATGTAGATATCTCCAGGAAAGCTTATTACCTTTGTAAGAGGAAGAAAATCTGTTTAATTCTGGACATTTATATGTGAATATGACTCCCCAAAATAATCAGGTTCTGATCCCTTGAGCCTGTAAATATTGCCTCTTATGGGAAAGAATCTTTCAAATGTGAATAAACTAAATATCTTGAGATAGGGGGACTATCCTAGATGATTTAAATGAGCCTTACAGGCAATCACAGATGATCTTATAAGATGTCAAGGAAGATTTGACACAGACAGAAGAAGAGAATGCAATGTGACCACAGAAGCAGAGATTGAAGGGATGTAGTCAGAGGAGAAGGGGATGACAGAGGATGAGATGGTTGGCTGGCATCACTGACTCAACAGACATGAGTTTGAGCAAATTCAGGGAGACAGTGAAGGACAGGGAAGCCTGGTGTGCTGCAGTCCATGGGGTTGCAAAGAGTCACACACTACTTAGTGACTGAACAAGTCAGAAGCCACAGAATGATGGCAGCTACCAGCAACTGGAAGAGGCAAGGAAAGGACTCTTCCCTGGAGCCTGAGCAGAGGGGAGGTGGAGGGAGAAGAACTTTAAATTAGATGGAGTTGTCCATTATGACAACAGGACAGCTTTATGAGGTAATGAATTTCCAATAACTAAAACCAGACATCCCTTATAGAGACATTCAAATCCCATTTTACTTTAAAGATTGCTCTTTGCTTGATAATTCTGTTATTATTAATTGTAGCTCCTTTGGAATTCCCCCTCCAATATACCTTGCTAAAATATACAGGGAAAAAAATGAATATACTCCTCCCACTCATGTAGTAGAAACATAATAAGTTAGTTTACTTGTTGAGGTTATTTCCCAAAAATGCTCAATCATTCTATCTTATTTGTAACTTTTTCAGCATTACAAATGTTTCTTCTCTCTATCAGTGGTTATCGCATTTCATATATGATTTACTGAATATTCATATAAATCTTTATTTGCACATATGTTTAGTGCAAAAGAATAAAAGATAAACATTACTCTAAATCTGGTGTGCTAGCCAGGTTGCTTTTACGTGAATTTAGTGAAATTTCAAATATGTCCTAAATTATGGGGGTGTGTGTTATAGTTTTCTATAATTTAGTAATACATCTAAAACTGTGCTCAGTTGCTCAGTCATGTGTGACTCTGTGTGACCCCATGGACTGCAGCCCACCAGGCTCCTTTGTCCATTGGATTTTCCAGGCAAGAATACTGGAGCAGGTTGCCATTTTCTTCTCCAGGGACATATAAAATTAGCAAACATAACTTATATGCAGAGTACATCATGAGAAATGCTGGACTGGAAGAAACACAAGCTGGAATCAAGATTGCTGGGAGAAATATCAATCACCTCAGATATGCAGATGACACCACCCTTATGGCAGAAAGTGAGGAGGAACCAAAAAGCCTCTTGATGAAAGTGAAAGAGGAGAGTCAAAAAGTTGGCTTAAAGCTCAACGTTCAGGAAACGAAGATCATGGCATCCGGTCCCATCACTTCATGGGAAATAGATGGGGAAACAGAGGAAACAGTGTCAGACTTTATTTTTGGGGGCTCCAAAATCACTGCGGATGGTGACTGCAGCCATGAAATTAAAAGCTGCTTACTCCTTGGAAGAAAAGTTATGACCAAGCTAGATAGTATATTCAAAAGCAGAGACATTACCTTGCCGACTAAGATCCGTCTAGTCAAGGCTACGGTTTTTCCAGTGGTCATGTATGGATGTGAGAGTTGGACTGTGAAGAAGGCTGAGCGCCAAAGAATTGATGCTTTTGAACTGTGGTGTTGGAGAAGACTCTTGAGAGTTCCTTGGACTGCAAGGAGATCCAACCAGTCCATTCTGAAGGAGATCAGCCCTGGGATTTCTTTGGAAGGAATGATGCTAAAGCTGAAACTCCAGTACTTTGGCCACCTCATGTGAAGAGTTGACTCATTGGAAAAGACTGATGCTGGGAGGGATTGGGGGCAGGAGGAGAAGGGGATGACAGAGGATGAGAAGGCTGGATGGCATCACTGACTCAATGGACGTGAATCTGTGTGAACTCCGGGAGTTGGTGATGGACAGGGAGGCCCGGCGTGCTGCGATTCATGGGGTTGCAAAGAGTCAGACACAACTGAGTGACTGAATTGAACTGAAGAGGTTAATTAGGGAAAGAGCACTTTTGTATTTATACAAAGTATTTACAATTAAAATATGCTTCAAAATCTGTAACTTTGATCAATCCTGTGCTAAACTCAAATTTTATTTTCTAAGGTACAATCATTAAATGAAATGCTACTTCAGTGAAAAGATCTTATAGCATCATTGATACAAGGTTTCTAGTTGTGAATAGTGTTTGCCGGGACAGTGATATAGAACATAACGTTATCTTCAGATGTCATATTAGTCCATTATTCTATGTTAACTCCATAAAGTGGCCTAAAACTTCACTGCTTTTGGAAAATATTCATTGGTTCATTTGAAACATAATTACTGAGCACAGACTGCTAGGCTCTGTGCTAGCTGTCAGAAAAGATTTAGTTACTTACCCCATAAACTTACAGGTAATTAAGTAAACAACAAATGGCAACCCACTCCAGTATTCTTGCCTGGAAAATCCTATGGACAGAGAAGGCCTGGCGTGCTACAGTCACAAAGAGTCAGACAGGACTGTGCAACTGAGCACACAAATCAAAAACAGTAACATGGTATCATGATATAAGGATATTGCAGGGATCAATGAGAACATGTAGCAAGAAAGGCTTAACGTTGCTTCAAGTTCATGGATGGTCTTCCACAGGAACTGTTTTTAAGGTGAGACAGAAATAATGAGGAAGGATAAACCAAATAAAGGAGATGATAAGGAATATTGGCAGTAGAAGGAACAACATTTAACAAAGGTCCAGAGGCAAGAGAGAGTCAGGTTTCTATAAAGAAGTGAAATAGAGGCAAGAAATAAGGGCAAAGCACAAAGGCGTGATCAGCTGTGTCAAGGAGTTCAGGATAGAGAGGACAATCGAGGTATTGTAAAGCAGGAAACTTAGAGCATTAGATTATTAATTTTTAGAAAGTTACTCTCTTTGCCCTGTGAGGAATAGATTGGAGGAGAGTAAGAACCTGAAACAGGGACGATGGCCACCTAATCTTGAATGGTAAAAGTGTGGATGAAGAAAATAGACTTTGAGAGGTTTGTGAAGACAGAACTGATATAGTTCTTTGTGCACTTGGACACAGAAAAAAATCATCAAGGTTTTTGGCTTGTGCAACTGAATGGATGAGGGGTTCATTCTGAGAGAGCAAAATGGGGAAGATTCACAACTTTGAGAAAAAAAAGTCATGAAGTCCAGTTTTGAACAGGTTGAAGTAGAAGTGTAAGAAGTTTAGGGGCTTCCCTGGTGGTCCAGTGATTAAGAATCTACCTTGCAATGTGGGACACCAGGTCGATCCCACATGCTGCAGGGCAACTAAGCTCACACACTACAGCTGAATCCCATGCACCCTAGAGTCCACGCTCCACAAGAGAAACCACTCCTCAATGAGAAGCCTATGTACTAAACTAGAGAGCAGCTCCCACTCGTTGCAACTAGAGAAAGCCTGTGCACAGCAATGACAACTCAGCACAGCCAAAATGAATAAACACACACACACACACACACACACACATATATACAAGAGAGATGTAAAAAGTTTAGCTGAAAATATTCAGTGGGCAGTTGGATAAATAGCAAACTTAGGTGAAAGGTATGGGTTAAATATTAGGTGTGGAAATCATCATTTATTCAGTCTTTCTAATTTAAAAGATGTTTTCTAATTATCTACTATGATTCAGCATCCAGCACATAATGGTAACTGAAGCTATGAAAGTAGACAACCTGGCACAGAGAACGGTGCCACATGAGATGGACAAAAGAACATAGAATCTCACAAACACCACATCTAATGAATTGAAAAAGAGGAGATCATGTTCCTAGATACAGAAGTAACAAACTAAAAATGTATAAAAGAAAACAAAACAAAATTCAAGACAGTATTAGGTAGAATGGAGGGGAAAGTTATCTTAATAGTGAGGGGGGAATGGACACGGCAGAATGTTGCTAACAAAATAAGGAAGATGAGCAATGCAATGGATTTAATGGCATGTTCCTTAGTGATCATTATAAGAGTGACTCAAATAGAGCATTGGACGCTGAAGCAACATCACAGGGAATTGGGAACAGAGGGTGAGAACTAGAGGGAAAATGCCAAGGGTTTATTATTTTAAGATGAGATAAAAATGGACAAGCTGATGCCAATATATAGATGCTCTAATATAATTCTCGTAAATGTATAACCAGATGATACAGTAAATGTTCCATGAAGATTTTAAAAGGTATCAGCTTCATTTCAGATTGCCTATGCAATCTGGAACATGGATGATCTTCAAATCTTTGCTAATTCCAGCAATAACTGGATAGAGTGGATTGGTTATCCTCAAATTTTAAAAGTTGATCATAAAATAATAGCACAACTAGCCAGAATATAAGCAGTATTTTGACTGCTAATATTTTTAAAACACTGAAAAAATACATTTCAAATTTTCTCATTGATTTACTGACCTATTTAACACCTGACATCTATTAAGTAATTTTTTTAATTTTCTGAAAATTTATCAAGTTAAATTGAAAATTTTACTTCTTATTGAAAATTATATTTCTGTCTAAGTTCAGTTTTAACGAATCATGTGTTGGCTGTTTTTTCCATGACTGATATATATATCTCAAGTTTCTCAAGGAAAACCCTATGACTCAGTTGGAGACCGGCAAGTTATTTTTATGAAATATCAGTTCAGTTCAGTTCAGTTTAGTTGCTTTGTAGCGTCCTACCCTTTGTGACCCATGGACTGCAGCATACCAGATCTCCCTGTCCCTCACCATTTCCCTGAATTTGCTTGGACTCATGACCACTGAGTCAGTGATGCCATCCAATCATCTCATCCTCTGTCATTCCCATCTCCTCCTGCCTTCTGTTTTTCCCAGCATCTAGTGAGTCAGCTCTTCACATCAGGTGGCCACAGTTTTGGAACTTCAGCTTCAACCATCAGTCCTTCCAATGAATATTCAGGATTGATTTCCCTTAGGATTGACTGGTTTGATAACCTTATTGTCCCAGGGACTCTCTGGAATCTTTTCTAACATCAGAGTTCAAAAGCATCAATTATTCGGTGGTGCTCAGCTTTCTTTATGGTCCAACTCTCACATCCACACATGAAATATAGTCTCTGTAATGTTCTGTGAGGTTTAATTATGTTCCATGGGATAACACACTGACTCAGCAGTAAAAGGCTATCTACTTGCCCAGAAACAATTTTCTTCTCAAACAGAGTAGCTGGTCAAAGTGCTCCCAATACAAAATGGTCACAGTTGAAGTACTCTGGTAGATACTGTTGACTGTCTGTAGAATAGTATTCTTCTTCCTTGCTGACAGAACAATTTTGTTCAACTGAGTGAGAGCTGTGTACATCAGAGAAGGATAAGTCCTTTGCCAGAGCCAGACAACTACTCTTGATTTTTTCAAAGCCAAATCATAGTAAGTCTTTTGCTATTATCCAGTGAATGGCTTAGGAATGGATGTGATTGTAATTTGGTCAACAGGAGAGAATGGAATGTCTGCTGGAAAGTTTGTGAAAAGATCTCAGTCATTATAAAAGTACATAACATAGAAATATTCCATTCCATCCATTGCTGAGAAATACTGTTATGCCTAGAGATTTTATAGCTATCTCAAGACCATAAGAGAGGAAGTCCAAGAACTAAGCTAATATGCTAAGTATTGCAGGACAGAGATGGAAAAAACCTGGGTCAGGAATGATACAACTGAACTTTTGCAATAAACAATGCTTAAACCATCTTACTCAAAGATTCAATGTTATGTGGAGCAACGTATTTTTCTTACTGCTTATGCAGTCATGAATTGGTTTTCTGTTACTCGCAGGTGAAAAATGGAGAAGGAAATGGCAACCCACTTTAGTATTCTTGCCTGGAGAATCCCAGGGACGGAGGAGCCTGGTGGGCTGCCGTCTGTGGGGTCGCACAGAGTCGGATACGACTGAAGCGACTTAGCAGCAGCAGCAGAAGCAGGTGAAAAAAATTAATGGTAAGTATCTTTCTTTATGGCTTCCCTGATGGCTCAGCAGGTAAACAATCCACGTGCAATGCAGGAGACACAGGGGATGTGGGTTCAATCTCTGGGTCAGGAAGATACCCGGGAGGAGGAAATGGCAACTCACTCCAGTATTCTTGCCTGGAAAATTCCATGGACAGAGGACCCTAGTGGGCTACAGTCCACAGGGTCACAAAGGATCGGACTCAACTGAGTGACTGAACAGGCACATCTTTCTTTTAAAATTCAGCCATGCAAGTCAAAAGCACTGGCTGAAATTCTAGAAATTACGTGTGTCCTGTCATTTCTGAAAAGATTGGCTTCAAATATACAATGAAAAGAAGAAAAATTTAAATATTCTTACTTGAATGCCAGCTCCCTCTGGCACTGTTATCTTCCACACACAATTCAGATTGTTGTCATAAGGCTCAGGGTATCCAGGAGACAAAATAGTCCCTTTGCGCTTAGTTAAAATTCCACCACAGGGTACTGAAAGTAAAGCAATCCATGAGAGGAAGTTAATTCTAACGCAAAGGATTAAAATAAGCGAAAAGGTCATCAATAACATAGACAGATATTAGACTTGCAAACATAATCAAATCATATTATGCTTTAAAACTCAAAAGAACCATGAAAATTGTCTTCCTATAGCACAAAAAGTTCCCATAGCACACAGAAAAGAATTAGACAACATAAATGGATAACTTGGCGATAGCATATCTAAAGTCATTCTATAATTAACTCAATAATAGCATATTATTTGCATTTTATTAAAATGTTCATTGAGACAAGTTAAAAATTGTTCATATGTACATAAAGAATTTTTGAATAATTATTTTATATTTATTATTTTCTCTTCATATATCTTTTGAGTAGTAATAAAATCCCTTTCAGAGTAATAATGATGATGATTACAATTATGTTGTGATTATAACATTTATATAGAGCCTATATACCAGTACTCTTCTAAACATTTTTACATGTTTTACTTTATTAAAGCTTCCCAACAATCCAACAATATATGAATAAGTATCCTCCTAATTTTACAGCTGAAGAAATGGAAGCAGTAACAGTTTAAGTAACTTTCTCAAGATCACATAGCTTGGCTCCACATTCATGCTGTTCAGTGTAAAGAAAATACTCAATATGGCAACAGTCTGGTTACTGCCAATACAACTACTACAGGAAAGAATACGTACGGAGACTTGCTCTGAAGAGAGTAAAGACTTTTAACACTTTTTACAGGTACCAATCTTAAAGCAAAATTCTTACACTGCTGGTAGTATCAGATTCTCTGGGAATGACCAAACTTATAGTTTTAAATACTGTGTGATGTTGGACATGTCCTTGAATTCTCTGAAACTCAGATGCTTTTTTAAAAGATAATGCAATTTTTCCAAGGGGCTTTTGTGGAAAGTAAATAGATATTATAATCTACATAAAGGGGCTTCTCTGGGGCCCAGTGGTAAAGAATCCATCTGCCAACGCAAGAGCAACAGGGTCAAAGCCTGGGTCGGGAATAATCCCTGGAGAAGGAAAGGGCAACTCATTCCAGTATTCTTGCCTGAGAAATCCCATGGACAGAGGAGTCTCAAAAGATTGTTACGATTTAGCAACTAAACAATAACAATGCACATAAAGAAGCTTACACACTGCTCGAAACATAATAAGTCAGTAAATTACATTTTCTTCTGCTACAACTATTGTTATTTTATGTTCTAATGGCTCTATGATCCCTGGACATGTGTCCTAACCTGGCTCTAATGATGAAATATCAGAATATATTTTTGTAATAATTTTAAAGGTAATTATACAACTTTGTGTCACTTCTGAAACTGAATGCAAAAAATCTAGGGTAATTACTCAAAAGAATGCTACAAACTTTTTACATTTTCAAACTTTTAAATCAGTGTGATAAAGTATTTTTAAAGAAAATTTTAGCTCATCCTCCTTCTGATCCTTTCAATTCAAATGTTATCTCTCTGTGACCTACACCATCTTCTCATCTCTTATAAACCACCGCTCTTCTGTAATGGCATCTATTACCATGACATCTATACACTATGACTCCAGTGTTAGTCGCTCAGTAGTGTTTAACGCTTTGCAACCCCATGGACTGTAGCCTGCCAGGCTCCTCTGTCTGTGGGGATTCTCCAGGCAAGAAAACTAGAGTGGGTAGCCATTTCCTTTCCCATGGGATCTTCTCAGCCCAGGGATCGAACCCAGGTTTCTGGCATTGCAGGCAGATTCTTTACTGTCTGAGGCACCAGGGAAGCCATATACTATGATTACTAAACATTTATCTCTAGCCATAACTTCTACCCAGAGTTCTACAATAATATGTCAACTCAATATCTCAAAATTCACATGTCCAAATCAAGATTTTTGAAATTCTCCCTGATCTATACTATTTGCCCTCTCAGTAAATGTTACTGCCTAATTCTTAAGCCAAAAATCTAGAACTCACTTCATCTTTCTTTTCAAATTCACATGTACATCTATATTCAGCCTATCAACAAACTATGTCAATTCTATTTTAAAAATATATCCAGAAGTTTACCAGTTCTCATCACTGATCATGATCTGCCAATCTCAATCAACATTAAATTTCCCCTCCACTTCCGCAATAGGCTTCTATTCAGTCTTACTGCTTCCATACCACCCCCATCCCTTACATTAGCCACAGTGATTTTCCAGAAACTGAGATCGTATCTTCTATAGCTCAGTGAATTTCCATGGCTTAGAAAAATTCTAACTGTTCTAGCCTTTGAGGCACCCTATGACTTGGCCTCTGCTCTACCTCTCCCAATTCTTCTGTCATTTTTGCCATCATTCACTCTGTTCTTGACACCTGAGATTATTGTTGTGGCTTGCTTACCTCTTTGACTTTCATATATCCCACCCCTCTTCATTCACCTCATTTGCATTTAAAACAGCAGCATGCTCTGGAGGTCTTCCTCTAACCTCCAGCTTCTGCTCTCTTTTGCTCCATAGCATTTAACATTATCTGAAACAAAAGTAAACTCCCTAAGGGCAGAGACTTTATCCTCTTACTCAAAGCTATGTGGCCAGTGCCTAGAATAGTGCCTGGCACTTTGTTGTTATTGTTCAGACTCTAAGTCGTGTCAGACTCTTTGCAACTCTGTTGACTGCAGCATGTCAGGCTTCCCTGTCCTTTGTTATCTCCCGGAGTATGCTCAAACTCATGCCATTTGAGTCAATGATGCTATCCAATCATCTCATCCTCTTTGTCCCTTTCTCCTCCTGTCTCCCATCTTTCCCAGGATCAGGGTCTTTTTCAATGAGTCGACTCTTCACATCAGGTGACCAAAGTATTGGAGCTTCAGTTGTTCCAATGAATATTCAGGGTTAATTGCCTTTAGGATTCACTGGTTTGATCTCCTGGCTGTCCAAGGGACTCTCAAGAGTCTTCTCCAGCATTACAGTTTGAAAGCATCAATTCTTTGGTGCTCATTCTTTTTTGTGGTCTATTGTTCTCATCCATACATGACTACTGCAAAAACCATACCTCTGAGTATACGGACTTTGTCTCTGCTTTTTAATACACTGTCTAGGTTTGTCATAGCTTTCCTTCCAAGGAGGAAGCGTCTTTTAATTTCATGGCTGCAGTCACCATCCATGGTGATTTTGGAGCCCAAGAAAATAAAGTCTGTGACTGTTTCCACATTTTTCCCAAGTTTTAGCCATGAAGTGATGGGACCAGATGTCATGATTTTAGTTTTTTGAATGTTATATTTAAAGCCAGCTTTTTCACTCTCCTCTTTCACTCTCATCAGAAGTCTCTTTAGCTCCTCTTCCCTTTCTGCCACTAGAATGGTATATTCTGTATGTTTGGGCTTCTTTGGTGGCTCAGACAGTAAAGAATCCACCTGCAATGCAGGAGACCTGGGTTTGATCCCTGGGTTGGTAAGATTCCCTGGAGAAGGGCATGGCAACCCACTTCAGTATTCTTGCCTGGAGAATCTCCATGGACAGAGAAACCTCACGGACTACAGTCCATGCGGTTGCACAGAGTTGGAATGCTTGAGGTTGTTGATAGCTCTCCTAGCAACCTTGATTTCAACTTGTGATTCATCTAACCCAGCATTTTACATGATGTACTCTGCATATAAGTTAAATAAGCAGGGTGACAATATAAAACCTTGATGTACTCCATTCCCAATTTTGAACCTGTCAGCTGTTCCATGTCTGGTTTTAACTGTTGCTTCTTGACTTGCATACAGGTTTCTCAGGAGACAGGTAAGGTGGTCTGGCATTCTCAACTCTTGAAGAATTGTCCACAGTTTGCTGTTATCCACAGTCAAAGACTTTAGTGTAGTCAAGGAAGCAGATGTTTATCTGGAATTCTGTTTCTTTCTCTATGATCCAACGAATGTTAGCAATTTGATCTCTGGTTCTTTGCCCTTTTCTAAGCCCAGCTTGTACATCTGGAAATTCTCAGTTCATGTGCTGCTGAAGCCTAGCTTGAAGGATTTTGAGCACTGTTGGCTAGCATGTGAAATGAGTGCAATTGCAGGGTAGTTGAACATTCTTTGTCATTGTCCTTTTTTGGGATTGGAATGAAAACTAACTTTTTCCAGTCCTGCAGTCACGCTGAGTTTTCCAAGTTTGGACATATTGAGTGTAGCACTTTAACAGCATCATCTTTTAAATATTTAAATAGGTGACTTGGAATTCTATCACCACTAGCTTTGTTTGTAGTAATGCTTCCTAAGGCCCAGTTGACTTTATACTCCAGGATGTCTGACTCTAGGTGAGTGACCACATTATCATGTTTATCCAAGTCATTAAGAACTTTTTTGTACAGTTCTTCTGTGTATTCTTGCTACCTCTTCTTAATCTCTTTTGCTTCTGTTAGGTCCTTATGATTTCTGCCCTTTATTGTACCCATCCTTATATGAAATATTCCCTTGATATCTCCAATTTTCTTTAAAAGATCTCTCTAATACTTGGTAAACTAAATAAATTCTTGAGTGACTGTCCATCTGTATAATTCTTATGATTATGTAGTTACTTTTTTACCATTCCTGCATTATTCGTTTCTACTTGTATTTTTCTAAAGAAGCCATATTTAATCTACTTCACTTGTTTTTATTTTTCCCAAGAAAATACATTATAAGTGTTCCCAGATGTGCAGTACCACATAATAATGTTTTACAAAGTTTTATATCCTTTGTATATTACTTATCCTAATATTTCTTTTGTATTTTAAAAAGAATGTATTGTATATTTTTAATATCTTCTAATCAGTATTATTCAATATAACATATAGATTAAGAAAATAGATTTTAGAATCAAGCAGCTTGGGTACAAATATTAATTCTTTTTTTGTCTCTAAACCATAGGGATTTCACTATCTATCTGTAAAAGAGAGAATATTCTTATCTACCTCCTGGTGTCGGTGTCAATATTAAGTGAGATAATGCTTAATAGCACTTCATACAAATACTAGTCAGTGCTATTCATTATTATATTTAATAACTGTTTCATGAGTGAATGGATGAGTGAATCAATGAATGAAGATTCAGATACTATATGTATTTCTTCATCTGTTTCTTTCCACTGAAAAAAGACAGTGCGGACAAGCGTTGCCATGGATCCAATACAAGTAAAAATAGTTCTTTCTGGGTCTCTAAAGGACTTGAAAAAAACAAAGCTCGATAAGAGTTATGGGATAAGCAGCTAATTAAACACTTCTGCCAAAGGGAGGTAAGTGGCATGTTCAGGAGCTTTTCAAAAGATACCTCCCACTAACAGAAATACTTATGCCTAAGGCCATATATTGTCAGAGCTATTAGTGGCTACAGGGGCTTATTCAAATCACAGAAACTCAGAGAGAAGAGAGTTTTGGGTTTTCAGAAACTGAAAATTTTGAGAAATCTGGAGTGTAATAAGGTCAAACTGGGAAGATAAAGTTCAGTCTTCAGCAAGTTTATCAAGTTTACCTCTGTTCAAAGTTCAACATTCTTATAAAAACATTATTGTGCTTTATAATTTACCTAAGAACTACTTGATGAGACAGATTTGCACAAGAATATTAAATATTGTTTTCTTATACAGGTTAGTTAAATTTGTGAATTACCTAATTCAGTATCTGACCATTTTAACTATAAGTACAATTTGCATATCATGTCTAATGGGGCTGCTTTCAAGACAACCGTTTAATTTCAATATGTCAACTTTTTCTAAAAAATTAATGAACATTTTATTTTGTTCTACTATGACAGAAAAAAATAAAAGTGTTGATAGCAGTAATAAGAACTGTGAAAGTCAAACAATTATATTTGAGATGGAAATCACTAGAAATGTAGGTCACTGCTTTTATTGGGTTTCAATTGTTGTATGCTCACTTGGCCTAAGCTATCACCTGAGTATTCATTGAACCAGTGAAGGGAAGGGAAATAGAATCATTTGTATAATACTCTGTAATAGATTAACAACGATTATATTTAAACTGTAAAATATAGATAGTTTGTTCTTTCTCAGAATAAAATTACCTATACACTATGAAAATCTACTGTGTATGTTTTACCTATGCCTCTTTCTACGGATTCTCAAGTGTCTTGTAGTTTCAAGATGGCTTGTAAAGGTCTAAGCAAGTGAACTGAGCAAGAATATCACCATGCAGTGCAAGCCTGAAGTTGAAAAAGCATGGGTCCTGGACTTGGGAAGTTGGTCAGTTGTTCTATCTCTATAAAAATTTATGAAATTATAAAACTTATCTGCTAAAATCCATTCACTGAACAAATGTTTATTGAAAACCTCTTGTATGCCACGCCCTCTTTTTGTTGAGCAAAAAATAGAATATACTGACAGGAAGAGGAGGGCAAGAAAGATTAGAGAAGCATCCTGCTGCTGCTGCTAAGTCACTTCAGTTGTGTCTGACTCTGTGCGACCCCATAGATGGCAGCCCACCAGGCTCCTCTGTCCCTGGGATTCTCCAGGCAAGAATACTGGAGTGGGTTACCATTTCCTTCTCCGGTGCATGAAAGTGAAACGTGAAAGTGAAGTGGCTCAGTTGTGTCCGACTCTTAGCAACCCCATGTACTGCAGCCTACCAGGCTCCTCTGCCCATGGGATTTTCCAGGCAAGAGTACTGGAGTGGGTTGCTATTGCCTTCTCCAGAGAAGCATCCTAACTATATATAATCTGGTGAATGGTTGCTGCTTAAAAACAAACAAACAGAATAAAGAACAAATGAAGGATGAGTAGAAGAAAATTACTTTAGATAGGATGGTCAAGGAAGATATTCAGGTGAAAACTGGAATGAAACAATGCAGTAAGCCCAAAAGGTATCTTGGGGATGATTTTCCAAGGAGAAAAAATAGAAAGTCCAAAGACTTTGAAGCAGTTAGAATTTTATCTAGATAATAGAAACTGAAGTGAAGTCGCTCAGTCATGTCCGACTCTTTGCGACCCCATGGACAGTAGCCAACTAGGCTCCTCTGTCCATGGGATTTTCCAGGCAAGAATGCTAGAGTGGGTTGATGAACACAAATTACAGATAATTCTTTAATATCAACCTAAGATAACTCTGTATTTGACTCATATTTGAATTAAGACATCAAGCCTTCTCTTTTTCTGAATTTTTGAATACTTAAAGACATAATCATTTTTTGTCATAGCATTTAAAACAAAATATTTATAGCTAAAAATAGAAATGCAAAGTGTATTTTCATTTATGTAAAGACTAGTAGCAGGATCAAATGGTAAAACCTAAAGTGAGCTATCATCCAACTGTCATTTAGAATTTAGTTTTTGTCTCATACAAATCCCATATGCCCTTCTGTTATATATTCAGTTTTCTGGATTTATACATGTTCTACAAAGTATACATTACTTTTTAAGTGACATAAAGTAAAATGCCCTTTTCGTGTGATCTTGTCAGGAAACAGAAGCCATCTGATAAAATTTTCTATCTTTAAGTATGCACTTTCAAACCAGTGCAACATAAAAGGTAGTATGTTTTATGTTTAAAGACCCACCATAGATGCACTCACATGTTTGTCAAAAAGCCCAGGTATTTAGAGAGAAATGGACTTTTGACAGAGAGTGTGTAAAGGATCCTGAGTCCCTCATCTTTTTGCCTTAAAAGTAAAAAGTGAGGCTGAATCCATCTAGGCTAGGGATGACAGTCTGTTAACATTTACTCCTGATGTTTCATGTCAGCCACGACAAGGTCTCAAAGTCTTTCAAAGGCTTTAATGCTTGGTAGAAGCTTCTGCACTTGCTGAAATGAATTTATAGTCAAATGGCTTGATCATCTTGTTCTTTACATGGATTCTTATTTCTTATGGCAAAAACACCAGGATTAATCAACTGACACATCTGACATATGGAAAAGCTTTGCGATAATCATGTAGAATAGGGGTTTTCTTCTGCTTTAAACAAAAATGTTTACAGTGTACAGTTCTTTTTCTGTTTTCCATCACACAGAATATCTTATTTTTTTCTTATTTCCCTTTCCTCTTCCTAAACTATTGTCACATGTTTGTTTTTTTTCCTTCCTTCTTTAATGTCAGCACATTTCTCCTTTTTATCTCTTTCCTCTTTCTAATAATATCATCATACCTTCATGGACAAAATAAAATATAATATTTTGGATAATGTAATGTTCAAACTTTGATTAAACATATATTTTTCAACCAATTAGAATAATGGTAATCATTATTTTAATTTCAAGTTTATTTTTATTTTAGACCTTTAGACAAACACTGAAACCAAACCAAATCATGAATATATACCTATTGTTATAAGTCTGCTCCTTTTAAATCAACTGCCTTAAATTTATAAATTGATGGAAAGAAATTTCACAACCCCTATATAGAATGTTCTTGCCTGGAGAATCCCAGGGACGGGGAAGCCTGTCTATGGGGTCGCACAGAGTCGGACACGACTGAAGTGACTTAGCAAATAGAATATTCTAATAATCACTATTATCCTCAAGAAAATTGTCATTATATTTCCCTCACTGTCATTATATTTCCTTTCTGAAAATTTTTAACTGAGAAAAAATAAATCTTGCCCTTAAGGAACTAAATTATCAGAATTAGAAAAACTAATAGAAGCCCATGCTTTTAGACCTTGCCAAGATGCAAAAATCTTCAGCAGAAGATAATCTTTACATATAATAACTTTAAAGTGTTATTAAAACTACATATCAACAGATTAAAATCAATAATATCAAGTCCTTTATGAATACTACATAGAAGTTCTTTATTTGAGATCCAATACTTTTAGAATTGAAGTTGTATGTTCTGATTTTATGGTGGAGAATTTGGAAAGCACAAAAATAACTTAATTTTTGAGTACTTATGTGAGTCCAAGAACTTAGCCAAGGCTTTAAAATATGTAATAGCCACAAATAATCTATAACTTCCCTGTTTGGTTGATATGGGAATTGAGAATCAGAGATTATGCAAAAATTTTCAGGCTCACGTAGTAATTCACCACAATTTAGTGTCAAAGTCAAAGCCTTTTACTATCCAAGACTCAGCTGACCCTTATACTGAGAATCTACCACAGCTCCCAGTTATGAAGACTTTGTTCAGTTTTTTATGATTTCTTACAGAT
The DNA here is from genome assembly GCF_023091745.1 of Budorcas taxicolor. Classification (NCBI taxonomy): domain Eukaryota; kingdom Metazoa; phylum Chordata; class Mammalia; order Artiodactyla; family Bovidae; genus Budorcas; species Budorcas taxicolor. The sequence continues at coordinate 65,294,417 of NC_068923.1, read as the reverse complement.
TTTTCCATTAACTAGGATACTGTTGTGCATATGTTGGTTCTTCAAGCACTCTAAATGGACAAATGAATGTTTTCAATAATATTTAAAGATTAATGAACTAGTTTATGCTTTTCCATAAGTCTCTTTATCAATCTATTTTTATAATTGTCTTGAGGGAATTTTCATAATATATATGAAATGAAAGGAAGATAGCTACTCATTCATTATCTTCCATTGTATGGTATTAATATTTTCTATCACTATGTACATAAAGAAACTAAAAGTGACAGAGAAATTATATAAATAATTACTGAGAAAAGTGAGGCAGAAATAATGATTGATTCCTGATATTTGGAAAGCAATATTTAAAATCCACTCTAAGGCTAAAGAGATTTATTATCTTTTGTCTTTCTTCAATTATTAAACTGAATTGGAGCAATGTAATTTCTGATTTATGCATATTGTATGACTAATTTTGGCCTAGACATAAAGGAACTTTTCTCTCAGCTCATAATCTCTTAGGATAATTAATTTATTCACATTTCATAAGGCTATGAACTCAACATATAGTGTGGTCATAAGGAAGAGCATTACCTATTTTCTCTTATGAGAGTATAAAAGTATATAAAGATCTTTTTGTTCCATTAACCATAGCTCTATGCTAGGTGCAAAAGAGGAGAAACATCAAGTGCAAATGATTTCTTCTCCTTTGCTTGCTGATTGTCAAAAATATACTTTAATAGGTTAAGAAATTCCATGTTATAAAAAAGATATAAAATTTGAATTAGGAAATTAGCTTATCAGTCAAAACAAAAGGAAAACACTCTTCTATCATGCACATTGAAGTATGGAATCAGAAAATATTTTTAAATCCTGCTCCTATGTTACTAGGCTGTGTCATTTTTAAAGAAAACTGTTTACCTCTGTAAGACTCAGTTTATTCATCTGTAAATTCTGAGAGTAACTTCTCCATAGGTTTGCTGTAAGAAGTTGATTAAATATGTGTTTATTGATAAATTACTCAGAATGAAACCTGGCAAATGGGAAGTGTTAAATCATAGTCATACTAGAAACTGGTTATTTAGTTGAAAGAGAAGAAAGTTGAGGAGTCATTTACAGCTTTTCAGTGTTTAAAAATACTTTTTGTATGTGGTTTTCAACAAATAACAGAAAAATAAAAGAACAGTTCCCATTCCATTTACTGTAGAAGGAAGAATCAGATTTTTTGTTGTAAGAAAAATACTCTGTGAAATATGCAAGAAATATTTGTTTGAGGAAGTGATGATATCAAGTTCCTATAGAGACCTAGATCCCACATTTTTGTTTATGATAGGCCCAATTTGTACCATTCTGTTTTATTTTTTTTATTTATGATGGTCCTAATTTGCACATTTTCCAAGCACAATTATTAATGATGTTCTTATTTGAATGGTAAAAGATTTAAAGCAGTTTTGTCCTATACACAGTATGTGTTAGACAAATGCATATCACCAAACTTTATCTTTACTTCTTCCTCAGTAGAAATGAATAACTTCCATATCATTTCAATTAAAATGTGTTTAAAATACATTATTCTGATTAAGTATGAACTAACATTATATTAATCTCTCTTAAAATATGGTAAAATATGTTTTTAAATGTGAAAAATAAAAGCTACTTACAATTTCTTTTCAGGTATGGCAGGATGTGTTATTAAAAATAGATTTTATATATTTATAAATGTACATGCTATATTGTTTATATGTACACTCCTGTATTCTCTATCACAAAGTAGAGAATTGAGATTATTAAAATAAAAACAAAATTTTACTTATCTTTTATTTAAAAAAACCTTCCTCTCATTTTCCAAACTCATGCTAATAAAACTTTAATGAGGAAGAACTCATTAGAACTATTTCTTAACCTGAGATTAAGCTTTACTACTCTTCTTTTAGTTTTACAATATGTAATTTAAAAACTTAATTTCCAGACATGCTCTTAGAACAGAGAAGAAAGCAACTTCACTACAGTCTACATTTTCCACATCCATGAAATTCTACAGGATCCAAAAGTCATTGTAATGATCCTGAAATATGATAAGATTCTAAACTATTGATATTTTTATCATTTAGAAAATGTTTTAACTGCTTCAAATAACTTAGCAGAGCTAAGTTTATAAAACTTGCGTTTTGTTTGCCAACATAAACTCTATATGTGTGTTGTGTGCTCAGTCCTCAGTCATGTCTGATTCTTTGTAACCCCATGGACTGTAGTCTGCCAGGCATATCTGTCCATGGGATTTTAAAGGTGGGAATAGGGGAGTGGGTTGCCATTTCCTTCTCCAGATTATCTTCCTGACCCAGGGTTCAAATCCACATCTCTTATGTCTCCTGAATTGGCAGGTGGTTCTTTACCACTAGCGCCACCTCAGAAACCCTGGATATAACATTACAAAAATAGTTTCAAATAATGAGATTTGACTAATCCTATTGCCATCTACCCATTTAAAGTGTTTCCACTTTTATCTGTGAAAGACTGGGAAAATTTTTTATTTTATATTTTATACATATAACTTAAATGGGTCTTCTCTGGTGGTTCATTGGAAAAGAATCTGCCTACAGTGTAATGAGATGCAGGTTTGATCCCTGAGAAAATCCCAGGGAAAATTCCCTGGAGGAGAGCATGGCAACCCACTCCAGTGTTCTTGCTTGGAGAGCTTCCTGGACAGAGAAGCCTGGTGGGCTAAAGTCCATGGGATCTCAAAGAGTCAGTACAACTTGAGTGACTAAGCATGCATGCATGTAACTAACAGAGAAAAGGAAACAAAAAATGTATTAATGTGTATTTTCTAATTTCTTTGCTGATAAAACATATGCAGAAAAATCAATCTCTGTGACCTTTAAAAGATAGGTAAATTCCTTATATATTGGCATAGACATCTTTGCATAATTTTTAAAAATGAAAAGTGTTTATTTTAAAGGATGGTCATATCTAATAATTCCATATTAATAGCATTCCAATTCTGTGTTACTGGAAATATATATGTATATTTTCATTGATTGCATCACACCTCAATTGCATCAAATAGCCACTGTGATTTCCAAACTTAGATACATCATAACAAATAAAGTATTAAATATTGACAGATGTAAGATAACTAATTTTGGTATACAATACGTACAACATGAAGCATACAAATTTATAAACTTACCAATACAGGTAGGTAAGGAATCATTCCATTGGGCCAAAGAATTCGGCACTGTATCACACCTAATTGCAATGGATCCATGGAGAATATATCCTGGGTTACATTCAAAAAGAACCAATGAACCAACTGCAAATTCATTGCCAATCCTTCTTCCAAACCTTGGTTCAGGTACAGAACTGCATTGTGTGGAACTTGTTCTAGGAACAGCTGTGTACAAATAATTGTGGATTTTAATTTCATGTTTGGTAGAGAAATACAGGTTTCAAAACGTGACTATACAAACAGATTTCAAAGAAATCTTCACTAACTCGAACTTTAGCTAACAATTTGAACATATTTATAAAAGTTTAAAATTTCATACATGATGAAATGAATAAATTCAAAATGAATAAATATTGCTACTGTCATTAAGATTTTTTCTTTAAAAACATTTTATTTTGGATTCTTTAAACAACATCAGTTACTTTCTGTTTTTTGTTTTACCATACTTTTATCAATATAACAATGTAGCATGAGCAAAGATATTTCAATTTAAGGAATGGTAACAGGTACATTTTTTTTTTCTTTTTAAATTGGAATGCCAAGCATACAAAAAGCAGATGTCAGGTTATGTAAAGCAATGTCAATTTTTTAACACTATTTGTTCCCTAAAAACACAGATTTTAAAAAAGCAAAAACAACACTTGATTAATTTTACAACATATTCATAAACTTAGTTGTTCAAAACATGTTTGTTACTGATGAAGACAATAACTATGTTCAGGCTAAGCAGAATAGAAGTCAGACAGATTAACAACAATAGAAACTTTGTTTTAATAATCATACAATATCAAATTTGAAATTCCTTTTAGGTATGTTCTTCAATTGTGCTTTTTTAAAGATAGAATGATAACAGGATGTTTTTTCTTTTTAAAACACATACAGATGGGATTAAGGAGTTTGACAATAGTCAAAAAAATGATAAGATGAATTCCAAATAGATTCCTCTTATGTCACTTCAGTGAAAATAATTTCATTTGTTAGAGTGCCTTTTAAAAATCATAATACCATGCATTGTTACAGAGGGACTATTATTAAGAATGAAATAGTATAATATTATAGTCAATATTATAATTAGAAAAAAAGGGTTTAATAAGAATATCAAATCACAAGTGTTTATAAATTTATTTGCAATAAAGTTCAAGATACATTTGAGAATAACTACATTGATCATATATAATTCAAACAAAATATTCAGATGATAGCTCTTAATTTAGTTTTATACAATGTGGAAGTTTGTCTATTATAAGTTACAAAAAAACTATGTAAACTGACTTTTAATTGCACAAAAATCTTTAACAATCACAAAGAAAGTTTGAATTCTCCTAAGAGAATGAGAAACTACAATTTTAGAATGGAGTAATGATTTCCTTGGCATGTCTAAGTACATCAGCACAAAAAGTTTGTACATTCTTAGAGTGCTAGACTATAAGGAAATAGAATATGTAGAGTGAAGCATTGTCAAAAAAAAAAAGATGTTTTAAAAACAGTATGTTAAAAACAAGGAAGAGCATGCAGTTTGCTTGAGAATGATGATGGAAGCAAGAGAGTTTTTTTGACTTCGGAAAAGTAATAATGCTTTAATAATGGGGAAGGGAAAAAGGCAAAACAATTTTTTTTTTAAGCACACAACTTTTATCTGTCCTAAATGATTATGAGGCTCTCATAATTCAACAATTCTGAACATAGCATGGAAACTGATTACATTCCTTAGTGTGTTTCTATGCTACAGGGTCACTTACCTTGATAAACAAAGTGAAATCCCTTAGCTGTTATTGGTCCAACTGAAGTAAATCGAATTGTGATCTGATTACCTGAACTCAGTGGAAGTGATTCTCCTACTCAACAAAACAAACACTAAGATATCATAAATAATTTCATTCAGTAAACCTAACAAATTATACTAATTTATACTGTCATTTGACAACATCAATCTATTCTCTATTAAATTACTTTAATATATTCTACCACTGACAATATATTATTTTGGGTTCAGCTTCAATTGCAACCTTTTCTTTTTTTTTACTGGAAGGCTTTTATTACATTTTGATAATATTGCCTCATTCTGTAAAGAATCTTTAAATATTACATCAAACACCATGGACAAAGTGACTAAATACTATATTTACTTGATTACAATCCCAGAAAATGGTTATATTTTTATCAAGAGTCTGAATTACTGTTGCGTTTCTATTCTTTTTTTAAAAAGTAATGACTTTATGTTCAGTTTACTTTATTTCTAATATGGATGATATAAATCTCAACTTTCACTACATTACCAATCAAAGTCAGTCGTTTATCAATAACTGATGCATGGCAGTTCTAGTAAAGGATACCTGAATGGGATCCTGAGAGGGAAGATAACAGAGAAGATTGCTGAGTTGGCCCATCATACACCTCAACAACATCGTGGAGTGATGTCTGGAAAAATACAAACTGGCCAAACACCACTGATCAACAGGAACCAGGAGAAGCAAACAAATCACCAATCATCCAAAAATGAAAACAAAAAACAAACAAACAAAAAAAATAGAAAGAGGAGGAGAGAGAGAACAAAGTATTACAATATAATAGTCATCTTTTTTTTTTTTTTTCTATCTTTAAAAGAGGATGTGTGCCAATTGGTTGATATGCCTAACACATGTACTTCAGGTCATAAAAGTAATGAACATGACCTAAATGCAATAAAATTTTAAGAAGACTGCTTTTAAAGTAAATTAAATGGCTATAACATTTAATTTAGCTCAGAAATCATAAGGTTGGTGATTAATAATGTATAATAACTACTTTTTAATTTTTCCATTGATAGTTTGATTCTTTTCACTTTGCGACTCTCTTCTCTTTTTCTAATTTTTTTTCCTCTTTTAGATGATATAGACAAAGTTTTAGTTCAGGGGATTCAGTTTAGATTGCTTTTAAAATGCTATTCCATCATAAGTAATAATGTTTAGAAAAATATAGCAAGAAAAGTATAGCACTGTACTTCTAAGGTATAGTGTTTAATCCACATTCTAAATTGAAAATGATCCCTAAAAATTTATTGTTATTCTTCTGCCAAAATAAGGACATATTTTTTATTATTTCTTGGCAATTAAGATATTTTAATAAAGATGTACAATTTTACAAGATTATTGCTTTTTTGTGGTAAGTACAGATCTGACACACTTACCAATAGTTTTATATATGCCTCCTTTTTACTTCACTTTGTACTTTTCCTTTAATAATACATTAACTTTACATGCTGAAACTAATCAAACTATAACTTAAAAGAAGGAACCTGTTACAGAGAAGAAATCAACTAGTGTTTTGTGTCTTAAAAAAGGGAAATAGGTAATCAAATTCATACTTAAAACATTTCATGGATAGAAAAATTGAGGGGTCTAAAAAGAGTATGTTTTTTTTAACATTTAATAATGTGAAAGTAAGGCAGTTTTTATAAATTCAAAATCATATATTGTAATTAAACTTACATTGAACAAATATTTATAGAGTTCTTCATATTTTACCCCTTAAATCGAGGTTATGCTTACCCTACAGTGGTCATATGAATATGGGTTTATTCATTTGAAACATACTGAGTTTTGCATATGAACCCATACACACTGATACTGTAAACAAAGCTACATGTATTTATTTTTGGCTTGCTAAAATAAGCTGGTGATCTCAGTCCAGTTCTTTGTGGGGAAAAATAAAATAAGCACAGATTGAGTGTTGTTACTTAGGATAATTCCTGAACTGTAGAGGGCTGAATTTCATAAGTTATCCTCCTTAAAACACTCTCTCGATGTCATGGAAACGAATTTATGTTTCTATCAAATCACATATATGTAGCCAATTATTTTAATGGTTTACAACTCTTATGAACAAATTTCAGTTCAGGTCTTTTAAAAAAATCCATATTTGGATCTACTAAATTCAAAGCCATTTCAAAAATACTCCTAAAAATATTAAGAAAGTTTTTGTTTTCTATTTTTGCATTTGTTTAGATTGATGTTTGGATGATCAAATTTCAAATGTATCTTGAAAAGTTTCTGTTAAAATGCAGATGTTGCCACTGTCTTTCCAAGTGCCCCCCAACCTCCTATCGCACTGCATCAAAATGAAGGTAGTCTAATCACCAGAACTATGCTAAGTCAAGTAGGTTGTGCAACAAGACTTTTGGCAGATAACATTCTTTCTCTGTATCTTTATGGGGAGTCATTAGGGGAAAATGTAAAAATGCAATATCCTTTATCTCTGTCTCCAAAATAGCTCCGTCTTCCTAAATATCTCAAATAGTCGATGGCCATGCTACCCGAACAGGCCTGATCCCGTCTAAATATCTCAAATAATCCAAATTTCCAAGCAAACCACTATATTTACAAATAACATATACAGTGTTAACTAACATACACAGTGATCCAAGATCTTTTTCTAAGGAAAAGGAAAAAAAAATACTCCCTCTTTTTTCCTTTTTGTAAGCTTCTTATTCTCAATTATTACTTCTTTACAGTAGACTATATTTTTGTATCAACTATAAATTGAGTATGTTGAGACTATGGCTTTTAATGACATAGTCATATGACATATTTACATCACATTAAGTAAAGAAAACTACTCTTCTCAGAGGTATTAGTTTGTAGTTTTCGTAATTCTCTGATGAGATTGGGTAGGAGATGAGAGAGTTGAGTGTTGAATCTTTCTTTATTACGCACTCAGTAAGCTACTTCTCTTGAACTGCAACCTTACTCTGCAGTAATATGGTCAATAGAAATCTTAAATTAAAAACAGTTTTTATTAGGCAAAAACTTTGAGAGGGTACTGAATCATTATATGAAAGTGAAATTTTGAGGTACATGTTGAATTAAGTGTTTTGTATATGAAGACTCAAGAGCAGTTGCATAGTGATCTGATTTCCTACATAGTCTCAGGTTAACTATTGGCTTACTAAACTGATGCATTATAATTTTGAACCAAATCTCCCTTTCTTAGTCAAAAGTATCAAGAATTAAATGGCTTCCCCTCTGTTTGTCTACTCATTCAGCCTCTAAATATCTAAATTTACTTAGTTTTCATATGTTCAGATAGCAGTAGGTCCTTTGACTCTAAAGTGTTCTGAATAGTACTCTTTGCAACAGCTTCCCTGGTGGGTCAGATAGTAAAGAATCTGCTGACAAATACGGGAGACCTCGGTTTGATCCCTGGGTTGCAAAGATCCCTTGGGGAAGGAAATGGCAACCCACTTCAGTATTCTTGCCTGGAGAATCCCAAGGACAGAGCAGCCTGGTGGGCTACAGTCTATAGGATGGCAAAGAGTTGGACAAGACTGAAAAACTAACACTTTCACTTTCTTCCTTCACCCTTTGCCTATTTCAGACTAAAGTAGGAAGGAAAATGTGAAAGATTTTAAGGTAGACCAAAAGGTAACTGGATGTTGTTTTTTGGTAAACAAGACATTTTCTAGCACATTCATTCTGTGTTACCTGTGTTTATGGGGGCTGATGTGTAATGCAAGTTCAGTTCAGTCGCTTATTCGTGTCTGACTCTTTGCGACCCCATGAATCTCAGCATGCCAGGCCTCCCTGTCTATCACCAACTCCTGGAGTTTACGCAAACTCATGTCCATCAAGTTGGTGATGCCATCCAGCCATCTCATCCTGTGTCGTCTCCTTCTCCTCCTGCCCCCAATCCCTCCCAGCATCAGTCTTTTCCAGTGAGTAAACTCTTCACACGAGGTGGCCAAAGTATTAGAGTTTCAGCTTCAGCATCAGTCCTTCCAATGAACACCCAGGACTGATCTCCTTTAGGATGGACTGGTTGGGTCTCCTTGCAGTCCAAGGGACTCTCAGGAGTCTTCTCCAACACCACATTTCAAAAGCACCGATTCTTCGGCGCTCAGCTTTCTTCAACGTCCAACTCTCACATCCATACACGACCACTGGAAAAACAAAAGCCTTGACTAGACTGACTTTTGTTGGCAAAGTAATGTCTCTGCTTTTGAATATGCTATCTAGATTGGTCATAACTTTCCTTCCAAGGAGTAAGCATCTTTTAATTTCATGGCTCAATCACCTTCTGCAGTGATTTTGGAGCCCCTCAAAACAAAGTCTGACACTGTTTCCACTGTTTCCCCATCTATTTCCCATGAAGTGATGGGACCAGATGCCATGATCCTAAGTTTTCAGAATGTTAAGCTTTAAGCCAACTTTTTCACTCTCCTCTTTCACTTTCATCAAGAGGCTTTTTAGTTCCTCTTCACTTTCTGCCACATTTAATCCATTATTATCCAGTGGACAGACCAATTTTGCAAATTTGTAAATTAATTCCAGTATTCTATTAGTGTCTCTCTATCAATTCATCAATCTATTTTACTATTTGAATTCTTTCTTGAACTGTTGTAACATTTTACTAGGTCCCTCATTAATTAATGACTTAAATACAAAATTTAACACATTTATTTTAGGTTTGTATAAAAGTCGTGATTATGCTGTTAAAAAGAAATATTTTTTAACACTGGTCTAGAATGTCATACCTCAACCTAATAGCTAGACGACCACTTTTCCCCCCTAAGGATACAATTAACCCCCGAAGTCTGGGCTGAAAATGCATTCTGGAATGATTAGCAACTCTGTTCTTTTTCTTAGTTTCTGACAGAGAAACAGAATTATTTGCATCTCAGCTCCAAGCTCTTCTTTCTCTATCTCTGGGGATTTAATGTAGATATCAAAAGCATTTTGCTCTCAAGCTATTAGAGTAGGTTATAAACACTAAGCGCTTTCTTAAAGGACACACCATTTTAAAGGAATTTTCCTTCTTTATGCATAATAAATGATAAAAAACATCTTTTACTCTTTTGTTAAAAATCAATTTTTTAAATATTATATATATTACTGCAAGCTAGATATAGGAAGACAAGGAAGCTTAATAAGGCAGAAATAAACATGTAAAAATAGCTACAAAGAAGCCAATGCAAATAACCTATTATTACATTTGAAACTATTTCTGAGCCTTTTAATTTTCATATATTTTAATCCTAGAATACAGTTTATTAATTCAACCAATATTTATTGATTATATTCTATGATGTACCAGGAATTAAGTGCTGGGGTTAAAGAGAGATAGATGCAAAAAGGGTCCCTCCTTTCAGGCCTCATTAATTATATTTGTGGTCATTTAGGTGGCTCCTTATCTTTAATCGATGTATGATAAGGTGTTAAATTAGCCAATTAAATTAACTATAAACCAACAAAGTTACTCTGGGTATGTCTTCCCACACAGATCATTGATATGCTAATCATTTAATCTATTCTTCAAAGCAAGTGCTCTACTAGCAACTTATAATGGGCAACATTTGAGCCAGAGTCCCAGACTGCATTTTAAAGAAATCCATAATTTGGATTTTTAAAAATCACTTAAATAGTCCATTTAAATGACTTCAATAGAAGAAACCTCTAACTTAGATCATGTTGGTTAGGATTCTTACCTCGACTTCAAAATTTTGTCCAGGTTCATTCATTTGCTCTCCCATGAGCAAATAGACTCAAAAGGAAACCAGATATCTTGTCTATCTACTTGTTTGTATATGAAACAAGGTTTACCTGACATTAAAATTTTACAGTATCATATTCAACCAGGACAGACAAGCAGGGTTCTATTTATTGAGAAGGTTTGCATGGTTTAAGTACTCAACAGACTTTCAAAGAGCATTTGTTTCCTGTTCTCACTGTATTCTGTCCAATCCTTACTCCTTTAATCATGTTCATTTAACTTTCAGGACTTTGTCTACTCTACTTAATTTAACCATTCCAAATGTAAGCCAATTTATAATGACAGAGGCCTCATTGGGATGGCAGAGAGAAACTCCTGAGCCTTTGCATGGCTTAATTATTAGAATATTCTGCACAGACCAACAGTCTCTCTAAAAACATTGTGGAAAATAGTACAGTGAGTGTTTAGGGTGTGACACAGCACACTACATTTAGTGCCCAGAGGGGTGTACATTTGTTAAAATAAGAAAAAATGGAATAAAGAAAGTAAAGCTCCTTTCCCACTAAACTCTACTCTGGAGTATTACTGAAATACTGGATGTTAGTTTTCATTTTTGTGCTATGAAAATAACACTGTACAGAGACTCACTGATTTAGCAATTAATTAACTTTAAATGAGAATAATAAACAATCATGGACATGGTTACTGTTATTCAGTATCTGGATTGGAGATGTTGAGTTAAAAAATGAAAACTGAGTTTATGCAAATAAAGAAGGGTTTCATTTTGTTTTGCCAAATGTATTATTCTCTCAGAAGGAAATAGTCACAGAGCATTCCAATGTATTGCTAGTGTAAGAAGGGAAAAACTCAGAGTGAGACTGAGCCAGGACTAAGGGGGCTGATCTAAGCACTTCAGGAAAAGGTGGTGAATAGTTAAAATGTCTAAGAGGTTGTAATAAATTCAGGTCTGATTCAAACTTGCTTTGAGGTATAGGGTTCTAATATGGTAGAGGAAGGTGGGTTAGTAGGTCTTTCTGGGCAATGGTAGTTCTAGTGGTCGGATGGGTAGTGAAGTGTGAAGTCACTCAGGCGTGTCCGACTCCTTGTGACCCCATGGACTGTAGCCTACCAGGCTCCTCCCTCCATGGGATTCTCGGCAAGAGTACTGGAGTGGGTTGCCATTTCCTTCTCCAGGGGATCTTCCCAACCCAGGGATCAAACCTGGTCTCCTGCATTCCAGGCAGACGCTTTAACCTCTGAGCCACCAGGGTCGGATGGGTAGTGCCTTATTAATTAAGATGCCAAGGTACTAAAAAGACACAGTATCTTCACTCCTTGACAGAACGGGTAAAGCTGCTTAAAGACCGTCAGCATCTCCAGCTTAGCAGATTCAGAAGGACTAATGTTTTCAAATAAGCAATCTATTGGTCTGAAATGTCTCAATTAGGGCATTTCAGTAAACTGTCTAATGAAGATTTAGGGATTCTGGTTCTGGAATCAGACTCTCAACGATTGAATCTAGGACGAGCCACACAAAGAAGTCACTTCACCTTTTCATGCCTCAATTGCATCATCATCTGTAAAATAGGAATACAAGTTCCTAAATTCATAGGATGTGAATATTACATAAATTGATACTTGTAAAACAGACTGAACAATGCCTGAAATATAGCGGTAAATACGTTACTGTTACTAATCACTCAGTTTTTTAAAAAAATATATTGTTAATAATTCAATCAAAAAGTTTACTGACAGGCAAAATTTAATTGACCTTTCATGTTAAATATAATATCTTTTCTATGTTTTCCATACATGCATATTTAGAATGAATGATAGAACTGATATAACTGATTGAGTCAGAAGAATATTACAGCTATTTAAATCAACGTTCATTTGTCTTTTCAATTCAATATGGCTATTGAATACTTCTCTAACTACTTGATTTTGCATTCTACACTTTTGGGTGAAATATGAAAATGTAATTAGCAGCTTTCTGTAAGGGCTAAGAAAAGGGCTGCAAGGTAAGAGCATTCATCTTTTGTTTTGTTTACTCTATTCACCTTAAGTCCATGCCATTTTATTTCAAAGGCATTGAAATTCCATCACAAAAGAAACAGTTTCACTCAGAAGGGAGTCTGGGTGGAGAAAAGAATAGAAACATAAGAAACATACAAATTCTTATTCGACCTCAGCATGATTCTCAATATGCCTGGTAGTCTTCTGGCAAAATCTACACATTTTTTTGTATCCTAAATTCATTTTGATAATATTAGGCACTCAACTGATTGGTCACTTCATTACAAATTTTTAATAATTCACCCTTCTAGTTTGCTCAGCTTGCACTTTAGTCATCGAAACAGCACAGAAGGAAAAACATATGTACACCTACACTATGGACAGGACAGAAATAAAGAAGATTCAAACCAAAGATGTGTTTAGAAATGGACTTGATTATGTGCAAAAGCATAAAAAAATATCTTTTGGTGACATAAGGTATCAAAAAGTTTGTTTAGCTTTATATGAATTTTGTCTCATACTTTCATCTTTATGAATATTTCAAAATACTAGTGTAGAAATATCCATGCATGTGAAAGACTTCCTTTTAAAATTAATAACATGTAAAGAACTCTTAATTTATGGGTCACAAAGAGTTGGTCACAACTGAGCACACACACACACATGCACACACACAGAACTCTTTGCTGTCTATGTTCTGGCTGTGAAATGACTTGTGTAAATGGCTTCAAGGTTGCATTTAGGGGATCATTATACTACTACTTGAATACCTCATGATTTCAAAAGCTGTCTCACTTAAAGATTAAGTACAAGGCATGCAATTAAAACTTCAATTTTATAAAAAAAAAGTGTAAGTATATAGATATGTTAAATATATGACAATTTACTTTCAAAAGTACCAAAATGCAGAACTTTTAAAATCAGTGCCAAATAAAATCAGTGTGCTACTTATTTCTAGAACATCATCTATCACTAGAAATGTTTGGTAGAAGTTGCGTTAGTTGACATAATAAGTGAGTCTCATTAGTATTTTGGGAAAGTTTAACATCTTCACATATCAGTGAGATTCCACATACTCTTTTTGTTTTTATTGTATAATACTATTAAACTGAACTCACAATTAGGCACTTTATATGCATACAGTATTTAGTTGAAGTGAGTCAAGGGAACGATATACCGATTATCTAGGGGCTACTGAAATATCCACACAGAAGCTTAACTCCATCCTAGATGTTGGGGCCAATCCTGCCTTTGCTGCTCAGTCACTCAGTTGCGTCTGACACTTTGCAACACCATGGAGTGTAGCATGACAGGCTTCCCTGTCCTTCTCTATCTTCCTGAGTCTGCTCACACTAGAGGAAACAATTTCTAAGTTGTAGGTTATCAGCTCACAGAGAACAATGAAATCATTCTGGCTCTGAAAATAAATATAATGAAATCTTATTATTGCTATTTTGTAATAATTAGGAAATAAAACATGTCATTTAAAAAAGAAATTCATTGCTTCACCATAGCACCCAATTATCCAGTAGTTACAAGGTGCAAAAATCTAGTCCTGCTTCGAACTCATAACTGTAAATGAAGCCCTACTTTATTTTCCTGTAGCAATTTCTTGTGTGATACTGTGTCAACTCATAAACGAGTTTTACTGAATAATCTGTAATATCTATTTCAGGCTTCTTTAAAGCTGGTTTTCTGTCTATAATGTGACCATTCGCTCACAAACAAAATTTCAAAACTGCCTATTTGACATATTTTAAATATATAGGCATTGTAAAAAACACTCTTGTAACAAATATAGTTCAATTTTATTTAATTGTTCCAGGAGCAAATAACCATTCAACTACAAGCCAGTAGCTTATTTTCAACTCTGCAGTTGTAACACTTCCCATTAGCTGAAAATTAATTTGATGCTTAAAAAGCAATGAAATCTAGAAAAACACAATAAGCAATTCTACTGTATGTTTAAAAGTATTAAAACATAAAAGCAAAATTAAAAGTTTCAAGCGTTGGAAAAGTCTATTAACACTTCCTTTTACCTCAGTTTCAATTTGGATTAGTTTTTCTTTAATTAACCTTAAGATATTTTTCTACACATTTGGCAGATTATGTCTGCCAAATCCAACTATGCTAGAGAGATTTAGGTCATGAATATATTCTCACATAGACTATAAATTGTGGAATTGCTTTTTCCTATGTAAAGTTCCAAACATATATAAAGTAGAGAGATTAGCAAAATAAACAAAGGAAATGGCAACCCACTCCAGTATTCTTGCCTACAGAATTCCATGGACAGAGGATCCTGGCCGGTTATAGTCCATAGGGTCACACAGAGTCAGATGTGACTGAAGCAACTTAGCATGCACAAACTCATCATCTGTTTCAACACTAATCCACATGCCAATTTTGTTTCATTTGCTTTCTTTTACCCCTTGTCTTGTATTTCCAAACTGAGAATACTTTAAAACAACATCTGATACCATAACTTTTTCTATGAAAACTTCAGTATTTATTGTTAACAGATAACCTTAAATAAACAATGTAATTACTATATCTAACAAAAATAGAAATAATCTCTATTGTCTAATAACAATTTCTTAACTCCATTTCCCCAGTTTTCTCCAAAGGGAGGATGAGAGAAAAGAAAAAGAACAAGCGAACTACTCTTATAGTTGCATTTGCCACATCAGGATCCAAACAAAATTTATAACTTTCCTTTGGTTGATATGCCACTAAAGTCTTTTAATATAAAAAATCTCTGTTGTTGTTATTGTTTAGTTGCCCAGTCATGTCCAACTTTTTGTGACCCCATGGACTGTAGTAGGCCTCCCTTGTCCCTCACCATCTCCTGAAGTTTGCCCAAGTTCATGTCCATTGCATCAGTGATGCCATCTGCTATCTCATCCTCTGATGTCCTCTTCTACTTATGCCCTCAATCTTTCCCAGCATTAGGGACTTGTCCAGTGAGTCAGCTGACCTCTGTCTTAATTTTATTGCCATGTATTTATGGGAAAATATGGATTTTTTGGAGGCAGGGAGAATAAAAATAGGACAAAACTCAATTGATTAAAATTTTACTGTCATCTAGTTTTTGCTGAGAGTTTTTAATTGTATGAAATTGCTAAAGCAAGCAGCTTTCTGTTTAGAGGACAGCTCTAGAGGTGAGAGGGCTGGTGCGTGGACATAGTTCTTGATCAACCTAAGTCCTATTTCAAACAGAGAAGCTTTTTCTGTTTTATATCAGGAACTTTCACAAAGAATCCACCATTAAGCCTGGGTTAAAATTCTTTCCTTTAATGAATTCTTTAACCATATTCTGCATATTGCCTCCTACATGTGCCACGCTTTTTCTGCAGGCAAAGCACCCTGAACACCTGAATTCCCTAAGTTCCACTGCTTAAGGTATCTTTAATTCACAGAATTTCCATCTTTTAGAATGATAAATGGGGGGCATACATCATTAAATAACATTTTTAAAGGAGTTTCTGTTTTTCCAAAAAATCATCACTAATAATCTTTTTTAATTTGGACTCTTGCCTTACCATCTTGAGAGTCATGCTTGTACATATTAATCACAGGGACATCCAAGTGTATTTACTCTTAAAATAGATAGAATCCTACCATGTGCTAAGATTTATTTTCCTGGACAAGAGCCCATTAGAAACGTTCAATTAAAGGAAGAAAATTTGCTAGTGCTAGAAATTTAGAAAATAGAATATCTGATATACTCATTTATTTACCAACTGAACAGACATTATATTTAAGAAAAGCAAACAGTATAATATTAATCTGGTAACTTTTGTTGAATTCTTACTGTTTGTAAAGATCTGTGCTAAGTTCTTTATACATATCAGGTAGACTGATATTCAAAACAACTTTTAAGTTAGCACTGTTATCTCCATTATTAATATGGAAAAAATGGATGCTTAAATAAGGTAAGACAACTATCAAAAAATAGAAAGCCAGCAAGAGGAGGAGCTAAGATTTGAATTCATTGAATACAAATCTGTCTTGAACCTGTCTTAATCATTACCCTTTAGAATCTGGAGTTTACCAGTGAACAAGGAGCCCCAAAAGTCATTGAGGAAACCCTACTACAACAAAACCTGACAATTAAGATTCGTGATAAAGATGCTGAACTAAAAAGAAAAAATAATTAATTTTTAGGATTTTTTTGAGAAAAATAGAGAAGGCATTTTATAGTATATTAATATAAATGCATTTGTCCTAAACGGCCAATTATTTAGTATCATTAATAATAGAGGAGTAAATTTCTATTGTCTTAAAGATATATATCACATATAGTTTATATAAAATGTTATCTTAATAAATAAGTTTTATGTTCTATAGACTCAATACTTTTTAGGGATAGATTTCAAGGAGTAGCAGAATCTAATAAGTGCCTTTTGTACTCATAATTATTACAAAATAAAATATGAGTCATAAAGACCCTGAGATTTGTGTCTTATAAACCTAGATTTGACCAGCTTTGATATTTACTATTGTGTGACCTTAAACAAGTTACTAAAACTTTTGGAATCTTTTTCCTATCCTATAAAATAATATCTACTCCAAAGGACTGTTGTGAAAATTGATATGTAAAGCATCTTGCCCAGAAAGTGCTTAATTCACGCAATAACATTAACACAAACATACAAAAATGTACATCATAACTTGTGACCTTTAAATCTCTTCTTTCAAAATTTAAAGTCAATACTGCTTTATAAATAAAGGAAATTAACCACTCATTTTTTCTAAACTTTGTCAAATGTGATACTCAGCAGATAATAGTAGTCATAATAATGGAAACAACTCCAATACTTTGCCACCTGATGGGAAAAGCTGCCTCATTTGAAAAGACCCTGACACTGGGAAAGATTCAGGGCAGGAGGAGAAGGGGACGACAGAGGATGAGATGGTTGAATGGCATCACTGACTCAATGGACATGGGTTTGGGTGAACTCTGGCAGTTGGTGATGGACAGGGATGCCTGGCATGCTGCCGTTCATGGGGTCACAAAGAGTCGGACACAACTGAGCAGCTGAACTGAACTGAACTGAATAATGGCGACAAATAAGAATGATAGAATATAAGTTTTAAAAGAGAATTTATATGTGATTTAGTCCAAATCATCAGATTATATGAATATCCTTTTAGTCCCTTAAACTTCTACAGGGAATATATACACATATAATGGAGCATTGCAGAATTATGGAAATAAATCTACCTAACATGCATTGTTCAAGAAACAGAATGAGCTGCACTAGTGGATAAATGGTCTTATTCATTGTTTCAGTTCCCCAAAAGACTTTTCTCCTATAGTTTTTTTTTTTTCTTTTCAGAAACAAGCTCCAACTGTTTTTTCCACATAAAAAGGAAAAAAAAATAACATTTTATGTTATTCTGGAAAGGGCTACTCTTCTAAATACAACAGAAGTAACAAATCTCACTCACTCCTACTCTCTTAGTATCTTTACCATAACTGTTGTTGCCCTCCTCACGTATTATTGGTAACATCATTATCATTATTATCATTACCAAAAGCATTTAATATTCATATAAAATCTCATTCATATATCCATATCTTTTAAGTTAGTTATTATTAAGTATATTATTATTTATAGTATAGTTATTAGTTATAGTAAATGAAAATTATAGTTATGATAGTAAGTAATAATTAATTTTAGACAATAATAACTATAGCTATTACCTATAGCTATATAGCTATAGCTATTATTTACTATATAAAAATACTGCACTAAGCAATGATGCTATTGGTGTTTGTGTCTATTCTATTTGATACAAAACTTCTGTATATATAGATCAGTTTATTTCCTTTTAAGAAAAGTGAGATCAAACCAGTCAGTCCTAAAGGAAATCAGTTCTGAATATTCATTGGAATGACTGATGCTGAAGTTGAAGCTCCAGTACTTTGGCTACCTCATGCAAATAACCGACTCACTGGAAAAGACCCTGATGCTGGAAAAGATTGAAGGCAGGAGGAGAAGTGGACGACAGAGGATGAGATGGATGGATGGCATCGCTAACTCCATGGACATGAATTTAAGCAATCTCTGGGAGCTGGTGATGGACAGGGAAGCATGGCGTGCTACAACTGCAACAGCATGGGGTTGCAAAGAGTTGGATGTGCCTGAGCGACTGAACTGATTGAAGAAAACTGGTAGACATTCTATGTTAAAACAAACCAATTCTCCATTGAAGTAATAAAATCCAATTTTTGAGAGATGATCTTTCATTAACAATGAACTAGATCTTATGGAAAATTAGTGATGATTTAATAAATACCAGCAGTGAATGATAACTATCTCTAATCTCACATTGGCCCAGTCTACAACTTAGGCATGGATTGTGTCTGAAACATATAACTAGCAGGTTGTTAATATTTTAAAATGCACATTCTGATGCAAGTAATGTAAAAATGATTAACTATCAAGATCAATTTGACAAATCAATGTTCATGAAAATTATAGAGCATTTTAACTGTACAAGTGATTCTGTGATCTTCTCACTCAGTTCTTTGTTTCACTGAGACAGCTGAAATATGAAGAGACTGAATGATTTGAATATCAACCTTGTAGGAAAATGCATTCTAAGCTAATATCAAGAATCATATCCCAACAGGGTTTGGGTCTTCACTGGGACAAGAGAGGTTAAAGTTCTTAGATTTGAATAATTTAGTTAATAAACCTACATGGAAAACACTGCTTAATCTTTTATGCCTGTAGTGTTCTAGGCATAAAAGGCATGTCCGTGTTGATCACTAAGACAGAGAAGTGGGAAAAAGCAAAGTGTTTATACTGAAGTGTAGTATTTTCAAATTGGATATGGATATATGTAGTGTCCTGAGCATGATTATTACTTGTTCTGCCTTAGTTTCATCAGATTTGTATGTTTTTCCCCCACTGGCTGTTAGAGGGTGAAAGCCCTTGAACTACTGTTGGATAAAGTATACAAGTTTCTTCTGTTTAGATACGTCAGAAGCTGTGAAGTGGACAATCATTCTAAACATTCTAACTTTCTTATCAAGCTACAGTTCCAATGGAAATATCTAATATTATAGTATAAAAGAAGTTTTTTTTTAAATATGGGTAAAGTGCATTCATATAAGTGTGTAAAGCATTTAGCTTTTAAAAGAAGCTGTGTGCAAAATGTATTTTGGATTGTCTTCAACAGAAAAATGGTTGGAAATTAATCATTTTATATCTGAGCGCAAAAGGAGCTAAAAGGGCATCATCTCCATTCCTCCCAAGTTACTTGTAGTAATGACCCTGACCAATGGTAAATAGAAAGATCATCTAAAAATATGAGCTTAAAAAACAAACTCACCTATTTACTTTTGTTCCCACTTAACATATGAAAAATAAGAATAATTAGTAACTTTTAACTAAATATTTAAAATCAATTTGTAATCAAGAATTAAGAATAATTGTAATTGTAATTAAGAATCAATAAGGAACATAAATTATTTGTGCATGTTGTATTGTGTGTTGGTTAAGTTGTTTACAAAGTCATTGTAAGTAATTTTAAAATATCAATGAAACATTCTATTTTTTTCCCTTCAATAGAAAGGGAAAGTAGAAAACTTTGTTTTTAATGAGCTTTTGTCAAAACTCTCCTTGGGGATCAAGGATATCATATATAATCCCCTAAAAGTATTCAACTTTGCCCAAATATGTATTACTGTCAGATAATTTTTGCTTATTTTCAAATTTCTGTTCTTCTATTTTTATTTAATAATAATTTTGATATTTAAATATTTCTTATAATATAGTTATCCTAAATAAGTTATTATACTCAATTTCTTACATGTTGTTAGAGATTCTTTACAATTAAATGATGCTATACCCTAATTAGCAATAACCATTAAGCAAAAAAAAAAAAAAAATCACATGTAAAAAGAAATGATTATAATTTATTAGGCATAATGTTATATTACAAAATAAAAAAGAGACTGAAAGCCTTTGGACAATATGCTGTAAAACAGTCACATGTGAATTACAGATAAATTTTAAAAATTAGAAATATTAGAAATCTTAGGCTAAATTCTATTTTATATATATTTTTATATAGAGATGACAAGTAATAATGTTTTAAATAATATTCCAACTTCAACTTGTGAACTTCATATATTCTTTTAGGTTAATTTGAGTTTAATTTATGGATTAGATAATTCATTTAAATTCAGTTAAGTGTAAAACGGGGCCACACACACACAAAATAACAAATGAAATCTACTGTTACTCTTTTATGGCCACATTGACTACACTTACTTATGCTGCCAGGAGTTTAATTGTCCCTGGTTTAATTTTGATGACTTGAGCAGTAGGTATTACTATCCCAATTTTGAACCTAAGGAACCTGAAGCCTCAAGGTCACCCTAAAGGAATCTTGTGCACCTGAGATTCACACCCAAACCTCCTGAACCAACACCTGTTTTTAACCACTGCAGTAAACAATGGCATAAAAAGCACATTGCACAGAGTAAACATTCCCTTCTCCATACATTAAATTTTTTTATTAATAACCATAAAATGTTCAGAAAAGAAACAGTGAAAACATTTCTTTTATTGAACTTTGTACATTTTAGTATTATATGTATGTGAAGTCGCTCAGTCGTATCCAACTCTTTGCGACCCCATGGACTGTAACTTATCAGGCTCATCTGTCCATGGGATTTTCCAGGCAATAGTACTGGAGTGGATTGCCGTTTCCTTCTCCAGCGGTTCTTCCCAACCCAGGGATCGAACCCAGGTCTCCAGTATTGTAGACAGACACTTAACCATCTGAGTCACCAAGGAAGTCATTATACATACATTATATGTATAATTATGTAATTATATACATATAAAATATACATATAATATATGTACATATACATATAGACATAGAATATATTATATATATACATTATATACATATATATGATTACACATAGTAATATATAATAGTAAAAATTCAAAATAAGGAAACAAATGTTATAACAAAGGAAAGAGGTAATGGAGCAATCTCTTAATTATATGAGTACAATTTTTAAAATATGAAAGTTTGGACTTTATTTCAGCTTTTAAAACTCTACAGAAATAAAAAATTCCAAGTATCCACACAGGATGGCCTGACTGAAATAAGTCAAGATCTCTTTATCCGTCTTACAAGCACTGCTCTATTATGTTAATACTGTTTAAAAGAAGGAAAGCATAGTACCTTGAGGTTGAGGATAAGAACTAAAGTGAGCTGGAATGATTCCAAATCATTAAAAAACTTACTCTAAAAAATGATTGTTTGCTTAACTCTAGTGGGTCAAGGGCAAAAAAATAAAGTAAAATAAAATAGCACTGGTGAATTGGTATGGGAGTGTATGTGAAAACATTAAAAATACTAATTGCACATTTCAGCATTATTTGTGTTGATTATAAACTTTTCATAATTCTGAAAACAATTCTTTTGCATCAAAGGAATTAAATATAATGTGTCATCTTAAACTCAGTTTTTTCTTTTGATTTATTACATAAAATCTGTAAAAATGGAATTACTCCATTCAGTTCAATGAGTTCCTGGCCACTCTGTGACCCATTATTCCCATGTCCTCATGAAACCAGCCTGATGCCCTCATTTTCATCTCCTAAAATTATACTCTCCCCAACGTTGCTGACGTTGTTTATCTAGACTTTCTATCCCATTTTCTTAGCTAGTGCCTACTCTTCTTTGAAGACTCAGCTCAGAGAAGCTATCATTGAGTACTCATTACCTTACAACTTATTGGATTAAGGGCTGCTCATATATGTCTTCATAGAATCCAGTGCTCATCATATTATTTTGAAATTTTAATTTAAATATCTTTCCCTCCACTACTTGAGATTATTTATTTGTGCATCCGTGTATATCCTACTTTCCTGGCATTTAATAAATGTTTGTGCAGTAAACGAAGAATTAAAAAAAAAAATCGGCTTCATTGGTGGTGTAGAGGGTAAAGCATCTGCCTGCAGTGTGGGAGACCTGAGTTTGATCCTCAGGTCGGGAAGATCTCCTGGAGAAAGAAATGGCAACCCACTCCAGTACTCTGGCCTGGAAAATTCCACAGACGGAGAAGTCTGCTAGGCTACAGTCCATGGGATCACAAAGATTAGCACACAACTGAGCAACTTCACACACATATGCACACACAAAAAATGAACATGCTGAGGCACTGTTTTCACTATTTTCAGGTAATTACAACACCTTGCAATCATTTTCAATCATCAGGTGCTAGATGTGTCAGCATGGCCTTCTTTTTTCATTTCTTTGTTTTGCATCACAAACAATGTTATTAAGCAATTATCAATCATATCTGACATTGCTTCTTTAGACATAAATTGAATTCCCACAAGTTGCTTAAAAAGAATAACAAAAAAGAGGATATTTAGCTCAGTTCACTCAAGATTGATGGCCCCATGTCCTTAAGGAGGCAATGCAGAATGCTAACAATCAAAGAAAAACAAGCTGCCTGTTCTCTGCCAAACCTCTGAGGAAAGACATCTTCCTGGTCACCTGATCCTTTTACTGGTATTTACAATGACTTACTCTGTGTCTATATTAGGCCCTGAGGCACAGGTTCTGCCCCTTGGAGCGTCTTCCTGAGTACTTCCTGATAACCTCATACATAGAAGCACACAAGTCACTACTTTCTAAATGTCTTGATTCTAATTGACCACCTCTCTCTCCATTTTCCTCATTACACCCTCAATTCAGAGCCTTGCCATATCTTCTTTAATGTCCCTGTGTATAAACATGGGGCAACTGTACTTCATTCTCCATACCTTTATGAGAGTGATTTATCTAAAATGTTAACCTAATCATATACCTTTCCCTATATGACAGTTTTGCTGTAGAACTGAGCAGAAGGGCTACATGAATAACTTGTTATTTCTGTCTTTTTTTCCCCTAACTACTTCCCTGGCATTTCATTTCTAAAGTTTTTCTAATTCCCTGCCCACCACCACCACAACTACTATAAAGAAAAATATTCATGGACACGTTTTCACTTTCTAATATGAACGCTAGATCATTAAACCATACTGATGTTTTATTAACATCCATTAAACAACAGCAACTGTTTCAAGATTTTTAGTCTTGATCTGTTATTCAGTCTCTAGAAAAATGATGTGGAAGCACCAAAAGCCACATTACAATCAGAATATTAAGAATTTAAGCACACACAAAAACATTCTTAAAACAGAGATATAAAATAATTTCATTGCAGAAGGTAAAAACTTGGATATACCAAGCAACCATGGAGAGATCTGGTCTAAGGAAAAAAGAGGGGATTAAAAAAAAAAACAAACTTAGAAACTTGACTTCAGTTTCATGGAGAGATTAGAAGTCAGATGAATATCCACTTATTCAACAAATATTAAGTGCTGCTGCTGCTGCTGTCGTGTCCAAGTCTGTGCGACCCCATAGACAGCAGCCCACCAGGCTCCTCCGTCCTTGGGATTCTCCAGGCAAGAACACTGGAGTGGGTTGCCGTTTCCTTCTCCAATGCATGAAAGTGAAAAGTGAAAGTGAAGTTGCTCAGTTGTGTCCAACTCTTAGCAATCCCATGGACTGTAGCCTACCAGGCTCCTTCATCCATGGGATTCTCCCGGGAAGAGTATTGGAGTGGGTTGCCATTGCCTTCTCCATTATTAAGTGCTAGTAATGTGTAAATAAAAATTCTTGGCACTGAGAACATAACAGTCCCTCAACTCAAAAATCTCACAGGCTTGTGGAGGAGACACCATAGCAGTATACACTTATGACCTTGTATGGTAAATTTAGCAGTTAAGATTAGTCCTTGGTGTTTGTTTATGCTAATCCTTCCTTGCAATGCTTTTTCTTTTCCCCTCTATGTGCATGATATCTACCCCTTAGTTGACGGAAAATAAGTCTCATCTCCTCCTTAAACCCTCTCTGAATTCTCATCTTTCAACCCCCCTTATTTTTAACTTAATTGAATGCCCATTCTGATATGCATATATTGCCATTGGTTCCTTATCTAAAGATAATCCTTGATGGCAGGCACTGACACTGGGGACATGGGTGTAGAAACCACAGGCACAGTTCCAGGTCTCATGGATATGGCTGACTAGCATTGAAGACAGTCATTAAATACCAAATTATAAGTAAATGAAATGAGTACTATGATCCCAGGGTATGACATGATAACATGAAATTACAGCAATAATTTTGTATTACAGTATGAAAACAATATAAGGAAGGCTTCACATGGTGCCTCCTACATGGATTTTTTTCTCAGGCAGAGGTTTCAAGAAATTGTGGTTAATCACCAAAAAACTGTAGGAAATCTAACTTAAATCACATTGAATTTTAACTAATATGTATAGACAATCAATAATTTAAAATATTTAAAACCAAAATCTCCAAAATAGCAAACTAATTTACAAATATGGAGCAAGTCTTATTCTTCTCTAATAAGTTACTAGAGACTTTTCCTCTTTTTCATAAAGATCTTAAAGTTTAGAAATTATTAGTGATTTGTCAGTAAATAACATTCATTGAGAAATCACTATTCTGTGGAATTTATAGAAATATAACAAATTAGTTCCATACTTCAGCAACAGTTGAAAATAGGGAAAAAAGTGTCTAGTGCCCTAAGTAGGTTAAAACAATACAAATTAAACAATCTAATTCTAAGTAGTACCATACATTTCTAGCCAATGAAATATTAATCATTTTGGAAACTGAGGCCAGTGCCTTTATTTATGCATTTATAAAAATTCCCTAACATTTTTTCATAAAATCTTCTTACAAATATATTTTATTATGTCCCACATATCTGGGGTAGGAAGAAAACAAACATATGTTTACTGAATGTGAGTACTGGTACTATATTTATCATGCCAGGGAGTTTAAGATCAGTTTTCAAACCCAATATTTTATTTCCCTCCCATTACTCTTTGCCCTAAACAAATCCAAGAATTAGCTATAAAATGATTCAATGAAGGATTGATAAAAGCCAGAATAAACAGGAAAAAGAGAAAGCTGTTATTATCAACCCCTGTCGCCTCTCTCTATAACTCTTCCTAAGTCAGACACATTATAGTGGGAAAAGCTATTCCATGATTAGTAGTAGTAGTAGTAGTTAAGTCGCTAAGTCGTGTCCGACTTTTGAAACCCCATGGACTGTAGCCTGTGAGGCTCTTCTGTCCATGAGATTCTCCAGGCAAGAATGGAAAAATTAATTTTTTATTTTACCATTAAAAAATCAATACTTTAAATGTTTTAGTTTTGTTTAAAGCTGATTGGTATATAAAGCAGGGTTGATAATTTAAGAATAATTTCCTGAAAGGACAGTTTCTTACTGTATATTTATTGCATACATAAACCATACAGTAGTGCACTTAAATGTTGTGGATTGATAGTAACGATTTAGAGAAAAGGACAGTAAGAAAAATGAATGGTGATGAGGTATGGCATGTGCCTACCATTTAATTTCTTTAGAGAGGCAGAGTTTGAACAGGAGAGAAATGATGGATGATTTCTGTAGACTGCACTACTCAATAACTATGTAAAGGCCATCATGAGCTGTGAAATCTACTATCTCTACAAGGTGAACATTTTTTGAACTGACCCATGCTTGTTGCACGAATATGACTCCCACTGTTTTATATCTACTGGCTACTTTGCAGAGATTGTTTGGCTACGTGACAAGCATTCATGAATTACTACATACTGAGTAAATAGGAAATGGAGTACGTTAAGGCTGTATATTGTCACCCTGCTTATTTAACTTCTATGCAGAGTACATCATGAGAAACGCTGGGCTGGAGGAAGCACAAGCTGAAATCAAGACTGCAGGAAGAAATATCAATAATCTCAGATATGCAGATGACACCACTCTTATGACAGAAAGTGAAGAAGAACTAAAGAGCCTCTTGATGAAAGTGAAAGAGGAGAGTGAAAAGGTTGGCTTAAGGCTCAACATTCAGAAAACTAAGATCATGGCATCCGGTCCCATCACCTCATTGTAAATAGATGGGGAAACAGTGGAAACAGTGGCTGACTTAATTTTTCTGGGCTCCAAAATCAAGGCAGATGGTGACTGAAGCCATGAAATTAAAAGACGCTTACTCCTTGGAAGGAAAGTTATGACCAACCCAAACAGCATATTAAAAAGGAGACATTACTTTGTCAACAAAGGTCCATGTAGTCAAGGCAATGGTTTTTCCAGTGGTCATGTATGGATGTGAGAGTTGGACTGTAAAGAAAACTGAGCGCCAAAGAATTGATGCTTTTGAACTGTGGTGTTGGAGAAGACTCTTGAGATTCCCTTGGACTGCAAGGATATCCAACCAGTCCATCCTAAATGAGATCAGTCTTGGGTGTTCATTGGTAGGAATGATGTTGAAGCTGAAACTCCAATATTCTGGCCACCTGATGCGAAGAGCTGTCTCTTTTGAAAAGACCCTGATGCTGGGAAAGATTGAGGGCAGGAGGAGAACGGGACGACAGAGGATGAGATGGTTGGATGGCATCACGGACTCAATGGACATAGGTTTGGGTGGACTCTGGGAGTTGGTAATGGGCAGGGAGGCCTGGCGTGCTGCTGTTCATGGGGTCGAAAAGAGTTGGACACAAACTGAGCCATTGAACTGAACTGAACTGAGTAGTAATAATCACAATATAACAAAATGGGATAGAGGAGATAAATGCCTAGTAACATTTTCCCTTCCAAATGAATTTCTCCTCCCCTGTGTACAGCCTGCAACTTCTCTCCTCCCTCTTAGTGATTCCACCTCTCTCAGTCTTAGTCCTAACCTTTGCACCTCAGTTTTCCTTTTCTTTCACCTCTCTAGTCTACCTCCCTCTCTCTCATCTCTTGATTTGACTTTATGAAATCCTAATGAATCATATTGAAACTGGAAAGTACTTCCTGCAGAAAAAAGAAAAACAAAAAGAGAGAGAGAGAGAGAGAACTACCAGTAATTTACATAAGGAGTAAGACTAAGGACAGTCACATGTTAATAAATATATCCTATCACATAAGAGTTAGAAAAATATACCTATTGCATTTTGTAACACCCTTTACTGTATACTCAAGGTTTTAGAAAAGTGTTTACACACTGAAGGTCAAATCTCTAAGCTTATAATACCAGTTTATTAGGTGAGAACAAACATTATGTTTTTAATGAATTAGAACCATATTGAACATGGTAGAATAGAATAGGAAAAAAAAAAAGAATAGATCAGAGTTGTTTTGGGGGAAAAAAAGGGAAACTGGGTATGAATTGGGTTGAGAAGCAAAAAGTTCTTCATGAGAACGTGTTGTTAGTTGCTCAGTTGTATCTGACTCTGTGTGACCCCGTGGACTGTAGTCTGCCAAGCTCCTGTGTCCATGGAAATCTCTAGGCAAGAATACTGGAGTGGGTAGTCATTCTCTTCCCCAGGGGATCTTTCCCACCCAGGGATTGAACCCGGGTCTCCTGGACTGCAGGCAGATTCTTTACCATCTGAGCCACCAGGGAAGAATGTGAATCTCAGTCAAATAATTGAAAGTTTGTGATGATATAGGTGTTAGCCTATTAATTTCTACATAAAGCCAAAAATTAACATTGAAAAATATTTATTTTAATGCTCTTAAATTAGTAATTGAGATCCAATCACATTTTGGCAAGAGTTACAGGGACAGAAAACTGTGTCCTTGATTAAATTTTTATTCCAGAAGTACAGGCTAAACAGTTTAAACAAAAGTTTGTGTAAGAACAGTGCTATCGCTGCTTATTTAGAAATAAATTTAGAGGGTAAGTTCATATTCCAAGAAGACAAAATAACTCAGCATTGCAGACAGAAGGGCAGAAATGACCTACAGCAGGGAAAGAATGAAGAATGTTCTTTTTTTTTTTTTACCAGCTGTGTGGAACAAAATATACATTCTCATGGGCAGAGATGTCTAGGAATATATTTGTCACATTAAAAAAAGGTACCCAAATAATGATCATAATTTTATGCTCTACAAATGATGCAGAAGTACTTTTTACTTAAGTTAATTAACTTTTGGATTTAGTGAGTTAAAAAGAAGGTAGTAAACTACTTATTTCAGTAGTAAATTCTTAGTGTTCAAATCAATTATTTCTTGCTTTTATTGTATGAATATTTTGGTAATTTTACAGAAAAAAGGAAAATGTTAGCCTCTAAAGAGTTTACTTGCAAATTCCCATTAATGTGTGCATATGAGCTAGTAGCTATTTTCTTTCTTAAATAGGGTATAGGTGATAAAGCTGCCAGGAAACTGGACAGTCTTTCAAATATTCTAACTCCAGGCCATCCCCCTTTGTTGACAGAATAAATTAGAGTTCTTTACCTGTGTCCAAGCATAGGATGTATTCAAGCATATGCAGATGACACCATCCTTTTGGCAGAAAGCACCTCTTGATGAAAGTGAAAGAGGGGAGTGAAAAAGTTGGCTTAAAACTCAACATTCAAAAAATGAAGATCATGGCATCCAGTCCCATCACTTCATGGCAAATAGATGGGGAAACAATGGAAACAGTGAGAGACTTTATTTTTGGGGGCTCCAAAATCACTGCAGATGGTGACTGCAGCCATGAAATTAAAAGATGCTTGCTCCTTGCAAGAAAAGCTATGACCAACCTAGACAGCATATTAAAAGCAGAGACTTTGCCAACAAGGGTCTGTGTAGTCAAAGCTATAGTTTTCCCAGTAGTCATATATATATGAGAGAGTTGGACCGTAAAGAATGCTGAATGCAGAAGACTTGATGCTTTTAAACTGTGGTGTTGGAGAAGACTCTTGAGAGTCCCTAGGGGCTGCAATGCAGAGAAGGCAATGGCACCCCACTCCAGTATTCTTGCCTGGAAAATCCCATAGATGGAGGAGCCTAGTGGGCTACAGTCCATGGAGTTGCTAAGAGCTGGAGACAAATGAGCAACTTCACTTTCACTTTCACGCATCGGAGAAGGAAATGGCAACCCACTCCCGTGTTCTTGCCTTGAGAATCCCAGGGACGGGGGAGCCTGGAGGGCTACCATCTATGGGGTCACACAGACTTGGACACGACTGAAGTGATTTAGCAGCAGCAGCAGCAGCAGGGGTTGCAATGAGCTCCAACCAGTCAATCCTAAAGGAAATCAGTCTTGAATATTCATTGGAAAGACTGATACTGAAGCTGAAATTCCAATACTTTGGCCATCTGATGTGAAGAACTGACTCATTTGAAAAGACCCTAATGCTGGGAAAGATTGAAAGCAAGAGGAGAAGGGGCAGACAGAGGATGAAATTGTTGGATAGCATCACCCACTCTACGGACATGAGTTTGGGTAAGCCCCGAGAGGTGGTGATGGACAGGGAAGCCTGGCATGATGCAGTTCATGGGGTCACAAAGAGTCAGACATGACGGAGAGACTGAACTGAACAGACGCATTCTTGAGAGGGTGTTAAAGGCACTGTGAAGTGGTAGCTATGAATAAAGTCTAATAGACTTGAGTTGCAAACCCAACACCAAGGTTCATAACAAAACAATTTGGGGCAAAGTAATAAAATAAGCCTATTTCATTTCACTGCTTCAAAGATTAAATGAGATAATAATGCAAACTCTGAGCATCATACCTGAGAAATAATCAGCATGCCTGACATACGATCAGCATGATTGCATTTATTTTTATATAATTATAAAATTATAAATTTTATATAATTTATAAAGACTTGGGATTTGGTACCAGGTTGGTTGTTCTGTTATGGGAAACATACTGAAACCACCCACCCTGTCCAGACACCATAGTAACCATTTGCGTGAGTTACTTAACAAATGGAGATCCAAGTCAGCAACATAGAACCAACAAACCACCACTAACCAGAAGAATTTGGGAAAGGTCAAAAGGATGCCATGTGTCCTACACCTCCCAGAATCCTCCTCACTGGGATTCACCTTGGTTAAGCAAAGAGTGCACCAGCAGGAAGGATCCTGAATCAGAATGATTGAGCAGAGACAACTTGGAACTAATCCCATCACCATAAACTCTGAGACTCCTAGCCATTTGGCAGAGCAGTTCTCCTGGGTTCCTTTACCGTCCTGTTTTCTGCCTAGGCTCCCCTTCCCAATAAAGTCTCTTGCTTTGTAGCACATGTGTCTCCTTGGACAATTCGTTTCTGAGTGTTACACAAGAGTCCACTTTTGAGCCCTGGAAGGAGTGCCCCTTCTTGCAACAGTTCGGCTTATAAATTCAATTTGCAACCCACTCTACTAATTTAGAATCATTATTGTCATTGTTGTAGATAAATTTGTAAACATATTCCTTTTACTCTCCACCTCCAAATGACTAGAACCATTGTTTTCTCTCTTTTATGGGACCTTTAGTATTTAAAATCTATGCCACATAATACTGTCTAAAATGCTGTATAGTTATTAGTACTATGTGTATTTTTATAGTGGGCTTTCTCGTCCCTGCAATGAAATCTTACATTTCTCAAGAGAGAGAAATATTACCACTTGACTCCTCTCAGCAGATGTAAATTTACTGTGAAGTTAAAGAAGCTCCTACCTTGTATAGGCTCCTTCAGAAACCCTGGAAGAGGACCATCAATGTGTTTATAAGAATATATGGTTTGACAAAATTTGTGAAAGCAACATATTTTCCTTAAAGAATTTTCTTCCAAGTAGATTGGCTTTAGGCCACATAGAACCTGTATCTATTGCCACCACTGGGCATGAATTCAAAGAGAGAATTCATGTATTTGTAAATTTGCCTCCAGCTTGAAAATCTTTGATATTCTAATTTTTTTGGAAACAAATTAAATGACTAGTTCACCAGAGCAGGTTTGCAGTTCACAGTACATCTTGACTGAGTGCATAATTTCAGCAAAGACAAAAGGGCAGCTGGTCTTAGAGTTGGCAATAAAAATAATGTTTAGATTTTGGATGGGGAAGTAAAACCAGAGATATTGGGGACTGTCAGCTTTGGGGAGATATTTTTAAAATAAACATAAATTCAATACAAGAAAAATAACATATGGAAAGGTGATTAACAGACAATTATTTGTCTTAAAAAATAGGGAGTATTTTTGGGGGTGAGAGAGAGAGAATTGAATCCTCAAACATGCCAAAAAAATTAATAGTAATAATAACAATAAAATGATATCAACAATAAGCAGGGTGCTAAATGCTTTATAAAAAAATTATCTCTAAATTCTAAACAACTGTCAGGCAGGTATTAATATTCCTGTTTCATATATAAGCTAATTGATACTTAAATATTTGCACATGATCATACAGCTATTTAAAGATAAGCCAGTGCTTCCCTGGTGGCTCAGTGGTAAAGAACCTGCCTGCCAGTACAGAAGACATCCCTGATCCAGGAAGATCCCACAGGCTATGAAGCAACTAAGCCTATGCACCACCACTATCGAGCCTGTGCTGTAGAACCTGAGAACGACAACTGCCGAAGACTGTGTGTCCTACTGCCTGTGTTCCACAATAAGAGAGGTCACTGCAATGAGAAGCCCATTTATAGCAACTAGAGAAAAGCCCCCACAGCAACCAAGATCCAGCATAGACAAAAATAAATAAATAAGTTTCAAAAAAGAGACAGTACTAGAACCTAGCCCATTTGACTCTTAACCATTGCACCTATTGCATGTATGGGGTATGTCAAAACTGAGAGTCTTGGCTTTTAAAAGTAGGAAAGTCATTAGAAATTTTTTTTATTCATCATGAGCTTATTCCTAAGACTAAATTTTTAGGTGCATTTTAGTGAAATAAGATCTAGGTTCTGGAAACCAATAAACTCTGGGTGTATGATGCAACAATTTAAAATATTTTGTATTTGTATTAAGTAATATTTGTATTAAGTAATAATTTTAAATACTTTTAAATTTAATTAAAATTGAAATTTAATTAAAATTTAATTTAAAAGTAAATACTTTTAAATACTTAATATTTGTATTAAGTAATAATTTTTCACAGCATTTAGTAGAGTGCTTACTAGGACAAAACAATAGATGTGACATAGTTTTTAACCTGGCTGCTCTTCAAGATAGCTTTAAAAATGATCTCTGACTTACCTCTCAACTCAGAATTGTGTCTGACATGCTATGCACTAAAAACAATGTGCATTTTTTTCTATATATCTTTTCCTTGTGTTGTCAATATTAATTAGTGGATATACTTTTCTGGCCTCTCTCAAATACTCTAAAATGATTTTTATAAATTATTTCCTGGGGATTTATGAGCATGATGCATTTCCTATAGATATGAAATGAAGACAACCATTTTTATTCAATTAACTTAAAAATCATTTGTGGCAATGTCCTGAGTGCATGTGTGTCCAATCGAATCCCACTCTTTGTGACTACATGGACTGTAGCCTGCCAGGCTCATCTGCCCATGGAATTTTCCAGACAAGAATATTGGAGTGGGTTGCTATTTCCTTCTCCAGGGGATCTTCCTGACCTAGGGACTGAACCCATGTCTCTTGTGTCTCCTGCATGGGCAGGCAGATTCTTTACCACTGAGCCACCTGGGAAGCCCCAATGACAGAAGGGAAGCCCCTGAGTACAGAAGGGAAGCCCCTGAGTACAGAAGGGAAGCCCCTGAGTACAGAAGGGAAGCCCCTGAGTACAGAAGGATAAACATGAGACAGCATATTCCCTCAAATGGTTACCAATCTAGTGCAATTATTGTCAAATAGAGTGTACATGGGAAGCAGCTTGGATGTGTTTGAATTTGTGGAGAAACAGTCTCTACAGAGTTGCTATTCCAAGTGGCTCAGTGGTAAAGAATCCACCTGCCAATGCAGGAGACACAGGAGACTCAGGTTTGACCCCTCGGGAAGAACCCCTGGAGGAGGAAATGACAACCTACTCCAGTATTTTTGTCTGGGAAATCACATGGACAGAGGAACCTGGCTGGCTACGACGGTCTATGGGGCTGCAAAGAGCTGGACACAACTGAGCATACACGCACAGTTCCCAGAGAGAACCTTAGTTATAAGATTGAAATTGAGGCTAAGGAATCTATCTACATTTTTAAGAAGTACTCCAGTGATTATTATGTGGTTTGTTCTTACCTTGAGAAATTGATCTAATAAAAAAGATAGACATATATACAACTTATTGCAATATAAAATACACTAAAATAAGCACAGTAAAAGTTATAATGTAAGAAAAGAATAATTCTTTTCTCATCTTTTTTGGATAAAATAAATCACTGTTACAGTCATTCTTCATTCACAAAGAGAATTCAAAGACACAAGCTTTAATAAAAAAGTTACCTTCTTTTATCCACATATAAAATTATTTACAATTTGATATATATAATATATATAATATATCCCATACTGCTGACTAAAATAAACTAATCCAATCTACAGACATAGCTTTCTGCTAAGTTATGTTTCATTGTGTATACATAGGGACATTTTCCACCAACCTGCCTTCTTATTTAGTAATATTTGTTTCTGTCTAGGCTCTATCTGGATGTTTTATGCTAATGTATTAGGAGCCTGGCATAGTGCAGTGCATGGGTCGAAAGGAGTTGGACATAACTGGGCGACTGAACAACAACAACAACGGGAGCCTACTGAAACTCTGGCATTTTACACATATAACTGGAAATGAAATCAGTAAATCAATAAAGTCAAATGTGTTACAAATCCACACAAAACAGAGACATAAGGCATTTGAATGAAAGTGAAAGCCATTGTGAGTAACCAACTGTGGATGCCCAGTGGGAAATACTCATGGTTTTGTGTCTAGTCTTTATCCAATGTGGACTTTACACTTGGCTGAAAGACAGGCTCTTATTCCAGCACAGCTAGAGGCTGATTATGTTAGGTTGGCTACATCTAGATGAAATTCACTGGATTTATATAAGCTTTATTACCTGAACCAAAAGAGGAATGAAGAGTTACATCAACATTAGAATGTTAAAAAGGCATAGCTTTTGGAGTAAAATCAATAGTTGAAATCAGTTGAAGCATCAGTAGATTAATTATCTGCAACATGTTTCATGTATTTCTGTCAATTATCATTTCCAACCAGCAAACAAATTATGTTCTATTTCACTCATTTTAAATCTCCCTAAAAGGGAAAATAAAATTGTAATTCATTGTACACTTATTTAAAGAGCAGTTTCTCTATAGTTTGAATATGCTCTTTCCGCAGAATAGATTGCAAACACCATAGATTAGGAGTCATATCTCCCCATAGCCTTTGGCATGGTGAAGTGTGTGTGCGCCAAGTCATGTCCAACTCTTTGCAGCCCCATGTACTGTAGTTTGCCAGGCTCTTCTGTCCATGGAATTTTTCAAGCAACAATACTGGAGTGGGGCACCACTTCCTACTTCAGGGGATCCCAAAGATTGAATCCATGTCTCTTACGTCTCCTGCATTGGCAAGTGTGTTTTTTGCCATTAGCATTACCTGGGAAGCCCCGGCATGATGAGGGGTTCATTGTTACTTATGTTCACTGAACTGATGAATAAAACAATTGCTTAACACAAAAATAAACATGTAGACATTAGACATGTAGACATGCAGTAAGGCATTATTCATTTTTTTGTACTCTTTGGAGCTTGTTTTTGAGCTACATATCCATAAAGATCTGAAGTAAATAAAAAATATAATTTGGATATGGAAAGCTTTTCTTGTATGACAGAATATATACTTTTTGGTTAGACTACTATTTTTCATAAGAGTCAAGTTTGTGGCTTTCCACTATTTTATTAAATTTATTTCTTACAATATGTCAAAATCTTCATAAATATAGTAGCATCATTAAGAGAGAAAAAAACCTCATATAAATACATAAAAATGTAAGAGGGGTTCTCTAGCATCTAAGAAGATACTTTTCATTACTCAAGACTTCAGTGATGTCTCCTCCTGTATGATTCAAGGTTCATTCTACATACCACTTACCACTTGAGGATATATTTTCATTTAGTTTTCCATTTGCTGGGTCTCGTCTAACCTCACATGCTATCAATTCATCAAAGGCAGAGACTAAAATTTTTCTTAAAAATAACTCCTATATTGTCCATGTCTCAATCACTGAGATTGTATAAAGTCTCTATATCATCTATTAATAACTTTTCCAGCCATGCCCACTACTGGGACTGGAAGAGTTATCTCTGACATACTTCTTGAATTTTATCATTTTCCTTCAATTCACACTGAAAGTTGCAATAGCATTTACCGTGACAAAAAAACAGAAATATAAGTAAAAACTGACTCATTTAAATTTAAGAGCCTGAGACCAACTGTTGCCATTTTAAGAAGTGACACTAAGAAAAGAGCTGATCAAGATACAGAATTTCTTTGAGATAGCTTTTGTTTTCTGATTAAAAGCTGTAATTACAAAAAATCTGTTGACTTTTATAGTTTTTCTATTTTTTCTGGTGATTACTTTGCAAAGTCTTTACAAACTCTTATAATAGAGAAGGTGCTAAATATTTGTTACATATGTGAAAATTCTTTTTACTGTTGATTCCTCATTTACTTACAGTATTTTAAAATTATTTTTAAAAATTGAAAAATGTCTTTGAGAATCTATAGGAATAGAAATACCTTACATAACTTAAAAATTTAATTCAATAAGCAAACAATTATGAAAATTCTAATTATCAATTTGTAATTGACTTCATATAGTACTAACATTTGACAGAGAGCTGACCATTTAGATTTCTGCTGGAGTCACTAAAGTGGCATTCTGTTGAATTCACTGCAAATATTTCCACTTATGTGACTAAATTAATCTCATTGATATATCATACTGTAATGAATTTTCAGAATGGTGTGACCAAGATTTCTTTTTAAAAAAGTCTTTAACTCTGTTCTTGGATTTTCTCTTTTAAATCTGAAGTAATTGGGTATCAGTTCAGTTTGGTTCTATGACTCAGTTGTATCTGACTCTGAGATGCCACGGAGTGCAGCACCCCAGGCCTCCGGGTCCATCACCAACTCCCGGAGTTTACTCAAACTCATGTCCACTGATTGGATGATGCAATCCAATCATCTCATTCTCTGTCATCCCATTCTCTTCCTCCCTTCAATCTTTCTCAGCATCAGGGTCTTTTCCAATTAGCCAGTTCTTTGCATCAGGTGGCCAAAGTATTGGAGTTTCAGCTCCAACATCAGTCCTTCCAATGAATATTCAGGACTGATTTCCTTTACAATGGACTGGTTGGATCTCCTTGCAGTCCAAGGGACTGTCAAGAGTCTTCTTCAACACCACAGTTCAAAAGTATCAATTCTTCAGTGCTCAGCTTTTTTTATAGTCCAACTATCACATCCATACATGATTACTGGAAAAACCATAGACTTGACTAGACGGACTTTTGTTGGCAAATTAATGTCTCTGCTTTTTAATATGTTGTCTAGGTTGGTCATAAATTTTCTTCCAAGGACTTTCTATTTCATGGCTGCAATCACCATCTGCAATGATTTTGGAGCCCCCCAAAATAAAGTCTGTCACTGTTTTCCAGTCTATTTGTCATGAAGTGATGGGACCAGATGCCATGATGTTACTTTTCTGAATGATGAGCTTTAAGCCAACTCTTTCACTCTTCTCTTTCACTTTCATCAAGAGGCTCTTCAGTTCTTAGCTTTCTGCCTTAAGGATGGTGTCATCTGTGTATCTGAGGTTACTGATATTTCTCCCAGAAGTCTTGATTCCAGCTTGTTCTTCATCCAGCCCAGCATTTCTCATGATGTACTCTGCATATAAGTTAAATAAGCAGGATGACAATATACAGGCTTGATGTACTCCTTTCCTGATTTGGAACCAGTCTGTTGTTCCATGTCCAGTTCTGTTGCTTCCTGACCTGCATACAGATTTCTCAGGAGGCAGGCCAGGTGGTCTGGTATTCCCATCTCTTTCATGATTTTTCAGTTTCTTGTGATGCACAGAGTCAAAGGCTTTGGCATAGTCAATAAAGAAGAAACAGATGTTTTCTGGAACTGTCTTGCTTTTTCGATAATCCAACAGATGTTGGCAATTTGAACTCTGGTTCTCCTGCCTGTTCTAAAACAAGCTTGAATATCTGAAAGTTCATGGTTCATGTATTATTGAAACCTGGCTTGGAGAACTTTGAGCATTACTTTACTAGTATGTGAGATGAGTGCAATTGTGTGGTAGTTTGAACAATCTTTGGCATTGCCTTTCTTTGGGATTGGAATGAAAACTGATCTTTTCCAGTCCTGTGGCCACTGCTGAGTTTTCCAAATTTACTGGCCTATTGAGTGCAGAACTTTCACAGAATCATCTTTTAGGATTTGAAACAGCTCAACTGGAATTCCATCACCTCCACTAGCTTTGTTTGTAGCGATGCTTTCTAAGGCCCACTTGACTTCACATTCCAGGATGTCTGATTCTGAGTGAGTGATCACACTGTCGTGATTATCTTGGTCATGAAGACTTTTTTGGCATAGTTCTTCTGTGTATTCTTGCCATCTCTTCTTAATATCTTCTGCTTCTGTTAGGTCCATACCATTTCTGTCCTTTATCGAGCCCATCTTTGCATGAAATGTTCCCTTGGTATCTCTAATTTTCTTGAAGAGATCTCTAGTCTTTCCCATTCTGTTGTTTTCCTCTATTTCTTTGCACTGATCACTGAGGAAGGCTTTCTTATCTCTTCTTGTTATTCTTTGGAACTCTGCATTCAGATGCTTATATCTTTCCTTTTCTCCTTTGCTTTTCACTTCTCTTCTTTTCACAGATTTTTGTAAGGCCTCCTTAGACAGACATTTTGCTTTTTTTGCATTTCTTTTCCATGGGGATGGTCTTGACCCCTGTCTCCTGTGCAATGTCACGAACCTCTGTCCATAGTTCATCAGGCACTCTATCTATGAGATCTAGTCCCTTAAATCTATTTCTCACTTCCACTGTATAATCAGAAGGGGTTTGATTTAGGTCATACCTAAATGGTCTAGTGGTTTTCCCTACTTTCTTCAATTTCAGTCTGAATTTGGCAACAAGGAGTTCATGATCTAAGCCACAGTCAGCTCCTGGTGTTGTTTTTGTTGACTGTATAGAGCTTCTCCATCTTTAACTGACTTAAAAGAAGAAATTGACAGTAATACAATAATAGTAGGAAACTTGAACACGCCACTCACACCAATGGATAAATCATCAGAACAGAAAATTAATAAGGAAATGCAAGTCTTATTTGATACTTTAGATGAGATGGATCTCATTGATATCTTCAGGACATCCCAGAAAAATTCAAAAGAACACAACTTCTACTCAAGTGCACATGGAACATTCTCCAGGATAGACTGCATCTTGGGTCAGAAATCAAACCTCAGTAAGTTCAAGAAAATTGATACTCTATCAACCATCTTTGGCCACAGTGCTATAAGACTAGATATCAATTATTAAAAAAAAAAAACCTGTAAGAAACACAAACACATGGAGATTAAACAACACATTTCTAAATAGCCAACAGGTTACTGAAGAAATCAAAAGCAAAAAAAAAAAAAAAATCTAGAAACAAATGACAGTGAAGACACAACAACTCAAAACCTATGGGATGCAGCAAAAGCAGTTTTAAGAGGGAAGTTTATAGCAATACACTCCTACCTCAAGAAACAAAAAAAACATCAAATAGAAAACCTAACTTTATACCTAAAGATACTGGGAAAGGAAGAAGAAAAGAAAAAAAACCAAAGTTAGTAGAAGGAAAGAAACCATAAAGATTGGAGCAGAAATGAATGAAAAAGAAATGAAAGAAACAATAGCAAATATTAAAAAACTAAAAGCTGGTTCTTTGAGAAGATAAAGAATACTGACAAACCATTAGCCAGATTCATCAAGAAAAAAAGAGAGAAGAATCAAATCAACAAATTAGAAATGAAAAAGGAGAGGTTACAAGAGATAATGCAGAAATACAAAGGATTATAAGAGATAATTACGAACAACTACATGGAAATAAAATAGATAACCTGGAAGAAATGGACAGATTCTTGGAAAAGTTCAATCTTCCAAGACTGAACCAGAAAGAAATAGAAAGTATAAATGACCCAATTACAAGCACTGAAATTGAAGCTGTGATCAAAAATCTCCCAAAAAGCAAAAGCTCAGGACCAGATGGTTTCACAGGAGAATTCTATCAAACATTTAGAGAAGAGCTAATGCCTATCTTTCTAAAACTCTTTCAAAAAATTGCATAGGAAGGAGCACTTCCAAACTCATTCTATGAGGCCACCATCACCCTGATACCAAAACCAGATAAAGACAGCACACACACAAAAAAGAAAACTACAGGCCAATACCACTGATGAGCATAGATGCAAAAATCCTCAACAAAATTTTAGCTAACAGAATTCAGCAACACATCAAAAAGCTTATACGCTATGATTAAGTTGGTTTTATTACAGGGATGCAAAGATTCTTCAATATAAGCAAATCAATCAATGTGATACACCATATTAACAAATTGAAAGATAAAAACCATACGATCATCTCAATACATGCAGAAAAAGCCTTTGACAAAATTCAGTACCTATTTATGATTAAAACTCTTCAAAAAATGGGCATAAAAGAAACCTACCTCAACATAGTAAAGGCCATACATGATAAGCCTACAGCAAACATTATTCTCAATGGTGAAAAACTGAAAATATTCCCCCTAATATCAGGAAAAGCAAGGGGGTCCACTTTCGCCACTATTATTCAACATAGTTCTGGTACTCCTGCTACAACAATCAGAGAAGAAAAAGAAATAAAAGGAATCCAGATTAGAAAAAAAGAAGTAAAGCTCTCACTGTCTGCAGATGACATGACACTGTACTTAGAAAACCCTAAAGATAGTATTTGAAAATTAATAGAGCTGATGAGCACTGAATTTAGCAAAGTTGCAGGATACAAAATCAATACACAGAAATCACTTGCATTTCTGTATACTAACAATTAAAAATCAGAAAGAGCAATTAAGGAATCAATCCCATTCACCATTGTAACAAAAATAAATAAATATCTAGGAATAAACTTACCTAAGGAGAAAAAAGAACTGTACACAGAAAATTATAAGACATTAATTAACAAAATCAAAGATGACATAAACAGATGGAGAGGTATTGCATGTTCCTGGGTAGGAAGAATCAATGTTGTCAAAATGACTATACTAACAAATGCAATCTACAGATTTAATGCAATCTCTATCAAATTACCAACGGCATTTTTCACACAACTAGAACAAAAAAATTCACAATTCATATGGAAACACAAAAGACCCGAAAAAGCCAAAGCAGTCTTGAGAAAGAAGAATGGAGCTGGAGGAATGAAGCTTCCTGACTGCAGGTTATACTACAAAGCTATAGTCATCAAGTCAGTATGGCACTGGCAAAAAAACAGAAATATAGACCAATGGAACAAGATAGAAAGCCCCAAAACAAA
Source organism: Budorcas taxicolor (assembly GCF_023091745.1). Taxonomy (NCBI): domain Eukaryota; kingdom Metazoa; phylum Chordata; class Mammalia; order Artiodactyla; family Bovidae; genus Budorcas; species Budorcas taxicolor. The sequence goes on along the minus strand of NC_068923.1, from coordinate 65,253,327 downwards.
CCCATGCACCTATGGATACCCTATTTTTGACAAAGGAGGCAATAATTTACAGTGGGGCAAAGACAGCCTCTTTAATAAATGGTGCTGGGAAAACTGGACAGATACATGTAAAAGAATGAAATTAGAACACTTCCTAACACCATACAAAAAGATGAACAAAAAATGAATTAAAGACCTAAATGTAAGACCAGAAACTATAAAACTCTTAGAGGAAAACATAGGCAGAACACTCGATGACATAAATCAAAGCAAGATCCTCTATGATCCACTACTTTAGAGTAATGGAAATAAAAATAAATGTAAACAAGTAGGACCTGATTAAACTTAAAAGCTTTTTCACAGCAAAGGAAACAATAAGCAAGATGAAAAGACAACTCTCAGAATGGGAGAAAATAATAGCAAATGAAACAACTGACAAAGGATTAATTTCCAAAACATACAAGCAGCTCATACAACTCAATACCATAAAGACAAGCAACCCAATCAAAAAGTGGAAAAAGACCTAAAAAAAACATTTCTCCAAAGAAAACATACAGATGGCAAACAGACATGAAAAGATGCTCAATATCACTCATTATTAGAGAAATGCAAATCAAAACTACAATGAGATATCACCTCATACCGGTCAGAATGGCCCTCATTAAAAAGTTTACAAGCAATAAATGCTGGAGAGGGTGTGGAGAAAAGGGAACACTCTTACACTGTTGGTGGGAATGTAAATTGATACAGCCACTATGGAAGACAGTATGGAGATTCCTTAAAAAACTAGGAATGAAACCACCACATGACCTAGCAATCCCACTTCTAAGCATTACCCTGAGGAAACAAAAATTGAAAGAGATACAGGTACCCCATTTTCATTGCAGCACTACTTACAATAGCTAGAACATGGATGCAGCCTAGATGTCCATCGATAGATGAATGGATTAAGAAATTGTGGTATATATACACAATGGAATATTACTTAGCCATAAAAAGGAACACTTTTGAGTCAGTTCTAATGAGGTGGATGAACCTAGAACCTATTATATGGAGTGAAGTGAGTCAGAAAGAGAAAGATAAATATCATTTTCTAACACATATATACAGATTCTACAAAAACGTACTGAAGAATTAATTTACAGGGCAGCAATGGAAAAACAGACAGGAAATAGACTTATGGACATGGGGAAAAGGGAGGAGTGGGTGAGATGTATGGAAAGAGTAACATGGAAATTTACATTACTCTATGTAAAATAGATAGCCAATGGGAATTTGCTGTATGGCTCAGGAAACTCAAACTGGGGTACTGTATCAACCTAGAGGGGTAGGATGGGGAGGGAGATAGGAAGGAGTTTCAAAAGGGAGGGGATATATGTATACCTATGGCTGATTCATGCTGAGGTTTAACAGAAAAGAGCAAAACTCTGTAAAGCAGTTATCCTTAAACAAAAAAATTAATTAAAAAAATATTCTTACATAATATGGCTTCCTGAAATTTTACCACCCTTTTCCAGTTTCTCTTGAGGAAAATATCTTGCTTTTTTAAGCAATTATATTAAATAAATTTCCTGGCCTAAGCCATCTTTTTTTGGTAGTTAAATCTTTATCCTTGTCTGAGCACAGGAAGATATTATCTACCATTCAAATCCCAGGCCAATATTTGCCATGTTTCCACTTTCCATTAGTTACAATGCAGTATCTTTCACATGGTGCTTACTATTTTCTGTCATTTATATGTATGATATATTTTATCTCTTTATCTATATTGAAAATCTCCTCAATTACATTTAATCAGCATTTGTTCAAAGGGGGAAAAAAACTAATAATTTTACATGATGTAATTAATTCATAAGCACCTGAGTCTGAAAGCTTAGCTTTCAACAAACTCTTAATGACTCAGATTTTAGAATCTTTCACTCAAAAGCTTCTTATAAAATCATGTACATACTAATCTATTTTAACCATATTTCTTCCTGGTTATTACTATTATAGAGGAAAGCCAATGCATATTTATCTTTCATTCAGTTTTATTATCTTTTAAAAGTTTCTTTCAATTTCTTCGAATTTTCTAATGTGCAATTGTATCATTTGCAAGTAATGATATTTTCCATTTTATGTTCAATATTCATACACTTGTCTCATACCTTAGGACATTTCTAAAATAAGACAAAATAATAATGCTTGCAGTTATCTTTGTTTTATTCTCAAGTACTCACAGGAATGTTCTCTGTATTTACCAATTAGTAATATATTCTTACTTGGCTAAGAAAGTATCAATATTTGGTAAATTGAGAATAGATGTAAATTTTTAAACATGTAAATTGTTCTTTTAATTCCAAATTATTTCCAAATTTAAAAATAGAAAAATCTTCAGGAAACTGAAATAAGAAGGTATGTGGATTAGAAATCCTGATACTGCAGAGGTTCTAAAATAATGTTTTATTTTTAAATATGTTTATTCCATATCACTTGTTCCTAAGAGTATATGACGCCCTTTTAGATTATGGAACATAGTTTTTTCAAACATGTGGGAAAAGATAGACTTAATTATTTGCATTATGTCACAGTAAAAATAATCATAACTACATTCTACATTTTTTATATTCTGGGCACTAGTTTATAATTATTTTACATGGATAATCCCCTTTATAATGCTATTAAAATTATTATCTTCATCTTACAGATGACAAATCTGAGCCCTGGAGAGGGAAAGAAACTCATCCAATATTATATTTCTATTAAGACTGAAAGCTATATTTAAGAATTAGGCTGTTTTCAAATTTAAGAACCACACTTTCAAAGGTTAATGTGATTTTTGAAAAGTGAAATATGAGACTGATTGCAATTTATTACCTTGTAATTAGTATACAGAATGGTACATATCATAAATAATTTGCATCTCCAGAATGAGAAAGCTTTAATAATTTCATTTCTGGAATTAACAACTGATACAAAAAAAAAAAAAAAAAACACCTGTGGAAGTTCAGATATACTTGTAGAAAACCAAGTATAAGCACCTTTTGTACTTTTGCTGATGACAGCACAATGATTTTAAAATAACAACCTAACAGAAATTGATAGAGTATAGTCTTACATACTGAGAAACACCCAAATATAAGTGAAATGTGATGCCCAGTATCACAGGGTAGAAAATAAAATTCAAAGAGCAATTACTTGTTGGTCAAGCAATGTGAGTATATAACCTATAGCAATGCAACATGTTTTAGGTTATAATAGTTTGAAAATATAACTCATTATTATCATTGAGTAACTTTATAAAATGATTCTGTACTAAAAACTAATCTTCAGATTTTAGTTTTCAAAAACTTTCCAATCAGAGAAAGAATATCGGCTTGCTAAAATTAGTATTTTGGCCTACTTAGCCTATATATGACTTCCCTGGTGGCTCAGACGGTAAAGCGTCTGTCTACAATGCGGGAGACCTGGTTTTGATCCCTGGGTTGGGAAGATATGCTGGAGAAGGAAATGGCAATCCACTCCAGTGCTATTGCCTGGAAAATCCCATGGACAGAGGAGCCTGATAGGTTACAGTCCATGGGGTCGCAAAGAGTCAGACACGACTGAGCAACTGCACGTTCACTAGCCTATATATTGGCTTTCCTGGTGGCTGAGAGGGTAAAGTGTCTGCCCGCAATGTGGGAGACCTGGATTCGATCCCTGGGTCAGGAAGATCCCCTGGAGAAGGAAAAGGCAACCCACTCCAGTACTCTTGCCTGGAAAATCCCATGGATTTTTTTTTTTTTTTTTTGCTTTGAGTTAGTAATCAGCTCTGTTACCTGCTAGCAGTCTTGGAGTTTGAGCTATGCTGCTCTGCACTACATTTGTTGAGTTCCAATGAATCTGTATCATAGATTCAGTCAAATTATATCAGAAGTTTTCATAATTGACATTTAGAAACAAGAGTTGGGACTCACCTCAAAAAGACTCTGGGTTGTGCATCTTTGACTGGACCTATTTATGTGCCTCAAATTGAATTACATATCCTGACTCCATCATAAACTATGACTAATGCTTGGTTCAGAGAAATGACTCTTACTCTGTGATTGCTGGCTGTGGGTCTCAATCAGGCAGTGGCCTTTCTTCTATAGAGTTCTCAGGGAAAATACTGATACTCTGTGAAATATGTGGTCCTGTTGGATGGCCAATTGTGTGGAAGAACAGTTAGCATGTGGCATGCTGAGGTCTCCAGTCCTAAAAGCAGATGATTCACCACTTTATAAACATCTTTTGCTATAACTGCTGCAGAGGTTTATTTGCAACAAAGATCTTTATCCTCACGCTTATAGAATAAAATACTAATGGTACCCATGTGGCACAACTAAGAAGATAATTCAAATGCTACTTAAACTCCCAATCCTTAATCCATATAAAGCAATGATTGTTGTGGTGGAGCCCCATATCTCTGATGTTACAGATTTGACATTCTGGAGGAAGAACCTTATAATATGAGCAGAGTAAAGGGATCCTCCCTTCTCCAGAGCATGCATGTGTGTTAAGTCGCTTCAGTTATGTCCAAGTCTTTGAGACTCCAGGGATTGTAGCCCACCAGACTCCTCTGTCCATGGGATTCTCCAGCCAAGAATACTGGAGTGGGTTGTCACGCCCTCCTCCAGGGGATATTCCTGACCCACAGACTGAACTGATATCTCTTTATGTCTACCTGCTTTGCCAGAATAGTTCTTTAACACTAGCCTGCAATGTACAAGACCCAGGTTTGATCCCTGGGTCGGGAAAACACATTTTCGCATAGTCAGATATGACTAGCGACTAACACTTTCACCTTAGAGAGCATTTCCGGTACCTCTAAAATATATCTGGTAATCAATAAACAAGCTAGTTAAAAAGGAGGTCCACACTTTGATCCAAATAGCAAATTAAATTTTACTACAATATTTAAAAAGTGAAAATTTTAAATGTCTCAGATGGGCTTTTGTACCTCTATAACATGAGTTTTGAATTAACTTTAATATTTACTAATCTGAACCAACTGGCAAACCTTCATGGCCTTAATCAAAATAGAAGCTGAAATTATAATTATTATTGTAGATCCCACTATACTTAAATAGATTACAATTCATACCCTGTAATCTAAAGGACTTATTAAATATAAAGAGATACTCCTCATCCAAGGTAAGGAGCAGCGGCTGCACTTTGCTGGAGCAGATGTGAAGACATACCACACATCCAAGGTAAGAGAAACCCAAGTAAGATGGCAGGTGTTGTGACAGGCATCAGAAGGAAGACACACAAACCATAATCACAGAAAACTAGTCAATCTAATCACACTAGGACCACAGCCTTGTCTAACTCAATGAAACTAAGCCATGCCATGTGGGGACACCCAAGATGGGTGGATCATGGTGGAGAGGTCTGACAGACTGTGGTCCACTGGAGAAGGGAATGCAAACCACTTCAGTATTCTTGCCTTGAGAACCCCATGAACAGTATGAAAAGGCAAAATGATGGGAACTGAAAGACAAACTCCCAGGGTCGGTAGGTGCCCAATATGCTACTGGAGATCAGTGGAAAAGTAACTCCAGAAAGAATGAAGGAACAAAGCCAAAGCAAAAACAATACCCAGTTGTGGATGCGACTGGTGATAGAAGCAAGGTCAGATGCTGTCAAAAGCAATATTGCCTAGGAACCTGGAATGTTAGTTCCATGAATCAAGGCAAACTGGAAGTAGTCAAACAGGAGATGGCAAGAGTGAACGTCAACATTCTAGGAATCAGCGAACTAAAATGGACTGGAATGGGTGAATTTAACTCAGATGACCATTATATCTACTACTGTGGGCAGGAATCCCTTAGAAGAAATGGAGTAGCCATCATGGTCAACAAAAGAGTCTGAAATGCAGTACTTGGATGCAATCACAGAAACGACAGAATGATCTCTGTCCATTTCCAAGGCAAACCATTCAATATCACAACAATCCAAGTCTATGCACCAAGCAGAAACACTGAAGAAGCTGAAGTTGAACGGTTCTATGAAGACCTACAAGACCTTTTAGAACTAACACCCAAAATAGATGTCCTTTTCATTATAGGGGGCTGGAATGCAAAAGTAGGAAGTCAAGAAACACCTGGAGTAACAGGCAAATTAGGCCTTGGAGTACAAAATGAAGCAGGGCAAAGGTTAATAGAGTTTTGGCAAGAGAACGCACTGGTCATAGCAAACATCCTCTTCTAAAAACACAAGAGAAGACTCTACACATGGACATCACCAGACAGTCAACACCGAAATCAGACTGATTATATTCGTTGCAGCCAATGATGGAGAAGCTCCATACAGTCATTAAAACAAGACCAGGAGCTGACTGTCACTCAGATCATGAACTCCTTATTGTCAAATTCAGACTTAAATTGAAGAAAGTAGGGAAAACCATTACACCATTTAGGTATGACTTAAATCAAATTCTTTATGATTATACAGTGGAAGTGAGAAATAAACTTAAGGGACTAGATCTGACAGATAAGAGTGCCTGATGAACTATGGATGGAGTTTCATGACATTGTACAGGAGACTGGGATCAAGACCACCCCCATGGAAAAGAAAGGGAAAAAAGCAAAATGGCTGTCTGGCGAGGCCTTACAAACAGCTGTTAAAGAAGAGTAGCGAGAAGCAAAGGAGAAAAGGAAAGATATAAGCATCTGAATGTGGAGTTCCAAAGAATAGCAAGGAGAGATAAGAAAGCCTTCCTCAGTGATCAATGCAAAGAAATAGAGGAAAACAACAGAATGGGAAAGACTAGAGATCTCTTCAAGAAAATTAGAGATACCAAGGGAACATTTCATGCTAAGATGGGCTCAATAAAGGACAGAAATGGTATGGACCTAACAGAAGCAGAAGATATTAAGAAGAGGTGGCAAGAATACACAGAGGAACTGTACAAAAAAAAGAGCTTCATGACCAAGATAATCACGATGGTGTGATCACTCACCTAGAGCCAGATATCCTGGAATGTGAAATCAAGTGGGCCTTAGAAAGTGTCACTATGAACAAAGCTAATGGAGGCTTCAGAATTCCAGTTGAGCTATTTCAGATCCTGAAAGATGATGCTGTGATAGTGCTGCACTCAATATGCCAGCAAACTTGGAAAATAGAGCAGTGGACACAGGACTGGAAAAGGTCAGTTTTCATTCCGATCCCAAAGAAAGGCAATGCCAAAGAATGCTCAAACTACTGCACAGCTGCACTCATCTCACATGCTAGTAAAGTAATGCTCAAAATTCTCCAAGCCAGGCTTCAGCAATATGTGAACCGTGAACTTCCTGATGTTCAAGTTAGTTTTAGAAAAGGCAGAGGAACAGAGATCAAATTGCCAACATCCACTGGATCATGGAAAAAGGAGGACAGTTCCAAAAAAACATCTATTTCTGCTTTATTGACTAACTCAAGCCTTTGACTGTGTGGATCACAACAAACTGCGGAAAATTCTGAAAGAGATGGGAATACTAGACCACCTGACCTGTCTCTTGAGAAACCTATATGCAGGTCAGGAAGCAACATTAATACTGGACATTGAACAACAGACTGGTTCCAAATAAGAAAAGGAGTACATCAAAGCTGTATATTGTCAGCCTGGTTATTTAACTTATATGCAGAGTACATCATGAGAAATGCTGAGCTGGAAGAAGTACAAGCAGAAATCAAGATTGCCAGGAAAAATATCAATAACCTCAGATATGCAGATGACACCACCCTTATGGCAGAAAGTGAAGAGGAGCTAAAAAGCCTCTTGATGAAAGTGAAAGAGGAGAGTGAAAAAGTTGGCTTAAAGCTCAACATTCAGAAAACTAAGATCATGGCATCTGGTCCCATCACTTCATGGGAAATAGGTGGGGAAACAGTGGAAACAGTATCAGACTTTATTTTGGGGGGCTCCAAAATCACTGCAGATGGTGATTGCAGCCATGAAATTAAAAGACACTTAATCCTTGGAAGAAAAGTTATGACCAACCTAGATAGCATATTCAAAAGCAGAGACATTACTTTGCCAACAAATGTTCGTCTAGTCAAGGCTATGTTGGTCATGTAGGATGTTAAAATTGGACTTTGAAGAAAGCTCAGCGCTGAAGATTTGATGCTTTTGAACTGTGGTGTTGCAGAAGACTCTTGAGAGTCCCTTGGACTCCAAGGAGATCCAACCAGTCCATCCTAAAGGAGATCAGTCCTGGGTGTTCTCTGGAAGGACTGATGCTAAAGGTGAAATTCCAGTACCTTGGCCACCTCATGCAAAGAGTTGACTCATTGGAAAAGACTCTGATTATGAAAGGGATTGTGGTTAGGAGGAGCAGGGGACGACAGAGGATGAGATGGCTCGATGGCATCACCGACTTGATGGACATGAGTTTGGGTGAACTCCGGGAGTTGGTGATGGACAGGAAGGCCTGGCGTGCTGCAATTCATGGGGTCGCAAAGAGTCAGACACGACTGAGTGAATGACCTGAACTGAGTGAACAAATAAGTATGCTTCATTTTAATCATCAGAACTACTGCTCTGCCTAAATATCCCACAGGGGTCATGAAAGAAGCTCTAATAAGACACGTAATAAACTAAACTATATCTTTAGCATTTACAACAGGTTAAGAAATTGAGATCCCATGGCCTTTTCTTAACACTTAAAATAGTTCATATGGTTCACTGCATTTTAAAACAGTCTTCAAATATTGAAGCCCATTGTAAAAGACATTTATAGAAGGGGTATTTATCACCAGTACTTCTCCATTTAATAGCCAATTTGGGCTTCCCTGGTGGCTCAGACAGTAAAGAATCTGTGAGCAATGCAGGAAACCAAGGTTAGATCCCTGGATTGGAAACATTCCCTAGAGAAGGAAATGGTTAACCACTCCAGTATTCTTGCCTGGAGTATTCCATGCACAGAGGGGCTTGGTGGGCTATAGTTCATGAGGTCACAAAGAGTTGGACACAACTGAGCAACTAACACACAAGATAGGTTGTTCTTAAACCTGGGAAAAATGAACCATAACTCACAGTAACTGAAACTCTAATTCTGTTGAACCACTCATTAAAGGCCTCATATTCAATATTATCTAAGTTACTAGTCCCATCTAATCACTAGGTGGTAATATTTTGCTAATGATTTGGCTCATGTGTGTGCTTAGTCATTAAGTCATGTCTGACTCTTTGAGACCCTGTGGACTAAAACTATCATGCTCCTCTGTCCATGGGATTTTATAGGCAAGAATATTGGAGCATGTTGCCATTTTTCTCCAGGGGATATTCCCAACCAAGCGACCAAACCCACATCTGCATCTCCTGCATTGGCAGGTGGATTCTTTACCACTGCTTCACCTGGGAAGCCCTGATTTGGCTCATCTCATCTATTTAATGCCAGTTTCAAAAGACACTCAGCTATAGTTTGCCTTTAACTCTAACGAGATATGCTCTCTGCTTTGCACTTTGAAAGGACAATTTTACCTGGCTACACATGAGGTCTTCAGAAGCCTAGCCACTGCATATTGCCTTGGTAGGCAAGATGGTAACTGCATTCAACTTTGTCCAGGAGCACAGGTGACATTACATCTTCCTTCAAGGAGATTCATTTGTCACAATCGTTCAAGACAAGCAGATATAAAAGAGTTCACAAAAAGAGGAGGTGGTGGTTTCATTTCCCTACACATATTAGAAGGCCCTGTCACTTGAGTTTAATCCTGAAATATTAATTGGTCAGTCAAAAGCTACTCCATCCTTAACACCATTAAGAAATAAATATTGACTCTCATGGTACCACAGTGTTAAAACAAGCTGAAAATATTTTAGCAATTTTTCGATTTTGAGGGCAACATATTTTTCATTTATAAAAATATGTTTCATTTATTTAAGTCCATTTATCCTGTTACTAGTATACTGAACTACCTTGAATGGGGCCTTTTACCAAAAAAAAAAAAAAAAAAAAAGCCTCTAAAATCTTTCCAAATTTTAATATAACTGGTGCTGCCCCTTTCCACCCTCTGACTTCTTCACTGTAAAGGCTTTAGCAACTTCCTCTCATGCCTCTTGGAGTTTCTGGGTCACCCATAGTAACCATAAGTTGCCCATGGACTTCAAATGCAAGAGGTTCCCACCTGTATTCACCATGTCTTCACAATGACAATGCTGCATACTGGGATCTCCTGGAAACAGAGGCTCTCACAGGCTCTAAGATCATGATCCTCTCTATCCAGCTTTCCATTACACCTTGGATCATGAAAGTAGTACCTTGCAAGCTGGGTATGGCTGCTAAGGCTTTCTTGCTAAAATGGAAATGATACCTATTTGTTAAAGCCAAACCTAGGCCCCCTCGAGTAACCAACCCCAATGAGGGTGTGGTCTGCCCTAATCTTAGTTCCTTGACAGATGCTATGGTTTCACAGGCAGTCACTACTCTTCTGAACCCCTTAGCTAGAGGAACTGCTTGGGATCTTGAGTGGATAGCAAAGAAAGTGTGTACATGTCTCAGCAAGTATGGCTACCATCATCATATGTAACTCAGCTTCCTGGAGAGCCATTGCTTTTCACATCTTAACTAAGATATCTCTGTTAAAGGACTCAATGATTAGTGCAACTGCCCAAACTTCAGTCAGGCATCTTTACACTGACCACCCTTGTCAATAAATCAGCCACACTGAACATTTTTACAAACTACTGGGCCATTGCCAACTGTCTGACCATGTGGTTGCCCTTTATGAGGAAAAAAAATTTGAAATCTTGTCTCAGACATTCCTAAAACGCAGATCAATGCCACATGTGCCTCTACACAGAGTTCTAGTCATTCTTGATAATGATCAAGGTACTCATTTCACTTCTCACCATATTGCTAAGCTCTGGAACAAGGTGTTCAATGAATTTTCATTTCCTTAACTAAATGGATCTACTACTCACAAAGTACCACTGTGGCTATAAACAAGTTCAAACATGGCACAATTCACTCAATCAAACACTGAGAGTGAATTGTGATGAAGGCTGATCCATCCTTGATCTTTAACTGCTCACAGGTTTCAAGCTCTCTTCCCCATCCCCCAGTTTCCCTTTTGCCTGATATTTGGGCAAGCTTATAAGAATCCCTGTATGCAATGGGAATATTGAATCTCACAAGCCCTGACCAGCATGTAGGAGCTTTCACTCCAGTATCACCCGTATAAAACCCAAAGCCAGCCAGCTTTCTTTGCTCCCTTAAGCAATTTTGGATCTGCTTGGATACAATTTTGGATACTGTCCTGCTCTTCTCAGAAAGCCTCATTGTATGAGTAATACATCTTTTTTACCCTCTTGGTCAATGTGTGGTATCATGAGTCTTGACATCTGAACCAAACTTGAATGGGGGGATCCTATTCTAGCTAGTGACCAAATAATTAAATAATATAATTTTACATATGATAATTAAATATTCCTTACCCTAAAATATTAGGCTCAAAAAATTTTTCCTTTCTTACAATAGTAAAATTAGCTTAGTCATTTTGTATACTGACATGAACACAATCATCCGTTTTAAAAGAGTAAAAGAGCTTTCCTTTTCAAGTGTTTCATATTTAACTAGTGATGATAAATAGTATATACAAATTTTGAATAAACACACATTTTATGAAGATTATTCATCATTGTTAGATAAGTAAATTCAATATTTACAAAATACAAATCATTAAATTTGATACAAATGTACTGCTAAAAAATGAAGCATCATACACTTCAAATATAAATAGCCTTTATTGACTGTAAGAGTTTATTCATTACTGAAAACTTCTCACCAGGCAAAAACAGAATGCCAATAAAATAATGTAGTGACCTAATGAGAATAAAAAAAAATCTCAAAACAGTTTGTCACTAAAATATGGGGAAACTCAGTGACAATAAATTACTGAATTAAGTATAAAGACAGGTAACAACATAAATTATGTAAACAATGCTGAATAAAATAGGACATTTGAGAACACTGTAAGATCAAAAGGGAAATGGTTGACAACAAGGGATTAATCTCCAAAATATAAAAACAGCTCATGTAGCTCTACATCAAAATAAAACAAACAACCCAATGAAAAAATGGGCATAAGATCTAAATAGATATTTCTCCAAAGAAGACATACAGATGGCCACAGAGCATACCAAAAGTTGCTCAACATCACTACTTATCAAGAAATGAAAATCGAAACTACAACCTCACACCAGTCAGAATGGCCATCGTAAAAAAAAAAAAATCTACAAACAAGAAACACTGGTTAAAGTGTGGTGAAAAGGCAACTCTCCTACACTGTAGGTGGGAATGTAAATTGGTACAACCACTATGGAGATTCCTTAAAAAATGAAAAAGAACTGCAATCCCACTGCTGGGTGTATATCTGAAGAAAACTATTATTTGAAAAGATCCATGCACTCCGATGTTCACTGTAGCACTATTTACAATGGCTAAGACATAAAAGCAATCTAAATGTCCATGGGCAGAGGAATGGATTAATAAGATGTGGTGTATATATATATATGTGGTATATACACACACACACATAAAAACACACACACACATATATATATACACACAAACACACATATGCATATTTGTTGTTGTTTAGTTGCTTATTTGTGTCTGACTTTTTGTGACTCCATGGGCTGCAGGATGCCTGGCTTCCCTATCCTTCACAATCTTCTGGAGTTTGCTCACTCATGTCCATGTCCATATGTGTACACACACACACACACACACACACACACACAGTGGAATATTACTCAGTGATTAAAATGAATGAAATAATGCCATTTGCAGCAACATGGACAGACCTAGAGATTATCATATCAGACAGAGAAAGATGATATCATATAATATCATTCATATGTGGAATCTAATTAAAATTATATAAATGAACTTATTTATAAATAGAAACAGATTAACAGGTTTTGAAAACAAATTTATGGTTATCAAAGGGGAAATGTGAGGGGGAGGGAAAAATTTGGAGCTTGGGATTAACACACACTACTATATGTAAAATAGATACTAATAAGAACCTATTGTATAACACAGGGAACTCTTTTCAATATTCTGTAATAACCTATGGGGTAAAGAATCAAAAAGAATGAATATATGTACTGATATAACTGAATTGTCTATATATATGTGTACACATATATACATTTATATATAGTGTGTGTGCATCTTAGTTTCAATCCATTTTGGTTTTTCCTTCTAAGTTTAAAGGAGACCTAAATTTTTAAAGACTACTTTTCATAGACTAAGAGTTTACACAGAAAATTGAAAGATGTATTGCAAAAATAGATTATATTCAACAATCATCATTCAATTTCCTAAGTCTATAAGACGGAAGGGAAGTAATACATTTAATGTATATAATAAGGATTAATGAGATAGTTGTTAATAGATCATAAGTTTTAATAAAGTTCAAATTAATTTAAAAAACAAGCATAATCATATTTTGTAAGCAATATCATAGAGAAAGATTTTTGCAGATTGACTGGAGGAAAAACACCACACTAGGAAATATAAAGACAACAGTTGTGAATAAGAAACAAAATATGTAGAGTAGAAGAAAAGTTTAAGGTGATGATAGCTAATTTAAAGATAAGACAAAAATCTTTTCCCACAGCAAATACACAGAAGGTTTTGGTAACTCCATGCCCCTGTACAGAGTATACTAGACTGACAATAACTTTGTGTGATTTAAGGACTCATGAATTTGAAATCTATGCAACCAATAGTCTACACAACAACAAAAGATAAGAGATAGGGCAGACATCCGCGAAATCTAAGAAGGAAAACCTAAAAAGGTTTTCATGCACATTTCCAAGATGCCACTTTTGAAAGTTAGTCGAGAAAAAGCAAGCTTTATATCTTCACAAATACGTGTTCAGTATGGGTCTTAAAGAAGGTGAGACTATCTGGGAAGCTAAACACAAAGTTAAGTCACCATAGACTATCCTGGATTTCCTCAAGGTGATTTACATGTTGGACTTCTCCAAGAAATCTGAATGTCAGTTTACATTCTATACAGTTAGTATTTGATACATACTTTGTAGAGTAATTTTACTAGGATTTTCTACATAAAACTGTAGTAATATAGTCTATCCTCTGTAGTGTGTTGAATAGAGTCCCCTCAATATTCAACCCAACCCAGGCACTCAGAATATCATTGTATTTGGAAAAAGGACCTCTGCACATGTAACTGTGGAGAAGGAGGTAGCACCCCACTCCAGTACTCTTGCCTAGAAAATCCCATGGACGGAGGAGCCTGGTAGGCTGCAGTCCATGGAGTCGCTAAGAGTTGGACACGACTGAGCGACCTCACTTTGACTTTTCACTTTCATGCATTGGAGAAAGAAATGGCAACCCACTCCTTTATTCTTCCCTGGAGAATCCCAGGGATGGGGGAGCCTGGTGGGCTGCTGTGTATGGGGTCGCACAGAGTCGGACACGACTGAAGCGGCTTAGCAGCAGCAGCAGATGTAACTAAGATTCAGATGAGGTTATGGATTAGGGTGGATGCTAAATCCTACAACTGGTGTCCCTAGAACAAATGATACAAAATGATACCAGAGTGGGTTGCCGTGCCCTCCTCCAGGTGATCTTCCTGACGTAGGAGTTGAACCCGAGTCTCTTGTGTCTCCTGCATTGGCAGGGGGTTCTTTACCACTGGGTAGCCATTCCCTTCTCCACTAGCACCACTTGGGTGATGCAGCTACAAAACACAGAACTTCAAGGATTGCTTGTGGCCATTAAAGTTAGGAAGGATTCTTCTCTAGGATCTGCAGAGGGAGTGTAATGTTACTGATACCTTGATTTCAGGGGTCTAGTCTCCAGAACTGTGAAAGAATAAACCTCTGTTGTTCTAAGCCACTAAATTTGTGATACTTTGTTAAGGCAGACTTAGGACACTACTACATTTATTTTGCAGATACTTTCCAGAATGTAAAGAGTGGGTGATGGAAGAAGGGGAAGAGAGGAAGGAGATCAGGAAGCGATGATAATTTCAAAAGGCAGTGTTTCATGTGAAATTAATTGAGGTACAATTATACTAATCATGAATCATTTCTCCTGCATTATAGTTTGAAGAGGCCCTCTAGGTTTTTAAAATCCTATCTCCTTAGATTGCTTTAAGCATCTTGCTTTACCAACTGGTCCATCTAAAATCTTCAATTTTTCCCTCTCTACTATATTTCTGATAGGCTTTAAGCTAAACACTCCATTACTTTCTATCCAAAGAAAAAACAGACAAAAACAAACACTAGCCTTTGACTAGTATGGTACTTTGATTATAGCTCTTAACTCTTTCTGTTTTATCTCAGCCAAGGTTATGGAAATAGAAGTCCACAACATTTATTCCCCAAATTTACTAGCCACTTCCTCCTTGCAAAGTGACTTTGGCCCCACACTACAGGTATAAATACATAGTATCAATAAAAATATTTCCCCCAACAATGTCAACAGTTCTCTTATATTCAAAATATCTGTCCTATACCAAATTCAAAATGAAATTTGTCTGCTATGTTTTGGCACTTAAAAACAGTGCATGAAGACTATAGCAAACACACCATAAGGGGAAACAACTTATTGTTAAACATTAAGATGAAGGAAAAATAAAACTTATTAATAAACTATGGTATTTTTTTGACTGCCCTTTGTGTGTCATGTAGGATCTTAGTTTCCTGATTAGGGAATTGAACCCATGACCCCCACAGAGGAAGTGTGGAGTCTTAACTACTGGATCACCATGGACGTCTCAAATAGAACATTTTTAAATTAAAAAAAAAGAAATTAAAAGGGAAATAGTTCGTCAGAAGAAAGACAACTAAATATCAATAACTGACCCATAAATGTTATTTTCTAAGTTATTTAGAACCAGAATCCTACAGAATGAATATTACCAGATGACCCCAATATATGAAGTTGAAATGAAATCAGTGATGCTAATAAAAGTGTTATGAATTGATGATTCTTATCTAGAAAAACTTAAAGACAGAAATTCACTGACAGTATTCACTCAGTCAACCAGTAGAATTACATTACATGCACATTTACTTCATATGAATTCAAATCTACACTGGGCAAAAATAAATAAATGAAAGCAATTTTGTAGTAAATGACCTGTAAGAAACCAAACTAGCTCATCTGGTATTATCCGAACAACTGCTATCTTTCTAACACTGGAGGAAAAAATGTCCTGTTAGAATTGTTGAGATAATATGGCTTACACAAAATAATGTGGATGATCTTCTATGGCTGACATGGTATTTTCATGGGTAATGTTGATTATATGTGGTTTTCTCCTTATATAATGACTTCAGAAGTTTAACCCTTGTAAAAATATGAAATCTCAATAAATAAATCGATTGTATTGACAGATATTTTGCTACCATATTTAAAAATTAAATTCTAAGTGTCTGCATATAAAAGATATGGAGGAAGAAATGGTTATAATTTGGAATAAATGACAGGAAAAATGTGAAAAGTGATATGTTATGAAGTGATACCAAAAGTCATAAAACACAACACAAAAGCAACAGAAGGAAATCATGGCAAAGTGAGAAAGAGAGGAAGAAACAAACAAAAAGAAATTTTGATTTGCAGAGATCCAGTACATGTTGCTTGATTATCTCACATTAAAGAGGGAAAGGTAGGAACAGGAAGAAATCTATGACTGCAGTTTTTAATTCCTCTATTTTGTTTTCAGAAAATTTCAAGTGATCAATAGGTGATGAGATATTCACTGGAGATGTAAAGCACAAAATATGTGTTTTCATGCTTTAATTATGTAATATAAATGAGGTTAGGAGTACCTATGAATGTGAACATAAAGTGTGTTTGTATGTGCATCCATGTGTGTATGTGATTTACGATATACTACATAATGACTTACACATATTTTATTTAATTATAAAATAACTCTAAGAAATAGACACATCACCTCTATTTCAGAGATACGAAAAGTAAGACTCATGTAATTAGTTAAATGGAAAAGGCAGATTGAGTTGTGTTCTCAATCTGGAAATCTGTCTCCAAAACTGGCATTCTTAACCCAATAGTATGAATTATCGACTATGACATACTATATATAAATAGTCTTATTACTACTAACAATAGCTCTGCTCCACAGACATAATGATCCCTGCTTTACACATAAAGAAACTGAGTTTTGAAGAAGTTATGTTCATTTGTCCAAAGACAGATAGCTAAAGTGTGACAAGCTAAAATTAGATTAGAATCTGTTGACTTCATATAAAGTTTGAAATAAAGAATGATGCAACATTTATAGAAAAAATAAAATCAGTTTCCTTACTAATTAATCAAAGTGTACCTGATTTTATCCACAGAAAATCCAAGACTTATTTGAAAAAATTAGTGTTAAAAATCACCAATTATTGGTTGTATTATTTTTCGTATTAAGATAATTCAATTTTACTTACATTAACTCTGCTAAAATAAAAATTCCATTCACTAGGAATCCATTAATTTAATTTTAATCAGAACTTTTTCCTTCTCTTTTTGAATATATATACATATATAGGCTACTATCAAATACCTCCTGGTGACCAACATGTGTATGTATCAGGAAAGGAAATGTGATTTTCTTCTTTTTCAATCCTTTGGCTGCATGGCATCTCAAGAACAGAATCTAACAGAACAAATTAATGGCTTCCAAAGAGACTCAGATAGCCATGCAGTCTTCTGGATTAGCACTGCTAAGATTCTATCAGTCACCATGTAATATTTTTGGTGACTGGGGACTACAAAGCCCTCTAGAAAGGGAAAACTCTTCTGGGCACAAAAGGCAATACAATAAACACAATTATATGGATTGTGTTTTTCTTTCTAAACTGTCCTTTTCTTCATAATCAAACAGCTCAACTCTGAATAAATCAATCAACATGCTAAGGAATAAGAGATTGCAGAAAAAGACACTGTGCTAATGTTGGTGTCATCGATTCTATTTCAAGGTTAAAATAAAAGATTTAGTATTTCCTGTCTGATGATAATGTTCTCTTTACTAAGTTGTGGATCTTGGACTTGTTTCAGAATAGAGAAAAGGAGGATATATAGGTAAATTCTCGTTACAAGAAATTGGACTGGAAGCATCAGCTTATTTTATTATCAGCAGAAACATTAAGAGAAGATGTGATCTAAAAACCTTGATATAATAAAATCTATATCCTTCTGCTAAAATACTCTGTCATCCTGACCCAGGCATTCATTTCCTAGCAAATCCTTCACCTTGTAACACAACGCTGTAAATCTAAATTGTAGAAGTCTAAAAAACTTTCAGCCTCTCTCCCACACTTTCCTGTTTGCTAAATTTCCTTTGCCTATCCATCCATAAACAGAGCTTAACCTGGGTTAGGTCCAGCTGATTTCAGATCCAAAACCTTTAGAAGCCAGGTAAGTGACTTCTCAGACTTGTGATCAGGGAGATGTGAAGTTAGCAAAGGACACATTGTCTTCTCAGTGCCAAAGCAGAACAGATTGTCAGGTTGACAAGATGAGCCGAAATGTCCTTTGCTGTCTTTTTATATTCACTGCTGTCATAGAAACTAGGTGCTTAAAATAAAAATATTTTTTATCTGAAAATGTGTTTATAAAATATAAAACTAATATAATTGTTTTGTACATATTTTATCATTATTATAACAGCTCCATATTTGAATATATGCATATTTGGCAGAGCAGACTTTGCTTTATGCTCTGGTAATTTCCCATTTTATGAAATTCCAATATGAAGGCACTTGCAGGGTTACTGGATGTACTTATTTTTAAAAATTAAAAACAATCCTGTTTTCATTTTTATATTGTTGTTCACCTGTGTACTTGACTATAAATTCAGAATGCAAAAAATAACCTCAAAATTTTATTATTATAAAGCTACTATCTAAAAATAATTTTCTGAGTAAAGTACTTTATGAGCAGTAAATATTTTCATTAAAAAGCAACTAACATTTTGAATAGCATACAGTGAAAATAAAGCATGTTTAGAATGATATACTACATGATGAGATGAATCTTACTTACCAAACTCCTTGGGAACTGCTATAGAATAAACACAATTATGTCCCACACTGTAATTTTTTGGATAGTTTGGTGATAGAACAGTGCCTTCTGAACCTGTTGAACGACTTCCACATGGTGCTGAAATTAAAAAATATTATTTTTAGAAAAAATTTATATTATGAATATTTTCTTGATATAAAAATATGGATAACTGATTTTAAGGTATATCATTATTTACATGTTTTAACAAGGGTCCTCATTGTCAAATATTTTAAAAACAAAAAATTGTGCACATAGAAAAATGTTTAAGTATTCAGATTTACTCTTCTTAGAAGCAAAGTAATATAATAAAATTACAGTGGTGCTATCTATCTCTAGAGGTAATAATGGCGGCCTGCTTTCATTTATGATAAAAAGGTAAAGATAATCATCTCTTTTAAAATAATGAGAAATTACACATGCAAGTGGGAAATTGTTTTACTCAACACCCAGCTTTGAATCTACTCAAAATCAACTGTGATTATGCTCCCATAAAATTAGGTATTTCTATACCCAGGACAGGGATGGCTGTATAAACACATTCATCCACTCATCTAAGTAAAATATTCTCTTATCAATCTCTTATCTGCTTATGATTTACATTTAAATCAGGAGTTGCTGATGGTGCATAGAGATGGTGCATTTTTGCTACCTTAGCCCCAAATGTGCTGTGTTCCTTAAAAAGATGAGGGTGAAACGGATTTCTGGAAAATTTGTAGATAGTGGTTCTGTTGTTCACAAGATAAGAGGATGTTTTGGATTTATAGTTCTGGAACACAGAGAAAGATCTGGGCTACTAAAGGGGTTATAGTTATCAAAGCAAAATAGGATAGTTGATATCATTTAAATGAATGGGTTCTTCCAGGAATTATGTAGAATGAGAAAGATGGCCAAAGAGGAAGCCTGGAGAATGTCAAGGTAGGATTAGGGGGTGGCTGCGTGTGACCAGTTGCATATGACTTTTTGTGACCCCATGGACTATAGTCGTTAGGTTCCTTTGTCTATTGGATTTTCCAGGCAAGAATACTGGAGTGGGTTGCCATTTCCTACTTCAGGGGATTTTCCCAGTCCAGGGATAGAACCTGAGTTTCTTGCGTCTCCTGCATTGGCAGCGGATTCTTTACCACTGAGCCACCTGGGAAGCTGAGAGGGTGAGACAAAGAATTTAGTCTATTGGGAACCAAGAAGGAAGAAAGTTAAATTAAAAGAAAGTGTCCAAAAAATGTTTGGAGATGGAAATGGAAACCCACTCCAGTATTTTTGCCTGGGAAGTATCAAGGACAGCTGAGACTGGAGGACTACAGTCTGTGACATTGCGGAGTCAGACACTACTTAGCAACTGAACAACAACACATAATCAGGCAGATTGTGATTCTGGAAAATAGTTCTTGATGGAAACGTGGCATAAAATGGAATGAAGTGACCTAGCAATATGGAATACAGAGTTTTGTAAGAAATTAACATTTGTATATAGAATAATAGTTGGAAATGTTCAAAAAATAAAGTTTTTGGCTAAAGGGAAAAACAAAATGTTGTGTTGCAAAGTGGTAATAAATGGAAAAAAAAGTGTTTGAGGGGGTTTGGAGGTCTGGAGAATTATGCAGCAGGAAACTGCTTCTCCAGACTCTGGTTTCCTCCAGGAGAAATGCTGCCCAGGCATGCCAGCCTGCTGGCACCACCCCTTATGCCCTGGAGATGCAGGAGCTTCTTGATTGTTGAGCCCAGGACAGAAACTTTATTGTTGGTCTCCTCTTCAGCCTGTTTAAGGATCAATCTATTGAGGAGGTGGCTGTGGTTGTTGGGAGACACCTGTAGCTGCTTAAGAAGCCCACTGTTACTGTTCCTCAGCTTCTACTAATATTAATATTGGGTTCAGAGTGCTTTTCACATCTACTATATCCTTCAACTTTTCTGTTTGTTCATTCTAGTAATGTTTGAGAGTTTGAAATTGAAATTCCAACTGAAAATCAAAAGAATCTACTTAGAGAATAATCATAATATACAGTAAAACTATATGTAACTTTTTTCTGTATTTTCCAAGTCTTCTATAAATGTGTTACCATACTTTCATAATCTAAAAAATAAAAAAGAAAGAAAAAGAAAAAAATTAAAGCGGATGACTTGACTTCCTTCTGCTTATCACTTAATTTGCCTCGAATTTATGTAGGGGAGATGCCCTTCAAACATCAGAAAGGAAGTTATTGGTATTATAGATACAATAGTTTTAACAAGAGTAGCTTTTTGCAAATTATAACCAGGAAATCAAATCCAGTCTGTACCAAGAGAAGTTTCAAATTTTTAAAGAGTTAAGGAACAAAAGAAAAATTAAATCAGAATATGCTACAGAGATATATGTGGCCAGCAAAGCCAAAAATATTATCTGGCTCTGTGCAGAGAAAGTTGTTAACCCTTTAACTAGAGTAGAGAAGGGTAGCTAGACTATAGTTGGATGAAGAATAGCAGTTTATAAGGAGATACTAAAATAATCAGAATCTTAACAATGAACAGAAGGAGAACTTTGGAATAGCTGGTGGAAGATGCAGGCTCAATGAATTTTTGTTATTGATTTATTTAATAGGGGATATAGAGTCATTAAAATGGGAAAATCTGGAACACTGACTTAAGAGGCTTGTGCTGTGCTGATTCACTCAGTCATGTCTGATTCTTTGCAACCCCATGGGCTACTGCCCAACAGGCTTCTCTGTCCGTGAGGATTCTCGCGACAAGAATACTGGAGTGGGTTGTCATGCCCTCCTCCAGGGGATCTCCCCAACCCAGGGTTTGAACAGAGGACTCCAACATTGAAGCTGGATTCTTTACTATCTGAGCCACCAGGGAAGCCCAAGAATACTGGATTGGGTAGCCTATCCCTTCTCCAGGGGATCTTCCTGACCCAGGAATCGAACTGGGGTCTCTTGCATTGTAGGCAGATTCTTTACCAGTTGAGCTAATGTAAAATCAAAAACTAAAACTGAGTGATTAACTTTAGAAAGCATTAGTGACAGTCCTCTGTTACTTGAGAAAAGTGCTAAAGAAAAATGAAAATACACAGGTTTTATGCTGGGAATTTACTGGAATTAATGCCTGATTTTTCTTTTAAAGAACTGAATGCAGTGGCATTAGGTGGCTTGAAAAGAGTCGTGAGTTTGAAAAAGCCAAAGCTTTTGATGGGTTTCTGACCAAAGTTTAAAGATACAACAATATATTCAAAAAACACACACATACAAAACAAACAGTAAGTTGTACTGAGTTGGGTGGCTGATGAATGTTTTACCTTTTTTCCTTTTAATGTTCTATAAAATGGTAATAAATAGTAAGAATTATACATATTAAAATTATAAATATTAGAATTCCCCAGAACAACAACAAATTGACAATGATGATAATAACCAAAGATGTTTGCTCTCATCACTCATTATTGTTTGAGATTAGAGTAGTCAGGTGTATTCTTATTTTGGCACTGATAACTTTATTCAAATAATAATTTTACTGATGAGAGAATCACTCAAGAATAAGCAGCATGCTTTACATTAATTTCCTTTCTTATTTTAAAGTGCTCCAAAATGACAATACTGAAAAAATATGACAAATGTTCTTATTTTTACATTTGGAAAGAATGAATAGAAATAAGAGCTTCTAACTTAAGTTCTGCTTTTTGACTTATTCATGAACATTCTGCTATTCCACATTACCATGCATCTTACTGATAGCCTCAATGTGTTTTGTGTTATTTTATTTTGTATAATGGACATTTGGGGGCAGCTCTTGTGAAAAATCTCATTTATAAAATATGAAAATATGATTTGTTTTATATATGTATATAATGCATACACTTATGTATACATTAAATGTATAAATGTATACATTTATGTATATAATGAATATATACAGGGTTGCTGTATAATCACAGCTCTTTATGGTACCTAGTATTATGTTAGATCTTATTATTTGTACTGGAAGCAATGATTTTATATTTTTTCTGGTCATTACTTACAGTATGTCCTATTTTATGGTCATTTATGTTGAATACTATGATGACTGACACTATTTTATGCAGTAAGTTATGCTGCAGTAAACTTATGCAGGAAAATTCACTATCCTGTGAGGGAAAGATGTAATCTGTTGTATGTTTATATAAATCCAAATGGAAGAATGACTAAGCCAGGACAACTTTACTAATTCTTCTAAAGTTGATTCCTAGATGCTTTCTGTATTCACTTCTCTCTTCCTGTTTTAATTTCATTTTATTGGTTAGTTCAGAAAAGGTCAGCCTTTAACTTTCTGGCTCTATTAAACAATCAGTAGAATAAAAGCAAGGCAGGACCTTTTATTTATGCTATTTCTGCCATTTGACTCATACCTGTTGGCCTTTTGTCAAACTGGCTGTGTTTTTAAACAGCAGATATCCATTGTGATGAACTGCTTAAGAACTCACCTGTTCCTGATTATAACTTATATGATACATATGACTACCCTTAAATCTCTATTAATAGCATTTTTGTAGAACACATGTATTTTGGGAAGAAATGGTTCTATGATTAAGTAAAATGAACACGGTTTTATGCTATGAGACTTAACTGAGACTTTAGTAAAGTTTGGGGAATGTCATACTCCTTCTTACAAACTTATTTCATCATGAAGACCCTTTTTCATTTCACAGGACCAATGTTCCTCAGGATATACTTTACAAAATGCTAATTCTAAAATGTGCTATTACTGTGAAAATAATTCTAACATTTATATTATTTGCTGTAATTAGTTATGATTTCATAGCACTAAAGAATTGTTTTATATATACACATAGAGTGAAAAAATTTAAATACAAAAAATGTGAAATGGCCTACTGTATCATAAAATGCCATTATTCTCTTTTTAACCACTTTCATTGAGGTATAGTTAAAGTGTTGTGTTAGTTTCAGATGTACAACAAAGTGACATATGCATGTATATATTGGAGAAGGCAATGGCACCCCACTCCAGTACTCTTGCCTGGAAAATCCCATGGACGGAGGAGCCTGGTAGGCTGCAGTCCATGGGGTCGCTAAGAGTCTGACACAACTGAGCGACTTCACTTTCACTTTTCACTTTCATGCATTGGAGAAGGAAATGGCAACCCACTCCAGTATTCTTGCCTAGAGAATCCCAGGGATGGGGGAGCCTGGTGGGCTGCCATCTATGGGATCGCACAGAGTCGGACACAACTGAAGCGACTTAGCAGCAGCATACATATATATCCTTTTTTCAGGCAAAATGCCATTATTCTTGACACTTTCTCCCTGACTTGCTTACATCTTCCTGTAGCTTATCAGCCTCTCCTCTCCTCTCTGCCACTGTAACTACTGCAAACAAGACTCCCAACAGTTTCCATTTGGGCTCTTTCAACAGACTCCAAGTTCCACTCATCTCCACAAGTTCCCATCACAGCTAGTGACTTTTAAAACACAAATGTCTTAGAATTTTCCTTTTCTCTTTCTAGAACATATCCGATACACAGTAGGTTCTCCATAAATGTCTATTAGGTGATTAAATGAACTATGCTTGCCCAGACCGTGCTCTTCTAAAATGGTGTTCCACTGTCAGCACAACACAGACATTTCATTTGGTTGAAATTACCCCAGAAATTGACTTAAATCCAAGACATTCAAGGTATACCCTGTCCTGCTTCTGCCATTCCTGGTGCTGCCTGTATGCTCGTACAGGGCATACCTGGTACCTCTTTTGTGAAACAGCAGTTAAGGAGACTCCAGTGCTCGCCATGGTGGATGACAAAAAGCCTAAGGAAGGACTCATGACTGACAGCAAATATCATACTGACTTGAAGGTGTTAGTGAGGCTAATTCAGTTATTTTTTTTAATTCCAGTTATTTTGCTCTCACTGTTTTTTTTTTTTTTCTTTTAAGAGCATCATAAAAATCCTTGCATACCTTGTTTGATTGGAGAATTTTAAAGTTTTTCATTTATCATTGTAAACCAAGGGAAATTTTATAACATTTTTGTACATAGCTGTTACATGTAGGACAGTCTGTCTTTAAGTAGGGATATGTGTATGTGTGTGTGTGAATGAGTGTGTGCTCAGTCACATCCGACTCTTTGTCACACCATGGACTGTAGCCCACCAGGCTCCTCTGTCTATGAAATTTCCCAGGCAAGAATACTGGAGTGGTTGCCATTGCCTTCTCCAGATTTGCTGGATCCAGGGATGGAACCTGAGTCTCTTGCATCTCCTGCATTGGCGGGTAGATTCTTTACCACTGATCCATGTGGGAAGCCCTAAGTAGGGAGAAATTTCTGTTAAAAGAAATGAATCCGAGATAGTTTTTTCTTCAAGTCAAGTGTCTTATTGTTTAAATAAACATCTTGTTTAAAATGGAAAAAAAAAAAAAAAAGATACATCCTTTCAGTAAATCCATGTAAGCCTTTTTTTTTTTGCTTTCTCTGGGATTGAAATATTTGCTGTTTCTCTGATTACCAGGAATCAGTATTGCTTTACATATAGAGACACTATATGTGTACTGGAAATATGTGAAAGGATAAGATTGTTATAATCTGATAGACTTTGGCCACCTCATGCAAAGAGTTGACTCATTGGAAAAGATTTTGATGCTGGGAGGGACTGGGGGCAGGAGGAGAAGGGGACGACCGAGGAAGAGATGGCTGGATGGCATCACTGACTCGATGGACCTGAGTCTGAGTGAACTCTGGGAGTTGGTGATGGACAGGGAGGCCTGGTGTGTTGCGATTCATGGGGTTGCAAAGAGTCGGACACGACTGAGTGACTGAACTGAACTGAACTGAGCCACATGGATACTGAGTTTCACTGAAGGAATGGCAAACATATCTACCATTCATTTCACAGTGGCAAATAGTTTATCTGTCAATAGCATACCCTCACTGAGGTGGCAGTCACCCACACAGTTCAATATTGTATTATTTTTATATTCCCCTCTTTTCCTGTTTGCTTTTTTAATCCTCCTTTGGATGAATCTGTATGATTTAGTTTGTACAAGGAAAATATGTTCATGCTGTAACTATACTGTGAACTAAGAAGCAGTGATGCAATAAACAGATATGGTATTTCTAGGGAAATCTGTGGAAGACCAAAACTACATTTTAAGGATTCTAGAGCAATAAAAAGGACTTCCCACTGATGGTTTGACCAAGTGTGTGCGATGGAAGAGGACGAGGTACCTTCCACTGAGAGAGACAGAAGGCTCTCAAATCATTTACATGGAAGAAGTACTTATGTGTGCATATATCTTAGACATTTTATATTATATTATATTATATTATATTATATTATACAGTCTTTACTCACAATTTCAATTCTGTATTTTCATTGTGTAATGTATAATTTATCATTAAATATACTCTATAATGAAAATTACTATATAATATATAAATTTTTCTCAGAAAGCAAGTTAGATACTTTCAAAACTGATGAACTCTTACAGGTCAAAAAAGAGCAATATGGTATATATTAAATCAATGATTTACTAGATGTGGCCTGTGACCCCTTCAGGCTGAAAGAACTGCTGTACTTTTTATAAAAGTATGGTCCACTTCTAGTGGACCCTGATATAGCCCAACTGAATGTCACAGAGCAATACTGCATAGGAACCTGGAATGTTAGGTCCATGAATCAAGGAAAATTGGCAGTGGTCAAACAGAAGATGGCAAGAGTGAACATTGACATTTTAGGAATCAGTGAACTAAAATGCACTGGAGTGGATGAATTTAACTCAGATGACCATCATATCTACTACTGTGGGCAAGAATCCCTTAGAAGAAATGGAGTAGCCATCAGAGTCAACAAATGAGTTTGAAATGGAGTACTTGGATGCAATCTCAAAAATGACAGAATGATCTCAGTTCATTTCCAAGGCAAAACATTCAATATCACAGTAAATCAAGTCCATGCCCCGACTAGTAATGCTGAAGAAGCTGAAGTTGAATGGTTCTATGAAGACCTACAAGACCTTTTAGAAATAACACCCTAAAACAATGTCCTTTTCATTATAGGGGACTGGAATGCAAAACTAAGAAGTCAAGAAACACCTGGAGTAACAGGCAAATTTGGCATTGGAGAACAGAATGAAGCAGGGCAAAGGCTAATAGAGTTTGCCAAGAGAAATCACTGATAACAGCAAATACCCTCCTCCAACAACACAGCAGAAGACTCTACACATGACAATCACCAGATGGTCAACACCGAAATTAGACTTGATTATATTCGTTGCAGCCAAAGATGGAGAAGCTATATATAGTCAGCAAAAACAAGACCAGGAGCTGACTGTGGCTCAGGTCATGAACTCCTTATTGCCAAATTAGGACTTAAATGGAAGAAACTAAATCATATTCCTTATGATTATACAGTGGAAGTGGGAAATAGATTAAAGGGACTAGATCTGATAGAGTGCCTAATGAACTATGGATAGAAGTTTGTGACATTGAACAGAAGACAGGAATCAAGAACATTCCCAAGAAAAAGAAATGCAAAAATGCAAAATGACTCTTTCAGGAGGCCTTACAAAGAGCTGTGAAAAGAAGAGAAAAAAAAAAACAAAGGAGAAAAGGAAAGGTACAACAATTTGAATACAGAGTTCCAAAGAATAGCAAGGAGAGATAAGAAAGCCTTCCCCAGTGATTAGTGCCAAGAAATAGAAGAAAACAATAGAATGGGAAAGACTAGAGATCTCTCCAAGAAAATTAGACATACCAAGAGAACATTTCATGCAAAGATGGGCACAATTAAGGACAGAAATGGTATGGAACTAATAGAAGAAGATATTAAGAAGAGGTGGCAAGAATACAAAGAAGAACTGTCCAAAAAAGATCTTAACAACCAAGATGACCAGGATGGTGTGATCACTCACCTAGAGCCAGACATCCTGGAATGTGAAGTCAAGTGGGCCTTAGGAAGCATCACTACAAACAAAGCTAGTGGAGGTGACGGAATTCCAGTGGAGCTATTTCAAATCCTGACAGATGATGCTGTGAAAGTGCTGCACTCAATAGGACAGCAAATTTGGAAAACTCAGCAGTGGCTACAGGACTGGAAAAGGTCGGTTTCTCATTCCAATCCCAAAGACAGACAATGCCAAGGAATGCTCAAACTATCACCCAATTTCACTCATCTCACACGCTAGTAAGTAATGCTTAAAATTCTCCAAGTCAGGCTTTAGCAATATGTGAATGTGAAATTCTTGATGTTCAAGCTGGGTTTTAGAAAAGGAAGAGGAACAGAGATCAAATTGTCAACATCGTCTGGATCATGGAAAAAGCAAGAGAGTTCCAGAAAAACATCTATTTCTGCTTAATTGACTATGCAAAGCCTTTGACTGTGTGGATCACAACAAAATGTGGAAAATTCTGAAAGAGACGGGAAGACCACCTGACCTGCCTCTTGAGAAATCTGTATGCAGGTCAGGAAGCAACAGTTAGAACTGAACGTAGAACAACAGACTGGTTCTTAGTAGGAAAAGGAGTACGTCAAGGCTGTATCTTGTCACCCTGATTATTTAATTTATATGCAGAGTACATCTTGAGAAGTGCTGGACTGGATGAAGCACAATCTGGATACAAGATTGCCAGAGAAATATCAATAACCTCAGATATGCATATGATACCTCCTTTATGGCTGAAAGTGAAGAAGAACTAAAGAGCCTCTTGATGAAAATGAAAGAGGAGAGTGAAAAACTTGGCTTAAAGCTCAATATTTGGAAAATTAAGATCATAGCCTCTGTCCCATCACTTCATGGCAAATAGATGGGGAAACAGTGGAAACAGTAGCTGACTTTATTTTTCTGGGCTCCAAAATCACTGCAGATGGTGACTGCAGCCATGAAATTAAGACCTTCACTCCTTGGAAGGAAAGTTATGACCAACCTAGACAGCATATTAAAAAGCAGAAACATTACTTTGCCAACCAATGTCTATCTAGTCAAGGCTATGGTTTTTCCAGTAGTCACCTATGGATATGAGAGTTAAAGAAAGCTGAGCACCAAAGAATGGATACTTTTGAACTGTGGTGTTGGAGAAGACTTTTGAGAGTCCCTTGGACTGCAAAGAGATCCAACCAGTCCATCCTAAAGCAGAGTAGTCCTTAGTGTTCATTGGAAGGACTGATGTTGAAGCTGAAACTCCAATACTTTCGCCACCTTTGTGAGAACTGACTCCTTGAAAAGACCCTGAAGCTGGGAAAGATTGAAGGCGGGAGGAGAAGGGGACAACAGAGGATGAGATGGTTGGATGGCATAACCGATTCAGTGGAGATGAGTTTAGGTAAACTCTGGGAGTTGGTGATGGACAGGGAGGCCTGGTGTGCTGCAGTCCATGGGGTCGCAAAGAGTCAGACACGACTGAGTGAGTGAACTAAACTGAATGTCACAAATCATAAATCCTGATATAGAGCATATTTGAAAGCTGTATCTCCCTTGGAGTCTTTTTTTTTCTTAAAGAGAAAGGCTTTCATGACTCTGTCATATGAATTTATAATAGAGACAGTATTATTCTCAGTATTGACTTTAAGATTAAAATTACTATTTTTTTTTTTTTTCTCTTCTTTGATCTTACTAAAAATACCTAACTAGTCAGCCATTCATTTCATGGGCCTCTTCATGTTTCCTACATAAGTATACAAACCTCATTTTGTTTATCTGCCTTAGATAATAAACCTCCCATAAAGCTATTTTATCATAATGGTAATAAATATTCCTTTAAATTATAAACTATTGGTCTAAGTCACATTTATTTTACTCTTTATTTTCCTCTGCACTATTTCTGACACATTCACATTACGTATCTGGAAAACTAAGGATAATATTGCTACGAGTTTTCTATTACTTCATATATTCACTGAGAAGAAAAATCACTCTTTATAACTTGTGAATTAGTGTTCTAATTACACATTCCTGTTGAACACTGAAAAAAAATCCATTTTAATGTTATAGTCAGTGGCTTATAAATCATTTCAATGGCTCAGCAATTCAACTTAGTGCAATATGAGCTTCTACATCCGTCACCTCACTAACTGCCTAGATTCATTCATTTGCTTTTGCTGGCTAGGAAGGCATTCTCTTAAGTCTTCAGTGCTCTGAGAGCTGTGTTCTCCATCATAGAGTACATGCTTAGAAAAAGAAGAATTCATTGTATGACAAAGGTCTATGACTAGATATGCTCCTCTGATAGCTTTTCCATGTTACCACACATAAATTCTACTAAAACCAATGGTCTTGTGGGTGTCAGTAGCTCCTGAGTGATACCTATGTCACTAATTTTTAACCTGATTTTCAAGACTGAGATATAATTCATTCTATAAAATTCACCCTTTCAAAGTGTACAATTGAGTGTTTTTTAGTATATTCACAAAGTTATGTAACCAACCCCACTAATTTCAGAATATTTTTGTCACCCCAAAAGAATTCCTATGCTTATCAGCAGTCACTCCTCATTTCCTCCACTCCCAAGACCCTAGAAATCATTAATCAATGATTTTGTAGGAAACTATGCACAGGAAGGCAAGCTTTTAAAATGATTTTAATTGAATTATTGATGCATTTTAAAAACTATGATCCCTTTTCATTGCTTAGTTTCATACTTCCCTCTCAATTTTTACCAATTATAGTCCCTTTCATTATTAAAATATTACTTAAAACAGCTAACATATTGGCCCAAGATATGTAAGTTTAGAGAGAGAGAAAAAAAAAAAAAAACCTGTAGCAGTTTATTAACTCCTATCTGATCATCTCTCAAACGCAGCTTTCTTAAGAAAGTTTTGTTCCTGTTTTCCTTTTAGAAGCCCCATCATGCAGGGTTTTTCATAAATTAATTTCATGACATTCATAAATCCCATGGATGGAGGAGCCTGGTAGGCTGTAGTCCATGGGGTCACCAAGAGTCAGACACGACTGAGCGATTTTGCTTTCACTTTTCACTTTCATACATTGGATAAAGAAATGGCAGCCCACTCCAGTGTTCTTGCTTGGAGAATCCCAGGGATGGGGGAGCCTGGTGGGCTGCCGTCTATGGGGTTTCACAGAGTTGGACATGACTGAAGTGACTTAGCAGTAGCATAACAACTTGTAATTATATATTTATTTGTATAACATCTATTTCTATCTCTTGACTCTATGACCTCTTAAGTTAAAGTTTCCATGTAGTTTTTGCACACTGTTGCTACCTCTGGAGCCTGGCATAGTCTGTGTATATAATGGGCTTCTAATAAATGTATGCTGGGAATGTTAGGAAAAGTAAAACATACATTATATTAATATCTTGCTGTTGACTAAACGCACAGAATGCAAAACTCAGAGATTTTTCAAAACTCTTTGCTTAGGGTATCACAATAAATGCAACCAAAATTTTAGTATCAGAGAGGTGTAGTTTTGATTTCCAGCTTCATTATTTACTGACTTCAGTAGGCCTGGAAGAGGGGAAAATTCAAACTGGAACTGGAACACAAAGTGTCTGCTCCATTTGGCATATGATGTAGTCTTAAATGAAATGAATTAAGAAACTCTCCTGACCTACTCCAGAGTCTCCTGGAAGTGCTATAATGAGGCTTTCATGAATGCCTTAGGAGGATAAACTAACAAACATCCTCAACCTCAGAAGGAATACAAAGCTTTGAAAAAGGCAGGAGAAACTTCTCTGGTGTTTCTGTTACTCTTCACTTAAGAGAAACAGGGATGCCTTTCAGCGGTCCTGCCCAGGTCATTTTGCCCTCCACAAATAGTTATTTGTTTTCATTTTCCTCTCCTCTTAATTTTCCCTAAGGATAAAGAGTAAAGTTCTCCATCCCAAAATAGGGACCTACATCTTCCATTCAGCTGTCTGCTCACGGGTTGGGGGGCTTTCCTGTGCACAGCTATTGATAGTGTGGGTGATGTCCTCGATTACTCTGGATTCTTTATCCTTTAGAAATCTGGGGGGAAACAAGAGCCAACACTACAAGTGAAAGGGAATAGGAATTGTCAGATAATCCTTTTTTTGTTCTTATAATTCAGGGGTTTCTTTGCCTTGTTTCATAAATTAATGGGGAAAAATGTCTATATTTTCATTCAGTTCATCAGTTCAGTCGCTCAGTCATGTCCGACTCCTTGAAACCCCATGAATCGCAGCACGCCAGGCCTCCCTGTCCATCACCATCTCCCGGAGTTCACTCAAATCGCGTCCATCGAGTCCGTGATGCCATCCAGCCATCTCATCCTCTGTTGTCCCCTTCTCCTCCTGCCTCCAATCTCTCTCAGCATCACAGTCTTCCAATGAGTCAACTCTTCGCATGAGGTGGCCAAAGTACAGGAGTTTCAGCTTCAGCATCATTCCTTCCAAAGAAACACCAGGGCTGATCTCCTTCAGAATGGACTGGTTGGATCTCCTTGCAGTCCAAGGGACTCTCAAGAATCTTCTCCAACACCACAGTTCAAAAGCATCAATTCTTTGGTCCTTAGCTTTCTTCACAGTCCAACTCTCACATTCATACATGACCACTGGAAAAACCAAAGCCTTGACTAGACGAACCTTTGCTGGCAAAGTAATGTCTCTGCTTTTCAACATGCTATCTAGGTTAGTCATAACTTTCCTTCCAAGGAGTAAGTATCTTTTAACTTCATGGCTGCAATCACCATCTGCAGTGATTTTGGAGCCCCAGGAAATAAAGTTTGACACTGTTTCCCCATCTATTTCCCATGAAATGGTGGGACCAAATGCCATGATCTTCGTTTTCTGAATGTTGAGCTTTAAGCCAACTTTTTCACTCTCCTCTTTCACTTTCATCAAGAGGCTTTTTAGTTCCTCTTCACTTTCTGCCTTAAAGGTGGTATCATCTACATATCTGAGGTTATTGATATTTCTCCCAGCAATCTTGATTCCAGCCCAGCGCTTCTCATGATGTACCCTGCATATAAGTTAAATAAGTATGGTGACAGTATACAGCCTTGACGTACTCCTTTTCCTATTTGGAACCAGTCTGTTGTTCAATGTCCAGTTCTAACTGTTGCATCCTGACCTGCATATAGGTTTCACAAGAGGGAGGTCAGGTGGCCTTGTATTCCCATCTCTTTCAGAATTTTCCACAGTTTATTGTGATCCACACAGTCAAAGGCTTGAGTTAGTCAATAAAGCAGAAATAGATGTTTTTCTGGAACTCTCTTTCTTTTTCCATGATCCAGCAGATGTTGGCAATTTGATCTCTGGTTCCTCTGCCTTTTCTAAAATCAGCTTGAACATCTGCAAGTTCACGGTTCATGTATAGCTGAAGCCTGGCTTGGAGAATTTTGAGCATTACTTACTAGCGTGTGAGATGAGTGCAATTGTGCGGTAGTTTGAGCATTCTTTGGCATTGTCTTTCTTTGGGATTGGAATGAAAACTGACCTTTTCCAGTCCTGTAGCCACTGCTGAGTTTTCCAAATTTGCTGGCATATTGAGTGCAGCACTTCCACAGCATCATCTTTCAGGATCTGAAATAGCTAAACTGGAATTCTGTCACCTCCACTAGCTTTGTTTGTAGTGAGCTTCCTAAGGCCCACTTGACTTCACATTCCAGGAGGTCTGGCTCTAGGTGAGTGATGACACCATCATGATTATCTTGGTCGTGAAGCTCTTTTTTGTACAGTTCTTCTGTGTATTCCTGCCACCTCTTCTTAATATCTTTTGCATCTGTTAGGTCCATACCATTTCTGTCCTTTATCGAGCCCATCTTTGTATGAAATGTTCCCATGGTATCTCTAGTTTTCTTGAAGTGATCTCTAGTCTTTCCCATTCTGTTGTCTTCCTCTATTTCTTTGCATTGATTGCTGAGGAAGGCTTTCTTATCTCTTCTTGCTATTCTCTGGAACTCTGCATTCAGATGCTTATATCTTTCCTTTTCTCCTTTGCTTTTCATTTCTCTTCTTTTCAGAGCTATTTGTAAGGCCTCCACAGACAGCCATTTTGCTTTTCTGCATTTCTTTTCCATGGGGATGGTCTTGATCCCTGTCTCCTGTACAATGTCATGAACCTCATTCCATAGTTCATCAGGAACTCTATCTATCAGATCTAGTCCCTTAATTCTACTTCTCACTTCCACTATATAATCATAAGGGATATGATTTAGGTCATACCTGAATGGTCTAGTGTTTTTCCCTACTTTCTTCAATTTGAGTCTGAATTTGGTAATAAGGAGTTCATGATCTGAGCCACAGTCAGCTCCTGGTCTTGTTTTTGTGGACTGTATAGAGCTTTTCCATCTTTGGCTATAAATAATATAATCAATCTGATTCTGTTATTGACCATCTGGTGATGTCCATGTATAAAGTCTTCTCCTGTGTTGTTGGAAGAGGGTGTTTGCTATGACCACTGCATTTCTTTTGGCAAAACTCTATTAGTTTTTGCCCTGCTTCATTCCGTATT
Organism: Budorcas taxicolor; assembly: GCF_023091745.1. Taxonomy (NCBI): domain Eukaryota; kingdom Metazoa; phylum Chordata; class Mammalia; order Artiodactyla; family Bovidae; genus Budorcas; species Budorcas taxicolor. The sequence goes on along the minus strand of NC_068923.1, from coordinate 65,218,917 downwards.
CCAAGGCCAAATTTGCATGTTACTCCAGGTGTTTCTTGACTTCTTAGTTTTGCATTCCAGTCCCCTATAATGAAGGATATCTTTTTTGTGTGTTAGTTCTAAAAGGTCTTGTAGGTCTTCATTAAAACCATTCAGCTTCAGCTTCTTCACCATTACTGGTTGGGGCATAGACTTGGATTACTGTGATATTGAATGGTTTGACTTGGAAACGAACAGAGATCATTCTGTCATTTTTGAGATTGCCTCCAAGTACTTCATTTCGGACTCTTTCGTTGACCAAGATGGCTACTCCATTTCTTCTAGGGTATTCCTGCCCACAGTAGTAGATATAATGGTCATCTGAGTTAAATTCACTCATTCCAGTCGCTTTTAGTTCGCTGATTCCTAGAATGTTAACATTCACTCTTGCCATCTCCTATTTGACCACTTTCAATTTGCCTTGATTCATGGACCTGACATTCCAGATTTATGCTGCAATGGGGCACAGAACGCGGGCAGCTGTGATGGCACACAGAGCACAGGCAAGAGGAGCTACCTCACGTCTGAGGTCAGGGGGAGCAGCCGAGAGTGCCAGTCTGAGATGGTGCAGGAACAGCAGAAAGGAGCTACACCACATCTGAGGTCAGGGGTGGCGGCCAAGAGTGCCAGGATGTGACAGTGCAGGAGCAGGTATCCTCCACCCAAGGCCAGGGGCAGTGGCTGGAAGGAGCAACCCCACGCCAAGGAGCTGTGGCTGCGCGGGCGCAGGAGGGCCAAGGGGAGCTATTCCACGTTCAAGGTCAGGAGGGGTGCCATGAGGAGATACCCCTCGTCCAAGGTAAGGAGCAGTGGCTGCGCTTTGCTGGAGCAGCCGTGAAGAGGAACCCCACATCTAAGGTAAGAGAAACCCAAGTAAGATGGTAGGTATTGCCAGAGAGCATCAGAGGGCAGACACACTGAAACCATACTCACAGAAAACTAGTCAATCTAATCACACTAGGACCACAGCTTTGTCTAACTCAGTGAAACTAAGCCATGCCCATGGGGCCACCCAAGATGGGGGGGGGGGGGTCATGGTGGACAAGTCTGACACAATGTGGTCCACTGGAGAATGGAAACCACTTCAGTATTCTTGCCATGAGAACCCCATGAACAGTATGAACAGCATGAAAAGGCAAAATGATAGGATACTGAAAGAGGAATTCCCAGGTCAGTAGGTGCCCAATATGCTACTGGAAATCAGTGGAGAAATAACTCCATAAAGAATGAAGGGATGGAGCCAAAGTTGTGGATATTTTCATTAGATTCTAGCTAATTTTTTATAAGTAAATTTTAGTATTTCCTTTACTTTTCAATGTAAGCAACAAAGTATGTTAGCAACAGAAGTAACTGGGACTTTGTTGACAAAAGAAATCAGAGATATTTTATATTACCTAAAATTGTTGCAGATACCTCAAAATATTGTTTATTCTTATCACTACTAAAAATTACTTGAAACTGGAACTTCCAAGTTAGGCATTAATTAAGTATATATAGTATTACATAAAAGTTGTTTTTTTATTACAGTACTTTGATAACTGTATTTCAATATTATTGGCTTCTCTTCCAAGCCTATGTGCATTATTTTACTTTGTGTGTTTAAAAGGATGATGAGATATCACCAGCCAAAATGTCTATCATCAAAAAATTCACAAACAACAAATGCTGGAGAGGGTGTAGAGAGCAGGGAATCCTTCTACATTGCTGGTGGGAACGCAGATTGGTACAGTCACTATGGAGAACACAATGGAAGTTCCTTTAAAAATAGAGCTGTCATACGACCACCCTATAATCCCACTCGTGGGCATATATTCAGAGAAAAACATAATCTGCACCCCAATGTTCATTAAAGCACTGTTTATGATAGCCGAGACATGGAAGCAACTTAACGTTCATCAAAAGAATAGATAAAGATGATGTGGTACGATGACATACCACTTAGTCATTAAAAAGAATGAAATAATGCCATTCGCAGCAACATAGACCTAGAGATTGTCATACTGAGTGAAGTAAATCAGATGGAGAAGGAGAAATATCACATGGCATCCCTTATATGTGGAATCTAAAAAGAAATGATATAAATGAACTAACTTACAAAACAGAAAGAGACTTACAGGCTTACAGAATGAACTTATATGGTTGCCAGGGGGAAGCATAGGGGAAGGGATAGTGAGGGAATTTGGGATGGCCATGTACCACACTAATACATTTAAAATGAATAACCAATAAGGGCCTATTGTATAGCACAGGGAACTCTTCTCAGTGTTATGTGGCGGCCTGTAGGGAAGTGGAGTTTGGGGGAGAATGGATACATGTGTATGTATGGTTAAGTCCCTTCACCACCCACCTGAAACTATCATATTATTGTTAACTGGCTATACCCCAATAGAAAATTTAAAAAAATTATTGAAAAAAAAAAAAAAAGATGACTCTAAGGTCCATAGGCTTCATCAGACACATGTACACATAGAAGGGAATTCTATTCTAATTAGATTCCTCCCAAATCACCTGTCCTTGTCATTTTCTGTTTACTCATTTCCTTAAGGAAGACTGACTCAGAGATTGTTGCTTTGACCTAAGAAGACCTGAAAAATATTAGTTGCATTGCAGGACCCTTTCTTTCCTGCTCTTTTGCTTTCTGTCCTAGGAGGATCAATAAATTCTTTCCAGCATCAGAGAGGTCCTAAAATTCAGGTTTGAAATTTTGGGAGAAAGACTTCCTCTTAAGGTTGACATAAGTGAAAGTCACTTAGTCGTGTCTGACTCTTTGCAACCCCATGGACTATACAGTCGATGGAACTCTCCAGGCCAGAATACTGGAGTGGGCAGTCTATTCCTTCTCCAGCAAATCTTCCTGACCTAGGGATTAAACTGGGGTCTCCTGCATTGCAGGCAGATTCTTTACCAACTGAGCTATCAGCGAAGCCCTAAGGTTGACATATTCTTGAAGCTATTTAAACCACAGCCTAAATATGGTTCAGATTTACTCAGTAACTCTCCTATGTGGCTCAATATAGTTCAGTTGATGTGTTTTGGGGTTAGGAATCATATTCCCTGTTGCTCAGAGAACTCTATTTTGTTGTCTTTTATGTATATATCTCCCTCAGGAATATAGGAGTGAATGTCTCACTGGTTAAAGTATACATATGAAATGAAATTTTCTGTGTTTAACAAAGTGCACGGAAGCAGCAATCTTCTTTGCCTCTCTCTTAGAGGGTTTCCTTGAAAACACAGTAGATCAACCTTTTGATTTTACAGTTAAAGCTTCTAGCTATCTGACCTTTGAAACTGTAAAAACATACTTCTGAAATTAACTCAGGGTTCTTACAAGATTACTCACAAGGTATGCATGAGAAAAAGCATACCAATTTCCACTGAATGAGACAAAAGAAGTGTTACTTGTTCTTTTTTTAACTGTATACATTTGTGTGAGATTCTGTCTGGTCTTTATGGTGTCTTTCACAAACTGCCTGCAATAAGCATTGTACTCCAGATATGCTTATTCAATAATAAAATTGCTTTCTTTCTCTTCCAGGTTTTGTGCAATGAACTTTGTTAGCAGCATTCCTGTTTCCCCAATAGAAGTAAAGAATTAGCTATCTTTAGATCTTGTGTCCTAGTGTGCGTGTTAGTTGCTCAGCCATGTCCAATCTTTCCCATTACATTAATACAATTTGAATCTCACCATGACTTGTAAGGACTTACCAGGTGGTGCTAGAAGTAAAGAACCAACTGCCAATGCAGGGGACATAAGTGGCATGGGTTTGATCGATCCCTGGGTCAGGAAGATCCCCTGGAGGAAGGCATGGCAACCCACTCCAGTATTCTTGCCTGGAGAATCCCATGGACAGAGGAGCCTGGTGGGCTACAGTCCATTGGATTGAAAGAGTCAGACATGACTGAAGTTACTTAGCATGCATATGTGCATGAATTCTAATAGTTAGTGTTAAATGCTTTTCTTTCCTCACCTGTAAGGAGAGAATTGATTGATATAATTTTCTGTATAATTTTTTCTTTTCTGCAGATACTGGCAATACATTCTAGGATGACATGTTTGAAGTCTGACTTAAATATACACTGTGTGTGGTATTAGTTTCTGAGTTGTGTCTGATTCTTTTGTGACCCCAAGGACTGTAGCCAGCCAGGCTCCTCTGTCCATGGGATTTCCCTGGCAAGAATTCTGGTGTAGGTTTCCATTTCCTTCTCTGGGGGATCTTCCTGGCCCAGGAATTGGACCCATGTCTCTCACATTGGCAAGCAAATTCTTCAGCACTGAGCCGCCTGGGAAGCCCTACATACATACAGTCCTAAATGTAGTGAAGGAGGGCATCTTAACATGATGAGAGGCTATGCAACTACCTATCTGGAGATGTTGTGTAGTGACTGAGATATCAAAACCAGGGAAAATAAAAATGGTTAAAATATGAAATCCAAGTCTGTGGTCACAAGAAAATGTGCTCTGAATTATAGATATTGATTTGCAATTGAATTGCTTGTCATAACAGCGACTCTATTTGGTATGCTCCAGAATCCAAAGGAGCAAGAATTTACTTATTACAGTGTTAAAGATTCTCTTTGACTGTGTGGATCACAATAAACTGTGGAAAATTCTGAGAGAGATGGGAATACCAGACCACCTGACCTGCCTGCTGAGAAATCTGTATGCAGGTCAGGAAGCAACAGTTAGAACTGGACATGGAACAATAGACTGCTTCCTAATAGGAAAAGGAGTACGTCAAGGCTGTATATTGTCACTCTGCTTATTTAACTTATATGCAAAGTACATCATGAGAAATGCTGGGCTGGATGAATCACAAGCTGGAATCAAGACTGCTGGGAGAAATATCAATAACTTCAGATATACAGATGACACCACCCTTATGACAGAAAGTTAAGAACTAAAGAGTCTCTTGATGAAAGTGAAAGAGGAGAGTGAAAAAGCTGGCTTAAAGCTCAACATTCAGAAAACGAAGATCATGGCATTCGGTCCCATCACATGGGAAATAGATGGGGAAGCAGTGGAAACAGTGGCCGACTTTATTTTTCTGGGCTCCAAAATCACTGCAGATGGTGATTGCAGCCATGAAATTAAAGGACGCTTACGCCTTGGAAGGAAAGTTATGACCAACCCAAACAGCATATTAAAAAGCAGAGATGTTACTTTGTCAACAAAGCTCTGTCTAGTCAAGGCTATGGTTTTTCCTGTGGTCATGTATGGATGTGAGAGTTGGACTCGAAAGAAAACTGAGTGCCGAAGAATTGATGCTTTTGAACTGTGGTGTTGGAGAAGACTCTTGAGAATCCCTTGGACTGCGAGGAGATTCAACCAGTCCATCCTAAAGGAGATCAGTCTTAGGTGTTCACTGGAAGGACTGAAGATGAAACTCCAATACTTTGGCCACCTGATGTGAAGAGCTGACTCATTGGAAAAGACCCCCATGCTGGGAAAGATTGACGGCAGGAGGAAAAAGGAACGACAGAGAATGAGATGGTTGGATGGCATCACCGACTCAATGGACATGGGATTGGGTGGACTCCAGGAGTTGGTGATGGACCGGGAGGCCTGGTGTGCTGTGCTTCATGGGGTTGCAAAGAGTTAGACATGACTGAGCAACTGAACTGAACTGAAAGATTCTCTAAAGGAACATGCAGGAGGCCAAATGGAGTGATAATGTATGTAAGAGTGCCTGGAAACTAGCAGGTGCTCAATAACGTCAGCGTCCCTTCCCATTTCTATTCAAATATATTTCCTCCTATCCTATGAAAACAAAACATGCTTCGGTTTTATCCCAATATTACCATATATATTTTTTTCAATACAGAAAATATTACACCTGATTCTGACAAATAATCTATGCATTATGTCTGTAAACAAAATTCCTATGTGTAGCTGACTAAAGGAAAATATTTGATGATACTTGAAAGTACTTTACCACTAGGCCTTTGTCCTATGAATCTCAATTATATCATGTACTCAAATGGCATCAAATGCTAAATGGCTTAGTATATTAGATTAGACAATCTCTAAAAGCATTTATAACAGAAAATTTTGCAAACTTCAAGGAGATTTGAAAAAAGGAATTAACCCAAGGTAAATCATGCCATTTAAACAGAAGATGTAGAATAAAAATTCAATTATTTAATTCTTCATATAAAAACAATATGATTTAATTAAAAGTAGGTTATATCAGGTTACTAATGAAATATAACTCTAAAGTTGGAAAGCTATGATCATACAATGAACTTTTATATTTTTTTCTTTTAAAACTTTCTCTTCAGTTGCTAGAGTAAGAGGGCTTTCCTTTCAAAAGGTTTTATCATTTCATATGTATTAAGAGTTGGAAGTTGAACAAACAATGGTTTCAGATGACTACTGAATGTCTAAGTTTACCATAGTTGTGTTTATACACTTTGATCAGTCTTACAGGTCAGTGCTGATTGAATTAATTTTTTTTCCAGAATCCAAGACTTATGAGTGAAACAAAGGCATTAAACATAACTTTGTAGATTTTCTTTTTTACTTTTATTTATTTGTTGATTTAATATAAATTTATTTATTTTAATTGGAGGTTAATTACTTTACAATATTGTATTGGTTTTGCCATACTTCAACATGAATCAAGAATTAACACTGACTATATTTATTAAGGCATGTGCTTTCAGTGCAAAGTTGTATTTCAAATGAAATGTAAAAACCCATTTCAAGTGAACACTTTTACCAGTTATTGGTAAAAAAAAAAAACAAACAAAAACTGTTTTCTTAATTCTCATACCTAGCCTACAGGAAGATTACAGAAGTAAGTAGGGAATCCAAAATCTCATACTTATATTTGGTGCCATGTATTCCTTCATGAAACATTGAATCAACTAAATTTTTGGTTAAGAACCAGGCCTTAGCCTTGAGGGTTATAAAAAGATCAATAAAAAGGTCATTGCATTACCCAGCCTACCTATAGGACAGTGATTAAGAAAATGGACTCTTAAATAAATAAGACTGCTGGGCAAGTATGACTGAGTAGCTACTTTAATTCTCTTTGTCTTGGTCTCTAATCTATAAAAATAAGAATTTTAGTATTCCCAGTTCTAAGAGTTGTGGTGAAGTATAAAATGATGTATATAAAACTTCAAACTCTGAGCAACACAAGATTCCCAACAGTCCTCCTTCCCATGGCACTTTGCCTATTGAGTTGCTTGAAATTCTACCAGTATTCTCTGTTTACTCTTTCTTCTACATTTTTGGGCTTCCCCAGCAGCCCTAGTGGTAAAGAAGCCACCTGCCAATGTAGGAGACACAGGCAACGTGGGTTCAATCCTTGGGCCAGGAAGATCCCCTGGAGAAGGAAATGGCAACTCACTCCAGTATTCTTGCCTGGGAAATTCCATGGACAGAGGAGCCTGGTGGGTTACAGTCCATGGGGTAACTTCCACACAGTGCTCACAAGACTGTTTTATTAATATATTGAGCAATGCACCTTATCTGTCTGTATCTCATCAGACTGCAAACTCTTCAGGGACAAGGACAATATTGAATTCATATCTTTATACCTAATAGTTATTAATACTACAGAACTAGGTATAATTGATATACCTGAGCACCTGAGCAAAAGGAATGAATGATACTCTGTCTTTAGAATAAGTGGAGAGTTAGTGATTCTTTAATAGTTCAAATATGTTTATTCTTAGGGTATTATTATTATAATTATGTATCATTTGGATGCTTACTGTATGCTACAGCATTAGACAAGATCAAGAATATTGTGTTGGTTTAGTTACAGAGTAAAAAGTCATGGCAATGTAGAGCATGGTGACTGTAATTAATAATACTGCATTGCATACTTAAACTCTGCTTAGAGAATAGATCTTAAAAGTCTTCACTGAAAGAAAAAAAACTATAACTATATATGGTGACAGATATTAACTGGACTTACTACAGTGATCATTTGGCAATACATATAAATATCAAATCATAATTTTGTATACCTGAAACTAGTTTAACGTTATATGTCAACTATACCTCAATCAATAAATCATCTAATAAAATTATAGTACTGTGCTGTAGCCAGTATTCCAAATTTAATGAGGCATACATCAGAGATATCTTTATCCAGGATACTGTTTCAATTTTAGATATATTGATTTCATCCTGGGAACTTTGGGGAGCAGGGGGAAGTGAATAGAAATGGTTTTTCTATTAAAAAGACAAGTGATCATAACCTACGAGAAGTGAGATAGCTAGTCAGCAAGAGAGCTGGAGAAAAAGATTTTAAGAGAAAGGACAACAAGTGCAAAAGCCCTGAGGTAGAAGTGTGATGAGAGTTTTGAAGGACACTCCAGGAGGACAGTGTGGTTCAAACAGTAAAGTAAAAATATTGAGAGGTCAGGGTGTATATGGGCAGATTAAGTAGAGCTTCATAGTATAAGATATTTGGCATTTATACAGATTTAGGAAGTACTGGATGGATTTTGAGTAATTATGTGACATAATCTAACATATGGTTTAAAGATTACTGAGTTCAAAGGCGATGGTATGCAGAAACGAAGAAATGAGAGAAACTAGTTAGGAGAGAATTGGGTGGCAAGAGATGACTGGTGCTCTAGATCAGGGTAGAGATATATTTACATAAACAAATGACATGCCATTAGGTGAAATAAATCAAGTAATGAATATTAAGAGACAATATAGATTCTGTTACCATTTGTGTTTTAATACTTTTATTTAATATTGAATTAGATCATGGATAAGAATGATATAATTTAATTTCTATTTTAATCCAGTATGTCTATAGATAAAACATCTCAGAGTTTCAGTAAAGAATGAAAAATAAGAAGGGAAAAAATTATTTTCCCAGCACAAGTTTTTTTTGGATCACTAAGTGAACTGCAGGTACAGATATCCTGTTCTGCCATAATTTAATATATGTGACGCTCTCATGAGATAAACTGCAGGATTTCTCATTTCTGAGGACTTACCACAGGATGCTATCATTTTGGATCTACTTCTGACAAATACAATCTCCCAGTGTCCAATATAAGCTCTAAAAAATATTTTCTTCAGATTTAAAATGTATGCTTAATCCTGAACCATGATAAAATCTTTTCCTAAATAGACAAACTTTGTAAATTCTTAGGGTTCAGATCAGGTGAATAAAATATTTACTAAGACCCTTCTAACATAAATTAATGTCTCTTACATGCAAAGGAGTAATATGAAGCTCAAGACTTCATGAATTTACATTGCTCCAGGGTAAGACTAAGTCAACGTTACAAACAATCAATCAATCAATTTATCTTTCCTTATTTCGGCACTTAAAGATCATAGTCTAAAAGCCAACCCCCTACTCATGTACTCTGCAACAAAGTCTACCAATCAGTCAAAATCTCCTGCCTCCATTATCAGATACTTTAGTTAGGATTTCTATTATAGGGTAAGACTGAACATGTAAAGCAGAAAATACTGGCAACCTAATTCTCAAACACTGATGAAATTACAAATAAAGGCATAAACAAATTTACACGTGACAAAGGCAACTACTGGAATAACCAAAAATAACAAAACTCTGAAACACTGAAGACAGAGGCTGTGGATGTGATATAACTATTTATCTTTTGTATCAGAAAATCAATAGATATTATCTAATGCTGGTAAATCAAGCAACAGAGCTTCATGTTATACAGAGAGAGCCACCAGAGCAATTAGAGACAGAAATTATTAGAAAGCTCAGCTGAGGAATAGGAGATTAGAAAAGGGTAAAGCAGATGAACACTGATTTCCATTGCTTTACATTGCAAGCATCTTGGTATTATTTCCTTAGTTATCATATGCACATTTTACTTTGCTTAGAAAATACAAAATTTATCTTAAGAGTAATTTATACTTATGAATAACACTTCTAGCTCTACTGCACATGCATTACACAATAATTTTGACTTTTGAGGTATTAATTTATTAAATCTGAATGTCAGCCAGTTACTGTATATGATCACCATGAGGGAAAACAAATAGATACATGAAAATCTGATAAAGAAACTAAAATTTATTAAGTTCTTCTTAGTTTATGACTAAATAATATTTAGCAATAGCCATATGACTAAATGTTTTAAATAAGTTATTTAATATAATTCCCCCAGCAACTCTGCAAATTACACAATATTATCTCATGCTTAGATGTGCAAAATAAACAAGGTCCCACAGTTGACTCAGGCTTTTTCTTTGTTTTTAAATCATTGTTTAGAGTTAAAAGTATCTAGCTCTAAAATTTGGATTTTCCTTTCCTCTCTAGTATACAAGAAATTATCCAGTATTACTATATTTTTAACAGGGATGTATCAAGTTTTTTTGTCTAATAGCTTAAAGCATGCATTGAATAACTTTAAACTGATTTTTATATCTTAGTATTATGGCTCAAAGTCTAGTGATATCCAACTTTGTTGTTGTTCAGTTGCTCAGTTGTTTCCAACTCTTTGCAACAGAGAAGCAGCACACCAGGCTTCTCTGTCCTTCATTATCTCCTGGAGTTTGCTCAAACTCATGTCCACTGAGTCAGAAATACTATCTGCCATCTCGTCCTCGGCCATCCACTTCTCTCCCTGCCCTGAATCCTTCCTAGCATCAGTGTCTTTTACAGTGATTTGGCTCTTGAATGAGGTAGCCAAAGTACTGGAGCTTCAGCTTCAGGATCAGTCCTTCCAATGAATATTCAGGGTTGATTTCCTTTAGGATTGACTGGTTTGATCTTGCTGTCCACGGGACTCTCAAGAGTCTTCTCCAGAACAACAAATCAAAAACATCAGTTCTTTGAAGCTCAGCCTTCTTTATGGTCTGGTTCTCACATCCATACATGAGTACTAGAAAAACAATAGCTTTGACTGTATGGATCTTTGAGTGTAAAGTGATGTCTCTGTTTTTTTTAATATGCTGTCTAGGTTTGTCATAGCTTTTCTTCCAAGGAGCAAGTGTCTTTTAATTTCATGACTGCAGTCATCATTCTCAGTGGTTTTGGAGTCCAAGAAAATAAAATCTTCACTGTTTCCACTTTTCCCCCATTCACTATGAAGTGATGAGATAGAATGACATGATCTTAGTTTTTTGAATGTTGAGTTTTAAGCCAGCTTTTTCACTTTCCTCTTTCACTTTCATCAAGAGGCTCTTTAGTTTTTCTTTGCTTTCTGTCATTAGAATAGTAACATCTGCATATGTGAGGTTGTTATTTCTCCTGGCAATCTTGATTCCAGCTTGTGAGTTATCCAGCCCAGCATTTCACATGATGTACTCTGCGTCTAAGTTAAATAAGCTAAGTGACAATATGCATCCTTGACAGACTCCTTTCCCAATTTTTAGCCAGTCTTTTTTTCCATGTCTGGTGCTAACTGTTGCTTCTTATCCTGCATATAGGTTTCTCAGGAGACAGGTGCGAGGTGGGGTATGGGGTATTCCCATCTCTTCAAGAATTTCCAGTTGTTGTGATCCACACAGTGAAAGGCTTTAGTAAGTCAGTGAAAAATACGTAGTTTTTTAAAAAAATTTTATTCTCTTGCTTTTTCTAGGATCAATGGATGCTGTTATCCAACTTAAATGATGGTAAAAATTGTTCTCTCTTAAGTAATTTTAAAATACTCAACTCCTGTGCTATTTTCAGGAAGGAGTGAATGTGTATTCATATAAAATATCAGTTACATTTAGTTAATATTAAAATGACCAAAAAGGTTAGTTCATCTAAAACATAACACACAACGCAAAGTGCAGTGCATGATTTCTAACACTATGCATGTTTTTGGAACACTGTTAAAAATCACAAGTATTAACATGCCAGTACTTGTTGGGAAGTTTAGTAGGTCTGATTTACTATGTGTTGTGATTAATAACTGAATCTTCACAATAACCTATTGAATTAACAACTGTTATCTGGCTTTCGAGAGTTAAAAATCAAGGCTCAGCTTGCCTCAGGTTATACATAGAGTAAGAGAACATGAAGTCAGATCTGTTCTTACCCCCAAATTGTCTGTAGATATGACTGTTCAATCAAATATATGAAATATACTTAATTAGGATATAATTGATCCATGAAACATTGGGAATGTTGAAAATAAATAGGATTATCTTTGGTGAGCATATTCTTTGTGAATGGTATATATTTTGGTCCTCCAGCCTTTCCCATCTAAGTCACTGAAATTCACCTATTTAATCATTTATTCCAGTGATTAACACTCAGCTTTTTAATCTATAGTTTTCTCCATCAAATTTTTAGTTTTTCCATATCTGATGCTGCAAATTTTCCATGGTTTCTTAAAGATTATTGATAATAATTTTTTTTTTTGAAGAATGCACTTATTATCTGATTTGAAGTGCTTATACATAAAAGGTTGTTAGTTTATATTTGTCATGTATATCATATTATAAGGCTAAAAATGGGCTCTACAGACAAATAAATGAAATTATTAATAAAATTACTGAGTGGCAGTACAAATGTTTCCTACCATTTGGTTTGAGAGCATTCTTCCCCAAATTCAATTTAGCCAATAAACACTATGCTCGCCTGGTGGCTCAGATGGTAAAGAATCTGCCTATAATGCAGGAGACTTGGGTTCAATCCCTGAAAAGTGCTTTTCTAAGTTTAGTATGCTTTTTTTGTCTATAAAAGGATTTCCCTTTTGTATGGCTAAAAATCCTAAGATAATAAATCACTCTTTCTCTTCATTTTTCATAAAATTTCATGTCATCAATTTTTTTTTCTCTTTGGCAGGATTAAATCCAAAGTAACTGCTTCCCTTTTTATTTCCTTTATCTTATAATAGATGAAATCATTACCTCAAGTCAGTTCAGTCAGTTCAGTCATTTCTGAACCTTTGTGACCACATGGACTCCAGCACACCAGGATTCCCTGTCCTTCATCAACTCCCAGAGCTTGCTCAAACTCATGTCCATCAAGTTGGTGATGCCATCCAACCATCTTATCCTCTGTTGTCCCCTTCTTCTCCTGCCTTCAATCTTTCCCAACATCAGGGTCTTTTCCAACGAGTCAGTTCCTCGCATCAGGTGGCCAAAGTATTGGAGTTTCAGCTTCAGCATCAGTCCTTCCAATGATTATTCAGGACTGATTTCCTTTAGGATTGACTGGTTTGATCTCATTGCAGTCCAAGAGACTCTCAAGAGTCTTCTCTAACACCACAGTTCTAAAGCATCAATGACTATTTAGTAGATATCTACCTTTTCTTAATTTCTTAAAACATTTTGAAGTAAGGATTTCAAGCATTCTTCTTTTAGATATGAGCGACAACAATTTCACAAGTGGCTTAGTGGTCAAGAGCCCCGCCCTGCCAAGGCAAGAGATGCAGGAGACACAGGCTGATCCTTGGGTGGGAAAGATGCCCAGGAGGAGGAAACGGCAACCCACTCCAGTATTCTTGCCTGGGAAATCCCATAGATAGAGGAGGCTGGCTGGCTACAGTCCGTGGGGTCACAAAGAGTCAGATATGACTGAGTGAATGAACACAAAGAACAAGCTTAGAGAGGTTAAATGACTTGTGTTAGTTAGAAATAACATATATATATATATATATATATATATATATATATATATATAATTCTCATAGGTGAATACATTAAATGACTAAGAAAAACAACCATGTGCATTAGACACCAAAAATCCAAACTTTTAATCAACAGATCGGAGTTGCTGGTTTTTCTTGTTCCACTGAAATCACAGTAGTAAATACACTTTATTTTATAAATTCCCCCAGCTATTTATCCAGAAATATGTATTCATGAATTTCTGAACCACTATGATTAAAACTTGTTTCATTGTTAATTGGGGACTCTCGCAGTTTCCCTTCTTTTGTCCACTAGATCTTCTCTTCAAAATCATTATAAAGAGCTGCTTATTTACTGTGGTTAACTGCTTAGCAAATTCCCTATCCCCATTTGAGGATGATGTTTCTATTTCAGGTGCCTCTTTTAACTGTCTTAATCTTAAAAATATTTAGTCTCTTTTTGAATTATATTTTTCCCTAAGACTTTTTCTAAGATATGTGATATTTTCCTGGTCATGATCATTGTCAGATCCTTCAGCACTCTGAATTTGATGCACTGGTCTTGTACTAACTATAGCTGTAGCAGATCCGACAACTTTCATCTGATGTTATGTTACTGAAACTTATTTTAGTTATTTCTCCGTCTTTTTGCACCCTTGGGTCTTCCTTGTGCTTTTAGAGCTGCCTCAGTAGCTCTGACTTGGTCACTCATTTTAAACAACTTAGTTCTTAGGAGAAATGTATGTATCTCTATATCCTTGGTTCAGATCTATCACTGATTATTGATAATATTCTAGCTATTTCATTTATCTACTTTTGTTGAAATAACAGTTTCAATGTGTTTCTTCCTCATTACTCAGTCAATATTTCCTGAGAACCTGAAGTTTTAGGAACTCCTTTAAATCCTTAGGATAAAAAAATGAACAAAATATCCCTGCTCTCAGAGAGCTGGCCTACTATAACATGCACATTGCTTTAGAGACACGTGGGAATATAAGTACTTTTCCAAAATCATTTCTTTACAGAAACCAGTTAAAAAATCCTCGATAAAATCTGCATTGCCTACACCACACTTATAGATCATGTGTTAAATGGTTGATTTGTTAAAAAAACAGAAGTAACTTTAATTGATTCTAATTATAAAAACTCAGCCAAAAGGTATTTTCTTACCATGACAACTTGGTAAGACTCTATTCCATCCAGGTCTTCCATCATCTCCCATGATACAGGTGAGTGTTGAATATCCTTGAAGAATGTAACCAGCATCACAGTAATAGGTTACTGTTGACCCTAATTTATAATCCATTCCCAGTCTGGTGCCATTCATTATATTGCCTGGATCAAAGCAGGACTCTCGGAGTTTTGCTGTAAAGTAATGTTGATATAAAATGAATTATTTTAAAATAGCACATTCTAGGAAACTATCAGTATATCTTCATCTCTACCTCTAAATAGACAGAAAGTACCAACACTATTTCTGCCTCTGTTTAAGAGCTAAAAGTACAAAGTAGCCCTCAACTATATCTGATGTTTTGTTGATTTATATTGGTTAAAAAAGGATAAAATTCTTCATTGGTCTTCTCATTAAAATTAGTATCTAATACATATAGTCAAACAGGGTTTCAGAGTTTATTATAATTATGTGTTATCATCCATGCATAAGTTTTAAAACAATTATTTTGGAAAAGAAGAACTTGTTTATTTAATATTTCATTATTTAAAAGATCTTCCCCCCAAAAAAGTACACTCCATTTCATGTGACTGAACTTAGATATAGTACTACTGCCTATACTAATTTCAGTTAATCACTAGGAAGAAAGTAAAAGATCCTATGTCTCCACCCTGAAGCCATTTCTCTTAGCTTAACCTCCTCTACTCATTCCACACATATCTGTCAGAGGTCTGTCCGTTAAAAATAGTAACAAAATCTTTATAATATCCAAACCATGATCTTTTTGGACACAGTCTATATCAAAGCCAAGAACTTTCAAAGGTGATAGTAAAAGGCAAATTAAAAAGTAAGTTTCATGCACAACAAAGAACTGTTTTCTATGGAACCAGATAGTAGACTAGAGAGACTGACAGAATATTTTGAAAATATGAGAGAAATATATTAGTTCATCCATTTTGGCAAATAAGTGGTAGAATACTTTTGTTATATGTATGACACAGATATGGCTAACACATGACTATTTCTATTTTATTATTATTGCAGATAAATAGAGATGTACAATATAAGGGCTGTCACAAATTCAAGATAACAAATGTGATTTGTTACATTAGAATTTATCTTATGTTAATTGGAATTCAGGAGATGGGTATATCTTTGGATATGACTCATAGAATCTTGGTAATTTAAGTCAAAAATATCTTGATGTTTGGCTATTATAATTATCATAATAAATTAATCAAAATGTGATTAATTTTAACAGAAAAATATTTGTATTCCATTTGCTAAAGTCTACAGAGTTCAAAGTGCTTCAACACTTACAGGAAATTATGAGAATTTTATGCTTTAGGAAACATACTTCACAAGATTTCTCTGAATTCAATTAAAGAGGAAATGGTGGAAAGAAACATTTAAATGATTTAAATAGAATACCAAATGAAAAATTCTCACTTCCTTTCCTTCCTTCCTTCTTTCCAGAAACTACTTAAGAGCCCATTATCCAAGTAACACTGGAAATACAGCCATGGTGATAAAAAAAATATTCTAACCTTCATGGCTTTTACAGTCTATCAAGAAAATAATTATATTAAGTAAACACTTGTGGTTGTGATGTGTGTTGTATAAGGAGCAGCATCCAGAACCTTCCTGAAGAACTGACATCTAAACTGAGCACTGGGGGGTAATGGGCAAACTAGGTGAAAGGGAGATGAGAGACATGAAGGGGAGAAGTTATACTGGAGCTTGTAAGTCAGATAAACATGATTTCTGAGCATCAATCAAAACTAAATAATTTGACCTTTCAAAGGTATGTACATGAGTGTACACACACACAGTGTAAGAACTTTGTATCCCATATAACATAAGGAAAAGAACCAGTAGATTCTTTGGTCACTAAGAAAGAGGCTTTAGTGGTACAGAGGTTAGTTTGTTTAATTTTTCAGAGAAAAACACTAATTCTTTCCTTAAATAAGCAGAAAATACAATGTAATTTTTAGGTGTAATGGCAACCTACCATTTATGCTCTTCATGAAATTGAACTAAATCCCTTGAGGGAAAAGAAAGGGTTGAAATTACTACTTAGAAGGATTAATCTCTTTGACATGTCTAACTGCCTCACATCCATCTTTTGAAAAGTTAGCTTTTTCCTTCTTTAAAGTTTTCCCCAAATTTTCAGTGACATGTTAGTGAATCTATAATGCAAACCTACTTTTTGAGTAAAGGGAAACATGGTTGATAAATTAAAAATACGGCCTCTGCAACAATTTTATATTGCTAGGCTCATTTTGAGAGGATTCACTTATCTCTTTATTATGTTTACATATTGCTTTAAATTCTTAGTGAATAGCTTTCTATGAATAATACTGCACTTGTTTATTTCCGTGTTTACCATAGCAATTGCATCTGGAAATTTTGAGAACATATGGAGAATCCTTACATAAAGGTCCAGGAAACAGATGGAAAAATGATTTCAATTTTGGAAAAAAAAAAGTGAGGCAGACAAATTGATAGTATTTTAATGAATAATTGATTTAATAAAATAATTTATTTGTATGAATAATTCACTTTTATTAATAATAGAAACTTGCCTACTGAATAGATATCAGGTAAGAGTCCCTTGCCTTATAGTCTCTAAGTAAAGCATTTTAGAAGCAGTCTTCTGGAAGACAGAAGTGATTGTGAGCAATAGAGCCTGTATCTTAGCAATGGACTGTTTTTTCACTTTTACAAAAAATTTGTTTCAGAATTATTTCCAGGTGAAATTAAAGCATTGTAAATACTTATTTTAATGAAAAATTTTGACATTACAAAGTCGAAATGTGTGTCCTTAAGAAGAGTCAACAGGAAAAATTAAAGCTTTATCATGCTTTTGTTTTCATTTTATTAAGGAAGACATATAGATGAAATTATAATAAGCACAATATCTATATCATTATAAAGTTTTTACCATGCTTTGCGCCAGGCATGACAATAACTAAATAATGTTTGTTCAATTAATACTTAATGACTTGTTAGTAAACACATTTTTTTTCTGGTCTAATAAGAACCATAATATTTTTGTTGTTAAAGGTTGAAGGTGAAGGTGAAGTCGCTCAGTCTTGTCCGACTCTTTGCGACCCCATGGACTGTAGCCTACCAGGCTCCTCCGTCCATGGGATTCTCCAGGCAAGAATACTGGAGTGGGTCACCATTTTCTTCTCCAGGGGATCTTCCCAACCCAGGGATCGAACCCGGGTCTCCCGCTTTGGAAGCAGACGCTTTAACCTCTGAGCCACCAGTTTTCAACAAACTTCAATGTTTATTCTCACATACAGGTATTTACTCATAAAAGGACCATTATTAAGAATAGTGTTGTTTTGTAGATAATCAGTTATATGTTATTTTTATTTTTGAGATGTCACCAAAATATATAATATTCAGCTGCTTTTTATTTCCAGAATAGTGCCATTGGGCATATACCTGCTAGCATGAACTCAGAAACTAAGAGCTAAATTCCCTTCAAACTGTGTATGCATTGTAGTCCCCTCAGATCATAGTAACTCCCAAAAGGCTCTCTCTTTTCGAAGACCCATAGTTCACACAGGGTCAGATTCCCCATGTGCTCTTTGAAATTAAATACAAACCACAGACGTATCTCTTTTATTTTGGAAAATACTGTTGATTAAACAATTGGAAATTAAATAATTGATGCAAAATACCTCAAAGTAAAGCTGAAATGTAATAGGTTGCTCTATGAAAAGATATGTCTTACTTTAAATTGATATATTAATTTAGAAAGTAATTGACTCTATTTTAAGGTTCTTGAAGCAGGTGGCTAACTTATCCCATATATAAACAACCATTCAAAAATCTTTCACCGTAGATTTTTGGTGCCTATCAGATAAAACAGCTGCCAGGAGGTCCCCTTCAGAAGCATGAAACTGTATCTATACTCTCTTCTTCATGTAAATAGTATATTTTATTTAAATAATATAAACATCACTCCTATGAGTATATTTAAAATATACTTACTAACATAATTAAAAATACCTTTAATACAAAACAATGCAAAAGATAGCATTAAGCTAAAATGTTTATCAAGTATACATTTAATGTTGTATTTCATTGAAATTACATTCATTTATCTGTGCTTAGTCACTCAGTCATGTCCGACTCTTTGCCACCCCATGAACTGCAGCCTGCTAGGCTCCTCTGTCCATGGAGATTCTTCAGGGAAGACTACTGGAGACTAGATTGATTTAAACTCTTTGGGGACAAAGAGTTATTTCAAGTTAATAAAACATCTCCCCTTACCTTCAAATATCTATTTATTTCAGTTTACTATTGTCTACAACACTAGAGCATATCTACCATTTTATTTTTAAAAAATTTTAATTGGAGGCTACTTTACAATATTGTGGTGGGTTTTGCCATATAACATTTGCTTTTTGTAAATAAAAGTGGTATTCCTTTCAGAATCTCTATTATTAACAGGCTGTGTATTTGTGATGTTTGATTATAGCATTTGTTCACCATTCAAATGCTTTGTTTGCAGAACTCCTATGTATTTGCAAATAAACAAAAATAAGGTTCAGTGTCTATCTTCAAGAGGGAAATGAGGAGATCAGTAAGAACACAAGCAATAGCAACTGTACTCTGGTGTGAGCTCTATAGAAGTAGGTGTTGAACCTGTAGCTTTTTAAATAATAACCTATAAATACCAGTATTTGGAGTGAGTTGGGACTTAAACACTTTACTTTTTCAGAGCTAATAGAAATTAACATGCTTGAAATAAAGTATATAACATGATTACAAATAACAAATAGTTTTTACTATCCAGGACCTGCAGTTATATGTCAATTTCTTTTGCGGGTGGACATTTTATCTTGAAAATTTTGACATGTTTGCTTGGCTATGGAAGAAATAAACAACAAGACCACTTTATCAGCAGTTGAAGAGCTATTTTTTTTTTTTAATAAAAATAGAAAGTAAGGTGACTGATAAGAAAAGGCAGATTCTGGAGACCCTAACGTGGGGGATGAAATTCTATGGGGGGGTGTTTGAGAATTTTGAGAGCCAGTCCAGAAAGTTAATTAGGTTGGATTTGCGGAATACCATAAACTTAGCACTAACATTGTAAAGAAATACCATCTGGAGTATAAAAATAAGACCTCAAGGAATTGTGTGTAAATGGGCACTAGTGTAGTAACCGAGGATGGTAGGCAGTAGTTGCAGGGTACAAGAGGGACTGTAGTTCATAGAATGCTTATGTATTTCTCTGCCTGTACTCACATTTTTATTTTCCTTTACTCTTATTGGTAGTGATAATTTATGCCATTATTTGCAATTCACTTTAACAATCTGATTCTCAATTTCATCATTTGAAAATAGGTATAGTAATACTTACCCGATAATGCCGTTAGTTAATATTTTGTTGCATTTACAAGTGTTTTTGCTAATGGGAAAGAAAGAGATACTGTATTGAAAGAGCTAATAACTGTACTTGGAGTAAAGTACATAATAGGTAATTAACATTGTCCTTTTAAAAAATGCATCAGTGGCCTTTTTCCTGTGGTGGCATAAATCGTATCTTTTCAGAAATAATGGGACACTGAAATTGACCAAGATGGGAAATAGGAAGGGCAATACATTTAGTTTAAGATATGGTGAGTAGATTTTATCTCAAGTACTAAATGACATGGATTTAATAATGACTATATGGATATTATGAGAGAAAGGATTGGGAAGTCAAGTCCAGTTTCCATGAGAAAGAATGCTGTAACAAATTAGTATCATCTGCGCTTCACTTTCACTTTTCACTTTCACGCATTGGAGAAGGAAATGGCAACCCACTCCAGTGTTCTTGCCTGGAGAATCCGAGGGACGGGGGAGCCTGGAGGGCTGTCATCTATGGGGTCGCACAGAGTCGGACACAACTGAAGCGACTTAGCAGCAGCATCAGCAACCCTGAGTGTGGTAGTATTGTGGCATTCTTCCTGTATCTGTTATCGTATGGGTCTCTGGAAATGCTTTGTTAAATACAAACTCACAATAGAACCTAGCTTTACTGACTTGCTTATAGGTCTCTATCTCTTTTTAACTGAGTCTTGTTTATATTCCTAAAAAGCCAAGTTCTCATTTGTAAAATACAGGACATGAATGTGTCTCTAAGTTTCCTTAGATTTCAGTATGTTATTATTCTAATCATATCTTGATTTAAAATATAAAACACCTCTTTAAGCAACTCAAAATCAGCTAAGTAATTATCAAAAAATTACTATGTATGTAGGCATTATTCTAGTAAGTTCATTGTATAGTGGTAAATAGAGTTCTTTCTCTTAAGAAGTTTGTTTTTCTGGTGTATATGTAGGGATTGAGTGGGGCTTCCCAGGTAGCTCAGCTGGTAAAGAATCCACCTGTAATGCAGGAGACCCTGGTTCTATTCCTGGGTCAAGAAGTTTCCCTGGAGAAGGGATAGGTTACCCACTCTAGTATTCTTGGGCTTCCCTGGTGACTCAGACAGTAAAAAAATCTGCCTGCAATGGGTTTGATCACACGGTTCAATCCCTGGGTTGGGAAGATCCTCTGGAGAAGGGCATGGCAACCTACTCCAGTATTCTTCCTGGAAAATCCCCATGGACAGAGGATCCTGCTGGGCTGTAGTCCATGGGGATGCAAAGAGTAGGACATGACTGCGCGACTAAGCACAGCACAGGAATTGAGGGGCATAAATGGGAGTGTGCACAGTAAATAAATAAATGAACAATAAAATATCAAGTAATTATGACTTTGATAAAAAAAGAAATTTGTGCTAGTACAAGAGAAAAAGCAAAAGGAATAGAAAGCTCAAAATAAGATTAAAAATATGTATATATGTACCCAAAAATGGGTTCTGATAATACAGCAAAAAAAAAATCACTATTTTTAGAAATAAATGAAAAATGAATTAATTATGACAATTAAAAATGACAATACTTAAGAATATATGTATTCTATATTTGAAAGTTGCTAAGGGAATATATCTTAACAAGTTCTCATTACAAGAAAAAAATAACTATAACTATATGCAGTGGTGATAATGCTATATAGACAATATAGTAATCATTTTGCAATACATACATTTATTAAATCATTATGTCATACAAACATCTAAAAATAGTCTAATGTTTTTGTCAGTTATAACTCAGAAAATGTGGAGGTTCTGAAATGCTTTCTCTGCTGTTGAGAGTATAAACTGGTATAGCCTGTTTCTGGGAGTAATTAGGGGATATGTAGTTAGATTCAAGATGTTTATATCCTTTGATCTAGTATTCCCACTCTTAGATATACAGATATTTTAGAATCTAATAGATATGTTCAAGAAAGCATTCAAAAGAATGGCTATATCATCATGATTCCTAACAGAAAACTTAACCTAAGTATCTATCAGAAAAATTTACAAATTACTTGTGATAGTCATATGATAGAATATCATAAAGAAATTAATGAACTAAGTCTACATGTCTCTTATCATTGGTATACCTCAGAAATAATGTAGGGGGAAAAAACAATTTTCATAAGAATGTGTACATGATGAAAATATGTTTTTTGAAAATAGAATGAAGGAATTATACATGATGGAAAATATAAATATATGTACAAGCATACATACATGGAAAAAATAAGCACTGAATTAAGAATTAGGAGGATACAGTCATGAAGGGAACAGGAGTGTCTGAAAATAATCTTGACTACTCATGATTTGTGCAGATAGCCAGTTAGTTGGATTCTTGTGTATAGCATGGGGAGGCTCTTCCAGTGGGAGAGTTTGACACATTGTTCAAGTTCAACTCTCTAGAATATCAATGTTTCCTAATCCATAGTCACAAGGTGTAAGCTTGCCCATGATCCTCTGGTTTGGAGCAGCTAACATTTTCATACAACCCTAATAAATAGCTGGTCATCCTAAATTCTTACTGAAAGTGAAAGCATTAGTCACTTCAGTCATGAGCGACCCTATAAACTATAGCTCACTAGGCTCCTCTACCCATAGAATTCTCCAGGCAAGAATACTGGATTGGGTAGCCAGCCATTCCCTTCTCTAGATCTTCTCCAAAGGATCTTCTCAACCCAGGGCTTAAACCCAGGTCTCCCTCATTGCTCTCCCGCATGGTAAAGAATCTGAAATTCTTCTGAGCCACCAGAGAATCACCTACTGTTTGGTACCAAATAGCTCATATATTCTCCCACTGACAAGGCCATTTCTTACTTTGCTCTGTAAGATGAGAGACTCATAGACCAAAATTTACCACCTCAAAATATGCCTCTTTGGCATACATATTGATTTAGGGTTATTATTTTTAAGAAACAGAAACATAGTCTTTATACCACCCACTTAGCTACCTAAGAATTTAGCTAAAGGGCATGTACCTAAAATAGAATACATTTGAGACCAAAGATGGGCCCTTATGGCAGAAAGCAAAGAAGAGAGCCTCTTACTGAAAGTGAAAGAGGAGAGTAAAAAAGCTGGCATCAAAATCAGCATTCAAAAAACTAAAGATTGTGGCATCCGGTCCCATTACTTCATGGCAAACAGACAGAGAAACAATGGAAACAGTAAGAAACTTTGTGTTTTTTTGGCTCCAAAATCACTGCACATGGTGACTGCAGCCATGAAATTAAAAGACGCTTGGTCCTCAAAACAAAAGTTATGACCAACATAGACAGCATGTTAAAAAGCAGAGACATTACTTTGCCAACTAAGGTCCATCTAGTCAAAGCTATGGCTTTTCCAGCAGTCATGTATGGATGTGAGAGCTGGACTATAAACAAAGCTGAGCACCAAAGAACTGATGTTTTGAACTGTGGTGCTGGAGAAGACTCTTGAGAGTCCCCACAACTGCAAGGAGATAAAACCAGTCAATCCTAAAGGAAATGAGTCCTGAATATTCATTGGAAGGACTGATGCCGAAGCTAAAACTCCAATTCTTTGGCTACCTGATGCGAAGAACTGACTCCTTGGAAAAGACCCTGATGCTGGGAAAGATTGAAGGCAGGAGGAGAAGGGGACAACAGAGGATGAGATGGCTGGATGGCATTACCTACTCGATGGACATGAGTTTGAGTAAGCTCGGGGAGTTGGTGATGGACAGGGAAGTCTGGTATGCTGCAGTCCATGAAGTCACAAATTATTGGACACGACTGAGTGAGTGACTGATGACCAAAGACACCTGCAGCAACTATAGGCTGGGCTGCAGTGGTGGAGACTCAGCAGGGCCTAGAGAGCGAATCCACTCTTTAGCTCCTTGTCTCTGCACAGCCCAGCAAACATTTATTTATCAAACATTTACTTTTCTATCAATGTGGATTGCCTTTTTCTCCTTTGAAGTCCCAAACCACTACTCTCAACATTTTCTTTTGTCTCTAGCTGAAGATGTATTTAAGGCGGGGTTTCAGCTTAACTTCTTTCGATAGCCCTAAACAAACACACACACACACACACACACACACACACACACACCTCTCTTCCTAGTGCAAATTCAGAAGTTTCAATTGAATATTTCTTAAAACAAGAATAACAAGATTTGAAGCAAATATAACACCATGTTAAGTCTGTCAAATACTTTGTATTTGGATAGCAAATACTTTGAAGTTTGTTTTACTATTCTGTATAAATTTTACCTACTGAAAATATTCTATAGTGGGGAAAAAATAAAATCAAAGCAGTAAGTAATAAATTCAAAGTATGCATTTACATAACTCAAATGACCCCTTTATCAATATCCTTTATAGACTCAACTTTTGAAAAATAAAATTTAAACAACTAAGATCTAATTTGTCCTTATAGGCATTGAATAGAAAACTTAAAATATATTTATAAATATCCATATATGTACATGCTAAGTCCCTTCAGTCACGTCTGACTCTTTGCAAGCTTATGGACCTTAGCCTACCAGGCTTCTTCCTTCATGGGATTCTCCATACAAGAATACTAGAGTGGGTTGCTGTGCCCTTCCCGACCCTGGGATCAACCCGACTCTCTTACATCTCCTGCATTTGCAGGGGGATTCTTTACCACTAGTGCCACCTGGGAAAGCCCAAGAAATACCCATATATTTCTTAATATTAATTCATTTAAATACAGACAGAAATGTTCTAAAATATTATATTCATTACCATAACATATTCAGTTTAGTTCAGTCGCTCAGTCATGTCTGACTCTTTGTGACCCCATGGACTGCAGCATGCCAGGCTTCTCTGTCTATCACTAACTCCTGGAGCTCACTCAGACTCATGTCCATAAAGTCGGTGATGCCATCCAACCATTTCATCCTCTGTTGTCCCCCTTCCTCCCATCTTCAATCTTTCCCAGCATCAGGATCTTTTCAAATGAGTCAGGTCTTCGCATCAGGTGACCAAAGAACTGGAGTTTCAGCTTCAGCATTAGTTTTTCCAATGAATATTCAGGACTGATTTCCTTTAGGATGAACTGGTTGGATCTCCTTGCAGTCCAAGGGACTCACAAGGGTCTTATCCAACACCACAGTTCAAAAGCACCAATTCTTCGCCGCTCAGCTTTCTTTAAAGTCCAACTCTCACATCCATACATGGCTGCTGGAAAAACTACCCTTGACTGTATGGACCTTTGTTGGCAAAGGAATGTCTCTGATTTTTAATATGCTGTATAGGTTGGTCATAACTTTCTCTCCAAGGAGCAAGTGTCTTTTAATTTCATGGCTGCAATCACCATCTGCAGTGATTTTGGAGCCCCCCAAAATAAAGTCCGTCATGGTTTCCACTGTTTTCCCATCTATTTGCCATGAAGTGATGGCACCAGATGCCATGATCTTAGTGTTCTGAATGTTGAGTTTTAAGCCAACTTTTTCACTCTTCTCTTTCACTTTCATCAAGAGGCTCTTTCGTTCTTCACTTTCTGCCATAAGGGTTGTGTCATCTGCATATCTGAGGTTGTTGATATTTCTCCCGGCAATCTTGATTCCAGCTTGTGGTTCCTCCAGCCCAGCGTTTCTCATGATGTACTCTGCATATAAGTTAAATAAGCAAGGTGACAATGTACAGCCTTGACGCACTCCTTTTCCTATTTGGAACCAGTCTGTTGTTCCATGTCCAGTTCTACCTGTTGCTTCCTGACCTGCATACAGATTTCTCAAGAGGCAGGTCAGGTGGTCTGGTATTCCCATCTCTTTCAGAATTTTTCACAGTTTATTGTGATCCACATAGTCAAAGGCTTTGGCCTAGTCGACAAAACAGAAGTAGATGTTTTTTTCTGGAACTCTCTTGCTTTTTCAATGATTAGCACATGTTGGCAATTTGATCTCTTGTTCCTGTGCTTTTTCTAAATCCACCTTGAACATCTGGAAGTTCACAGTTCACGCACTGTTGAAGCCTGGCTTGGAGAATTTTGAGCATTACTTTACTAGCGTGTGAGATCAGTACGATTGTGCTGTAGTTTGAGCGATCTTTGGCATTGCCTTTCTTTGGGATTGGAATGAAAGTGACTTTTTCCAGTCCAGTGGCCAGTGCTGAGTTTTCCAAATTTGCTTGCATACTAAGTGCAATACTTTCACAGCATCATCTTTTAAGATGGGAAATAGCTCAGCTGGAATTCCATCACCTCTACCTCTTTTGTTCACAGAGATGCTTCCTAAAGTCCACTTGACTTCACATTCCAGGATGTCTGGCTCTAAGTGAGTGATCACACCATTGTGATTATCTGGGTTATGAAGATCTTTTTTTTTTTAAATAGTTCTTCTGTGTATTCTTGCCTCCTCTTCTTAATATCTTCTGCTTCTGTTAGGTACATACCATTTCTGTCCTTTATTGTGACCATCTTTGCATGAAATGTTCCCTTGGTATCTCTAATTTTCTTGAAGTGATCTCTAGTCTTTCCCATTCTATTGTTTTCCTCTATTTCTTTGCATTGATCACTGAGGAAGGATTTCTTTTATCTTCTTGCTATTCTTTGGAACTCTGTATTCAAATGGGCATATGCCCAATATATAAGATATCTTATCTTATATTATCTTGATTTGAAAGATACATTTCCTTTTCTCCTTTGCCATTATATAAGATATCTTATCTTATATTATTTTGATTTGAAAGATATTTTTCCTTTTCTCCTTTCACAGCTATTTGTAAGGCCTCATCAGACAACCATTTTGCTTTTTTGCATTTCTTTTTCTTAGGGATGGTCTTGATCCTTGTCTCCTGTACAATGTCACTAACTTAGGTCCATAGTTCTTCAGGCACTCTGTCTATCAGATCCAATCCCTTGAATATATTTCTCACTTCCACTGTATAATCATAAGGGATTTGATTTAGAGCATATTATATTCACCCTATTCTAAATGTTGACCTATTTAAATATTTTCAGATATTTTCTGAATCATCATTGTCAAAATATTTTGTGAATTGTATAGTTTTGAATATTTTTATCAGTGAGAGTAGTCTCTGAATATTTGATATTCAAGTGAAACTTCAGCTTCCAAAAATGACTTTGTTTTTTAAGAAATATTTTGTGGCCTCAGGCAACTTCTGCAGTATCCTAATGGCTTATTTGTGTGATACATTTCCTTTGGTAGTAATTAAGAAATGCTAATTTCCTTCTCACTCATAGGAAAAGTCTACAGTGAGTGTTCTATTGTGAGATGAACTGCAGGTAGTATGCTTTAAGAACTGCACATATAACTAACCGCTGACAATGGCCAATATGACATTATTCTCTTATACAAAATATTCACAATTTAAATCATGATGCTAAAATCAAATGTTCACATTTACCTTTATACTCTAAATGAAATCCAGTGTAACTAACAGATCCATCACTCCGAAAAGCCAAATGCATGTTATTTGAGCTGCTTTCTATCCTCTCCGGTAATTTGCTGTCTTGAAAGCTTCCAATCAAGGGACTATTACTGTCTGGCCCATCATATATATAGAGGAAATCATAGTTTGGTTCTATGCTAAAACTAAAAGAAAAGAAAAAGAAAGAAAGGAAGGAAGGAAGAAAAAAGTGGAATGGTTATTACTAAGATTTTAAGCATAATAGTCCCATAAATTATATATTAATTCAATCATTATATTTAAAAATAACAGGCTCTGTCAAAATAAGTCAATTTAAAAAATCCCCTGGTAACAGCACACTGAATATGCATATAAAATCAGCACTGAAAAAAGAAAGAAGATATTTTGATATTTTCAAGTATTTCTAAGTTGGCATTATGTCTACAGGGAATACAAATGACTGTAAGGCAAACAGTTTGTAAGCTGATGAAGGATACATGATTTGCACTCAGAGTTTAGATTCAAGACGCTTGTGTCCTTGTTAGCTACACATCCTTAAGTTACTTGATATCGGTAAAATGTGTAAGACATTAACTATATTTTAAAATTTTTCACCAGATATTTTGCATCTCGTTTTGCTTTGTCCATGAATCTATTTTCCTTGAACTTCAAATTTTAAGAGCATTCTTGTTTTAAAACTGAACTCTAAAAAAAGTTGGAAAGATAAAATCTGCATTTAAATTACTCAAAGCATTGCACATTGTACTAGGTATTCTTTTCTTTTAAAGTAAATATATTTTCTTCTTTTAGAACTTAGTGTAGGCAAATTGAGCCAATATACTCTTTACCAAAAGTAAACAGTGTGTAAATAAAGACATTTTAGCACATAAACTATTCAGATCAATATTTAAGTGTTTCAAACTTGCATAATAAACTTGCCTTAACAACCTTCAAAGTATGAGAATCATCCTATAATGATTATAGAACCCACATACTTAGAAAACTGAAGACATAAATATAGTGATTATTTTTCCTAAAAACCTGGGAAGATAGTACATTCTATCTTTTACAAATAGTTTCATAAATATTAACTTTTTTTGTCAATAATCCTGTGGTATAAGGAAGAGATTATCATTTCCATTTTCCCAATGAGATCCTGATATGTCAGTAGTCTCTCTTAGGTCACATAATCAATGATACAACAGTAAATCAACTTCTGCTCACACATTTCATGTAATACAACCTTCTACCACTCAGTTATTAACTAAAATAATTTTAAAGTAAATTAAACCCTGTATCATACATACTGACATTTTTAATGTTTGTACTGCCATTTCCTCTACTGCAAAAATGAGAATAAAAGTATTTACTGCAGAAAATTGTCTTATAAGTGGGTCTTGGCATATAACCAACATTGCCATCAAGTGTTGCTTTGTTGTTACCATTATCAATGTACTACTACAAATTATAGAAATAAAAATTCCATATGTTTATACTTTTGAAATTTTTCATGAATGTGAATTATCTTTTTTCTAGGTTTTTTTTTTTTTAACCTGGGTTTCATATACCAGTTTCCTTTGTGGTTCAGCTGGTAAAGAATCTGCCAGAACTGCAGAAGACCTGGGTTTGATTCCTGGGTTGGGAAGATCCCCCAATTGACTGTATAGTCCATGGGGCCGCAAAGAGTCAGACATGACTGAGTGACTTTCACTTTCATATATTAGAAAAAATGTTCAGCTTAAAAGTTTACATAAAAACCAAGCAGCTGTGACATGCTAGCAGAAGGAATAGCTGTGTTACAAGAGCCAGCAGACTTTAGTCTTGGACACTAAAATTAAGAACATTTCTAGGTAGAAACTCTTTTAAGTTGCTGACACCTAACATTCCCATTGAAATCTTAAGGAAAAGAA